>NC_084794.1:276314968-276934718 GCF_963169125.1 Humulus lupulus | reverse complement strand
GCATTAATCTTCTTGAACACCCTCTTTGGAAGTATCATGATTTGTGCCCAATAGGAGTGTAGGGAAATGAGGACAGAGTTTATTAGCGTCAATCTACCAGCAAAAGAGATGTTCCTAGATCCCCAAACTCTAATTTTTTGAACCATTTTTTCCACCAGCACTTCACATTCTAATGCTGAAAGTCTTCTTGCACTGATTGGTATTCCCAAGTATTTAAATGGCATCTCACTTCGAATAAATCCGGAAGCATCCAAAACTCTCCTGATCTCCATATCCTCCATACCACAACAGTAAATGGCAGTTTTTGACTCATTTGGTTGTAAGCCAGACGACATCGAGAATAGTTTCAGACCTTGGAGAAGATAATAAATGGACTTAAAGTCCCCATGACAAAATAATAGCACATCATCGGCGAAACAGAGATGATTCATTTTCAACTCAAGGCAGCGATCATGGAACTTGAAATCCTCTTTTTGTCCCACCTTTGATAAAATTCGAGATAAGTATTCCATACAGAGCACAAAAATCAAAGGTGACATAGGATCTCCTTGGCACAAACCCCTTTTAGCTTCAAAGAAACCATGAATAGATCCATTGAAAGACAAACTGAAGCGAGGGGTTTGAATACATACCATTACTAATAGGATAAAGCTTGCTGGAAAATTCAGAGCTGAGAGCATTTCTTTAATGAATCCCCATTCTAGTGTATCATAAGCTTTTCGAAGATCTAACTTGATCATACAATTCGGTCTTGTTCCTTTCCGCCCATAGTGTCTCACCAAGTCTTGCACTACCATGACATTATATGCAATGAATCGTCCTTGAAGAAAACCACTTTGATTTTGTGCTACCAGTTCAGGTAAAATTAGCCTTAGCCGAGAACATATCAGCTTTGATGCCACCTTATAAAGCACATTACAACATGCTATAGGTCTAAAATCACTCACTCCATCAGGACACTTAGTCTTAGGAATAAGAGTAAGTAAAGTAGAGTTCAGTTCTTTTAGTAATTTACCTGAATGTAAAAAGGATAGCACAGCTGAATAAACCTCTTCTTTAACCAGCTCCCAATTATCTTGAAAGAAATAACTGCTATATCCATCTGGTCCAGGAGACTTACTACCAGGAATATCAAAAAGAGCCTCCTTGACATCCAAAACAGTGTAATCTTGCAATAAAAACTCCTTCCTAGACTCAGAAAGAACCAGCCCAAGATTGATAAGTCTTTTGTTGACTGACTTCCTGTTTTGTAACTTCGAACTAGAATAGAAAAGAATAAAAGCATCTCTGACTTTATTCGGGTCATCCACCCAAACTCCGTTCATGTCTTTAATGGAATAGATTCTGTTGTTTACTCTCCTTTGTCGAAGGCTGGCATGGAACAATGAAGTGTTCTCATCTCCTTCTTTTAACCAAAATTTTTTAGTTTTTTGGTGTAAAAAAGAGAGATAAGCTTTATGGATGTCTGAGTATGCTTTTCGAGCCTCCTGCTCTCTTAGACAAATAGCTTCTTCAAGTGGCTTCTACTGCAACTGAGTTTGGCAAGCTAGCATTACATTATAAGCTTGAATTTCAGCAGCTTTAATATCCCCAACTTTATATTTGTTCATGCTACGAAAATCTTCTTTCAACGCCTTTAACTTTGAAACCAATCTATACATCGGAGTCCCTGAAAATTGCCTCTGCCACCCTTTTTGAACAATGTCACCATAACCTTCAAACTGTTTCCATATTCTGAAGTATTTAAAAGGCCTCTTCCCCACCTTGAAATCAGGATAAACAGTCAATATGGCTGGACAGTGATCAAAATTACCTTCAGCAAGGAAAACTACTTGCGCTTGCTCATATTTCCCAATCCATTGTTGGCTCACTAAAACTCTATCAATCTTCGAGTGAATTCTAGCCTCCGGTCCCTGCTTATTATTCCAAGTGTAAAAAGAGCCAGTAAACTTTACATCTTCTACTTGACAAACCTCTACACAATCTCGAAAAGCCGTGGAATTCCTGAATTTTACCGGTTTCCCTACTCGTTCTTCCGGCTTTAGAACATCATTAAAATCACCTAGTATCAACCTAGGATCTCTTACCCCTTTAGCAATGTCTATTAACTCCTGCCAAAGAACTTTCCTTCCTTCCTCTTCATTAAACGCATAAACAAATGTGACCATAAAAGAGTCAAAATGCCCTGATGACCTAACTTGTAGATGCATTAATTGACTTGAACATTTTAGAATACTAACCGTGAATACTACCGGGTTCCAACTTAGTATAATTCTTCCACCTTGATGCCATGGAATATTATTTGAAAAACATCAGCCACTGAACATATTTACATAAACTGTCCCCAAATTCTTCGCTTTCACTCGAGTCTCAAGGAGCCCAACAAGCCCGATCTGATATTTAGAGATCAATTGCTTAATCTCAACTTGTTTATTTCGGTTGTTGAGACCCCTTACATTCCAACTTAATATCTTATCCATGAGGAATTGGAGGACCTCCCCCTCCACTAGTAATACCTTGCTTTACTAACCTCTCATCTGTCAAACTTTTCAAATTTTCCCCTGGTCCATCTAAGACATGGAAACTGTTTGAGGTAGTTACAGGCATCGATGAATCAATTGTTTTAGTCATTTTACCCCCTTTTACAACCTTTTGAAATCCTTCTTGATCAACTTCCATTACTTTCCCTTTACTCATCTCTTGTTGCTCTTCTAACTGATTGTTCTCCTTGGCTTTAGGAACCCAAACTTTCTTGGTGACTCCCTTCTTACAATCAACTGTCGCATGCCCCATCCCCTTGCAGTTACAACAAACTATAGGCAGCCACTCGTATTTCACTTCTAATTCATGGACTTGATTGATCTCATCAGTAAAGGAAGTAGTTCCTGGAAAGTCTTGAAACATACGCACTTCCACCAAAATTCGTGGAAAATTGAGCCTCTCCTTGTTCTTCGTAATACCATCCAACTGTAATGAAGTCCCTAGTTGCCCAACAATTTTAAAATGAGAACGCTCCCCCCAGAATTTCAATTCCAGTCCATGTAGCTATATCCATGTCGGTACCGAGCTTACATCCTCCTTTTGAAAATCAGTATAGGGATCCCAAGGCTTCATTATGACAGGTTTGTTGTCGAAGAACAAGTACCCTCCATTTAGTATCTCATTTCTGGTATTGATTGCTTGGAATCTCACAATAAAAACCCCTGGTTTCAGCATTCCCACTTTGTCTACTCCCTTATCCTTCCAAATCCGACGAGCATATCCTTCAAAAGGCCCCAATGGCGGATTCGCTCCGAGAACATAGCACACCATTGCTGCCTGCCAAAACAGCACTTCCTCTTCGATATCTTCCATTTCTAGTTTAACCGCAGTCCCCTTTGGTATAGTCTCAGTAGTTGTATCTTTAAATTTCCCAGCCAAATCTTGAATTACAGAGGGTGATGGGTGTAAAATTGGAGGAGTAGTAATCTTACCACTCTTCAACTGAGATGCACAGAATTTGGTTGCCGCCAAATATGACTTGAAATCTGCTCGCGTTGTCTCTTCCATCCTCAAGCGATTAAGAGATTATTTTGGAGAAAGAATCTCAGCAGTATCCTCAACATTACGCATCTCCAGATCACCTGGTAGAGTTCTCATCTCTTCCTCATTTTCGTCCTCTGAAACAGAGAGAGCTTCCACACCTAAGACCTCTGCCATTGATTTGGTTTTGAACCCCGCATCAGATGACGTTGGCCCGTTCTTCTTTCGATCCACAACCTTTCGCTTCCTTTTCGTAGCCGATCTAGAAATCCTGTCACCGGAGCTCCGAGATATCCCCTTGTGAGGCCATCCGCGACCTGCCATGGCGTCAGTGAAAACTGAGTCCCCGAACCCTAGCAGAGCATATCCCAGTCAACTCCTATGTTCTCTTTAGTATAAAATAACTACTACATTATTATAATCTATAAAATGAATAAAAAAATTAAATTAAATGAGAAAATAAATAGAGAGCTTTGGAGCAATTTTAGTTTTTTAAACGTGTAAAATAGATAGAGTAAATAGTAATATCTTGTAAATATCTTATTTAAATTTAAAAAACATGTAACTACTTACATTTTTTTTAAATTACTTTATTATTATAATCTATAAAATGAATAAAAAAATTAGATTAAAGAAGAAAATAGATAAAGTGCTTTGGAGCAATTTTAGTTTTTAATTTTTTTAATTATTAACTAATAATCATAAATTTGAAAAAGAAGAATTTAAAATTTTGAAGATAGTTTAGATATTTTAGTTTTTTCATTTTTAATTATTGACTAATAATCATAAATTTGAAAAAGAAGAATTAAAAAATGTGAAAAATTTAGAAAATAGAAAGTGAATTTACTAGTTAGATTTATAAATATTTAGATAGTTTAGATATTTTAGTTTTTTTAATTATTAACTATTAATAATAAATTTAAAAAAGAATAATTAAAAAATGTGAAAAATTTAGAAAATAGAAAGTTGCTTTAGAGCAATTTTAAAGTGTCACGTCATCTTCTTGATATTCTCCTTTATATAAATATATAGATTATAGATATTTAGATAATTTAAATATTTTAATAGATTATTTGGCCTAAATTAAATATCTAGATATTCTTTTCTTTTAATTATATGTAATTGTATTATTTTCTTTAATTAATTTAAAAGTATGAAGTCAAACTCTCTAATAAAGATAAAAAAAATCTCTTATTTCTATGTATGCATGTGGACAATTTGATATTAGTTAGCAATAAATTTAGAGATTATTACAATTAATTTATAAGTCATTAAGTCATGAGTACAAAAAATTGAACCATGCCCAAAATTTTAACCGTACTATCAGATGTGCACATATCACATGTATGTGTAATATACATGATTTCATTATTTTGTACAATTGTATATATATAAACATATTATTAAAACTACTCCTTAAAAAATACATATTATTAACATGATAAAAGTGCATACATTCTTGTGATTATATACTTATATATATATGCATTACTTAAACTAACACACATATTAATGATGTAATTTTATTCATAATAATATTTAATTAAAATAGAGTAAATTAGAATATATTTTCTTTTATATAGTTGTGTTGTAGTTTAATTTTTAAATCATTTAAATATATATTTATATATGTATGCAAAAATAGAGTTAATAGTAATTAATTTATTATTATATATAGATAGATATTTAGAAAATAAAATAAAATGGAGTTAATATACTATTATTATTATTATATATTTTTTTTAAAAATAGAATAAAAATATATTTTTTTTAGAAAAAGTTGAATAAAAAATGAGAAAAAAATAAGAAAATAGATAAAGTGATTTAGAGGAATTTTAAAGTAATACAGTATCTCTTTGAAGCTCTCATTTATATAAATATATATATATTTTCTATTTTTTATTCATTTTAAATGATATTAGTCATTAAATAAAAATATAAATATATTAGAACTCGCAATAGCTTCCACACCATTAGAGATAGTGAAAAATCTTTCGATTAATGATACTACAGAATCTATTTGAAGATTTATCGATTAACTTATACTTACTAATTTGTTAAAACTTTTATGTCTCTTTTTCCCAACCACCTCTAACAATCTCAATATCACCCACACAACATAATCATTCGTAACATCTAAAACATGATAGAAAAATAAGATGAAAATGTTAGAATATAAAAATTAATAATTTAAAATAAAAAGTTTAAAGATTAACAAACATTAATAATTAAGTAAATACCCGAGAGGATTGTCTTATCATTAATACGTAAATCAATCAAATTTGTAAATATGAATTGGAATTCATTGAAAGAGTTTAGAGAGAAGAAGGAGAAAATTATAATAGAGGAAAATTTGAGATTAATACAAAATGTATAGAATATATATATATATAGATTCACAAAGATATATTTATCTATATTTAAATAATAATATCTTATAAATATCTAATTTAAATTTTAAAATTTATATTTATTATTATAATCTATAAAATGAATAAAAAATTAGATTAAATGATAAAATAGATAAAGTAGTTTGAAGAATTTTGAAAGTGTCGCATCATCTCCTTGATATTGTCCTGTATATAGATATATAGATATAGACTATACTATTTGTTAAAATAACACAACAATAAAATTATAGGAATTTACCACAAATACAACTTTTTCACTATTTTTTTTTTCATTTTTACAACTCCTTTTATTATTTTTCAATTTTATAACATATTTTTAAATGTTTACCGTATGCTTAGTTTTAATCTATCATTTTTACGTTTTGTCTTACCATTTCACCAACCCACTCCCACCATTTCTCTCCCATGTGTATTGATGCACGATTTTTCTCTCGGTCACACTCACATCCATTTATGCATGCATGACTGTTCCTTCTATATTTTTGCATGCTTTTCATTTGATTTTCTGTTCTTAAGTAAGGTTGCAGTTCACTTGGGTGGGACGGGAGTATCTTTCCTATGGGTGGTTTTTTTTCTTAAAATTTTCTTACATAAGATTTGCTTAATTTGTTCTGTCGTGTGTTTGTTCAAAGTTGGTAGCTACTTTCAAATTTAGCAGTTGGTTTTAAAGTCATGGGTTGGAAATCCACTGTATTATCATCAAATAATAAAGGTTCAACTTCTCCAAGTTCAAGCAAGAAAAAACCATCCAAATCCAATCCAAAATTTGAAGTGAGAAATGCTATGAAGGCTAAATTGTCAATCAAGGAATCATTGGATGGAGAATCAAAATATCAATTGAAGGTGCATTCGCATTTTCAATTTTCATTTTATGATTTAATAGATATGGTTGATTGTGGCAATTTAGTTGCTGATTGTTCCAATTTATTCAGTATTTTTGTTTGTTTTTTAGTTGATAGTTTTTTAAATTTGTTTTGATGAGGTTGATTTTTCTTTTTCTTTTTTCCCACTTTGATTTTAGTTGATTAGGTTGATTTGATTGTTGTTAATTAAATATGGTCAATTCTGTTTTAGTTGTTTCTGTTGATTTAGTTTTTTTTCCTTATCGTTCTTCTTGTTATTTGATGTGTGTCATATGTCATACTAAATTTAATTATTTATTATTTTTCAATTCTACCAACTACTTTAGTATAGTGGCAAATAAAAGTCGAATCCATAAGGACTATGATTCAATTTATTAATCAAAATGATAACATAAATTAAAAAGGGGTTTTGTTTTAAGAACTAATAACATAAAATAGAATAAAAATCAATGAATAATGAATAACACGATTTAAAGAAATACTTAAGAATTATTCTCCATCTTCGACAATCAATCTATCAACAATGACAAATAATATTTCGTATTCCCAATTAAACAATTAATCCCACTGATAACATTTAAGCAATCAATTATCTTAGTTTCCATATTATAATTAATTAAAGTTAAGTGCTCTTAATTATTCTTTTTTACCTAGCAACACATTAATCATGTGATCTATTTAACCCAGGAAAAATATTACACTCAATAAACTCATTAATCGTTGTGTACAAGCTCTAAATGCTCTTTAACTCTATTGTTTTTCACTGAGAAAAGACATTTGGTCATTTTGCCTTCTAGACAAAATTCACGAACCAGAAGAGTTTCAACTCTTAGTTCTCTCAAAGATCAATCTTTTGTTAACCGTTTTATTCTGTCTAGTCCTATATGACCAAGTTTAAGATGCCAAAGATATGTATCATCCTCATTTGAAACTTTTGTCTTTTATTTCCTTGCGGTTTTGCTACTTTAAATAATTCTGAGTTATTTACGTTCATTCATTAGATGAAAGCATTAAAGTCCGAATATTCATTTGCATGTCTAAAGAAAAATTAAGAATAATCAAATTATAAATAAAATATTCGTAAGTCAATACATGCAATAAAATTCAAAATACTAAAAGAAACAAACTAATATATTGTTCAAACAATAATAAAGTTTTCTTTTAATAAAAACCAAAGAACTTTAAAATAAAATGACTTTCTTCAACGCTTTCTTGAACTAGATGCTTTCTCTCTCTTCTTTCTAGTCTTCTTTCCTCTTAATTGTTCAAGTATCTGTAAAAAAGAAGAAAAATATGATTAGTGGTTTCTAAATCAAAGATTCAGAATGATACATTATAATCCATTATTAAGCTTAAAGTAAAGGCAAATCATATTTACCTTTTTCGCAAATGTAGTCTTGTATGTATATCCTCATAGACAGCATCCCACATATCACGAGCTTATTCAACATCTTCGAACTTGTTGTACCCCAAAATAAATACGAACCGAATCACTCAGGTCGGGGAACAACTGGCAGATAAGCGCATGAAGAAAGTGTACAGGTGGAACATTTAGCTAACTCTGGTGTGAGCAACTCGAGTCAAACTTGACAGTACGACAACCAGATAATCTCCAGATCGCCTCTTGCGCCAACATCCTAGTTCGATATGTGTGATGGCTAGATCGATTTCTATACGGAACTTGGCCCGTGTCGGGTTAGGTTATCTCTCCGACATCTAGCTCGAATGAAGTGTTCAGCTCGTGGAAGCTCGATCATGACGCATAGTGAAGGATCCCAAAAGACTCGGAGATTCCTTGTACACTCATTAATGCCCATATTTTATTACACAATTATTATATGAGATAACAGATGTAAATTCCATAGGCAATCATATCCCTATGTAAATTGGAGATTATTCTAATTTTATTATTTACCATATTTATGCACGTGGTTACCCAAAGCTGTCTAGGAAAACCCTCTGTAAATATCAAGGGAATGGATATAAAAAGGGACTGCTTCTTGATATACAGAAACTCTGCTGGAATTGTAAGAAACAATTTCACCAGAGCCTAAAGGAGATTAATAAGATTGTCTCGTGGACTAGATGGATTTTAACCATTGAACCACGTTAAAGAGTGAGTGTTTGTGATATTGCTTATTTGTCTAATCACGGTTTAGTAAGAAAGCCTAATATCTCTGTTGTCGGATTTCTTAATCCACTGTTGGAGAAAAACCGCATCAACAAATTGGTGCTTTCGTTGAGAGCTTATTAGTGCTTAATCCCCCACACAAGTTTCATCCAACGCTCACCATGGTGGTCACTCGGCCTATGCATGACAATGAGTTTGAACAACTTGGTGATCAGGAGGTGCATCATACGGTCATTCCCGCTGGAAAAGGCCTAGATGCTCAGCACTGTCCTGGAAAGCAACATGTGGGCCAAGACGATACTGGAAGCTCATCATCACGCCCACCAAATCCCAATCCGGGGTATCCGACAGTCATCAAGATGGAAAATGCCCAGTTAAGGAGCCATCTCGCTAAGGCTAACAAGAAGATTGAGGAGATCTTGGCTTGATTACCCCCTCGTGCAACCGATGTTAATATCATAATGAGGAAAAGTGAGTCTCATAGGTCCCATAGGAATAACTGATCCAATCTCAGTTGCTCTGTCAAAACTGCAACTCCGAGCTCCATATATTCAGAGCGGAATCAGCAGAATACTCAACCTGCCAATCCTCATAGGAACCATCGGCCCCATGTCAGTCAATCTGTTAGAAATGTGACTTCAAGATTCGTGACTTCTGAGAAGATTCCACACAATGTTCAGAATAACCAAATAGGGCGAGCTGGGACCAATTTAAGGAGGCAAAACCCCAACAAATCCATTCGTGCCACGATCAGAGCCTCATGCACATAGAAATGAATCGGTTATACCTCCAGCCTGGGAGATTGGGGTAGAATAGAGATGGGCTAACCTAGTTCGAGGTTATCCTCCCGATGGAACGAGGATAGATTCACCGATAAGACATCTGTCATCACCGGTTCAACATCTGAAACCACCTTGCCCACAGAGGAACGCTCCAGCTCAAAGGGATAGCAGGAGAAATCCTCCTCCCTTATAAGACATCTATGTCCCACGGCCTCACGCTAATAATCCAAGTCCTCGATCCCAGCAACGGGCTGTAAGTTTCACAAACGAAAGTTACTGGACGGAGAACCAGCGTGGAGGCAGGTCTGAGAGCGACCTAAGGAATCATTTGAGCTCTGCACAAAGTCTTCGTTCTGACCTACATCCCGACCTACGTGATCATCTGAATTCACAAAAAAGATATTCAGTTCACCATGATAATTTGAGTTATACTCAGCATAGGGGAGATTTATCTACGTACGCGACAATGGGAATGTCCCACCTAACTGAGCTCAAGCTTGGAGGGAAAACAACCCATCTAATGCGTACAATAGGATGGGGGCTAGTGATCAGCTCTCAAATAACCTAGAGGCCAATGATCCAACCCTTGAGCGACTGGCCTTGATGGAAGAATAGATGAAGAGACTTCTATCTGGAAAAGGAGTCGATGATTGTGATTCCGATGAGGAGCTCGAGCCTTTTGCTCCAAACATCGCAGCAGCTCCGTATCCTGATGGCTTCAGGATGCCGACCATGTCCGCATATGACAAAAACACTGACCTGTCCAACCACCTCAAGACATTCAATACGTTAATGATGACCCACAATGTCAGGTTCGACTTAAGATGTATCTTGTTCCCTACAACTCTGATCGGACCCGCCACACTATGGTTCAACAAGTACAAAAAACTTTCAATCACCTAATGGAAGAAATTGTCTTCCAAATTTAAGAGACAATTCCGAGCTTCGAAGGAAACTCGCGTTGAGGCTGATTCGTTGGCTAACATAAAACAACAATTTGGTGAGTCCCTGAAGGCATATCTGAATAGGTTCACCAATGAAGCAGCACAAGCTAGGGATGTTGATGATAGTTTCAAGTTCATGGAAATAAGGACAGGGATCATGATAGGATGTGATTTATGGCAAGAACTCCAGCGAAAATGAGTAAAGAGTGTAGATGAATTCCTGGTCCGGGCTCAAGAATGGATAAATCTGCAGGAAGCACGATCTGCTGTCGTAGGAATCAGCCAGACCCCAGTTTAGCCCGCTGGAGGTGGCAGATGTTGCAGCTACAACTCAACCTACTACCCAGAATAACCAGGCGGGGAACAATAAGCGGAATGGGACTAGTGAGGGTGACCAGAACGGAACCAAAAATAACAAGGCCAGAGAAAATTTCAAGCCCTTCTACACCACCTATACCGACTTGACTGATACGCGAGAGCATATTTTCTTGGCGAACTCTAATCGCCCTCCATGGAAGAAGTCAGAGCCTTTGAGGCATCAGAGGGCGAAGAGAGACCCCGCTAAGTTCTATCGATATCACAACGACATCGACCATAATACAAATGATTGCCGACAACTAAAAGACGAGATCGAAACTCTAATCCAAGCTGGACTGTTAGCCCAATATGCTCGAAACCGAGTAGTTCCCAATCAGACAACCGGGCAAAATACTCATCTAGTTCCAAAAAATCTCGTCGGCCAACCCTGGGCTCAGACAGACCAGGGGAACCAAGTCGTCCCCCCTCCAATAGTAGGAGGGGATATAACCACTATAACCGGAGGACCCCATTTGATGGGCACGAGTAATGGTGCCTGAAAAAGGTACATACAGGAGCCAAAAACCCACAATGGTACTAAATTTCTTCTGGAGAAAAGGTTATCAAAACATCAGCGGTGGGAGAAACAACCAATCATTTTCATGGAAAGAGGACACTAACCACGTTCAGTTCCCGCATAATGATTCATTGGTGGTAATCGTTCAGCTTGCCAATTGAAGGGTACGAAGGATATTGGTTGATAAAGGGAGCTCAGTAAACGTTCTATTCAGGTCCACTCTAGAAAAGATGGGATTCTTCGTAACTGATCTTAAGGCGACCTCAATGACCCTATACGGGTTCTCAAGAGAATGAACGATAGCCATAGGGACAATCAGACTTGTAGTGATGTTAAGGGATGATAGGCGAACTGATTCTAAAATGCTCGAGTTCATTATAATTGATTGCCCAGCCGCATACAACGCGATTTTGGGACAACCCGTGCTGACGACTTTTTAGGCTATCACCTCAATCCAGCACTTAGCGATGAAGTTCCCCTCAACCTCAGGTATATGTACTGTGAGAGGAGACCAGCTCACTGCCAGAGAATTCTATAGCATTGCCATGAAGGGAAAATCACAACCCGGGCAGCAAGCAATGGTTGTTATTGAGGGAGGAGAGAAGCCTCAGGTAATGAAAATTGCCCATTTGGAGGAAGAACCTCAGGAAAAAAGTAATGAGGACGCCTAGGAAGATGAAATTGATCAAAGATTAGGTGAAGATAAATTTGAGCTCCAGCCATTGGAAGAGCTCGAGGAAATCAGCATCGACCCAGAAGTACCTTCAACAGTAGTAAAATTTGGAAAAAATCTTGGAATTGAAAGGAAGAATAAGCTGGTCGAGTTTTTGAGAAATAACATGGATGTCATTGCCTGGTCGCATGAAGATATGGTGGGAATCATTCTAAATGTAATAATGCATACACTGAATTTGGACAGGAATGTGCCTGCAAAGGCACAAAAATGAAGGCTTTTGGGGAAAGAACGATCAGAATCTTTAGAAGAATAAGTAGCTTGCCTACTTAAGTGTGGATTCATCAGGGAAGCAAAATAATGCATACCTTGGTTGCTAACCCTATTTTGGTCCCAAAGCCCAATGGGAAGTGGAGAACTTGCATTGACTTCTCCGACCTCAATAAGGCATGTCCTAAGGATTGTTTTCCACTACCTCGATTTGATCAGTTGGTAGACACAATAGCCGGTCACGAGCTCATGTCTTTCATGAACGCATATTCTGGATATAACCAGATCACGATGAACCCTACAAACCAAGAGCACACTAGCTTCATGTCTGAGCATAATGTATACTGCTACAAGGTTATGCCATTCGAGCTGAAGAATGCCGGTGCAACGTACCAATGACTGGTCAACAAAATGATTGTTAACCAGATCGACAAAAACATGGAATCGCATGTCGATGATATGCTCGTTAAATCAAAGACTGCAAGTAACCATGTATCCGACCTGGAAGAATGTTTTGGCGTGCTAAGGAAATATGACTTGAAGCTAAACCCCTAGAAGTGTACCTTTGGGGTTTCGTTGGGAAAATTTATTGGCTTCATAGTCAACACAAAGAGGATAGAGGTGAACCCAGAGAAGATCAGGTCGTTATTAGAAATGCCCTCTCCTAGGTCACGTAAAGAAGTACAGAGCCTACTGGGAAAGTATCGGCCCTAACCGCTTCGTTTCAAAGTCAACTGACAAGTGTCTACGTTTTACAACTTGCTCATAGGAAACAAAAAGTTTGAGTGGACCGAAGAATGCAAGTAGGCATTTCAAGATCTGAAAACTCACCTTGCTGAACCTCTTATACTATCAAAACTGGCACCTGGAGAATGTTTACTCTTATATCTAGCTGTGACAGAAAATGCGGTCAGCGTAGTATTAGTTCGAGTGGAAAATGGGGCGTAGAAATCGGTGTACTACGTGAGTAAAAGACTTCTGGGAGCTGAGTCCAGATATCCTTTAATAGAAAAACTCGTGTTCTGCTTGATCTTGGGCTCGAGAAAACTCAAGCCATACTTCCAGTCCCTGATTAGTGGTGAAAAATACACATTTGTTGATTTTAATTGTCAAAATAAATTAAGTTTTAATTAATATTTTCATGGAATTAATGTGATATATTCTTACATTGGAAATATTTTATCTTAATTTAATTTATTTATATTTTGTAGAAAATAAAGTGTATTTTGGCACTTGGAAACAAAGAAAAAAAAAAAGAAAGCAAGAAAGGAAGAAGTAAAACTGAAAATATAGTGGAATTGTGGCATTTTTGAAGTAATATTGCCCAGGCTCGTTTGGCCCAAGCCTAGCGAGCTCCCATTGCCAGCGTGCCAAGTGGCGCGCCAGCATTGCGCCACGCGTCTGCGAGCTCCTCCTTCAGCAAGCAGCATAGTCTTCAACTCCCTCCAACGTAGCTTCAGCCCAAGGATCCCAGCAAACCCAACCTTCCCACCAGGCCCAACGTAATCCTCCTTCAGTCCAATCCGAAGCACCCTTCAACCATCCCAACAAGCCCAATCTGAAGCTCCAACCTTTAGCCCTTCTCCTCCATCAGCCAGCGCCACGTGGTGCACTCCCATTGGCTGCGCCTGGGTCAAGGTCTTCTCTGCAGCAACCACCCATAAGCCCAATCTTCTAAGCACTTTGGGCCTTGCACATTGCCATTTTGAGTTTTAAAGCTCATCTTTTTTTGGTGCTTTAGAAAAAGGGCATATTGACCATACACCAAAATAACTAGGTTAATATTTATAATAAGATTTGATTTTTCAAAATCATATTTTATTAATAATATTTCAGATTTATTTTGTAAACCCCATTTTGTTGTTTAATTTCTTTTTAGTCATTTTCTCCCTCTATAAATAGGGACTCTCATTTCATATTTACCATGTAATTTTTAGGTAGCAAAACTCTACGAAATTTTAGTCTCATTCCTCATATTTTCTCTCTAGAATTTCATGAGAATGTCTAGCATAAGGCTAACCTTCTTAGGAAGGTTAGGATGATCCTATATGCACTATGACTTTGTTTGGTATTTTTGATTCACCATGTGCTTAAAGTTTATATATTTGAGTGATTTATTTTCTTTCATCTCTATTTCTTCATCTTGTTATCTATATTTATGTTTACTAATAGTATATAGATTTTGTCAAGCACTTTCTATGTATTATCAAATTAGTGAAAATAATATAGATAATATCTTTATCATTTTCTCCATCTCATTCATATATATTTACTTTTGCTAAAATCTATATAGAATTAGTCATGTTCTTTCTATGTATTTTATAAATAGTAAAAGTAATATTTGTGTTAGGTTTTATGTCCAATCTTTTATTGCATTATTTCCAATGGTATAATGTCATTTTTAGATTTCTCATAAGATTTATCTCATCTTTCTATGGTAAAGATTAATAATCACTTGAATACATTTTTGTAAAACATATTTGTGATTCAATGTTAAATCTTCCAAATGAATAGTTGGGATGTGAACTTCTCATTTGTGTAATATTTATGAATAAAAGATCCAAATAAATAAGTATGCATATTGGTGACTCTTGATCCTTCCTACTTGTTACCTATTGTTACATCACACTTTAGTCTATCTTTATTTCTAATATATAAATCTCAAAAACAACAAAAATATCACTTGTTCTATTTTCCTCATATTATTTATCTCCTAACTTTATTTATTGATTAACTTTTTTTCTTTGCCTCCTTGTGGAATCGACCGCCCGATCTATACTACAACCACCGCTTAGTGGATGCACGTTTTGGGCGTTAAACAGTCCCACACCATCCACGTCTTTACCGATCAACCTATGAGGCAAGTCTTGCAGAATCCTGAAACGTCGGGACATTTGCTTAAGTGGGCCATCGAACTCACCCAGTTCGAGATATTGTATATGCCACACACATCAATCAAAAGTCAAGCGCTCAATGACTTTGTGGCTGAATGTACAGGTTTTCAAGACGAGCCAATGAGAGACCCGGTGCAAGATTTTTGGAAACTATTCGTTGATGGGTTATCTAACGAGAACGAATTTGGAGCTGGGATAATTCTGATCTCACCTCAGGGACATCAATTCCATACAACTCTAAGGTTTGGGTTCCAAGCATCCAACAATGAAGCAGAGTACGAAGCTTTATTGGCAGGAATATAGGTGGCAAAAGAACTGAAAGCGAAGGCGATCCAATGTTATAATGATTCCCAACTCGTGGCTAATCAGATATTAGGGGAGTATCAAGCTTGAGGTATCAAAATGGCGGCTTACCTAGCTAAGGTTAAGGATGAGTTGTCAGAGTTAGAGTTCTGATCCATTGAGCAGGTACCCCACGAGCAGAACTCCAATGTTGATGCTTTAGCCTGACTTGCCACCACCAAAGAGGCGAATACACTAAACGTAGTTCTAGTGGATTTCTTAGAACAACCAAGCATAACTGAAGAGCCGGCTGAGGTCAGAGTGATTGACACAAAACCAACCTGGATAACTATTGGTTTTTATTGATCAAATCAGAGATTATGCGCAGCGGAGCAACAATCAAATTGTTAGTTTAATCCCATAAGATTTCTAGATCTATTTTTTCACATGCATATATATATATTGAATCAAAGACATGAATAGAAAATTACCTCAGGTCCTTCCTTGCTGCTATCTTTTTGTATGGCTAAATCCTTGAGATCTCACACCAAGATCTTCCAAAATGTTCTCAACACACAAAGAACGAGTGTGGGCTCGCTATACAAACAATAGGCAAAAAACTATTTATCAGATGTTCTCAACATATGAGATCTGATAAAGTTTGGACCTAGGTTTTGTGAAAAATAGTGACTTTTGTTTTTGTGTCACTGTTCTCTTTCTGTGAGAGAGATTTCTAGATATTTTTCTATCCCTGAAAAGTTACGTTCTGAAAAAACTGATATCCTATATTTAATATATTCAATATATTAAAATAAAATCTTAGTTATTTTAAACAATTTGAAAATAACTAATCAGTTATCAGATTTTTGTTTAAATAATAATATTTTAATCAAATTACAATATCTCATTATTTATTTAATATTTAAATAACTAAAATTGTGGAACCTAGAAACTGATCACAATCTCTTATGCGTGTAGCACAGTGACTGTGCACTGTGCTACATGTGCACCACATGCCAGTGATGGCATGTGATTTTTTCCCAATTTTTATTATTATTTAAATACCAAAAATCCCCAAAATAAATTAATTATATTTTTGTTAAATCAAATAATTAATTAATTCTTAATTAATTAATTACACATAATTATACAATAATTATGTTTGATACATAGAAAAATATTTTACTTATCACATAAGTCATTTTTGCCCATTTTTGTATTTACCTTTGTCAATGTTTGTTTGAGTCATTTCAGGGACCATGGACCTATAACATTAAGCTCCAATAAATAAACTGTAATGACCCAACTACTCTAGACCTCGGACCATTAACGAAAACTATACATAGATACTAATCTTTAACAAAACTTACAAGTGAAAAGATCATAACTTTATTAAAACTTGTAAAAATAAAAGTTAAACTTACATAAAATTCAAGTTAGGATATGGGATCCCATTGTTTTAAAATCAAAACATGACATAATTAAAAAGAGATTTACATAACAAAATGCAGAAAAATACATGTAAAAACCATAAGAAACAAAACTACATCCTCGAATCGAAACGCTCGGCTCTTGAATCCATTCCGCCTCAATACACATTCTCCAAGCTTCCAAGAACCTTTCCCGCCACTAAGACTATTTTCCTGCACATATAAACAAAAAGGAGTGAGCCTAATGCCTAGCAAGGAAAAATCTAACACATAGTCCATATACATAAATTTCATAAAAACATAAAAACATAACATAACACTTATACCACATACATACTATAATGGCCATTATTAGTTGGGGTCCCATAGACTAAACAAGTCATATGCCCATTAGATTAGTGGGGTCTTGCTAGCTAAGCAAGTCATATGCCCATAATCTATTTGGGGCTTGTTAGTCATATAGGTCATATGCCCAAGCCTACAAACATACTTAACATAACATATTTCATAACATAAAAATCATAAGATAACATATACAAGCATATAACATATAGATTCTATCCTATTTTTCTTACCAAAAATATCGGGATATGAGGACAGAGTTGGGACTTTGGAACACTCCTAAAAACCATTTATAACAGGGTGAGTAATTTGAAGAAAAGGGATGAAAAGAATGGAAGGACTATACCATTGAGAATATACTTACCAAAAACTTATGTGCAAGTTCTTAGATTTCCTAACCAAAATAAAGAATAAGGTTAGAAGGCTGAGTAGAAGACTATGAGAACTTAAATAAAATAATATCAATTAAACTAGAGTGTGGAAATACCTTGAAGGCTTGTAAGACCAATCTAAACCTTGAACCGAAATGCTATAAAACCTTACTTCCCAAGTGTTTGATAAGCTTATGATGATCAAGCTTATGATTCCCAACCCAAGTGTTTACACTCTCACACTCTCCTAGCAACTTGCAACCTCTGAACTTAGAGTAATAGATGAATAATGGCTGGGTACTAGGTCCTATTTATAGAGTTTAGGAATGAAAAGATCTCATTTAACTTGAATAAAAATAATGGCTTTTTAAGTGAAAATAATTTGAATTATCGTTCAGCAGAGGCTGAAGACTCGTTCAGAAAGGTGCTGGACTTATCAAGAGGTTGAAGGTTTGAATGGGAAACGGTTTTGAAAACTTTCAAAATGTGCTGAGAGGGGCGATATATCTCCCCCTGTAGGCGATATATCGCCTGGGCCAGTATGCCCGAGGCAATCGTGCATCGTTTCGTGTTTTTCGTATCTTCGTGCTGCGATATATCGTCCCCTATAGCTGCGATATATCAGCATACGCTGATTATTTAAACACGAAATTACACATTTTTAGATTAATTTGAATTGAGTAAACAGCCTTGACTAAGCCCTTTTACGTTTTCAAAGCTGCTGACTGACCTTAGAGTATTCAAATTTTAACCTTAATAAATTTAATCCTCAAAATACTTAATCATTAATAAACCCATACATAACATGTGCTATAATCCTATTGGTTCTTATTTAAACCTTATAGTATATGTAATGACCCACTACTCTAAACTATTTGGACCATTAGCGAAACTATACATAAAACTTACATTTTTACGAAAATACCATAATTTATTGAGTAACTTGCAAAATAAGAGTTATTTACAAAGAAACAGAATACTAAAAAGGATTATGGGATCCCATTGTTTCAAAAACAAAAGAAGATTTAAAAATAAAAGACATTACATAATTGGTGCGGAAAATACACATAAAATCATAAAAAACATAAAAGGAGACTACATCCTCGAATCGAATAACGCTCGGCCCCTTGACTCCATTCATCATCGATACACATCCTCCAAGCGTCACGAATCTTACCGCCTCTAAAGCTTAATTTCCTGCACATAAACAGAAAGGAGTGAGCCTAATGCCCAGCAAGGAAAAATCTAACACATAGTCATAAACATGAACATAATTTCATAATAACGTAAAGACATATCATAACACATAATTCACTTATTATAATGGCCATTATTACTTGGGGTCCCATAGACTAAACAAGCTTATGCCCATGAGATTAGTGGGGTCCTACCAGCTAAATAGGCATATGCCCACAATCTTTTTGGGGTCTTGTTAGTCAAATAGGGCATAAGCCCAAGCTTACAACAAACACATGCATAACAAATTCATAACACATTCATAACATATCATAACATAACACATAAACATAATCATATAGATTCTAGCCTATTTTCCTTACCAAAGTTACCGGGATAAAATGGACTGAGTTGGGACTTTTTGGAACACTCCTAAAACCATAATGAACAAGAGTGAGTCTAAAGAAAGGAGATGAAATGAAAGAGAATAGGAAGACTAAAACATTAAAAGAAAATATGCTTACCACAACTTAAGTGCTTAAGAACTTGGATTCCCTAACCAAAATAAGAATGAGGTTAGGAAATTGAGTAGAAGACTAAGAGAAAGGAAACATAATACATAAAGGAACTAGAGTTTTGGTTACCTCAAAGATTTGCAAGATCAATCTAACCTCCACCGAAATACTATAGAACTCACTTCCCAAAGTGTTTGATAAGCTTATGATGTTTAAGCTTATAGTTTTTCCCCAAACCAGGTGTTTACACTCTCACACTCACTTAACACTAGCAGCTTCTGAACTTAGAGCAAATGGTGAATAATGGCTAGGTACTAGGTCCTATTTATAGAGTTTGGGAATGAAAATATCTTGATTTTACTTTAATAAAGATAATGGCTTTTTAGGTGAAAATCATTTGAATAATCGTTCAGCAGAGGCTGAAGACTCGTTCAAAAGATGCTGGACTGTTGAAGGAGTTTGAATGGCTGAAAGGAAATGAATTCAAAAACATTTGAAAACATACTGGAGGAGGCGATATATCGCCCCCTGTAGGCGATATATCGCCTGGGCCAGTATGCCCGAGGCGACCGTGCATCGTTTCGTGTTTTCCGTATCTACGTGCTGCGATATATCGGCACACACTGAATATTTAAACACGAAATTACACATTTTTAGCTAAGTTTGAATGGAGTAAATAGCCTTGACTAAGCCTTCAACGTATACAAAGCTGCTGACTGACCCTATAACATTCAAACTTTACTCCTTATTATATTTAATCCTCAAAAATCTTTAATCCTTAATCACCATTCATAACATGTGCTTAAAATCCTATTGGTTGATGTCTAAACCTTATAATATAGTAAATATAATCCTTAATATCAGTCACATAATCAAACCTTAGGTTATACTTAATATTCTTAAACTATAGGTTAAACTTAGAAAATCTATAAGTACTACTATGAGTGTCCAAATAATTTCCGGTCTGAACCAAAAATCCATAGTAACAAAGATAACACTAAACATACTATAATACTACTAAACAATTAGCTAAGTAAAGTTCTTGGACTCTACAGTATACTAAATATTATCCTCAATATCAGTCATATTAATCAAACCTTAGGTTAAAATTAATATTCCTAAACTATAGGTTAAACTTAGAAAATCTACAAGTACTACTATGAGTGTCCAAATAAATCCCGGTCTGAACCAAAAATCCACAGTCATAAAGATAATACTATTATTACTATTATACTACTATCTACTTAGCTAAGTAAATTTCTTGGACTCTACATAAACTAAATAATTAAACTATTTAATTATAATAGTTAATTTATTAATTCTGATATTACTCCACTATAAATTCAGAATTGCACTCTTTATGTTATAGATATACTTTTACAGAAATCTTATCTTAAGTCGTCCATTGATATAACCATCTTACATTAGTTCAACCCTCTAATTAATTAGTTCATAAATTAGAATGGAAGAATTACCATTTTACCTTTCTAATTTACTTCTTATTCCTTAAGGACCATTAATTCACTAGTGAATAATTAATCTATAATCTAATTATAGATTTGAGCTAAAAATCATTCAGTTCTATAATTAACCCTTAAGGGAACAAATAAACGATCTGTTAGGAAAGATTAGATTACATATTGTTGATACATGTTCCCAGCCATCCATGATATTAAATCTTCAAAACAAAAGTCATTAGCCTCATTCTTTGAAGAGACCTTAACGAATGAATCAAAAGATTTAATAAACATGAACAGGAGTTCATGAACACTCAGGATTTAGGTTGATCTATAAAAGATCATCAGTTATGATATGAATTACAAGTCTTTATTGTTAAATGGTTTTTGGATAAAGACTTTAATTCATATCGGTCCATGTCATATATAATCATAATATATAAAGCACATTTACCGAGATGTCTTTCCACATCAATAATCTGAATCTAGATTATTTGTATCATTATGATACTCAGTAAACCGTACTTACAACTCCAATTAAAGAATTCCATAACTTTAATTTTTTGTTGTTGACTATTTTTATTCATTCATGTGATCTTAATTCTCTCGTATTAATACAAGATCACATCCTCAACAATGAATATGGAATTTTTCTGATATTTACAAAATTATTCAAACAATAATTTAACAATCTAAATATAACAATAATAATAAACCATTGTATTTATTTATTCACGGAAAAACAAATGTCTTTACATGCTTTTAGGACACACTCCTAACAATCTCCCACTTGTACTTAAAGCAAGTGAGGCATTTCTCTCAATCCCATTTTACGTACATGACCCTCGAATTGCTTTGCTGGAAGTGTCTTCGTGAACGGGTCCGCCAGGTTGTGTTCTGATGCGATTTTCAGAATGGTCACATCTCCTCTATGTACGATGTCTCTGACTAAGTGGTATTTGCGCTCTATATGCTTTCCCCTCTTGTGGCTTCTTGGTTCTTTAGAATTGGCCACTGCTCCACTGTGTCACAGTAAAGAACAAGTGGTTTCTCCACTTCTGGAACTACTTCCAAATCTGTGTAGAACTTTTTCAGCCAAACTGCTTCCTTAGCTGCTTCACAAGCTGCTATGTATTCAACTTCCATGGTTGAATCAACTATACTGGATTGCTTAATGCTTCTCCAGACAACTGCTCCACCACCAAGAGTGAATACTGACCCAGAAGTAGACTTTCTACTATCCTTGTCAGATTGAAAATATGAGTCAGTGTATCCAGTAGGTTCGAGGTCACTACCCGAATATACTAGCATATAGTCTCTCGTTCTCCTGAGATACTTAAGAATATGTTTCACCGCAATCCAGTGTTCCAAACCTGGATTTGATTGATAACGACTGACAATCCCTACTGCATAAAATATGTCAGGTCTAGTACATAACATTGCATACATTAGGCTCCCTATAGCTGATGCATATGGATACTTTCTCATGTCCTCTTGCTCTTGTGGTGTCTTTGGACACTAAACTTTGCAAAGAGTAATTCCATGTCTGGTCGACAATTGACCCTTTTTGGAATTCTCCATAGAGAATCTTTCAAGCACTTTATCAATATAATTTGCTTGTAAAAGTGCTAGGAGTTTATTCTTTCTATCTCTTAGAATTTTAATGCCTAGAACATAGCTCGCTTCTCCCAAATCTTTCATTTGGAATTTGTCAGCCAACCATTTCTTTACATTTGATAATGTCTCTACATCATTCCCAATGAGTAGGATATCATCAACATAAAGAACTAAGAAAACCACAATCTTTCCTTTGATGTATTTATAAACACATGCTTCGTCAACATTTTGTTCGAAACCATATGTTTTAATAGTTTCATCAAATGTTAAGTTCCAAGATCTTGATGCTTGTTTCAATCCATATATTTGAATTCAACAACTTGCATACCTTTTGATCTTGATCCTTCTTTATAAACCCTTCTGGTTGTTCCATATAAATGGTTTCATCAAGGTGGCCATTCAGAAAGGCTGTCTTGACGTCCATTTGCCATATCTCATAATCATAGATGGCAACTATGGATAAAAGTATGCGAATGGATTTAAGCATGGCCATAGGAGAAAATGTTTCTTCATAGTCCACACCCTCTCTCTGTGTGTAGCCTTTGGCCACAAGCCTTGCTTTATAGGTCTCTACCTTTCCATCTGCACCCCTTTTCTTCTTGTAGATCAATTTGCATCCAGTGGCATTAACATTGTCAGGCAGATCTACAAGTTCCCAGACTGAATTGGAATACATTGATTCCATTTCTTGATTCATGGCATCTTGCCACTTATCAACATCAGGGTCTTCCATTGCTTCTTTAAAAGTCAATGGATCGTCCTTTTCAGTATCTAATACAAGAACGCGTGCCTCATGTTCGTAGCGAATAGGTTGTCTCACAATCCTCCCACTACAACGTTGCACTGGTTTTTCCTTTTCAGGAATTGTGGTTTCTTCGGTTGTTTTATCATTAACTGATGAAGAAGATGGAGATGAAATTTTAACTGTCATTAGTTCCTCTAAAACTACTTTGCTCCGAGGTTTAAAATCATTCATATAGTCGTGTTCTAAAAATGTTGTATTTGTCGAAAAAAATACCTTTTGATCACTTGGGCTATAGAAATATCCACCTCTTGTTTCTGGAGCATAGCCCACAAATATACACACTTCAGACCTAGAATCCAGTTTTCCAGATTTAGGTCTTAGCACATGAGTAGGACAACCCCAAATACGGAAATGTCGTAAACTAGGCTTACTTCCATTCCATAGTTCCAGAGGTGTCTTTGTCACAGCTTTGGACGAAACTACATTCAAAATGTAGTTAGCCGTTTGAAGTGCATATCCCCAAAAAGATAAGGGAAGTGAAGAGTAGCTTAACATAGACCTGACCATGTCCAACAGGGTCCGGTTTCTTTTCTCTAAAACTCCGTTTTGTTGTGGCGTTCCAGGTGTTGTGAGTTGGGATAGAATTCCATGCTCCAGCAAGAAATCTTTGAATTCAGAATCCAAATATTCACCACCACGATCATATCGGAGTGTTTTTAAAGATTTACCTAATTGCTTCTCAGCTAAAGCTTTGAAGTCTTTAAACCTAGCAAAAGTTTCTAACTTCTTAAGCATTAGGTAAACATGACCGTATCTAGAATAGTCATCAGTAAATGTGAAAAAATATTCATAACCACCTCGAGCTTGAATGTTAATTGGAACACATACATCACTATGTATTAGCTCTAGTGGTTCTTTGGCTCTAGTTCCCTTCGAAGTGAAAGGTCGTTTAGTCAATTTTCCTTCTAAACAGGATTCACAAACCGGTAGGGTTTAAACTGTTAGTTCCCTTAGAGGTCCATCTTTAGTTAACCGGTTTATCCTATCTAGACTAATATGACCTAATCTTAAGTGCCATAGATACGTGTCATTTCCTTTAGAAACCTTTTGTCTTTTGTTACTTTGTGGAACAGCTACTTTAAACAATTCAGAATTATTGAGCGATTTTTCTATTGGATTAAGCATGTACAGTCCATCCTTTTGTTTTGCATGACAAATATTGTTCCCATTCCTTGAAATAAAAATCATATTATTATTAAAAGAAATGCCAAATTTTTGTTCATGTAACAAAGATAAAGAAATAATGTTTCTAGTAATTTCAGGAATAAATAGCACATTATTCAAAACTAGAAAATTGTTCTTAAAATTCAAACGGACTGTTCCACATGCTTTAGCTTAAACAAGCGCTCCACTTCCCACTCTCATAGTCATCTCTCCTTGCTCCAACTGCTTTGCGGACTCAAGCATCTACAAACAAAAACAAACATGTTTAGTGGAACCAGAATCAACTATCCATGATAATTTATCTTGTTCCACCATACAAGCTTCGAGTACAAGTAAATCTGATTTACCTTTCTTTTTCTCTTTTAGCTCGGCGAGATACTTTGGACAGTTTCTCTTCCAATGACCATCGACTTTACAATGGAAACACTTTCCTTTGGGTGCCTTTTGTTTGGGGTCATTGTTCTTTTTGTTCTCGGGTGCCTTGGATGACTTCTTTGCCTTTTTTGGATTGTCCTTTTTAGGTTTGCTGTCATTGTTATTGCCTTTTCTTTTCTTCTTAGTAGAAGATGGTTTTGCTTCAGCCTGACTTGAGATGGTCTTATTCAAAGACTCAAAATTTTGTAATTCATTCAGCAATTGTGTCAAGTTAAAATCCAATTTGCTCACGACATAATTTGTTGTGAATGTAGAAAAAGCAGGAGTTAAAGACTCAAGTATAATGCTTACTTATGTCTTTTCATCCACGACTGCTCCATGCGTCTCAGCTTCATGAAATACACTGATCATGTTCACGCACAGATTGACCTTTCTTCATCTTAGCATTCATGTAGGTTCTAGTAGCCTCGTGACGACTTTTATCAGATGGGCGCCCAAACATTTCCTTAAGAGATTCTAATATCTCAAAAGCAGTTTCCATGGATTCATGCTTTGTTCGTAAGACATCACTCATGCTTACAAGCATATAGCACTTAGCTTTGTTATTGGATTGAATCCATGCATCAAATTTGTCCAGAACATGTTTCAGGGCATTGACGCCAGGTTCTTTAGGACATTCCTCATTTAGGACAAACTTGTAGTTTTCACTAACCAACAACAGATTCATATTTGATTTCCATTTTATGAAGTTATCACCAACTAATTTTTCTTGTGCAATCAAAGCAGTGATGGGATTTCCAGAGATAGACATATTCTGAATAAAATAAAAAATACAAATATTATTATTATATTTAGAAAAATAAATATCAAAGTTTTCAGAAATTAAACGTGATGCATGAGCACAATTAAAACACATAAAATAAAGATTAATTTCCACGATAAAATTTTCTAACAATTAAAGTGTCGCCTTAGGGTCGGTCAAATTAATTTTAGAGAATTTATAAGACATTCTTATCTTTATTGTTTAAAACTTAAAATAACTCTTTATTTTCTCTTTTAAACATTAAAGTACCGCTTAGTTTGGTCAAGTTATGATTATCCATTGCAAAAGCTTAATCATAACTTTGTGAGTGTAACCCATTATTTTGGAGTTCATGACTTAACTTAGGACATGTCGCCTTAGGGTCGGTCAAGCCTAAAATACATCATTAGTTCCTATCTATGTAAGAAATACAACATTGCTATTGATATGTCTAGACACCTTCCTTAGGGGGACAAAAACAAAGCCGTCGCGAGGCACAGTGTTATATTAATAATGGAGACCGTGGGTTATGTTTGAGATATCAACCCTCTCTCACTCACTATTTTGAAATAAGTGTTTTTAACCTAATTGATTCCAAATTAATTATAACATCTTTAAACCTTATGAACATAATTAAAATTGGAAAGAAAGCGAGTTTCTAGGTCCATACCCAATTTTAAATTACCAATCATGTTCATCTAAACTTTACTAAAAACACTTTCAAAATAAAGTTGGTTTAAAGAATTTAAGTCATAAAGACTAAAAATTGGTGTGATATTTTACCAAGTTTTCAAAAATGAAACTAAGTAATTTACATGCAATTAATTTCGCAAAACAATTCATATAAACACATAGAACAATCTACTAATGAGATGCATGATTATGACTGTGTGGGTTTTTATGTATGACATACAATGCATGAACATGTTATCAATCACATGAAAATAATTATTTAAATAAATAAATAAAAAATAAATGTTGAACCGGGTGCTTTTGGGTATTTCTAATTTTACAATCACTTTATAAAATTAAAAAAAAATCAAATAAAACCGCCTTGATCTCTATCGAGCTTCTTTACTTTACTGTCGGTAGGATATGTGTCGTTGTTGGTCCAGAATAATAATAAGAAAATAATTTTCTAATTATTTTGATTAATTAAAACAAACTTTTAAATAATCATTATTTTTCTTTTTCTTTTTAATTAAAACAACTTTTAATTAAAATTAGAAACTGAAATAATTAAATAAAATCTGTTATTTTTAAAATTAAATTTTGAAATTAGATTTTTTTTTTAAAAATGTTTGTTAGGATAACAAAATTATCACATTATTTAAATATCAAATTTCTAATAAATAGGATATTTAACATTTAAAAATTAAAAAAAATAACATAATAATTTCATAAAATAAAATAAAATTCTGGACCAGCAGGACGGGGACACGTGGCGTCAAACGGGGTTGGGTTGTACAAATCCGTACGGACCCGTCCGTACGGTCGGTACGGACATCCGTACGACGTCCCGACAGCGGCTCGGAGGTCGACCTCGGAGGAACGGTGGCTGAATTCTGAATCCCGGGCTCCGTTCTGACTTTTGTGTGATCGGAATTACAATTTTATGGTGTCAAAAACCAAATAAAATTACATAAATCCTATGCCATTTAATGGCTTATACAATGATCTAATCATAAACAAATCCTAACCCAAAACCACCATACAATTAACGATTCAACATTCTCATGCATTCAATCACATTAAGCCATCCATTCATCAAAATAAATAAATGCATAAAAGTAAACCCACACAGATTCAATATATATATATATGTGAAGATGACTTTGATACCATTTGTTGGTTTTTATTGATCAAATCAGAGATTATGCGCAGCGGAACAACAATCAAATTGTTAGTTTAATCCCATAAGATTTCTAGATCTATTTTTTCACATGCATATATATATTGAATCAAAGACATGAATAGAAAAATTACCTCAGGTCATTCCTTATTGCTATCTTTTTGTATGGCTAAATCCTTGAGATCTCACACCAAGATCTTCCAAATTGTTCTCAGCACACAAAGAACGAGTGTGGGCTCGCTATACAAACAATAGGAAAAAAACTATTTATCAGATGTTCTCAACACATGAGATCTGATAAAGTTTGGACCTATGTTTTGTGAAGAATAGTGACTTTTGTTTTTGTGTCACTGTTCTCTTTCTGTGAGAGAGATTTCTAGATATTTTTCTATCCCTGAAAAGTTACGTTCTGAAAAACTGATATCCTATATTTAATATATCCAATATATTAAAATAAAATCTTAGTTATTTTAAACAATTTGAAAATAACTAATCAGTTATCAGATTTTTGTTTAAATAATAATATTTTAATCAAATTACAATATCTCATTATTTATTTAATATTTAAATAACTAAAATTGTGGAACCTAGAAACTGATCACAGTCTCTTATGTGTGTAGCACAGTGACTGTGCACTGTGCTACACCTGTACCACATGCCAGTGATGGCATGTGATTTTTCCCAATTTTTATTATTATTTAAATACCAAAAATCCCCAAAATAAATTAATTCAAAATTAATTATATTTTTGTTAAATCAAATAATTAATTAATTACACATAATTATACAATAATTATGTTTGATACATAGAAAAATATTTTACTTATCACATAAGTCATTTTTGCCCATTTTTGTATTTACTTTTGTCAATGTTTGTTTGAGCCATTTCGAGGACCATGGACCTATAACATTAAGCTCCAATAAATAAACTAAATAATTAAACTCTTTAATTATAATAGTTAATTTATTAATTCTGATATTACTCCACTATAAATTCAGAATTGCACTCTTTATGTTATAGATATACTTTTACAGAAATCTTATCTTAAGTCGTCCATTGATATAACCATCTTACAATAGTTCAACCCTCTAATTAATTAGTTCATAAATTATAATGGAAGAATTACCATTTTAGACACGGCTATTTTTGGTCTACACTAAAAAAGGATTCAACCTCGTACGTACAGAAATGCGACAAATGCCAACGATTCGCCACAATTTCTCGGGTAGCGCCCATTAAGTTAACCATGATCTCACCCCATGGACGTTTGCAATATGGGGGATCGACCTGATCAATTTATTACCAATAGGGAATTGAGGAGTTCACTATGCAGTTGTTGCCATCGACTACTTTACGAAATGGGTCGAGGTCAAGCCTCTGGCAACCATAACCTTGAAGAGAGTCTTGGATTTTGTCGTGAAGAACATCTTGTGTCGTTTTGGGCTCCCGAAGAAGATCGTGTCTGATAACGGAACTCAATTCGACAGTGATCTTTTCACAAAATTTTGTGAGAAGTACGACATAATCATGAGTTTCTCTTCAGTGGCATATCCACTAGCTAATGAACAGGTCGATGCCATAAATAAAACCATAAAGGCAAGCTTAAAAAATTGACTAGAAGAGGCCAAGGGTTTATGGCCCGAGCAGCTCCCACAAGTACTTTGGGCCTATACGACCTCACATCGCACCTCCACGGGGCACACTCCCTTTTGTTTAACCTTTGGAAGTGAGGCTATGCTCCCAATTGAAGCGCTAGTGATGACACATAGACAAAAAACCTTCGATCAGAATAGAAACCACGAATTGCTCAATGTATCCCTGGATCTAATTGAAGAAAAGCGAGAAGAATCACAATTACAACTCACCCATTATCATTAGAGAATTACGTGTTACTTTAACTCGAAGGTAAAGGGACGTGGACTCGAGCTGGGTGACCTGGTGCTTCGAAGAATGTTTTTGGCAAGTAAGGATCCTAAAGATGGCGTATTGGGACCGAACTAGGAAGGATCATACCAGATCGTGGAGATTTATGTGAAGGAACTTTCAAACTAGCTCGGTTAAGTGGAGAGTTGGAACCACGGACCTGGAATGGAGTAATGGTATAGAACGGGAGGCAACATGGGATTTGGAGGGAGACATCCGAGCATAGTATCCGGAATTGTTTGGTAAGTAAATTTCAGGAATGAAATTATTTTAAGTAGGGGAGAATCATAGCGTCTCAGAATTTTACTTAGCTAGGTAGTGGTAGTAGTAGTAGTAGTAGTAGTAGTAGTAGTAGTAGTAGTAGTAGTAGTAGTAGTGGTGGTGGTAGTAGTAGTAGTAGTAGTAGTGGTAGTGGTAGTGGTAGTGGTAGTAGTAGTGGTAGTGGTAGTGGTAGTGGTAGTGGTAGTGGTAGTGGTAGTGGTAGTGGTAGTGGTGGTAGTGGTAGTGGTCGTGGTGGTGGTAGTGGTCGTGGTGGTGGTGGTAGTAGTAGTAGTAGTAGTAGTAGTAGTAGTAGTAGTAGTAGCTTAGTATTTTAGTTTTCGTGGTTATTGGTTCAAGTCGGGATTTAGTTGGAAACTCATAGAGATAGTTATGGATTTTATAAGTTTAGCCTATGGTTTAGAAATATGAACTTTATCATAAGGTTTGATTAATATTGTTATTCCTAGAAATGATATTTATTATAACCTAAGGTTTAGATAGAATAATTAAGAACGTGACATAATAAATATATGTTTATTAAGGATTTACGGATTTTAGATGAATAAAGTAATTAAGGATAAACCCAGGAAGTCTAGAACCTTCCCTCAGCTGTTAGGATCATGTTTTACTCAGTCAAAGTGGTTTAAACAAATTCAAGTGTGCTGAAAGTGTGTAAAAATGTGTTTGATATATCAGTGTATGTCGATATATCACAGTTATAGGGGTCGATATATCGCCTATGATTGATACGAAAAACACATCGACTTCGCACGATCGAAACCACAGAGGCTCGGGATTATGGGGCAAGCGATATATCATGTAACACCCTGAACTCCAGAGACCGTTACGATGTGCATTTTAAACAGTGCTAAACTCACTAATAAAGTCATTTGGCCATAATCATGTAACTAAGTGTGATTAGCAGTTTACGGTTAAAATTTTTAGTTAAGATATAAGGTTTCACTAAAACATTTAATGTATACATTGGGACCCAAAAATATAATTTAAAGGTTAATTACAACAAAATATTTACAACCAGCCGACCTAAGCGGCAAAATAGGGTTTAACCCTAGTTCATCTTTCAACACTCGGCCGTGGAGGTCGAGCAGTCGCATATGTACACATCATCACCTAAGCTCTCCAACTCAAGGATGGTCCAACTTTCTTTTGCCTTTACCTGCACCATATAGCACCCGTGACCCAAGGCTCAGTAAGAAAACTCAATATGCTCATGAACAGTAATAACATGTTACCAAATCATAACAGGCATGCCTAGCAATAGTAGCCCTATTCATGCATGCAAAAAGTTCAAATAATAATGGTTGTGGGCCATGCCCTCCTGTATGGATGACTATCAAGTCAATCATAAACAGATGAGTGATTAACACTGGAGGTTCCGATAACCATGCTGGGGCTTATAGCCTTAATCAGATGAGTGATTTAACACTTGAGGTTCCAATAACCATGTTGGGGCGTGTAGCCCTAATCAAATGAGTGACTGAGGAGTAAGTCATTAACATGGGTTCCAAACCCTTAGATGAGTGACTGATGAGCAAGTCACTAACTTAAACTAAATGAGTGACCATGGAGTCACTAGTGTGGGTTTCGTACCCTTATCCATGTGACGATGCAGTCACCTGGGCCTTCTAGCCCTGGCTCTGAGTGACTAGCCATGAGACTAGACAAGCACTTTTAGTTTTCATTGAATTTGAGGTCGGTCAAGCATTAATGCTCATGATGAGTCATCCAATGCTTATGTCAATTAGATCTAATCTTTTTTGGCTTTGCATTAAACACGCTAAAACCATTCTTGACTCTTAAGCCATCACATACGACCAGTGCTCAGTACTACTGCTGAACTTGACTAGTAAGTCACAGCTTCAAAGTTAATACCGACACCATTGCCGATTCTGACTATGGAGTCAGTTCCACTCACAATTAAGTAATGCAACCAAGCATATATCATATGTCAAACATCCAAATACAGGGCATTCAACATGCTTACTTAACAATCACTAGCATAATTATGATCATGCACAATTATAGAGACTCAAGCTCTAATCAATCTCATATTCAATATTCATGTCATGCCCTAATCACATGTTTCTCATGCATCACATTCTGGGTGCAGTTTTCTTACCTTTGGTCCAAGCACAGGTTACCAATAAACGAGCTGTTGACCACGATTTTGGCCAACGACGAGTAGACATCAAAACTACAATGAACCTTCAAGAGAAAAATACGACACAAATAATTTTATAGTGGCTCAGCCCCAATTTATTGGTAATAGCCTAATCCACTTGGAGTTGTGATATATATCCTACACTTAAGATCAAATGAACTTGAGCCAACTGAGTTTCTTAAGTGTAAGTAGGAAAATACATAGTTTCTCTCTCTAAACTCTCTTAGAAAATGCCCCAAGAATACCCCAAGTAACAGTCCCAAAGTTTTCAAACTAGAGAGTTTTTTCTCAGTCCAAAAAGATCTGATCCCCCCTTAAATAATGCCATGAGCCATTTATTTATAGGCTCATGGATCGTACATTAAATATCTCCCTTTGACCGAGTCCTTAGTTCTTCCAACAGACTTTAATAAAATATAAATGAACTTAAATTACAATAATATAGCTATTATTCTGGGATATCTGAGAGATTCCCGCGGCAGTTGAGAATGATTCGGGTTGAAGTTGTTACTAAGGACATAGGCAAGCACCTCTCGTAGGCAAAGCACTCTACTGGTCGGGCAAAACAAATGACTGGTCGGACAAACACCTCACTGGTCGGACAAGCACCTGACTGGTCGGACAAGCACATGGCTAGTCGGACAAGCACATGACTGGTCGGACAAACACCTGACTGGTCGGACAAGCACATGGCTGGTCGAACAAGCACATGACTGGTCTGACAAGCACCTGACTGGTCGGTCATGACACTTCTCTGGTCTAACATGACACATCTCTGGTCTAACATGGCACATCTCTGGTCTAACATGGCACATCTCTGGTCTAGCATGACACTTGACTGGTCAGTCAAAAATCTTCACCGGTCGGACAGAAATTCTATTAGAACGATCAGATCACTTTATCACAACTCCAAAGAGCCAACACATTTATTGACTATTAATGTGCCTTTTACTGACCATGCATTGCCACTTGTCACTTCTGATTGCCACGTCATCGAACTGAAATTTTGGGGATAACATTTGCCCCCCAAGTTTATTATATGATTTACTCGTATGATAAACTTTTCTTCTAGCAAAATGTTTTTGAGGTCATCCAAAAGCTTCCATCCGGTCGATAACTTTCACGTAAACCCACAATTGAACTTGTCTTTTGATTTCTTCAAATTCTATTTTTTGATCTTGTTGTGGTATCCCGTGAGTAGGAAAACATGTTTGTGCCCCATGCTCTTGAGATTTGTTGTCGCCTTGGAATCCTCTAGCCAATCGGTTACTATTTTTGGCCCTCATATTTGTACATGACTAGTAGGATAGCCTAACTCCTTGGAAATAGCTTATTGGAAGTGCATGTGTATGGCCGACCGGTTATCCTCTTCTAACCACTCGGACACTTATACATTCTTCTCCCAAGCTGCTCGAACACTCCATGCAAACCACTCGGATGCTTGGCCTAAACACTCAGACACCACATCATCTGCTCGGACACCACGTGGACCACTCGGGCACAACGGCATCCGCTCGGACCATCACCCAGCCGGTCAGGGCACTCTTCCATCCGCTCAGATGCCTGGCAAACTGCTCGAACACCACGCCTGCCACCATCCGCTTGGATGTGCGCATGACGGCTCGGACGTAGACCCCAGGCTACTCGGACACACACGCCAGCCGCTCGGATACTCCTCCAACCGCTCGGACACTCGCACTACCCGATCGGACACGCCACCATCTGCTCAGATGCCAGCTCCAACCGCCCGAATGCAACCCATCCCGCGCAGACATGCACGCAAACCTCTTAGCCACACGCCTATCTACTTGGATCATATCCTAGCCGATCGGACACCAATCGCTCGTCTCTCGGTTCTGAATGCTCTCAAGTCTTCGGGCTTGTAAAAAATGGTTCACTCCAGGAACTCATCATTGTTAGTCATGCTCAACAACAGAGTTTCCTACTCGACCAGTGATATATGCTCAGCCGACCAGGGAAGTTGTATCTGTTCTCCCGACCAGGAGAACTTTGCACCTGATCAGCTAAACTTTGTACCTGGCCAGTAGTTTACTCTTTTTTCTTGTGAAGACAATTGTTGCTTAGCAGCTTTGATATTTTTATCTTACAGCCGATCTGTTGGCATTTATACTTTACTTTTCTTTGTTAACTTAAAACATTCTAAGTCTTTTTAGACTTAAAAAGTTATAAGTTTTTTGTGAATAGTAAAGTCACTCTGATGCATGCCTTATATTTTCGCATGAGTACTTAGTTTTCTAACTTAGAAATTCTAAACATTTCATAAGTCCATACTAAGTATATTTCTCACACTCTTATTGCTCTAAGATTTTATGAGCATAATGTTTATTGTCACACGAATATTTGCTTCTAACTTGAAATTTTGAAAAATTCCAAGTTACTTAAGCTTTGCCAAACAAGTTAGCTTAATGGCCTTTTTTGACTTCAAAATTTTACAAGTCAGCCTAAAAGCAAATACGTTTACCCGTGCTCTTATTGCCTATGTTAAATTATATACCAACATACCCCATGTTCCCCCCAATCGATCGAGGGTTGAAAGATCCTGGGTCACTTGCCACTTGACTGAATCTGTTCGAGCAGTTTATTGCTTGTGAAACACATAGAATATATTGAAAATATTCGAGCAGTTGAACAATGCTTGAACATATCGACCAGTTGAACATTGTCCGATTTTATCGACCAGTTGAACACTGTTCGAATAATTAACGCACATGCACATTTGTAGCAAGAATTGACCACGCTGCGCGTAGTCTCTTTTATTACTCGTAAATTAAAAAGGACAAAATGTGTCTAATAACGAGTCTTAAACAACAAAAATTGTTCAAAAATAGATGACTGGTCAGCAAATAACTGGCTCATAAACCAAATTTAAATAACAAGTTAAACAACTTGACATTAAACTACCACTCTGAAAGCGGTATTTAGAAATAATATATCTATAGACGCTCGCCGCTCTAGTGGCTCCTGATCCTAGCACTCCCGCTCAGCATGCTTCTCCCTTGCTTCGTTGCTTTCCTCAGCCAAGTGTGGACCTCCACATATAGTGTCTAAGGTAAAGTCCACAGGTCCGGGCTGCAAGGGTGGAGATCTTTGTCGTTTGAAACCAGGATTGCTGCTGCCTCCTTCTATTTGGGGTGTCTCTGCCCGGTACTTCCTCAACTTGCCCGACCGGAGAAGAAACTCTATCTTGTCCTTGAGGTGATTGCATTCATTCGTGTCGTGACCATAATCTCCATGGAAATGACAAAACTTATTCATATCTCTCTTCCTCATCTCTTTCTTGATGGGGGGAGGCTTCTTATAGGGAACCTCTTCATGACTAGCAAGATATATCTCCGCTCGGCTGGTCGAGAGAGTGGTGTAATTAGTGAACTGAGGCTCATACTTGGTTGGCTTTTCATTTGAACTCAACTTTGCTTTCTTTTCCTCATGGTGGTCAGACCCCTTATTTCCACATTTCTTTCCACCATCCTTAGGAGAGTCAGTTGATCCCCGGATTGTTTATGCCATTCTCCTCTTTCTCGATTGCATCATCCAATTTCATATACTTGTCTGCTCGGTCAAGAAATTGTTGAAGTGTTGAAATTGGATTTCTATGTATAATATCCCACAAAGGGCTCCGATAAGTTATCCCAGCGGAAATGGCAACCATCTTCCCCTCGTCTCCTACAGCAGTTGCTCTATTGGCCTCTCTCATGAATCTCTGTATATAATTCTTTAAAGACTCATCTTTCCCTTGTTTGATATCTGCCAAGTGGTTGGCATAAACTGGCGGAGTCCGGGCAGTGTTGAATTGTCTACAAAACTCCTTCCTGAATGCTTCCCAAGAGGCAATGGAGTTCGACTTAAACTTCCAATACCATTCCTGGGCGGTATCTGACAAAGTCGTCAAGAAAACTCTACACCGATAATCGTCACTTACTCCGAGCAATTCCATCTGGTCCTTAAACTTCCCAACATGTCTGATGGGATCTACCTTTTCTATATATACTGGCAGAAGCGGTGCTTTATATTTTCCCGGTGGCTGGGCTGCTCTAATCCAGGCACAAAATGGGCTACCACTCTGGTGGTCTATCGCATCTATCCCGGAAGGTCGTTTTGACAAACCTTGCACTACAGTTGTTAGCAAGTCAAGCTAGGCTTGAATGGCTGGTGCAACTGATGAAGTTCCAAGGTCTTGACCGCCTGGTCGGGAATTACCATCTGGTGCACTGTCATCAAGTATTTCTACTTGACTGACAGGGCGGTTCAGATTTTGCCCTTCGACCGAGACGGTCCTTCTCTTGCTGGTTATAACGTCCCTGAGATCCTTCCGGGAAGCATGCTCTCCCTCCCGATCGAACATCATACTTTTCAATTTTCAGAGGGCTTACTACGCGGGACTTGTTCTCTCCTACTACGCTGCTGGAAGGGGTGCAGTGGAGGCTTGTCGGTACGTCCCGGGCAGTCGTTTCCTCCTTGTGGGTTATTGTCTTCTTTATCCTTGGACTGGTCGGTGTGATGACTATTAGCCTCATCACGACCATGCCCATCTTTGAACTGTGAAGTCCTCTTATCTTGAGGAGTCCTGGTCTGATCCTGCCTGGGTGGAGTCCTTTTACTGCCCGATCGGTGACTTCCTGATCTCGAAGTTTCTGATTGTTGGCTCCTAGAGGGAGTTCTAGAGTTCTCCCTCTGTGTTGATGCAGTTCTAGAGCGGACCCCATCATCTTCCCGACTGAGGGGGTTACTCCTGCTTCTGTCCGGTCCACGAGAATTGGCTCTGTCAGTGGTCCTCTGATCAGCATTATTATTTCTTGCTCCCTGGGAGGCTGCTCGTGCCGCGGCTTGAGCATTGGCTTGGGCCAATTGGGTAGCCATTTCTAGAGCAAGTACTGCTTCATGGTGTCTCCGGTCGACTTCCTCCTGTCGCTGTCTGAGCTCTTCGCTTCTGGCCTCCATATCGCGCCTTTGCTACTCTAACACAGCTCTCTGCTTGGCCATCTCTTCAGCGAAAGACTCCTGCCGAGCATTGAATTGCATCATCTCCTCTTGGAAAGCGCCTATTGCTTCCTAGAGTTGTTCAACTTCTGGAGTGGTTCCCTCGAGAAACACCCTGGGCTCAGTCTCTGGGTTCTACGGTCCAGGATCTTCTGATCTAGCAGGCTCTTTTGTCGTGCCTGACTTTTTGGATGCCACATTGGTATTCTTGGGCACCATTTCGATATGATAGTCGTGTATTTCTTCTCTTCAGGCTCTCAATGAAAGCACCAAAATGTTGACCACGATTTTGGCCAACGACGAGTAGACGTAAAAACTACAATGAACCTTCAAGAGAAAAATACGACACAGATAATTTTATAGTGGTTTAGCCCCAATTTATTGGTAATATCCTAATCCACTTGGAGTTGTGATATATATCCTACACTTAAGATCAGATGAACTTGAGCCAACTGAGTTTCTTAAGTGTAAGTAGGAAAATACATAGTTTCTCTCTCTAAACTCTCTTAGAAAATGCCCCAAGAATACCCCAAGTAACAGTCCCAAAGTTTTCAAACTAGAGAGTTTTTTCTCAGTCCAAAAAGATCTGATCCCCCCTTAAATGATGCCATGAGCCATTTATTTATAGGCTCATGGATCGTACATTAAATATCTCCCTTTGACCGGGTCTTTAGTTCTTCCAACAGACTTTAATAAAATATAAATGAACTTAAATTACAATAATATAGCTATTATTCTGGGATATCTGAGAGATTCCCGTGGCAGTTGAGAATGATTCGGGTTGAAGTTGTTACTGAGGACATAGGCAAGTACCTCTCGTAGGCAAATCACTCTACTATTCGGGCAAAACAAATGACTGGTCGGACAAACACCTGACTGGTCGGACAAGCATATGGGTGGTCGGACAAGCACATGACTGGTCGGACAAGCACCTGACTGGTCGGTCATGACACTTCTCTGGTCTAACATGACACATCTCTGGTCTAACATGGCACATCTCTGATCTAGCATGACACTTGACTGGTCAGTCAAAAATCTTCACCGGTCGGACATAATTTCTATCAGAACGGTCAGATCACTTTATCACAACTCCGAAGAGCTAACACATTTATTGACTATTAATGTTCCTTTTACTGACCATGCATTGCCACTTGTCACTTTTGATTTCCACGTCATCAAACTGAAATTTTGGGGATAACACGAACCACAAGCACGATCCTATTTCCAAGCCCCTAGCGATAACCTAGTCACAACCAAACATAAACTCCCATCAATAAAATGAGTAATAAAAGATTCACGGACCAAGACCTAGCCTCCGATACATCGAATCCCACTAAACCGGGTAGTAGGAACAATCCTGAGGCCTAAGGTTTGAGTTTCCACAATCAAAACACAACTTTGGCCACAAATGCCCTCAAGCGCCGCAGCCCCACCTTACTGAGCCACGACCCCAGCCTAGACAGAGGCGCCAGCCTCAAGCACCTACACCAAGCGCTGCAGCCCCAAGGCCCTTTAGCACCACCCCTCATCTACACAAAGCTCAGGCCGCAGCGCCCAAGAACAAGGTTGCGGCCCCACCTCGAAACCCAGCCAAAACCTCATTTTTCCTCTTTTAAACCTTCCAAAAACCTATCCAAATCCCAAAATCAAAGTTCCCAAACATCCCCATGATCCAAAACCCATGCTTTAATTCAATCAAAAACTCATCAAAACACAAAATCCAATCCAAGTTTAAAAACTTTAAAATCTTAGAACTTAAAACTTGGATTACCTCCGATTATGTCGTTTCCCAACTAAATCCTCTGACTAATAAGCTTCTAATCTTTCCTTGAATCGCTATGCCTCAATCCTTGCTTGAATCCGAGTCCTATAACTCAAGTTTCCTTCGAAAATGCGATCAGGTGTCGAAAATAGAACTTTGAGGGAGAGAGAACGTAATGAACATTCTTTTTATTTCTTAACAGGTTACTTCAAGCATAAGTAGCCTCAAGAAAATCCTAATGCTCGGGGTCCCAAAAACGCCCCCGGGGGTAAAATAGTTAAAACTCCCAGAATTTCCCCTTGATCTCACTAACTCTCAATTTATCATCAAATATTTATTCCCATTGCCCAATATTCTGGTAATGTACTAAATTCCCCTTGACTCACTCCGAGTCAAGTATAAATCCCGCTGTGACTTTCCCACTAGCTTACCTCCTAGGATCGTCTCGTGCTGAGTAACCCTGGCATAACCAAATAATAATGAAGCACCACACACATGCCACATATATGCCAAATATGCCCAAAATGGCCAAAATATGAAAATTGCCCAATTAAACAGAAATGGGCTCACATGCATATTTAATACACCTAAACATGCATATAATCATTTAATAGCATAATAAATCAATTATGGCCCTCTCGGCCTCCTAATCAAGGTCCTAAACCTTATTAGGAAATTGGGATCATTACAACTATCCCCTCCTTACAAAAATTTCGTCCTCGAAATTTATGTGAACTGCCCGAAATAAAAATTGTGCATAACTGATTCCAGTTCCCAGGTCGCTCCCTCATCCTCATTGTTTCTATCTAATACCATAATCAAAGGTAGAACTTTGTTTCTCAAAACCTTGTTCTTTCTGTCTCATATCTGGACTGGCTATTCCTCACAGGATAACTTAGCCTCAATCTCTAGATTCTCATAACTCAACTCATGAGTATCTTCTAACCCATGTCCTCAACATGGAAATATAAAATACATTGTATACAATTGACTGTGCCAAAACTGAGGTCAACCCAAAGGCAACCTAACTGATTCTATCCAGGATTCAAATGGTCTTACCAATTTAGAGCTCATCTTGCCCTTAATTCCTCACTCCTTTCTGTGGTGATAGTATAAGGAAGATACAATCTTCTACTTGGAACTCTATGTTCCTGCATCTCAAATCAATAAAACTTTTCCATTTACTCTGAGAAGTGAGCATCCAAGCTCTGACCTTTTAATATTCTCAATGATCCCCTGAGCTACCTCAAGATCCAAAATCAACATCTCACCCATCTCATTCCAATGAATGGGTGATAAACATTCCTTTCTATACAATGTTTCATAAGGTGCTTCTCCAATACTGGATAACTTTCTCTCTGATTTACCATCAGTCTGAGGATAATCAACTGTACTAAGTTCCAACTATATACTCATCGCCTTCCTTAATCCTCCCAAAACCTAGAAGTAAAAACAGAGTCCTCATCTAATAACATAGACCTTGAATTCCATGAAGGCGTACTACCTTTCTCACATAGAGATCTGCATACTAATCAGCTGTGTTATTTTTCCTTTGATAAACGATTTTTAGGCTCGTTTACGGTCTAGTATTTAGGTTGGTTTTTGTTAGTTTAGGGTTATTTTATTGTAGAATTATGCTCGTTTGTTCATGTTTCAGGTTTTCCATGATAAGTTGGTGAAAAGAGTGGAATGAAGTGAAAGTGGAAGAAAATGGAGTTAATTTGGAGAAAATTGTGTTTTTCGGGAGCAATATGTCCGTGTTTTGATACTGTCAATAGCGCTACAACATTATCAAAGTGGCGCCATAGCGCTAGGAAGGATATGATGGAGCCTATTGAATCTGTAAGTAACGCCCCAGCGCTACAAAGCAAGCGCTATAGCACTATCAAGACCAGCAGAGCAGCGCCCCAGCGCTACATCAAGGGCGCTACAGTGCTAGAGAAACGATTTTTAGTGCATTTTTGGCTCTGACTATAGCGCTACAACGCTCAATACATAGCGCCATAGCGCTATAAACGCGTTTTTTCAAATTGTTAGCCGCTTTTTGGAGGGCAAAACGGTCTTTTCACTTGGGAACCTTGGAAAACTATTTAAGGAACATTATTCTGCGATTTTTTATAAGCAGTTTTAGTTTGAAAAACCCTAGATTTAGAAAAGGCTGCTGTAATTAGTTTTCTTTTTGTTGACCGCGTTTTTGGCCAACGACATGTAGACGTCAAAACGACAAAAACCTTCAAGAGAAATAAATGACACATACGATTTTTATAGTGGTTCAACCCCAATGTGTTGGTAATGGCCTAATCCACTTAGAGTTGTGATTATAGATCTACACTCAAGATCAGATGAACCAGAGTCAACTGAGTTTCTTCAGTGTAGATTACAAGAATACAAGAGTTCTCTCAAGATACAAGTACTCTCTCTATAGAAAATTAGAATCTGAATCAAAAAGTCCTTTTTATGATGCCATAAGCCTTGTATTTATAGGCCCAGGATCGTACAGATGATGTCCCTCATAATCGGGATATTTTGTTATTCTCACTATATTTAATTTACAGTAATATTCAAAATATAACAATACACTATATTCATGGGATAAACTGAGAGATTCCCGCGCAAGCCAAGACCGATTCTTGTTGGAGCCGTTTCTGGGATTTTTCACGTAGCCCTGCTCTGTCTAGTTGATCCATATCACATTCAGGCTGGTCGGCCAAACCTTCACTGGGCGGACACGTACTTGACTGGGCAGACATGCACCTAGCTGGGCAGACAAACATGTGACTGGTCGGACAAGGTCATGCCTGCGTAGACAAACATGTGACTAGTTGGACAAGGTCATGCCTGGGCAGACAAACATGTGACTAGTCGGACAAGGTCATGCCTGGGCAGACAAACATGTGACTGGCCAGTCAAAATTCTTCACTGGTTTACCGGGTCACTCCTAAGCCAGATCACCCAACCATTCCTTGCCATTTGTCATTTCTATTGCCACGTCATCGAACTCCAATTTTTGGGGATAACATTTTCCCCCCTAGTTTATTATATGATATACTCACATAATAAACTTTTCTTCTAGCAAAATGTTTTTGAGGTCATCCAAAAACTTCCATCCAGTCGGTAATTTTCACTCTTGTAATGAACCCACGGTCGAACTTTTCTTTTGATTTCTTCAAATTCCATTCTTTGAGCTTGTTTGAATAGCTGATTTGAAATGCATGTTTAGTCCCCGGGACCCAAATAATTTCTTAACTGCTAACCCTTGGGCATATTGCTTCCTGCTACTCAGACGCTTGCCTGGCTCTTCGGTCATACACCCCAATACTCGGACAGGCAACTAGCCGATCGGACAATGGGTATGCCCCAAGTTGCTTGGACGTGCGTCTAAGCAACTTAGACACGCATGACTGCTCAGACATGTATGCCCCGCTCAGACACGTGCAGCCTCATCCGCCCAGACGCGCGCGCATGACCGCTCGGACATGCATGCCCCGCTCGGACACGTGCAGCCTCATCCGCCCAGACGCGTGCGCATGACTGCTCGGATGCAGCACCCTTTCCCAGCCAATCGGACCCTTGCAGTCAGCCGATCGGACACAGCCTCCTTCTGCTTAGACACTAAGGCACCACCTTCAGAATGCACGCCTGGCTGCTCGGACACGCCCTATCCAATCGGACACGCAGCCAAGACGCTCAACGTTTAGCCTCGGATGTGCGGCACCACCACTCGGGCATATGCTTAGGTAGCCATGCCATATGCCAAAAACTTATCCCTCCAAATACCATCAAAACACCTTGTTTGAATCTCCCAAAAGTATTTTGAGAGATCGATTTCTCTCAATCAATCTTGGGGAAAAATTGACTTCTCTTCTCAAAGACATTTTTTCACTATGTAGTATTTACTTTGCATTCATTTGCTCATGTTTGTTTGATTCACTCCAAGGACTCATCGTTGTTAGTCATGCTCAACAACAGAGTTTCCTACTTGACCAGTGATATATGCTCAGCTGACTAGGGAAGTTGTATCTGCTCTCCCGACCAGGAAAACTTTGCACCTGATCAGCTAAACTTTGTACCTGGCTAGTAGTTTACTCTGTTTTCTTGTGAAGACAATTGTTGCTTAGCAGCTTTGATATTTTTCTCGTACAGCCGAGTTGTTGGCATTTATACCTTACTTTTCCTTGTTAACTTAAAACATTCTAAGTCTTCTTAGACTTAAGAAGTTATAAGTTTTTTGTGAATAGTAAAGTCACTCTGATGTATGCCTTATATTTTCACATGAGTACTTAGTTTTCTAACTTTGAAATTCTAGACATTTCATAAGTCCATACTAAGTATACTTTCTCACACTCTTATTACTCTAACATTTTATGAGCATAATGTTTATTGTCACACGAATATCTGCTTCTAACTTGAAATTTTTTTTAAAAAATTCCAAGTTACTTAAGCTTTGTCAAACAAGTTAGCTTAATGGCCTTTTTGGACTTCGAAAATTTACAAGTCAGCTTAAAAACAGATATCTTAACTCGTGCTCTTATTGCCTGTGTTAAATTATATACCAGTATACCCCATGTGCCCCCCAAGTGATCGAGGGTTGAAAGATCCTTAGTCACTTGCTACTTGACCGAATCTGTTCAAGTAGTTAATTACTCGTGAAACACATAGAATATATGGAATATATTCGAGCAGTTGAACACTGCTTGAATGTATCGACCAGTTGAACACTGTCCGATTTTACCGACCAGTTGAACACTGTTCGAATAATTAACACACATGCACATTTGTAGCAAGAATCGACCACGCTGTGCGTGGTCTCTTTTATTACTCGTAAATTAAAAAGGACAAAACGTGTCTAATAACGAGTCTTAAACAACAAAAATTGTTCAAAAATAGATGGCTGGTCAGCAAATAACCAGCTCATAAACCAAATTTAAATAACAAGTTAAACAACTTGACATTAAACTACCACTCTGAAAGCAGTATTTAGAAATAATATATTCATAGACGCTCGTCGCTCCAGTGGCTCCTGATCCTAGCACTCCCACTCAGCATGCTTCTCCCTTGCTTCATTGCTTTCCTCAGCCAAGTGTGGACCTCCAAATATAGTGTCTAAGGTAAAGTCCATAGGTCCGGGCTGCAAGGGTGGAGATCTTTGTCGTTTGAAACCAGGATTGCTGCTGTCTCCTTCTCCTTGGGGTGTCTCTGCCCGGTACTTCCTCAACTTGCCCGACCGGAGAAGAAATTCTATCTCGTCCTTGAGGTGATTTCATTCATTCGTGTCGTGACCATAATCTCCATGGAAACGACAAAACTTATTCATATCTCTCTTCCTCATCTCTTTCCTGATAGGTGGAGGTTTCTTGTAGGGAGCCTCTTCATGACTAGCAAGATATATTTCCGCTCGGCTGGTCGAGAGAGTGGTGTAATTAGTGAACTGAGGCTCATACTTGGTGGGCTTTTCATTTGAACTCAACTTTGCTTTCTTTTCCTCATGGTGGTCAGACCCCTAATTTCCACATTTCTTTCCAGCATCCTTAGGAGAGTCAGTTGATCCCCGGATTGTTTATGCCATTCTCCTCTTTCTCGATTGCATCATCCAATTTCATATACTTGTCTGCTCGGTCAAGAAATTGTTGAAGTGTTGAAATTGGATTTCTATGTATGCTATCCCACAAAGGGCTCCGATAAGTTATCCCAGCAGATATTGCAACCATCTTCCCCTCGTCTCCTACAGCAGTTGCTCTATTGGCTTCTCTCATAAATCTCTGTATATAATTCTTTAAAGACTCATCTTTTCCTTGTTTGATATCTGCCAAGTGGTTGGCATAAACTGGTGGAGTCCGGGCAGTGTTGAATTGTCTACAAAACTCCTTCCTGAATGCTTCCCAAGAGGTAATGGAGTTTGGCTTAAACTTCCAATACCATTCCTGGGCAGTATCCGACAATGTAGTCGGGAAAACTCTACACCGATAATCGTCACTTACTCCGAGCAATTCCATCTGGTCCTCGAACTTCCCAACATGTCTGATGGGATCTGCCTTTTCTGTATATATTGGCAGAACTGGTGCTTTATATTTTGCCGGCGGCTGGGCTGCTCTAATCCAGGCACAAAATGGGCTGCCACTCCGGTGGTCTATCGCATCTATCCCGGAAGGTCGTTTTGACAATCCTTGCACTGCAGCTGTTAGCATGTCAAGCTGGGCATGGATGGCTGGTGCAACTGATGAAGTTCCAAGGTCTTGACCGCCTGGTCGGGCATTACCATCTGGTGCACTGTCGTCAAGTATTTCTACTTGACTAGCAGGGCGGTTCAGATTTTGCCCTTCGACTGGGACGGTCCTCCTCTTGTTGGTGATAATGTTGGAAAAAGCTTATACAGGATCTTTATTTATTTTCATGTATATATAATATTAAACAAATTAATACGAGATAGCCTAAAACATGTTTCTAAAATTGAATTCAAAGAGAAACAAAAATAGAATACTTACAGTATACGCAGCGGAATTAAAGAGTCCTTCCTTCAGTTTCTCTAACTCTTGTATCCTCTCTGTCGCAGAGTATTATCAAGAAACTGAACCGATCTTCTATTTTCTTCACGATCTTCCAATGTATCCTTAGAACCACCTAGACTAGTGTGGGCAATTCTCAACACATGAGATAGATATAGAGAGAAGAAGAGAAAATAACAAAGTGGCTTAGAAAAGGACTTGTGTTTAGAGAGAATATAAAACTATCAGAAAATCTGACTTATCAAAAACTCTGTTTTGACTTCTCTATAAGCACTCCTTTTATAGACACAATTAGGCCATTTAATTTAATTAAAAAATCAATAAAATAACAGCCATTTTGAAGCCCTAGGTCGAAATTATCATGGGCTATAGGCCCGTGAAATTTCCCATTTGATTATAAGCCCATTGGACTTAAAATCAAGGCCTGTATTATTTTCTATTGATTTAATTAATTAAATAATTATTTAAATCCTTTATCAAATTAATTATTTATAATTTGAACCTTCATTTAAACTTATTTATTAATTTAGATACCAATTTATCTTAATTAATAAATCTGCCATAATTTCTCTTTTCTTCTCAAAATTACACAACTCTGTGAAACTATCCAAAATTGACCTGGTCAACTTTGATAATTCTAATTGATGATTAAATCAATTAATTGAGACTATCTAGATGATTTTATCCAAGGTACAATGGGGACCATGGGCCTATGAAATCAAGCTCCAATAAGTTATCATAAATCTAACAAATAAATTTACTAACTTATTAATTCCTCGTGACTCCACTATAGACTTGGAATTGCACTCTTGAATTCATAGAACGCTCTATAACAAATATAGATACGCTATTAATTATCCATTGTTACAACCATAATTGTCACTCAATCCTCTATAGACGGTCTACAATGAGATAGGACTAAAATACCGTTTTACCCCTCATTGTATTTTATCCTTAAAACACTTAGTTCTTTGTAAATGATATTTCAGTAAACTAATTTAATTACTGAAATGAGATCTCTATCATTTAACACCTTGAACCAAACTAAAAGGAAACCATCATTTCACTTCTTCATCAGAAGCTATAGATGTTCATATCTATGATTAACACTCCCACTCAATTATACTACCGAGTTCCCAAGATGTAAGTATGGGCTAGTCCGTAGGGTAAGCTGGTAACGAACAAGTCAAATAACTCAAATAATACAATCAGTTAGAATACTAACCACTCATAATTGAGATTGAATTGACCTATGGTCAACTATATGATATGACTAGAATAGATAATAACGGTATGTTTACTTATCTTATCAACTGTCAATATCGGTCCTGTCCGATGTAACAAATACATCCGATCTTATCTACTTTGCTAATGTTCTGGAAAGAACATAACACTGTAATGTGTAAGTAGATCATATCGTAGATTGGCAAGTCAGTGTAAATCCGGTGCACTGACTAATCTTAGGACTAACTTATTTTGAACATATAATCATATTTATATTCCACTGTGATTACGTCACTATAAATAAGATTAGCTATATGCTCGGGATTTAATAGAAGTTTATATTAAACAAATAATCATGAAAATAAAACATGTGAGCAAAGTGATTGACCAAGTCAAAAAATGATTTCTATTCTTTTATTGATAATAAAATGAGATTACAAAGAATTTGGGTTTTAATTAGGGAATAAAACCCCAACAAACTCCCACTTGCACTAATTGAAACTAATGCCTTAATTCTACTAATCCCATCTCCTTAATATGCTTATCAAATGTAGCTTCTGGTAGTGTCTTTGTAAATGGATCTGCAAGATTGTCTTCAGTTGCAATCTTCATAACCTTCACATCTCCCCTGGCCACATATTCTCGAATAATGTGATACTTCCTTTCTATATGCTTACTCCTCTTGTGACTTCGAGGTTCTTTCGAGTTGGCTATCGCTCCTGTATTGTCACAAAACAACACAAGCGGTTTATCCATTTCTGGAATAACACCAAGATCCGAATAGAACTTCTTTAGCCAGACTATTTCCTTAGCTGCTTCTGACGCAGCTATGTACTCAGCCTCCATGGTGGAATCTGAGATTGCAGACTGCTTTACGCTTCTCCAAATCACAGCTCCACCCCCAAGAGTAAACACCATTCCAAAAGTAGACTTCCTGTCATCAACATCAGTCTGAAAATCTCAATCGGTGTAGCCTGCAGGGTTCAGAACACCACCCTTGTAGACTAACATATAATCCCTAGTCCGTCTCAAATACTTCAGGATATGCTTAACTGCTATCCAATGTTCCGGTCCTGGGTTTGACTGATACCTGCTCACTACTCCCACTGCATAGCAGATATCTGGTCTAGTACACAACATGGCATACATCAGACTTCCAACTGCAGATGCATAAGGAACTTTTCTCATTGCATCTTCCTCTTCAGGAGTCTGGGGAGACTGCTTCTTTGAAAGATGAATTCCATGGCGGGACGGTAGACGCCCTTTCTTGGAATTTGTCATTGAGAAACATTCAAGCACTTTATCTATGTAAGTTGCTTGAGATAGAGCTAAGAGTCTGTTCTTTCTATCCCTGATGATCTGGATACCTAGAGCATAACTTGCTTCACCCAAATCCTTCATCTGGAATTGAGTGCTCAGCCAATTCTTCACATCTGATAATTTCTTAACATTGTTTCCAATGAGTAAGATATCATCTACATAAAGAACCAGGAATACCACTATTTGATTTGCCTTCAGTTGGTAAACACAGGGCTCATCAATATTTTGTTCGAAGCCATAGGTTTTGATTATTTCATCAAACCTAAGATTCCAGGAACGAGAAGCTTGCTTAAGTCCATAGATGTACCTATTCAACTTGCAAACTTTTCATTCTTGTCCAGATACTATAAATCCTTCAGGTTGATCCATATAAATGACCTCATCAAGCTTTCCATTAAGAAAAGTTGTCTTGACGTCCATTTTCCAAATCTCATAGTCGAGAGCGGCTGCTATGGATAGGAGGATGCGAATGGATTTGAGCATGGCTACCGGACTAAAAATTTCCTCATAGTCCACGCCTTCTCTTTGGGTATAACCCTTTGCCACTAATCGAGCTTTATAAGTCTCGATATTTCCATCAACACCTCATTTCTTCTTGTAGATCCACTTGCACCCAATGGCCCTAAAGTCACTAGGTGCTTCCACAAGATCCCAGACGGAATTTGAGTACATAGACTCCATTTCCTGTTTCATGGCTTCGAGCCATAGTTCCTTTTCAGGGCTAGCCACTGCCTGTTTGAAAGACAATGGATCATCATCACTAGTGTCACCAACAACCATATTGGTTTCACCATCCAAACCATAGTGAACTGGGTTTCTAGAAACCATCCCACTACGACGAGGCTCCGTGACTGTTTGCTCAGGAACAGTGGTACTTTCTTCATTTAAATCGACTTGCGTCGGTTGTACATGAAGAGTTGGAATTTCATCATCAACACGCGTTGATGACGATGGAACATTGGTTGGAGTCAATTCTTTAACCATCTCCTCTAAAACTATTTTGCTGCGAGGTTTAAAGTTCTGGACATAGTCATTTTCCAGAAAAGTAGCATTTGTAGAAGTAAACACTTTCTTTTCTGAATGACTATAGAAAAGTCCACCCCGAGTACCTTTAGGATAGCCAACAAACATGCAAACTTCAGTTCGCGGTTCTAGCTTTCCCTCCTTTTTCCTCAGGACGTGAGCGGGACACCCCCAGATTCTATAATGGTGTAAACGAGGTTCACGACCATTCCAGCAATCTAAAGGTGTTTTGGGGATTGATTTTGACAACACGACATTGAGAATGTTATTTGCGGTTTCAATTGCATGTCCCCAGAACGAAGTTGGTAGAGTTGAGTAACTAAGCATGCATCTAACCATTTCCAATAAAGTTCTGTTTCGGCGTTCCGCTACACCATTTTGTTGCGGAGTACCTGGGGCAGTAAGTTGTGATAAAATCCCAAGTTCAGTTAAATGATCTTGGAACTGCATATCCAAATATTCTCCACCCCTATCAGATCACAAGATCTTTAACCTTTTACCTAATTGGTTCTGAGCCATTGCTAGGAATTCCTGAAACTTTGAAAATGTTTCTGATTTCCTATGCATTAGGTAAAGACATGAGTATCTAGAGTAATCATCAATGAAAGTGACGAAATACTCAAAACCACCCCTGGCTTGTATATTCAAAGGTCCACAAACATCTGAATGCACAAGACCAAGTGGTTCTTTGGCCCTATCACCCTTTGCAGAGAATGGACGCTTGGTCAGTTTGCCTTCTAGACAAGATTCACAGACAGGTAATTCACCTAAGGTGAGTTCCCTCAAAGGTCCGTCCTTTGTAAGTCTTTGAATCCTATCATAGCCAATGTGACCTAGTCTCAAGTGCCATAAATACGTCATATTATTGTTATCGGTCTTTTGACGTTTATTTGTCCAAGGTTTAGCTACTTTGAATAAATCATTGTTAAGAGCGAGGGGTTCGTTAGGTCGCAGAATATAAAGCCTGTTTTCCAAACATGCAATACACAATTGTGATCCATTGAAAGAAATAGATATATTAAAACTTGTGAAAGTCATAACAAATCGTTCTAATTGCAACATGGAAACTGAAATTATATTTCTACTAAAATCCGGAATAAAAAATACATCTTTTAAAATTAAAAATTTATTTCCGAACTTCAGACGAGCTCTTCCTCTAGCTTGGACCGCAATGAACGCTCCGTTCCCAACTCTAAGCTTTAAGCCGCCTTCGTCCACTTCCTCCCACGATTCAAGAAGCTGTAAGGAGTTGCAAACATGGTTGGTAGATCCAGAATCAATAATCCAAATGAATTTATCATTCTCTAAAACACATGTTTCCAAGATAAATGAACTATAATCATTACCTTTGTTTTTAGCTACTAGAAACTTGGGGCAATCTCATTTCCAATGCCCCTTCTCTTTGCAGTGAAAACATTTATCTTTACCTTCCTTGTTTTTCATGTTCTTCCCCTTAGGCATCTGTGCACGTGGTTGTGCACTCGTCTTTGCAGGCTTGGGGTTGTTTATTTGTCCACCTTTCCTCTTGTTTCTAGCTTTCGAAGACGAAGCTTGGTTAGCTTCAGCCTTAGCTAGATGAGCAGCAACATCAGTAGTCTTATTTTAACCTCCTTTACTAAGTCCACCCATGACAGGTTCAATAATCTGAAGCTCGTTCATGAGCTGCGTCAGACCATAGTTGAGTTGAGCACGAACGTGCAGACACGGTGCCATCCGAGAATTTACGGTGCCATCACGAACGTGCAGAGTTGGTGCTATCCAAGCATTTACGGTACCATCATGAGCATTGACGGTGCCATCACTAACGTGCAGACATGGTGCTCGTTCTGGGGATTCCTCAATCATGACGAATTCAGAGTTGTCACCAATCAACTCTATGTTGATATTCTGCTTCCAATTAAGGAAGTTTTCTCCAGTGAGTTTCTCCATCAAAAATTGAGAAAGGATGGGAGTAGACACTACTTAACTTAAAACTACAAATTATCAATAAAATAGAAATCAATCACATTTGCTCAATAAAACTTCTATTCACATAAATTTCAAGAAATAGCACAACATATACCAAAAATATGTAAGATATGAGAAAAAATACCAAAAATAATCATATCTCTATTTCTTTAGGTTTTTAACTAATCTATGATACCCTTGTCCCGGTTGGCAAGAGTCAAAAATATCACTAGTTAAATAGAGTTGTAAACTCATTTAATAATGGACACCATTATTAACAACCTACTATTCGATCAAAATAAGAAAACAAAATCTCTTATTTTATGAGCTAGACCCACGGTTTCAATAATCATAGATTTAGTCCTAGTAGTCACCGTATGGGTGAGTCTAGTAGAATTTGACCTATAATTATCTATCTTTCGAAATCTAACCTTGTCAAAATAACTAATGAACACTTTCCATAGGGGGACGAATCAAAGCTCCTCGAGGCCCCATTAAGCTATTGACTATGTTAAACCAACGGTGGAGATCGAATAAAATTCTTAAAATAAGCTCATTATAAAATTAAAATTAGTATTTTTAGAAAATTAATGACTATGGTTTTCCAAAAAAAAAATTAAACAGATTAAAATTTTTAAAACCAAAGTCCTATAATTTCTTATTAATTCTAAAGTGTCACATTGAAACAAATTCAATTAATTTAGAATTAATTTGTTGCTAATCAATATTTAGGTTTAACTAATATAATGAACCTATACAATTAAGTCCAACTCAGGTAAATGGGCCTTAACAATTGGGCTTGTATGGAGGAGGGCTGGGTCCAGTATGTCGTTCACACCACAAAGGCCCCCTATCTTCCATACAATGTCCAAAAGACAGGAATTTAAACCTTCGTTTTATTAATCGTTATTAATTGATTAGGCCCACTATAGTCATGCAAAGCAAATGGGCCTTCACAAGTGGAATCACCCACAAGAGAGGAATTTAAACTTTACATTTTCTAATGGGCCCAAATAAAACCTATCATTTTATGAATATTTTATTTGGCAAAATATCATATATCTAACAAACATATGGGCCACTATATGCATCTAAGCCCAATTGCAAAAATACCACATATAGTGCAAACAGACATGCTATAATTGGATGGGCCTAATCATGTTACTATATGAGCAATTCTATGAATTTATGCAAAAATACCACAATTAATTATCTAGAATTTATCAAAAAAAATTCAAATTAATTAAATTTTTACAAAAAATAAGTCAATTTAAATGAAATTTATCAACAATTAACAATAGTTAATTTAAATTTCATTTATCAACAATCAACTTGGTTTTAGGTTAATTTGATAAAAAAATATTAATTTAATTTAAATAGGATTTATCAACAATTAACCAAAGTTAATTTAAATCTCATTTATTAAAAAAAAATATTTTATTAATTGGCTGAAAAACATGATATTTTTCAAAATTTAACCAATTTTAAATTTTAAAATCAATATCTTCACTATTTTCCAAAAATATCTTGTGTTGTTACAACTATTATCTAATAATTTAACCATTTAAAAATAATAAAATACAAATAGTTATAACAATCCTAAAATATCTCAAATAGTTAAACAAATTCAAATATCCATAAAAATATCTAACTAACAATGTTCAAATTTCAAATAATTTAAATATTAAAAACTATAGAATAAAAAGATATTTATATTTTCAAATAAAGATTTAATAAAAATTTTAAGAATTTAAATGAAAATATCTTAAATATCTGATATCATAATTCTAATATTTTAATATATTAAAAGATTTAAAATTAAGTTGTTAGTCTAATTTTAAATTTGAATTTGAATCTTTGTAGAAAATATCTAATTATTTAAATCTTAACTAACCAAAATATCTTATTTTTAAAAATTTAAATGATAAAACAAAAAAGATATTTTAGGTTTTGATTATAAATAATTTATTTCAACAAATTTTAATTTTATTTATTTTTCAAAAAAAAAAAATTTTAAAAAAAAAATTCAGGATGAACAGTACCCGTATCGGGTACTGTTCACCGTAGGGGTGCACTGGCGGCTGGTGGCGCGCGCGCGGATGGGTGGTGGCTCGCAGGCGTGCGCACGGGTGCGCGAGGGTGGCGCGCGGAGGCGCGTGGGCGTGTGCGCGGGTGGCGCGCGCGCATGGGCAGCCAGGCCAAAAATTTTCCAAAAATTTTTTTGAGCAATTTTTCAAACCAAAACCATTTTCTAATTAATTTTTAACATGTTTTACACAAAATAAAGCATATATAAAAATTAATAGCATAAAAAACACAACAAAATAACCTAAAAATTGCTAAAATTCACATAAAAACATGAAAAACATTCAATTATTCAAACATATCAAATAATCCAATTTTAAACATGTTCATGCATGAAAATAAAGATTACCAAAGGCTCTGAGGCCAGTTGTTGGAAAAAGCTTAAACAGGATCTTTATTTATTTTCATGTATATATAATATTAAACAAATTAATACGAGATAGCCTAAAACATGTTTCTAAAATTGAATTCAAAGAGAAACAAAAATAGAATACTTACAGTATACGCAGCGGAATTAAAGAGTCCTTCCTTCAGTTTCTCTAACTCTTGTATCCTCTCTGTCGCAGAGTATTACCAAGAAACTGAACCGATCTTCTATTTTCTTCACGATCTTCCAATGTATCCTTAGAACCACCTAGACTAGTGTGGGCAATTCTCAATACATGAGATAGATATAGAGAGAAGAAGAGAAAATAACAAAGTGGCTTAGAAAAGGACTTGTGTTTAGAGAGAATATAAAACTATCAGAAAATCTGACTTATCAAAAACTCTGTTTTGACTTCTCTATAAGCACTCCTTTTATAGACACAATTAGGCCATTTAATTTAATTAAAAAATCAATAAAATAACAGCCATTTTGAAGCCCTAGGTCGAAATTATCATGGGCTATAGGCCCGTGAAATTTCCCATTTGATTATAAGCCCATTGGACTTAAAATCAAGGCCTGTATTATTTTCTATTGATTTAATTAATTAAATAATTATTTAAATCCTTTATCAAATTAATTATTTATAATTTGAACCTTTATTTAAACTTATTTATTAATTTAGATACCAATTTATCTTAATTAATAAATCTGCCATAATTTCTCTTTTCTTCTCAAAATTACACAACTCTGTGAAACTATCCAAAATTGACCTGGTCAACTTTGATAATTCTAATTGATGATTAAATCAATTAATTGAGACTATCTAGATGATTTTATCCAAGGTACAATGGGGACCATGGGCCTATGAAATCAAGCTCCAATAATTTATCATAAATCTAACAAATAAATTTACTAACTTATTAATTCCTCGTGACTCCACTATAGACTTGGAATTGCACTCTTGAATTCATAGAACGCTCTATAACAAATATAGATACGCTATTAATTATCCATTGTTACAACCATAATTGTCACTCAATCCTCTATAGACGGTCTACAATGAGATAGGACTAAAATACCGTTTTACCCCTCATTGTATTTTATCCTTAAAACACTTAGTTCTTTGTAAATGATATTTCAGTAAACTAATTTAATTACTGAAATGAGATCTCTATCATTTAACACCTTGAACCAAACTAAAAGGAAACCATCATTTCACTTCTTCGTCAGAAGCTATAGATGTTCATATCTATGATTAACACTCCCACTCAATTATACTACCGAGTTCCCAAGATGTAAGTATGGGCTAGTCCGTAGGGTAAGCTGGTAACGAACAAGTCAAATAACTCAAATCATACAATCAGTTAGAATACTAACCACTCATAATTGAGATTGAATTGACCTATGGTCAACTATATGATATGACTAGAATAGATAATAACGGTATGTTTACTTATCTTATCAACTGTCAATATCGGTCCTGTCCGATGTAACAAATACATCCGATCTTATCTACTTTGCTAATGTTCTGGAAAGAACATAACACTGTAATGTGTAAGTAGATCATATCGTAGATTGGCAAGTCAGTGTAAATCCGGTGCACTGACTAATCTTAGGACTAACTTATTTTGAACATATAATCATATTTATATTCCACTGTGATTACGTCACTATAAATAAGATTAGCTATATGCTCGGGATTTAATAGAAGTTTATATTAAACAAATAATCATGAAAATAAAACATGTGAGCAAAGTGATTGACCAAGTCAAAAAATGATTTCTATTCTTTTATTGATAATAAAATGAGATTACAAAGAATTTGGGTTTTAATTAGGGCATAAAACCCCAACAGATAACGTCCCTCAGATCCTTTCGAGAAGCATGCTCTCCTGCCCGATCGAACACCGTACTTTTCAATTTTTCAGAGGGCTTACTACGCGGGACTTGCACTCTCCCACTACACTGCTGCCCGGGGTGCAGTGGAGGCCTTTCGGTACGCCCAGGGCAGTCTTTTCCTCCTTGTTGGTCATTGCCCTCCTTTTTCTTTGACTGGTCGGTGTGATGACTATCAGGCTCATCACGACCATGCCCATCTTTGAATTGTGAAGTCCTCTTATCTCGAGGAGTCTTGGTCTGATCCTGCCTGGGTGGAGTCTTTTTACTCCCTGATCTAGAAGTCTCTAATTGGTGGCTCCTGGAGGGGGTTCTAGAGCGCTCCCTTTGCGTCGAGGCAGTTCTGGATCGGTCCCCATCATCTTCCCGACCAGGGGGGTTACTCCTGCTTCTTCCCGGTCCTCGAGAATCGGCTCTATCAATGGTCCTCCGACCAGCATTATTATTTCTTGCTCCCTGGGTGGCATCTTGTCCTGCGGCTTGAGCATTGGCTTGGGCCAATTGGGTAGCCACTTCTAGAGCAAGTGCTGCTTCACGATGTCTCTGTTTGACCTCCTCCTGTTGTTGTCTGAGCTCTTCGCTTCTGGCCTCCATATCGCGCCTTTGCTGCTCTAACGCAGCTCTCTGCCTGGCCATCTCTTCAGCAAAAGACTCCTGCCGAGCATTGAATTGCACCATTTCCTCCTGGAAAGCCCCCATGGCCTCCTGGAGTTGTTCAACCTCTGGAGTCACGTCCTCAAGCATGACTCTAGGCTCAGTCTCATGGTCTTGAGGGCCAGGACCTTCTGATCTGGCAGGCACTTTAGAGGAACCTGTCTTCTTGGAGGCCGCATTGGTGTTCTTAGGCGCCATAATGCTACAGGGATCGTCTGTCTTTCTCTTCAGGCTCTCAATGAAAGCACCAAAATGTTGACTGCGTTTTTGGCCAACGACGTGTAGACGTCAAAATGACAAAAACCTTCAAGAGAAATAAACGACACATACGATTTTTATAGTGGTTCAGCCCCAATGTGTTGGTAATAGCCTAATCCACTTAGAGTTGTGATTATAGATCTACACTCAAGATCAGATGAACCAGAGTCAACTGAGTTTCTTCAGTGCAGATTACAAGAATACAAGAGTTCTCTCAAGATACAAGTACTCTCTCTCTAGAAAATTAGAATCTGAATCAAAAAGTCCTTTTTATGATGCCATAAGCCTTGTATTTATAGGCCCAGGATCGTACAGATGATGTCCCTCGTAATCGGGATATTTTGTTATTCTCACTATATTTAATTTATAGTAATATTCAAAATATAACAATACACTATATTCATGGGATAAACTGAGAGATTCCCGCACAAGCCAAGACCGATTCTTGTTGGAGCCGTTTCTGGGATTTTTCAGGTAGCCCTGCTCTGTCTAGTCGATCCATATCACATTCAGGCTGGTCGGCCAAACCCTCACTGGGCGGACACACACCTAACTGGGCAGATGCACCTAGCTGGGCAGACATGCACTTGACTGGACAGACATACATGTGACTGGTCGGACAAGGTCATGCCTGGGTAGACAAATATGTGACTGGTCGGACAAGGTCATGCCTGGGCAGACAAACATGTGACTGGTCGGACAAGGTCATGCCTGGACAGACAAACATGTGACTGGCCAGTCAAAATTCTTCACTGGTTTACCGGGTCACTCCTAAGCCAGATCACCCAACCATTCCTTGCCATTTGTCATTTCTATTGCCACGTCATCGAACTCCAATTTTTGGGGATAACACTTTTCATTTGAATTCTTTAGGTTATTTTTTTTATGAATAATTATTTGAAGTTTGTTTTCATCATGTTATCTATGAACTAATTTCTTTTATCTAGGGATTAATGTAGTCACTGTGATTTCTATTTAATTTTATTGTGATATTCTATTGATACTTCTTCTCTATTCTAATCTATATGATGTTAGTTTAATGCTGGTAAATACTTTATCACTATTTACTTGATTTAATGGTTTTGATTCAAAATTCGAAAGATGAGAATTGAATATGCTATCATTATATAGACATAGGTTTCATATTGGACGAAAGTACATGTATGACTTGTGTAGCAATTAGGGTTCTTTGCTTAATGCCTTCTATATGTTCAAGTTTATCACAAAAATGTTAAAACCTGCATATAGACTGAGATCTTATATCTTGAAAAAGAGTGAATCGATTATATTAACCTGCTATTAGAATAGGAAAAAGAGATTTAGAATTGATTAGTAAAATTAATAGAATGAAAAGCTGATGAAATTAATTCCTAGGATTTTTAGTATTGATTTTGAATTAGTTGATTCATTATTTTGCTTATAGTTATTTAAATTTTGTTCATAATTTAGAGTATTCATTTTTAATTTTAATTATTCATTTAAGTTTAAATTCACCAAATAGAAAGTTAAAGAACAATTAGTGGTATTTGGAAAACAGTCTTCGTGGGATCGATACTCTACTTATCATATATTACTTGAATTGACCACATATACTTGCTTGCTAATTTTCACAAATCATCCTTACTGATAGAAGTGAACTTACTTTAAATACTGGTCCATAATGACTTGAACCAAATCACGCTGACCCACTATTCTGGGCAGCCCCACCGCGAAACCTACCGCGATGTTTTCTTATTTCCACTATGGAATACTCAAAGGCTACAATAGCCTTATTGGTTTCTGATACTCTGTCTTGACCTGCTTATCAGGTTAGGAACTTTGCCACGTATTCTATTACGTTCCTCTCCATCCTAGGCCATCAATATAAAGCTTTCAAACTCTAGTACATTTTTCTTGACGTCTGGATGAAGAGAAAAAGAGAGGTTGAACAAGATTCATCCAGAATCTCTCATTAATCCCAATGTCCATCGGATACCAAATATGTTCATTATGCCACAATAAACTCATACCTAACACTGCAAAATCCTTAGCTAATCCAGCTAAGACATTCCTCTCAATCTTCCTATCTGTGGTTCACTTAATTATTCTCCTTGATCCTTTCTAAAATAATAATCTCAAGTATACAGCTGACCACCTGGCCTACCAAAAACTCTACTCTAGTTCTGGTCAAGTCCTTTAACCGACATGATGCATAGGCAATCACTTTTCCCTGTCACTGAGGTGTCATATCAACCTACCAACTGATTCTGATCTGTAAGAAAACTCAGAACTCTTTCTCAAAGCACATATAATATCCTGCCCATCCAAGGAAACTCATATCTTATGAGGCATTCTTTAACCTTGGCAATTCTCCAACTGAGAATATACCACAATACCATCGATCAAAAATCCAATTCAGATAAATCTTTGAATACTCTGTTCATCCAATTCATAAAAATAACTTGGCATTGACCAAATTCTCATAACATCACCCAACACTCCCACTGCTCTTATGTAATATAACAATTAGTTTTCTATTTATCCTTTTCCCTGATCTTCAACTGGTACTAACCAGGTCAAAGATCTACCTTGGAGAATACCATCTTACTCAATAAATGAGCCTTAAGTCCTAACACTTTGCTGAAGTCATTCAATACAGTGCTCTAGACCTGATTCTATTCTTGGCACCAATCCAATCACAATTCTATCATTTTTATGTAAACATAATCCTGACAAATCCCCTGGAAATCCATCCAGAAACTCACAGACTAATCCAGTCTGTCCTGAACTCACTGGCACAACCTAAGTGGTATCCACCACACTGGCTAAGAGTTCTATGCATCCTCCTGCAATGAATCTCTACAGCTGTCATAAGTATACACAATCCATGCACAGTGCCAACTACCACAAGGGTTATCCACTCTCAAACCCAAGAGTTAATATTCTTTCCTTACAAGCTATCATTTCCTCACACATGGCTAACCAATCCATACTCAAGATCATCCTGAAGTCAATCATAACCAACCTTATCATATCAACTGATGAGTCTTCTCTTCACCATAATCTAATTCATCTCTTAAAATTTACCAATAGAGTGTCACATTCTCTTTATAACATAACCATGCAATCTGCATATCATCTCTATGCCTCTCTATATGCAACAAGCAAAGAAACAACACAGTACCAAAACTAGTCAGCATAATACAAAACTCAGAACTAGAAAGCTGACCTGCCACCCCTGAGGAACTAGTCTTAGTCTCAGCCTCAGTCTCTGGCTGTTATATTATTTTATAATATAATGTTTTAGATTAAATAAATGTGACAAAGAGTGTCACATATTGTAACATATAATAGAGAGTTACAATTTTTAGATATATGAGATATATCCAAATAATGTAACATATTTGGTGTTACAAATTTGTAACTTCCAAATATTACCCTTTATTGTGTAAATTTGTTATTACACAATATTGAGATGAATTTCATAAAGCCATATGTGATATGGTTGTTAAAGATATGATTTTAACCCCAATAATGTGTTTTGGGAGTTACAAAACCATTTGGGAGGGTTTGGAACCGTTTGGAAAAACAGCACATTTTTTAGTGCTGAAAATGGTCGGTGGCCACGGCCACTGAATGTTGGTGGCCACGGCCTGTGGGACAAAGGCTAGTGGTCGCAGCCACTAATGTCTCTGGCCGCGGCCACAGGCTAAAAACTGACCATTTTTCAGTTTTTTCAATCTTTGTTGAACGGCTCAAAAAACCCAAATAACTCCCAAATCTCATTTTTAATTCCATATTAATCCAATTAAACATTAGTAACAGCCATGGGGGTTGGTGGAATTTGAAATTCAAAGGGTGTCTCTAAACTTTATAAATAGGAGCCTATAGCTCACTTGTAAGACACAATATTTCTATCCATTAGAGCACTTGGCTAGAAACATCTTGAGGCTTGATAATTCCAGAAAGCATTTCCTATAATTTGTGAGAGATCCCTTAGTGCTTGAGTTAGGGGGAAATAAGCTTTTGGACAAAGGTTTCAAACCTTGTTCAAGTTGGTGATCCCCAACACTCTTCACTTTGGTAGTGTGAGTGAGAGTTGTTTATCTTTTGTTTCTTGTTCCTTTCTTTCATTCTATTGCTTTTCATATTTATATTGTTCTTCTCTATTTACTTGTATTTCTTGTTCAACAGTTGTAATCTTTTCTTTTGTTTCAAACACTTTACTTTATTTGTAACATTTTGCTTAGAGTTGTATTTTACTATTCTCTTCTTCTTCATTTTCTTTGTTTATTTGTAATTTTCAGTTATAGAGTTGTAACTCTTTTTAATCAATCATTATTTATTTGTAATATATTGCATAGAGTTGTAATTTATTATTATTTCCATTGAGGCAAAATACATATTTTCCTAACACTGGCTGCATCGGAGCGAACACTCGAGTTGGAGTCGAGTTGTCCACCCCCTTTTGCTCATCCTTCCTTCGCCTTTGGCAATCTTTCTTGAGATGCCCAACCATTTCACATAAGAAACATGCATTTGCTCGGCATTCTCCTAGATGACACCTCCTACACCGAGTGCATTCTGGGTAAGTCCTCCAGTTATTTTTCTTACTCGCTCCAATAAATGGAGATATCGCTACTTGAGCTCCATGCTCTCCAGTACTCTCCTGCTCAATCTAATTTCCTATTCTCTCAATAGCAAGAGCCTTGCCTACCACCTGAGCATAGGTAGAGATTTCATGCACTGGGGCAACTCTAATGCCCTGAGCTATTCTAGGATTCAAACCCTGAATAAATCTTTCCTTCCGAGCTACATCCGTGGATACCATATCAAAAGCAAACTTGGAAAACCCATCAAATCTGTTAACATACTCGGTTACTAATGCATCACCCTGAACGAGGTTCAGAAACTCATTCATCTTAGCAGTCTTGGCTGCATCACAGTAATATCTCTCATTGAACAACTACCTAAATTCTTTCCAGTCCATCACAACTATATCTTGCGTCTGGGATACTACTTACCACCACGTCCGGGCATCATCCCACAATACATATGTAGCACAGATCACCCTATCGTGACCCACCAGCCCCATATTGTCGAGAATGGAACTAATCATGCCCATCCATTGCTCAACTCTGAATCGATCTAGGCCTCCCTCAAAGACTGGAGGGTAATACTCCTAGAATCTTCTTCATAGAAATTCCCATATGCTCTCAACCCTAGGCTGAGCCAAAACTGGTGCCACTCCTGGCATAACAATGGAAGAGGTGTTCCCCGATAGATTCTGCTGCTGTTTTAAACACCTGATCTCTTCCTCTTGCCTCTACAATCTTAATTGCATATCTGTAAACACCTGTTGGAAATTCTAAGGGGCAGGTGAAGAACTCAAACCCTGGCTATAATCCCCAACCCCGGTATAACCACCACCAAGTCTCATTATCTGCCTTGGATACATACCTGCTGGTTAAATCTATAGTCAATAACTTGACCCATTAAATATGGCGAGCATATCAAGAGCTTTCCCCACGGGAACAATCTTACCACACTACATTCACAAACCATTGCAGTGCTAAAAGCATGCCCATGGCGTTCATGCATCACTCATAATCCCTGCTCTTCCGACATACATACCATGCTTCCAACTCCAACATGAAAATATCACATTTATATACATATATATATATATTCACAGAGCAGGTAATCATATAGTCAAGAGCCAGGCTCTATCATAATCTCATGCTCCCTAATACAATGTGCAGGTAAAGCATTTACATTCTATTTAAGCAGTTAAGCACATAACTACATAAATAGTTACCATACCCTGAGTGAAGCTATCTTTAGTGATGAGTGTACATGCCCAGCTTGTCTTCAGGAACCCTTAACCTTGGCTCACTCTGATACCAAGTTGTAACGCCCTAAACTCTAGGGACCGTTACGATGTGCATTTTAAACAATACTAAACTCGCTAATCGAGTCATTTGGCCATAATCGTGTAATTAAGTGTGATTAGCAGTTTAGGGTTAAAATTTTTAGTTAAGATATAACGTTTCACTAAAACATTTAACGTATACATTGGGATCCCAAAAATATAATTTAAAGGTTAATTACAACAAAATATTTACAACCAGCCGACCTAAGCGGAAAAATAGGGTTTAACCCTAGTTCTTCTTTCAACCCTCGGCCGTGGTGGTCGAGCAGCCGCATATGTACACATCGTCACCTAAGCTCTCCAATTCAAGGATGATCCAGCTTTCTTTTGCCTTTACCTGCACCACATAGCACCCGTGACCCGAGGCTCAGCAAGAAAACTCAATATGCTCATGAATAGTAATAACATGTTACCAAATCATAACAGGCATGCCTAGCAATAGTAGCCCTATTCATGCATGCAAATACGTCTAAATAATAATGGTTGTGGACCATGCCCTCCTGTATGGATGACTATCAATTCAATCCTAAATAGATGAGTGATTAACACTGGAGGTTTCGATAACCATGCTGGGGCTTAGAGCCCTAATTAGATGAGTGATTTAACACTTGAGATTCCAATAACCATGCTGGGGCGTGTAGCTCTAATCAAATGAGTGACTAAGGAGTAAGTCACTAACATGGGTTCCGCACCCTTAGATGAGTGACTGATGAGTGAGTCACTAACATGGGTTCCGCACCCTTACATGAGTGACTGAAGAGCAAGTCACTAACTTAAACCAAATGAGTGACCATGGAGTCACTAGTGTGGGTTTCGTACCCTTATCCATGTGACGATGCAGTCACCTGGGCCTTCTAGCCCTGGCTCTGAGTGACTAGTCATGAGACTAGACAAGCGATTTTAGTTTTCAACGAATTTGAGGTCGGTCAAGCATTAATGCTCATGATGAGTCATCCAATGCTTATGTCGATTAGATCTAATCTTTTTCGACTTGCATTAAACACGCTAAAACCATTCTTGACTCTTAAGCCAATCACATACGACCAGTGCTCAGTACTACTGCCGAACTTGACTAATAAGTCATAGCTTCACAGTTAATACCGACACCATTGTCGATTTTGACTATGGAGTCAGTTCCACTCACAAGTAAGAAATGCAACCAGACATATATCATATGTCAAATATCCAAATACAGGGCATTCAACATGCTTACTTAACAATCACTAGAATAATTATGATCATGCACAATTATAGAGACTAAAGCTCTAATCAATCTCATATTCAATATTCATGTCATGCCCTAATCACATGTTTCTCATGCATCACATTCTGGGTGCAGTTTTCTTACCTTTGGTCTAAGCACAGGTTACCAATAAACGAGCCACAAGCAAGATCCTATTTCCAAGCCCCTAGAGATAATCTAGTCGCAACCAAACATAAACTCCCATTAATAAAATGAGTAATAAAAGATTCACGAACCAAGAGCTAGCTTCCGAGACGTCGAATCCCACTAAACCGGGTAGTAGGAACGATCCTGAGGCCTAAGGTTTGAGTTTCCACGATCAAAACACCACTTTGGCCACAAATTCCCTCAAGCGCCGCGGCCCCACCTTACTGAGCCACGACCCCAAGCCTAGACAGAGGCGCCAGCCTCAAGCACCTGAACCAAGCGCTGCGGCCCCAAGGCCCTTCAGCACCACCCTTCATCTACACAAAGCTCAGGTCGCGGCGCCCAAGAACAAGGTCGCGGCCCCACCTCGAAACCCAACCAAAACCTCATTTTTCCTCTTTTAAAACCTTCCAAAAACCTATCCAAACATATCCAAATCCCAAAATCAAAATTCCCAAACATCCCCATGATCCAAAACCAACAAAACCCTTGCTTTAATTCAATCAAAAACTCATCAAAACACAAAATCCAATATGCTTAAAAACTTTAAAAACTTAGAACTTAAAACTTGGATTACCTCCGATTATGTTGTTTCCCAACTAAATCCTCTGGCTAATAAGCTTAAAATCTTTCCTAGAATCGCTATGCCTTGATCCTTGCTTGAATCCGAGTCCTAGAACTCAAGTTTCCTTCGAAAATGCGATCGGGTGTCGAAAATGGAACTTTGAGGGAGAGAGAACGTACTGAACGTTCTTTTTATTTCTTAACAGGTTACTTCAAGCTTAAGTAGCCTCAAGCAAATCCTAATGCTCGGTGTTGACTGTGTTTTTAGCCAACGACGTGAGAACGTCAATAACGACAAGCCTTCAAGAGAATGTAAATAACACAGACAGTTTAATCAAGAAAAGTAAATAACACACAAGATTTTTATAGTGGTTCAGCCCCGATCAGTCGGTAATAGCCTAATCCACTTAGAGTTGTGATTATAGATCTGTACTCAAGATCAGATGGACTGAGCCAACTGAGTTTCTTCAGTACAGATTGCAAAAATACAAGAATCCTTTCAAATACCAGCACTTTCTCTCTCTAGAATACTCAGACTCAAATTTTCTCTCTCTAGAATACTCAGACCCAAATTTTCCCAAAAGTCCAGAAAGAAGAAGCAGAAGCCGCTCTCTAATCCCATAAGCCCTCTATTTATAGGCTTAGGGTCATACCTCTGATATCCCCTAGAATCGAGATATTTTATTATATTTATTACATTTAAATTACAAAAAAAAATTCAAAATGTAACAAAACCCCCCATTTGTGGGAAGAATGAGAGATTCCCGCGTATCTTGTTGAAGCTGTTTCTGGGAATCTTGACTTAGTCCTCCTCTAGCTAGTTGATCCACCTCACCTCCACTCTGGTCGATCATACACATGCCGGCCGGACATACACTTGCTGGTAGGACATGCAAGTGCTGGACATGCACTTCTCTCCTCTAACATGACACTCTCCTCTAGCATGCCATTTCTTTATTTGGACAACCATGCACTGGTTGGACATATGCATAAAGACCAAATTATTGGGCTCTCCTCGGACCACATCCTTGGGGTCTCCTAGGACCACTCTCTTGGGGTCTCCTAGGACCACTCTCTTGGGTTCTCCTTGGACCAAAGTCCCTTGGGCTCTCCTCGGACCACATCCTTGGGATCTCCTAGGATGCACTCTCCTTAGTTCTCCTAGGATGCACTCTCCTTAGCTCTCCTCGGACCACACCCTTGGGATCTCCTAGGATGCACTCTCCTTAGCTCTCCTAGGATGCACTCTCCTTAGCTCTCCTAGGACCACCCCCTTGGGGTCTCCTTGGACCACACCCTTGGGATCTCCTAGGATGCACTCTCCTTAGCTCTCCTAGAATGCACTTGGCTTGGTTATGACATCTTTCAAGCAGTCCAAACTCTTCACCAGTCTACCGGGTCACTTTATCACAACTCTGAGGAGTCAATGTATTTATTGACTATTAATATGTCTTTTACTGACCATGCACTGCCACTTGTCACCTTTATTGCCACGTCATTGATCTCCAATTTTTGGGGATAACACTCGGGGTCCTAAAAACGCCCCTGGGGGTAAAATAGTCAAAACTCCCAGAATTTCCCCTTGATCTCACTAACTCCCAATTTATCATCAAATATTTATTCCCATTACCCAATATCCCGGTAATGTACTAAATACCCCTTGACTCACTCCGAGTCAAGTATAAATCCTGTTGCGACTTTCCCATTAGCTTACCTCCTAGGATCGTCTCGTGCTGAGTAACCCTAGCATAATAAATAATAATGAAGTACCACACACATGCCACATATATGCCCAAAATGTCCAAAATATGAAAATTTCCCAATTAAACAGAAATGGGCTCACATGCATATTTAATACATCTAAAAATGCATATAATCATTTAATAGAATAATGAATCAATTATGGCCCTCCTGGCCTCCTAATCAAGGTCCTAAACCTTATTAGGAAATTTGGATCATTACATATCGACTCCCTTTTGCATTTTTGAAAATCTGTGGAATCCGAGCTAGAAACAACCCTCAACAACTTGGACTTGCTCTTGAACATTTTTGACTGAGCTCTAGTCATCTGTTGAGCAAAAAATTCAATTATTTATTCATTTTAAAAGGAGTTAGTTTCACTCCTTGAAATCTATAAATAGGACATTTCACTCAGTAATTTGCTTCATCATTCAAGCATTTTTAGAGCCTCCAAGTTGCTAAGTTCATTTTAGAGAGAAACATTAGGGTTTTGGGGTTAAAAGCTTTCAAATCCAAGCTTTTCTAAATACTTGGGAAGTAAGATAGAGTGATATTTTGGTATTGAGGTGTAGATCGAAGTTCTAATCTATCCAAGGTATTCTTTATCCTCAGGTTTAGTTCATTATAGTTCCTCTTATTCTTTTCATTTTCTTCCAAATCCTAACTTGTTGTAATGACTTTTGGTTAGGTTTTTGAGTTTCTTGAAACTTAAGGTTTTCGGTAAGTTATTATCTTGATGGTTTAGATCTTCTCTTCATCTTATTTTCTTTAGGAAACTTATGATTTTTACTGTTTGGTTTTAGGAGTTTCCAATCCTGCTCTTGTCTCTAATATCTCGATTTTTGGTAAGGAAAATAGGTTAGATTTTATGTGTTATGATTATGTTTATTGTATGTATGTATGTATGTATGTTGTAGTCGTTTAGTTGCTTAGATAGAAAATAAGCAAATTCCAAGATTTTTATCATTATCGTAGACTATAGTTATGTTTAAACCTACCTCTAAATAGTATCAAGAGGACCTAGATAGTTTATCATATACTATATTTGTGTTAAACCTACTGCTAAATAGTAGCAAGAGGACCTAGATGGTTTCTATCACATACTACAGTAATGAGTTCATGGCCATTAATTTGTAGTCGTATGTTTTATGATTTACGTTTTTACGTCATACGTTTTATAATTTATGTTTTACGTTTTATGAATTAATATATGTTTTAGTAGTTTTTCTTTACTGGGCATTAGGCTCATTCCTTTTTACTTTAGATGGTGCATGAAAATGAGCTTGGAAGGCAGGATGGATTCATGATAGCTTTGGCATGTGTATTGGGCGAGAAGTGATTGAATGGACTGATGGGAAAGATCAAGGATGACGTTTTGTTTCAAGTTTTTTTTTATTATGTATTTATGTTTTTCCGCATTTAGTATTTGAACAATTAATTAAAGGTTTTGTTTTCCTTATGATTTTATGTAACAATGGGATCCGTATTTTGGATTTTCTAATAAAGATCTATTATTTTATATATGTATTAAAAATAATAGTTATGTCTTAGTAGTTTTAATGGTCTGAGGTTTTTAAGTTAGTCAGGTCATTACAAACACCTTGCATATAATCACCATGCTTGATCTCAATATTATCCTACTCAACATAACTTGCTAAAGATCATTCTATTTAGTCTTATTTTAACCAATGTTGTTACCATACATTAAATAATTTACATGACAAAACTAGTATGATTTAATACATAGGATAAGTGTTATTATACAAGCTAGGTATAAAACACTTAGTGAATTTCATATAGTGTAGATGTGAGATTTGAGTTTCAATTGTAGACACTTTAAAATTGTGTTTTTGGGTCCACAATGATACATTAAGGTGTCTAAGGTTCCCCAAAAAGTTTGGTAGATTTTGGATCAATTTTAGGCTCATTAGAGGGGTCACAAATCAGAGGAGGTGGCGATGCGTCACCTCCTTGGAGGTGTGTAAAGGGGCTCAAAAGCCCCAGCAGGCATACATCGCCAGCTAGTAGGCGATGTATCGCCTGACGTGTCCATACAGCACGTGTTTTAAGCTCCAAATAATGAGTTCTTTAGCTCTAATCCTATTGGTTAGACCTAATGACGGTGCTTGCACTATAAAAGGGTTAAAATAGAGTATTGGAAGATTTGATCACTCTCTCCAATCTCTCTCTAACCTCTCTCTCTCTCTCACTAACTTTCAAGAATCTCTAGTTTTCTCCAAGAAACTCATAAAGAAAGTGCTTGACTTTGTGAGTTTAAGGCTTGTTCAATCCTAATTCTCATTTTCTCTTAGAAAAAGCCTCAAGCATCAATGGTGTGCTAGAAAATAGAGAATTAGGACAGTCATACAAATCATGTATAAGCCTTTGGTTGTGTTTTTACAAGGAGGAAGAAGAAGTTCAAAGTGGTGGTTGTCCAAAGGGTTTTTGAAGGTTCATCAAAGTTGAAGAAGTTTGTTCTACAACTAGAGTTTGCATCATCTTTCTCAATCTTTATCTAGTCTCTATTAACCATTATTTTATGTAGATTTTAGTTTTTGTGATGGTGTAATTTCACTCTCTCCCAACAAAATCTCCCTCCACACGGTGATGAAATAATCGTTGCTTTTTGTATTCTCCTCATATTAATTGTTACGAAACATAAATAATATGCTTCCAAGTGCACAAGTCGAACAAGTAGTAAAGTAGTCAAGAGGCCAATATCGTACCACAAGGATTAATATTAATTAAATATAGAAATAATAATTCTTAATTTTATCTAAGCGATCAATTTTGAATGTTGAAATAAAAATAAAATATATATATAGAATAAAAAAGTAAAGTAAAATTAGTTTGGAAAACATAAAATATTGACAATTGTTAAGGTTTCAATTTTACACTTAAATGATTATAATCATATTCATTAATGTAACTTAGTTCGATATTCTCAAGAACCTAAGGTGATATTTTATCTATATACCCTATCTCGAGTGTTATATAAAGAATGTGTAAATGATATCTAGCCTATATCTTTATACGACTATCTAACCATACATTCATTAAGTTCTACTCTAGAAACAATTTTAAGTATTCCACCTTTCGATTTCACAACCTAAAATTATGTTGGCTACCTAGATAAATCCTTATCTCTTGATCTTACGCTACGTTGCCGAATTTTTTTAATGTTCCCTTCTCAAGTAATAATTTTCGCAATCTAAATAACACTCAAACCATAAACATATAAGTCAACGCATATAGAATATGACAAAATCATAAATTATTCAAAGTAGAGCACAAGAGAAATATAAAAACAAAAATTAACTTCATTAAAACATAAAACTAAAAATCATAAGAGATTTATCTACATCTTAACAAATAAACAAATTAGTCACTCTTGATGTGACTCATAAACTCAAAATAATATTAAATATCTAAAAGAAATATAAATAGAATACAAAAGATGAAGAGAATGGTGAAAAACTCTTAAAACTTGTTATCTAGTTGCCTCCAATGTGTTTATCTTTCCTTTTAATAGTCTTTTGGACGGGCCCTAGTCCCTATACATGTCCTTGACTAAACTATGGTTGAATTTGAGTGAAAAACGTGTGAAAAAACAAAAATCCTAACTTTTGTAGCGTCAAGTGGCAACGCATCACAACTTATAAGGCGAGGCATCACCTGAAACTCATTCGATTTTTCTGATTCGACCTTGTTCAATAAAACATGCATAATTTTTTCATCGAAACTTCAAATGCAACAATTCAACATGTTTTAGAAAGTTGAGAAAGAGATCTGCTACTTTGTGTTTCAAATAAAATGATGGGAACATAGTCAAAAATAGGCTCGAAGACCCGAATTGACCAAAACATCATCAATTAAGCTTATTGAAGCACACTTTAGGGTAACACATCAAATTCACACAAAAACTTGAGATAAACACACAAAATCAATATAAAATAGTCATAGATGAGTGCAAAAAATATGTAATTAGTATTAATAAAAGGCAGGATGTAGGCAACAAATTTTGTTGAACCACATAGAATTTTGTGTGTTATTTATTTTATTTTTATGCATTTAATAGTTGATAACTTACTCGTATATTGCTCATGTTATTATATGTTTAGCTAGAAACCCTGAACATAATTGATCAAATAACCAATATTCAAAAAATTTATACACAAACCATTCGAAAATGGACAATTTGTCCTTTAACTTATTCATGGCAAGAAACTTTTGTTTAGAAGGCAGGAAGATATTGATAAATCTTCATTTGTTTGATTTTTAGAAAATTTAATGTCTAATAGAATTCCAATGGCATGTTTTGGACAAAGTATACTATAATTTATTGTAACTTCTTATGACACTTCTTTTGATACTGTATGCAATTACAATTTTTATTTTTAACTTTTCAATGCACCATTAATTTGATCGTTAATATTATTCTCATAATTTTCCTATTGTTTATTTATACAGATGCTGCAAATGTTTTGAATCTCTTGTATATCGCACAAGGTCTTGCTAATGTCAAAATTGCACTAATAAATTTAGTAATAGAAAGATTGTCAAAGCAAAATGAAAGAAAATTAAATCACTGGACCCAAATAATTTTACTCTCAAAGTAAGTGAAAGCTCTTACAATGTAGGAGAATTTGAATTTATAAATTTTCCTTGGATTGCATCAGAGAAGCTTTCAAATTCAAGAGGCAAAGCCTGGTTTGACAACTTCCCCCTTTCTTCTTTTCATTTGTGTATCTGTGTGGGAGGGGCTTAGTTAATGCAAACAATTTTTTTTTATGCATTTATTGTTATGGCTAGCCTGTGTGATACTAAGTTTTTTTATGTCAAGTTCTTAAGACATATCCATTTGTTTTATTTATAAACAACTTATGATTGCAAATATTTTATGCAAATTGAACGAAACACAACCTCAACTTCAACTTAACATAGAATTAAGTGTAAGTGTAATTGAAGAAAAGGTTGCTCTAAAACTATTAGAAAAAGTATTGTTTATTACTATGAATATTTGTAAAATATACATATATGTATATATTATTGAGATTGGTTAAATATAAATTCAATAGTATTATACAGAGTGGTGTAAAATACTTAACAATTTTCACTTAAGTTGAAGTGAAAATATGAGTTTTTATTGTAGGCATTAATAATTGAAGTTTACCCTAAAAGTCATCTAAGTTTACCCTAAAAGTTTGGAATCATTTAGAGGTAATTAAGGGTGATTTTGGGCACCCTATGTAACGACCCGGATTTTCAAGACTCGATAATGCGGAAATATAAATGTTTTCATTTAACAAAATGTCTCAAAAACCCATAGAAAAAAAAAAAAATTAAAAGTCGTATGGCCATACTTAACATTTAGTTACAACACATGTTTTATAAAGATTAGAGTGAGCCTAGTTTAGGAAAATTACACAATATTTCCAAAAATAAAAAGGCTTCCCCAAAAGGTCGGTCCACATGTACATTTGCAAGGAAGACTCCAGCGCTCACTGCTCTGCCCTGCCCTTGCCCTTACCTACAACATGAAACAACTAGGTAAGCGAAAACGCTTAGTAAGATCAACTTTCAAACAAAGCAGATAGAGAAATAGGGATCCGGACCCATCCGGACCCTACACAATCAATTTCAAGAATGCCAAAGCATCCTGGCAAACTTATGGTCATGCCTGATAACCAAGGATAAATTAATTCCTATCTAGATAAAAATCCTGCACTCAGAAAATCCCAGAACAAGCAGATATATTATATCACAACTATATCTTACCAACAATTATATCCCTGCACTCAGAAAATCCCAGAGCAAGCAGATATATTATATCATATCATAATTCGAGACCAACGCTCGACAATTTCCAACAATTCATGCGTAACGCGCCCTCCAACATAAATGCTAATCTGTAAAAGAGAACCGAGTCCCCACACTAAGATCTAGCCAATAAATATTCTCATCAAGGGTAACTATCGTGTTACCTAGGGCATCGCTACTTATTCAAGAGTGTAATCCAATTTACACGGTTTTACGGAGACTTCTATGTTAATCAGTGGTGCTGGTGAGCAGTTGCCCCTAGGGTGTTCAGCCTCACTCAATCTTGGCAACCCCTAGTGTCTCTAGGCACTCTCACTGAATGGCCAATATTCACGGCTGCTATCCGGGAATAACTTATCAGAGCACTTGCTCGGATTCTAACCGTCCAATGATTAAGTAAGCATGAGGGCCCCTAGGTCCCATTTATCTTAGCGCCCCTAGGTTTAACCAGCTTATCCTCATCTCATGGCCACTCGTCGCGATAATGAACCGGACATAAATAAAATCAAGCAGTGTGACGGGGATCAACCGTCTAGGATATGACGGACTTCTACCGTTCATATTTTCTAAATCAGCACTCACTAGACTAATGTCTCTAAGCAACTTTCTATGACAGCCTATATATATGCATGTATCCCTATACTAACATACCAGACAATAATCATTTCATGTTGCAGCCATACAATATAAGTTGACTTACTTGGAGTCCTTAGCGCTCAGCAGGTTTTCACCCTCCAACGTTCAGTCCAGTTACGCTTAGCCAATACTGTAGTTATCCATACAGTATACTCGGATTAATTATGGCACTAATAATTCATTATTATTATTTTGGGCAGTTTGGTCATTTTAATAAAAGTCATTTGTAAGGATTTATAATCCTTATTTGGTTTTAAACCTATTAAGGAAAGTCATACAAAATATTCGAGACTAAACCCTAAGTCTCGGGGAGACCTATCCTAAGGTCTCGATACCTAGGCTCGGGTATCACAATGGTATTTCCCACAATCCGCTAAAAATCTTATTATTTCAAGGTATCGCTATTAACCCGCACTTTCGACTAGTCGGTTAAAATATGTAAGATTTTAGCCGATATTATATCCAGAAAATACAAATAAATTCCTTAATTATTTTTAAAGAAAATAAACTCTTTAAATTTTCCTTTTATTTTTCTTAAGGTTTTAATATCTAAAAATCGTTTTAAGAAAATTGCCTAATTTGTCTTAATTAGGAAAACCGTTATAAATTTCTCATCTTGACTAATTAATTTTCCAAAAGCAATTAATCAACTTTACTTACTAGGAAAATAATTTATTTAATTATTTTCTCAAAATATAGGGTTTTAAACCCTCTTTTAATTTATTAACTATTAATAAATTAAATCTCTTATTTTTAGAAAGAATGAAAACTCTTTAATAAAAATAATTCATTTAAACTCAAAGGGATAATTTTAGTGAAAATATGATTTCAAGACTTACCAATTTATATCTTGAAATAAGCAAAATTTTACTTTTTACCTTATGTTCCAAAATTTCATTTTTACACTTAGTGTGAAAAACCTATTTTTCACATTTTTAACTACATACTTCGTTAGTTCATAACTTGAAATTTAATTACTCAATTGTTACCAAAATTTCCCAATTCCATTTTTGTTATGCCATTTAGGTCTTTGTAAAATCTTAGGTCAAAATGAGCATTTTTTTGATTGGTGAAATCATTTTCCAACAATGAGGTAAAAATGACCTTATTTTCAAGTCCTTATTTTTTTCCAAACTTTGACAGTTAATAACTTTCAAACTGTTTAATATTTTCTTACCAAATTTTACAGTGGACTAATAGGTTATGCCAGCAATATGTCCACAAAATTTTAGAAAAAACTGGGTTCATTTGCCCTATACAGTGGCTGTCCAAATTTGGTTCCGAAAATAAGCATACGAAAAAAAACAGTTTTTTTACCTAAACTTTGAAATAGCATAATTTACTCATTTCTAAACATTTTTTAGTGTTTCAAAAGCTAAATTTTATGTACTCAATCTCAACAACATCACAGTATAATTTAATTTTACAAAAACAATATACAGTGGCTGCTTGACCCCTTGGAAGTCACAGCTCAAAACATGTTTGTTTTAGGGTATCCTACAAAACCCTTGGGGGTTTTGGTTCCCATTTTCAAAAATCAATACACATGCATCATAAAAATTATTAAACAACTACCATAACCTTATTACATCATCAACAAGAAACTCTAAGCATTAGATATACAAAATAATGCTTAAAACTAAAAACCCTACAACAAACTCATCAAAAGTAAACTTTTTACCTCTTTGGTGTTCTTTCTTAAGGTTTGGACCTTCCTATAAGCTTTGACTCCTTCAAAACCTTTCAAAAACCCTAACAAACTTCCCCCAACAACATAGTCAATTAGCTATTTGAAACTCTATGCTTAAAACTTTACAAAAGCCTAGATTAGTGAAAGTTTACCTTAGGGAAAATACTTCCTAGACCAAGACTTAGCCTCAAAGTTTCCTTGGTGTTCTTGGGGTTGAAAAATGGAGAGAACACTTGGAGAGGTCTTCAAAAAAGATGATAGTGAATGAGAGAGGGAGAGTGGTCGGTTTCTTAGGGGGGGTTAGAAGAGTTTATGGTATCTAATTTATCTCAAAAACACTCAAGTGTTTTCCTCCCACTTGCCCACTTGACTTGACTTAGTTAAAATGAGATTTACCTTTATTAAGTTGGGTTCACACCACCTAAAACACCACATGGCCGGCCAACCCTTACTATATATAATCATTTCATTTTTATTTTTATTTTTAATAAAGGTTAAAAAAGGTTTCATAAGAAGAAAAGTTCAAATTGGCTTTTGACACCTTTTTTCACTCTTATTAAGTTTTAATCACAAAACTTAACATTAGTTAATTAAATTAAATGTCTCTCACATTTAATTTAATTAATCACATAGTAAAATTTAACCTAAGGTCCATTCATGGAATAAAATTCCCTATTTCGGTAAAATTAGGCATTTAACACAAAATGCCCTAAAATTTCCATTTTCTTTTAGGTTTATTATTTTTGACCAAACTTTAACTTTTATGAATGTATTTTATGCCCAAAATATAATTGCCATGATTTTTCATTTTATTTTCCGAGATTTTTACCCGATTAGGGTTTTTGTGTCGGTCCAGGACCGAAAGTCTTATCTTGACTTTTAAAATCAAAAAATTCATATTTTGGCTAGCAATAACTCATGGAATACTTACAAACAAAATATAATATTATTTAAAATAATATTCTTAACCCGGGGGAAAAATCCCGACCCGAGTCGTTTAAAGGTACCCAAAAACGTAGGACGTTACACCCTAGGCAGTGGAGAGGCGACATGTCACTACAAGGCATAGAACTAAATCCAAGCGAGAGGACAGACAACACGTCACCTATCTCAAATTTAATATTATATTTTTTAGCTCCAAAATGATGTGTTTAAAATTTATAATCCTATTGGTTAGATGATGAACCCAAAATGGGTATGTTTTAAATATTTATATCGCAAGCGCACGAATCATTCATATAGAATAGTGATCGTGTAAGCAAGGATGTCAAACCCAAAGGAGTTGTCTAAAATCAAAAAGAAAATTATTTTAAACCAAAATTAATAAATTCTAACCTAGTTCCAAAGATTGATGAGATTTAATGTCATGAACATAAAATAAAAGATTTAAAATAAAGCTATTTAAGAGAATAAAAATAAACCAATTATGATTTGAAAATAAGTTGTAAAAGAAATATTATTAAGATACTAGAATCCACGAAATGTAAGTTTAATAATACTTATTAGTATATTGATTCCCAAGTTTTAGTGATAGTTAAAATAAGTCAAACTATCATTTTCCAAATAGATTTATAATTTTAAGCACAAATTATTTCTAAAAATATAGGATTTTTCTTCACTTTTCAAAAAAAGTATAATTTCAAAGAATTTAATATGAATCAACCTAATGAAACAAAAAAAAAATCAAATAACATTATTTATAAGGCAAAACATAATATTTTTGTTCTAAGCATTGGATGTGTACAATTTAATGACACATCTTACACAAAAAATATTATGTTTTGCAAAATAAATAACAAAATGCAATATTATCTAACAATCCAAAATATAAGATGTTAAAGATGAAAGACATATATGAAGAAGAAAATTCCATAAACTTTGTTGCATTACAAGGGAAATCAACATACGACATAAATATTATCTAGTTACAAGTTGCTTCATCATGATCTTAATAATCTTATGAAAAAAATTAGAAGCACATAACTAGAATAGAAATTACAAAATAAATAAAATACATACTTGAAATTGCTCTTGAAAAACACTAAAATGGAGGAGAGAAATGGTAGAAAAGAAGATGATAACCAAAAATTAAGCACCCTAAAATGGTCTTGAAATTGCATATTTATAGCTAAAATGATAGTATTAGAATAATCAACTTAAATTAATTAAATTGATTAGATTAATTAAATAAAGTAAATATGGCATATAAAGGTAAATTATAGGGTGTAATGATGATTTTGTGGTGAAATATGTGGAAAATTTGGGTAAAAATGTGGCATTTTTGGGCATAATGGGACAAGGGGACAAGGAGATCATTGGTGCCTTTGATGGGCTCAAGAAGAAACAAAGAAAAAGTGGTTTGGTGGGCTGTGGCAGGTGGCTCGGAAGGGGAACCAGGCGGGCTGGGCTGGTGAGTTGCGGACCCAGGTGCGGTTGGGCCGAATGGGCTGGGAAGTAGCAGGGCAGGCCCATGGTGGCTAGGAGAAGGCTGAGTGGGTAGCAGGTGCGGATTGGGCCAGTTGAGAGAGGAGCTGGGAGGACGGGCGGGCTTGGGCAAGTGCTTCGGGCTGGGCCTGTTTGGCCCGAAATGGCTGGGCTTGGCTTTTCAAAAATGCCACCTTTTTTTTCTTTCTTTTTTAGCTTTCTTTCCTTTCTTGTTTTTCAAGCACAAAAATACAACAAATTTCCTACAAAATAAACATAAAATAAATCATAATAAAATATCTTCAAGTATAAAATAAATTAAGTTAATTCTTTGAAAATATTAATTATAACTTAATTTATATTTAACATTTAAGTTCAATAATACAACATTTTTTTATCTCAAACTAAATAACAATAATTCAAATAATTAACTACAACATTTTACAACAAAATAACTATAAAAACACACAAAAATATATAAAATCAAAATAAACCCAATAAATTTAAAATTACTTAAGAACTTAACAAATCAATTAAAAACTCAAGAACTAAGCAACAATTAGCAGATAAAATATGGTAAAATAACTCTATTTTGTAGAGTTATCATTAGACTTAATGACGATGCCTACACGGGTCTTATAAAGTTGAGAGCATTGATCACACTTTTCAACTCTCTCTAGTCTCTCTCTAGCTCTTAAAGATCATAAGTTTTGTCCAAAAAATTCATCAAGAAAGTGCTTATCTTGAGAATTTCAAAAAATTGTTCAATCCCAATTATCTTTACTCTTAGAAAAAGCCTCAAGCATCAATTGTGGGTTAGGAAATAAATTTTTTTGACAACAATACTTCATGTGTATGAGTTTTATGGTGTTTCTTCCTCAACGTTGAATTTCCAAGTGGCGTTCCTCTTCTCGTCATAGATTGGATTTCAACTTATGGTTTGAACTTGTTTTTTTTCTGAATTTTTTGGATCTCTACATTTTAAATTTCATCCTAAATCTATCTAGATAGGTAGTGTAAGTACACTCTCCCCCAACATATACACTTTGAATGTTTATAAAACTCTTTTATTTCACAGACCTTTGACCACACCTCTTGTCGAATCATCATCATCACAGATGCAAATGATTTATAAAAATGGACCTCTTGATCCACCATATCCAAAAAGTTTAATACTAACCAACAAATTAATAGTGTCATTATTAAGTTGACCTCCTCAAATTCCAAGAAGGTTTCATCTCCTTATTGCGAGGGTAGCTCACTAACTGCTGTGTAAGAACCATGTTTTTGAGATTTTAGTTTGGCAAAATTGTTCATGTGTGAAAATATTCTGCTTATTTGTGTTTCTCTTTTAGTTGTTTCATCCAATGACATGCTTGTTTTGTCTCATATATTCTACATAGAGCATCAACAGTTTATGTTTTTTTAAGAAAGCACTAACTTTGTTTTCTTATGAGCTTTAGATGAACATAACATCATTTTTTTTTTAAAAAGGAAATTTTTGAGGCTCTATTCTTTGTTCTTTGATCAATTGGGAAATGAATTACTTGACAAACAATGTGGTGTCCTTTTGGAATGCTGGACATGGTTTCTTTTTCAAAACGCATGTGCTCAAATGACTTGAAGGTGAGTCCTTTTATTTTCTTTAAATATGTGAGCTTTACAATTCTCTGCTTCACTATTTACAAACTCAACAGCATAAGCAGAAAAAAAATCATTCAAACCCTTCGTCCACCATGGCCAATGTCTCTGATGACGTTACTGATCGTATTCAGGAGACTATGTCTCTGGTGACTGAAGGTGGTTCTCTCTCCGTTCCTCACCTACCACCTAGGGTTACTCGATCCAAGTCCTTACTTGGTCCAGTTAGTCCGAAAAAATCCAAAGCCCAGAAACAAATCTGTGTCGGAAAAATCCAATGCCCACAAAAAGCGTCCAATAGATCCTTCTAGCTCTGCTGCTACATCATCTACGGTCAAGAAAAAGGCTAAAGTTAACCCTGTGTCCTCTAGAGCTCAACCCACTAAGTCAAAATCCTCTGTGTCTGCTCAATCAGGAAACAATATGCCACCCAACGTGTTTTTTTCGTTATCTAGGAAGCAACAAAAATTTCAGACTAGTGTTTCTTTTCGTTCTTTACATGTCAAGTCTCATGTTGTCCTGGATGATTTTCCTAGGCTAGGTTCAGTATTAAAATCAAGGGGTTGGGTTGGTACAGTTACTAAACTTAAAATGCCTTCATAGAGTTTAGTAAAGAGTTCTATGCCAACCTAGATAGGCACATAGCTGAACCAACTAATCTAGAGAAATTTATGACTTACTGTCGTGGCAAGTTCGTTTTTTACCTTCAACAATAAGAAAGACTCTGGATTTACCTTTGGTTGAAACACCTGATTATGATCATGAGTATGCTCCTGTTTTGAACCAAATAGGTGTGGAATTGACTGCCAAACCTGATTTTCAGTGATCTGAGTGCAAGGGTGCTTTCTCTGCCACAACATTGACAGCTTCTATAGGTTACTTCATAAGGTAGCTCTCAATAACTGGATTCCAAAGTCACATGTTTCAACAGTTAATGCATCTACTGGTCGATTTCTCTATGCAGTTGGCACTGGTGTATCTATAGATATGTCTGGCATAATGTTTTATCGTATATATCAGGCATCCTTATCCAAGAGTACTCGGTTATTTTTGCCTTATCCTTGTTTGATTCATCAGCTTGTCTTGCCTCTTGAGTCCCCATCTTCATTCCAGCCAGTTCCACCAATAGCTCCCTTAAAGTATCCATCTCTCAATGTGGTTCCTGAATCTACCTAGAGGTATCAGTTGTTTGATATGGTTCATCATAATTCGACTCAATTTTCTTCATCGTATTATCAGTATTTAGAAGACCAGAAATGACAACTTAAGTTTGAAAAATCATGTTTGAGTCAGTTATCTCGGTTGAAATCTATGGTGTCTGCCTTAGTTCCCTCCACTCAGCCAGCTGCTTCTAATTCACCATCATCATCTGAGAATTTCTCCTCTGCCAAACAATCAGATGTTGATTCTCATGTGCATCAAATATCGACATCAACTACAACTGGTCAAGTTGAGAGTGTTCCTGTTGTCCAGGGGGAGAGTTCCCAGCTTCTATAATCTCCAGCTCCTATCCAGGGGTAGTCTATTCCAGTTGCCCAGGCGTCTGCTGATCAAGAGACTTCATTCAATTCTGAGGCTACTCCTCCTCGAGCATCCATGGAAAATCATCTCCATAGTTCTGATCTTGCTTATCTACACCTTGTTCATTGATTATGATCAATGATGGGGAGAAGGACTACCTTTTTGGTTTTGGTTAATGCTGTTAAATTTCTGTTTCTATTTCTTTGTTGTTTGGTGTTGGATTATAGTTTTTTTTTTTGTATGTTGGTGTTTGAACTGATCAATCCATTAATCATAATTTTTCCAAGGGGGAGAATGTAAGAACCATGTTTTTGAGATTTTAGTTTGGCAAAATGATTCTTGTAGTCGTGACTGGTTTTGTGGTAGTCATGTTTGTTTCTTTTTGTACTTGGACTGTTTTCAGCACGTGTGTCTTTTATCAACTAATTAGTTGTATTAGTTGTTCCGTTAGTTGGTAAACTTTGGGTGTTAAGTCTGTTAATTTGTCGAGCTATTAGTTTGTTACAAAGTCAGTTAGCTACTGTTCTATATATAGTTAACGAAACTCTAATGCAAATTGACTCTCTTATCTTTTTCTATTTGATATCCTATTTGTGTTTTTGTGTGTATTGTTGCTCTATTTTTCAGGTTGAAAAGAAAGAGCTTAGTCGTTCATCAATGAACGAGAATCAGAGATTGGAGGAGATTTTCAATTGAATCTGAAGGGGGGTTCAGAAATGCTTTGAAGGGAGTTCAAAGTGAAGAATGAGTGAGATACTCATTAGTTGAAAAGCTAATATTGTATCAATTTAGCAAGTGTATTGATTTACTTTCTGCATTGAGTGAAAGTTGTAATAACACTGTGTAGATTGATTCTTGATACTTAGTGATTTTCTCTGGATTTGATCCTAAGGATTAGCCATCTTTGTGGTGGTGATACTTGTAAAAATTGCTTGAGTTGTTTTTAGTTTTATGTTGAATAAGTATAAAATGAATCACTTAAGATAGAAAAGCCATTTTCATGCTGGAAAGAGATTGTGTTGATGCCAACATTGTACTTGAATTCAATACCCAAAAATAGAGGAACTCTTTAGGTCAGTATTTTAATGTCTTCTTCTGCATCTCTGATCTACTTAGATCTTTGACGGAAGAGAAGAATTTGGGGGTAACCTGCAAGAAAACTCTCTGACGCTTATGTTAGTAGAAATTCTAGTAATGCAGAATTGAAGTGTATGAATGGAATCCCTCTTATGAGAATGATGATAATCTATTTATATAAATAAAGTTTAACAAGTGACACGAAAGGAACTTCTTATGATTGGCTAGAGGTTGACTAACTTTCCCTCTTATTACCTTTCAAATATCCCTGTTGCAGAAGTTGATTAGAAGAAGAGGCTTTATTCATCTTCGATATTCTCTTCGCTTCAGCAACTTCCCACTTCTGTTTCCATTTTAATGAAACGATGCATTAAGAAGTTGTCGAAACAAGTAAACTATCTGGGCCGAATATTTTGAGCCCAACAAATTGTTTATGAAGTAGTCCATAGCCACATCTTCAAAACCTTCAAATAGATTCTCACTAGTTTTGTTACTTTTTATTATTATCTCTTTTAGGTTGTTTGGTTAGGGGTAATAGAATAAAATGGAATTTAATTTTTTTTTTTTCATTTGATTCCAAATTAAAGTATTGGAATTCCCTCCAATATTTTGGTTGTAACGTCCTGGATAACCAAAACCGTTACACTGTGTGTTTAAAATAGTGCGAGACTTGCTAACCAAGTCATTTAAATAAATTTGTGAGTCTAAAGACATAAACAGGTTAGGTTTAAAAGATTTTGGTTATAAGTGAGTAATTTTTATTAAAACAAATGTTTGATACATGGGATCCCAAATCAGGATTTAAATGACACATTTACAGGGTTTCTAAATGTTATAAACATTCAAAGCTATAACGCCCTGCTAATTAGGGTCCATTACCAGGTGTGTTTTGAAACCAGTGCTGGACTTACTAACAAGTCACTTGGACTAAACATGTGATTAAGCCACTAAGGTTTAGATATTAAAAACTTTTGATCATCTCATAAACATTTCCATTAAGTCAACAACCAGTTCTTTACATGGGATCCCAAAAACATTAGTTTAAAAACATGTTACAAAACTCAGGTTACACATTAAGCCGTCCTAAGCGGCAAAAGCTGGGTTTAACCCTAGTTCCCCCTGAGCATCTCGGCCATGGTGGTCGAGCGGACTGCATATGTACATACCACTGCTAATGCCCTCCGACTCATGGCTGGTTGAGCTTCTCTTTACCTTTACCTACACCACAAAGCACCTGTGAGCCAGAAGACTCAGCAAGAAAACTTAATCAACAGTTTAGTAAATAAAACAACCATCAGACAGTAATAACTGATTCCAGTGCATTCATTAAACCCAATTGGAGACCATAGAGTCACACAGGTGCATGCCGCACTTTCTTTCAAGTTGTTGGCATCCGAGCCAGTCAAGTGCATGTTGCACTCCCAGGGTGGCCCAGCCATGGTGGCCTGCACTCCACGTGCATTATGCCAATCTTAGCTTATAAACTAAGTTCCTTATGCCCTTGACTTATAAGTCAAGCCACCACGTGCCTCCAACTTATAAGTTGAAGCTTTGGAATTTTCAACCATTGAGAATCTCCCAGAGCCCATCATATTCTCAACTAATAAGTTGATCCCCATTTATCATCCTATTGATACCCTAGTTTATAAACTAAGCATCACAATCATAACAAACAGTCTCATGTTCCACTTAGCATGCTTATCAAACAGTCATACCATGCATTATAACACATTCACTCAATAGTCATAAGCATAATCATAATTATGCACATTACAGCGTATCTAATCAAACATTCATAACACAATTATAATCGTGTTCATCACCTAATCATGCATACACATAACAGATGCAGTTTTCTTACCTTTTGGTCCGTATGCGGGTTACTAGCGACAACCCTCCGAGCACAATCCCCGATTCAAGCCCTTAGCGTAAACCTAATCACAACCGTGATAAGGAAGTTCCTATCAATAACAAGTAAATAACAACTTCCAGACCAACTCTTAGCCTCCGGGACATCGAATTCCACTTAACAAGGAAGTAGGATCGATCCTGAGCCCAAACGGTTAAGTTCCCATTCTAAAAATCTCACTTAAGCCAAAATTCCCCTTAAGAGCCGCGACCCCTCCCAGCCAAGCCGCAGCCCGCCTCTAAATCCAGAGGCGGCCTCCCTGGAAACCAACGCGCGCCGTGGCCCGCCCCTGCATCCGAGCCCTGTTGGCTCAAAATCTCCCTCGCAGGCCGCGGCTCATCACCACGAACCCAGAATTTTCTGGGTTTTTCCTGCAACCGAACCCAACCAAACTCATCCAATTTCATCCCAACCTTCCAATTAAGTCCCCAAGAACAATATACCTCTTACCAGCAATCAAACCCAACTAAATACTAAATTAAACTCATCAAAATCCCAAAACCCAATCTCTCAATTATCAAGCATGCATAGACATCCTCACTCTAAATTATTCAACATAATTAACCAAACAAATTTTAGTTCAAAGTTCATACCTCAGCTGTGATGAAACCCTTGAGCTAAACCTCTAGTTTCCCCAAGTTTGGCACCTTAATTCCCAAGCTTCACTCTTTGAATTTTCCAAAAACCTCCTCAAGCTTCTATGGCACCTAGAGAACGTGAAAGAGAGAAAGGGAGCTGTTGAATTCTTTTTCATGTAACTTCTCAAACTTTCTGAGTATATTCCAGCCACCTAAGCCTTAAACCACAGTGGAAATGACTAAGTTGCCCCTGCCCTTATCTCATTCCTAAAGTGTTCACAAGGGCAATTTTGTCCTTTGCCTTAAATCCCACTATCCACAATTTGCATTCTATAATTCCCGCTACTCCCGATATTCTCCCACAATTACCAATAAATTCCCATTACCCACTAATTCCCGGTAATGTTCTAAATTACTAAAATACCCCGAACCGGGTATCTAGACCCCGTTGTGACTTTTTCGCTAACTTGCTCATCGGGACTGCCTCTCGTCAAGTAACCCAAATATATCCACATAATAATGTGGTCTCAATCACACAAGCACATATTTAGTATCCTTAAAATACAAGCATGATTATATTATAATATAATTCACATAATAATTCAATTATTGCCTCCCGGCCCCCTAATCCAGGCACTAAGTCTTATTAGGAAATTTGGGATGTTACAAAAGCCACTCTAATGGCAAAATACATATTTTAGGTCTCTGTCCCTGTAACCCTCGACCGTGGCGGCCGAGCAGCTGACAATGTACACCTCGCCCCCAGAGCTCTCCAACCCATGGTCGAATCATCTTACCCTCGCCTTTACCTGCACCACGTAGCACCCGTGAGCTGAGGCCCATCAAGAGAACATAATATCATAGCATAATCAATATCAATAACCAAGTAGTTCACAGAGCATAACCAAATGATTTACAAGGCATTAATCAATTACCCAGTAAGCCATAGCATTCATTCAATCCAGGACATCCGTCAACAACCAATGATATAGTTTCCAGATATTCAGCATATCATATACATCAATTTAACAATAGTATACAAGTCAAGCAACAAGTAGGGTCGACGCCCGTAGGCTGCACCCTCTATTTAATCCACTGTCTTTGGCTCGCCTAGGCCAAGCCCAGGGTTCGCCCCGCTGATTCCGGCCTGCTTAAACCGAGCTTAGTGGTTATTAAGTTGTCCTCAGCTACCAGTGGCTGAGCTGCGCCATGTGCGCAATTATTGATTCCGGCACTCTTAGGCTGTTTATCACATGTCCCTATGGCATAATACCACCCATGACATTCATACAGTTATAGGGAGCTCTTAGTCCCAACATATTCACATAGTTTATCACAATCATATGACAGTGCATACAAATATAGGGAACACTTAGTCTCATTCTATCCACATAAACGGGTGCAGTTTTCTTACCTTTAATTTCAAGTGCTTTGATTAGGAAAGACGACCCCCGAGCACGATCCAGCCTCGAGCCCAAGCGTACACCTAGTCACAACCATGTTAAAGGATTCCATCAATAATTATATAAAGGTTTCTGAATAGAGTTCTAACCTCCGGGACATCTAATTCCACCAAACACGGTAGTGGGATCGATCCCGAACACCCTAGGTTAGGTTCCCGCGCTTAAAAACTCTAAAAGGCCAAAAATTCCCTTAAGGGTCGCGGCCCAAGCTCCCTATGTCACGGCTTGCCCCCAACCAGAGGCCCAGCCTCACCCAGAAACAGACACGGGTTGCGGCTCAGCACTCTCCATGCCGCAGCCCGCCCTTCTTCCTCAGCACCAATCAGCTTCGAAGGGTCGCGGCACACCAAGAACTGAGCTGCGACCCGACCCATTCGAACCCAGAAAATCCACCATTTTTAACTCTCAAACCTATCCAAATTCATCCCAATGATACAACCCAATTATCATAACATTCTAACATGTTTTCAGCAACATAACCCAGCAAAAACCTAGTCTAGAAACTCATCAAAGTAACAGTTTAATCTCTGAAACCCATAAGCTCAAGAACACCAAAACCAGCCAGGAAATCACAGAATTCAAACACTAAACCATAAATTGGTACTTGCCTTCACTGAAGAACCAATCCTCCAAGAGATTATTGAGCTATCTCCCAAATCTTTAGCCTCAATTCAGTTCTAAATTCAAAACCCAAAAACTCTTAGAACCCAGCCAAAACTATAGAATTTAATTAGCTAAACCACAATTCAATACTTACCTAAACTCTTGGCCAAAACCTTCAGATTGCTACTGAAATTCTCCCCATAATCTAAGCTCAAATTCATGAGTTTCCAGCCCAAAAATCATTTGTTTCTGTGGTTCCCTTGAGAGAGAGAGAAAGACACAAAGAGAGAGAGAGAGAGAAAGACACAAAGAGAGAGAGAGAGAGAGAGAGAGAGAGAGAGAAAGTAGGTCGGTTGGGTATCTTCTATTATTTTGTCAGCTTTATCTAACCTATCCTTAATTAATCAAGTCAATCCTGAGGCTTGGGGTACCAAAAACGTCCCCAATGGCAAAATAGTAAAATTCCCCTGTATTCCCACCTAGGCTTCCTGACCTCAAATATATCTCCAATTATTTATTTCCATAGCCCAATAACCCAAATAATCGTCTGATTCCCAAAATACCCCTTGACTCGGCCTGAGTCAAGTATCTGGTCCCGTTGTGACTTTCCCGCTACTTGCTCCCTAGGATCGCCTCGTGCCGAATACTGCAAATATAAATATATCCACATAATAATGTGGTCTCAACAGTTTATCACATTTATGCCCTAACAGGCCAAAACTACAATTATGCCCTTACAAGCTAAACAGGGCCCGCATGCTTATTTAATACTCATAAACATGCATTCTACATATCCATATAATCATAGGATCATACATATCATATAATCATGCATTTCACCATTAATTCACATAACTTCCAATTATGTCCTCCCGGCACACTAATCAAGGCCCTTAAGCCTTATTAGTAATTTTGGACCGTTACATTAGTAGAAGGCTATTCCTTCAAAAAGTGGGAGGACATGTCATACTAATGCACAAATAATTCATATTAAATTTTATTTCTTTTTTATTTATTGAAAATTTATGGCCCACAATAGTTTATATCAACAATGATTAAATGAATTAATTCAATATTACAAATCATATAGACTAATCAAGAATCATATTCAAAGTATGAATTCAAATCTTGATAATCAAAGATTAATTAATTTAATAATTATAACATGAATTTAGAAATATCTAATCTTCAATACTAGCAATAATCAACACAATTAAAGGATGAAATAACAACAATATCACAATTAAGTAAGTAAATCACAATAGAATAACACAATTACAAAGTTAGGGTTTTAAAGAGATATAACCTTTGTTTTGGAAACCTAGGCTTTCCATAATAAGTATATATTTTTTTCCAAAATCTCTATTCCAAGCCTTCCCAAAGCTGCTTGAAGCTTCACCAAGATGGAACGTGAAGTGGGATTAAACAACTCTTTGAAACTCACATAAGTCAAGCAATTCTTGGTGAGTTTCTTGGAGAAAATGGGTGTTCTTAGAAAGCTAGAGAGAGAGAGAGAGAGGTTAGAAAGAGAGTTGAAAAGTGTGATTAAAGTTTTCCAACTCTAATAACCCTTATTTATATTGCAGGCACCCGTCATTAAGTCTAACCAATAAGATTAGAGCTTTTGAACACATCATTTGGAGCTAAAAAATGTAAGTATGGACTCGTCATGCAATGCATCACTTGGCAAGCGATGTGTCATGCTATAGTTAGGCGATGCATCACCTACAACGTCTCGTCTAGGTTTTCAAGCTTTATGGCAGATATGTCACCACCTAAGTTGTGACATGTTACCTCCCTACTACCTAGGGTGCCCAAAATCACTCTTAAGCATCTCCAAATGATTTTAGGGTAAGCTTAGATATCTCATTGTATCACTTTAGACCCATAAAAATCAATTATAAATGCCTACAACAAAACTCATATTTTTACTTCAACTTAAGTGAAAAACTTTTAAGTGCTTTACACCACTTTGTGTAAGACTACTTAACAATTATATTTAACTAATCTCAACATTAATTCTATTCTCATTATCATTCATACTCCTCTTATTTTATTACTCCCAATCAAATGTACCTTTAGACTTAAATGATATTTCTTTTGCAGTTTCAAATGTAAATATTTGAGACAATTTTGATATGAATGGAAAATGAGTAGGAATTTAATCCAACTCATTTACTTTCAATATCGAAGAAAAAGTTACAAACTATTATTAAAACAAAATGGTGACCTAAGATTATATATTTATAGGGAAATTCTACAATGCACACTTTATTTTGGGGTATACTAGTACACCCCTCGTGTTTTTGGTATCTTGATCACTTTCGACGTATTTTTTTATGATCGTGTACATTGTAGTTATTTAGAGCTTCCTGCAAATTTTTAGGAAATATCTAGTAATTTACAGTGCCGAAAATAAGGTTTAAATAGTTTGTTGCACGTGTGATTTTTTTATGCATGTGGAAAGTAGCGTATTTGAACTTTGTTTTTGATACTGTAAATTATTTAGAATTTCCTGAAAATTTGCATGATGCTCTAAACAACTACAATGTACACGGTCATAAAAAAATTGAGCGAAAAATCATTCAAGTACCAAATATAGAAAGAGGTGCACCAGAAAAGCACCCTATATTTATATACTGGGCATCTTATTTGCACCCCATTAGTAAAAAAATCATTTTTTTAATTATTTTTAACACTTTTTCTCAAAAAAAAAAAAATAGGCGTTCTTTAAATCCTTTTTTTTTTGTTAATTTCAATAATTTTATTTTATCTTATTTTCATACTTTTTTTTTTTAGAAAAACTCTTACTTTGACAAGTTTTTATATTTTTTGTTTAAATTTTTATTTTATTTAAATATTTAAAATATATATTATTTATATGTATTTTTTAGGGTTAGTTTGGTATAGTTGTGCTGTGGAGAAAAAATAGTTGTAACTATGCTATGGGGAAAAACAGCTGTAGTTGTGCTGTGGGGAAAAGTTAGTGAATGTTTGATAAATTACAGATTTTAAAGTGTTGTGAGTTGGAAAAGTTGTATGAAGATGTCATATTTATTTTATTTTATTAAAACAAATTAACATGTTTAAATTAAATATATTTTTTTATAAGAGATTAATAAAGTGATCATAAACAAAAATATTATATTATATATGGTTTATACTTTTTTTGACCCTGTGTTTTGTCCCATTACATGTTTGGACCCTGTATTTTTACAAATTACTTTTTGGACCCTATGTTTTATAAAATGGTTAAAATAGAACCATAAACCCGATTTTGGTCAATGTTTTCTCAACTAAAATCACAAATAATTTACCAAACTAATAATTCAGAACAAAAATAAAATCATTCTGCTTAAAAACTGTGTTGTTATATTCAATTTTTTCTTCATCAAAATTGAGTTTAGAATTCTATTTTAACCATTTTACAAAACATAGGGTCCAAAAAGTAATTTGTCAAAACACAGGGTCCAAACAGGTAATGAGACAAAACACAAGGTCCAAAAATGTATAAACCCTATTATATAATATATATATATTGTTGTGTGTGTATATTATAACTAGTGGATGTAGCTAAGATTTGAATTATAATAATAATAATATTATATCTTGTTCATGATATGATCATAAATATGTAAAACTTAAGTTATCTCAAAACTCTATTTTTTATGTCATTAATTAATTTAAACTTACTAAAATAAAATAATATCTAATAAATATAAATTACAAAAAAAAAATTTGAACAAAAAATATATTTAAGAATTAAATATTATTTATTTTATTATAATATTAATTTATTTTAAATATTTTTATTTTGAGTAATGTATAATAAATAAGTTTATTCCAAAAAAAAATTGAAAAATTATTGCTAGAAAATGCTAAGAAGTTGTAGCTGTAGCTTTTTTAAAAGTTGTCCCAAATGAGACTTTAGAATATGAAAAAGAAAAAAAATTAGAAATGTGAGCATTAGTTGATAAAAATATATATTATATATATTAATTTTTAATAAAAATAGGATGTCTTAATCAAATTTTGGGTGAAAATATAATCATCATTTATATACTCTTAAAAATAAACATTTTTAGAGAATAATAATATGGGTATTAAAATTATGCACCAAAATATTAGAACATGGAACGCTGTTTTTTAAAATAGTGGTTTCAGTCTTAAATAAAGGGAAATTTGGGTATTTATGCACAATGTAGGTGCATATATCATAAATATCATTCTTTAACATCATTCCAAAATAATGCTACTATTTGTTTGGTTTCCAAAAACACCCTTATAATTTTTTTAGCCTTCATCTCTCTTCTCTCTCTACTCCCTCTCTCTCTTGAGTCACATTTATTCTTTGGAGTTATGGCAGTCACCACCAAACCATCATCACCACCAAATTTCTTTGAAAAAACATCTATAACTTTGGCATCCTCTATTTTTTTCTTCTCTCTTTCTTCTTCTCTCTTAAGGTGTCTATGGAGACTAAAATAAAATGTCTCATGATAGTTTTTGATGATATAAAACTTAAACCTACTAAAAGTTTAATTAAGACACTAATTTATGCATTTCGAATAGTTCTGTCTATGATTTTTTAGTTTTTTTTTTTTGCAATTTTTTTCACAATTTTTTAGATCTGAAATGTAAAAATTTGCAGAGAACTCGATATACCTCAATGATATAGCTCGATGCCCAGCTCGATGGGCCGTTAAAAATCATGATTTTCATGAAGAAAAAAAAACCACTTGCCTCGATGCAAATCAATGCATTTAATAGAAAATACATAACTTTTCACTCGGGTGTCCGTTTGAGGTGATTTTTTTTAATTTGGGTATTTTCTTGAGATTTACACGTCTGGGATGTGTACACACACATTTGGGAAGTTAAAAGTTTGAAAACATACCCAACTTTGAAAATATAAGGGTATTGTTTTGAACTTTGGTGTGTTTTCAAGCTTTCAACTTCCCAAATATGTGTGTACACATCTTAGATGTGTAGATCTCATGAAAATACCAAAATTAAAAAAAAAAACCACCTCAAACGGACACCCGAGTGAAAAATTATGCACTTTCTATAAATTGCATCGAGGCATGTCAAGGCCTATCTAGGTGGCATCGAGGTGTGTCAAGGCATATGGTTTTTTTCTTCATGAAAATCATGATTTTTAAGATATACCTCGATAGACCTCTATGCCCAGCTTGATGGACCCTTAAAATCGTGATTTCCATGAAAAAAATCACTTGCCTCGATAGGCATCGATAATACTCGACATACCTCGATGCAAATCAATGTAATTAATAGAAAGTGCATAAAATTTCACTCGGGTGTCCGTTTGAGGCGATTTTTTTTTTAATTTGGGTATTCTTTTGAGATCTACACGTCTGGGATGTGTACAATCACATTTAGGAAGTTAAAAGTTTGAAAACATACCCAACTTTTAAAATATAAAGGTATTGTTTTGAACCTTGGTGTGTTTTCAAGCTTTCAACTTCCCAAATGTGTGTGTACACATCCCAAATGTGTAGATCTCAAGAAAATACCCAAATTAAAAAAAAATCACCTCAAACAGACACCCGAGTCAAAATTTATGCAATTTCTATTAATTGCATTGATTTGCATTGAGGCATGTCGAGGCCTATTGAGGCGAGTGGTTTTTTTTTCATGGAAATCATGATTTTTAAGGGTCCATCGAGATACATCGAGGTCTATCGAGGTATATCTTAAAAATCATAGTTTTCATGAAAAAAAATAATATGCTTCGACACACCTCGATGCTACCTCGATAGGCCTTGACAGGCCTCGACACACCTCGATGCAACTCATCAAAAGTGCATAATTTTTCACTCGGGTGTCCATTTGAGCTGATTTTTTTTTTAATTTTGGTATTTTCTGAAGATCTACACATCTAAGATGTGTACACATACATTTGAGAAGTTGAAAGCTTGAAAACACACCAAAGTTCAAAACAATACCCTTATATTTTCAAAGTTGGGTATGCTTTCAAACTTTCAACTACCCAAATATGTGTGTACACATCACAAACGTGTAGATCTCAAGAAAATACCCAAATTCAAAAAAAAAATCACCTCAAATGAACACTCGAATGAAAAGTTATGCAATTTCTATTGATTTGCATCGAGGCATGTTGAGGTCTATCGAGGCAAGTGGTTTTTTTTTCATGAAAATCATGATTTTTAACGGCCCATCGAGTTGGGCATCCAGGCATATCGAGTTTTTTTTGCAAATTTTTACGTTTCAAATCTAAAAAATTGTGAAAAAAATTGCAAAAAAACCAAAAAATTATGGACAAATCTATTCGAAATGCATAAATTAGTGTCATAATTAAACTTTTAGTAGGTTTAAGTTTTATATCATCAAAAACTATCATGGAGCATTTTATTTTAATCTTCATCGATACTTTAAGAGAGAAAAAGAAAGATAGAAGAAAAAAAATAGAGGATGATGCCAAAGTTGCAGACATTTTCTCAAAGAAATTTGGTGGTGTTGATAGTTTGGTAGTGGCTGTCATAACTCCAAAGAATAAAGGTGACACGAGATAGAGGGAGTCGTGAGCGAGAAGAGAGATGAAGACTAAAAAAATGATAAGGGTATTTTTGGAAATAAAATAAATAGTAGCATTATTTTGAAACGATGTTAAAGAATTATATTTTTTTGATATATGCACTTAAGTTGTGCATAGGGAAATTTCAATTTGTATGCTTGATAAATGTTATAATTAAAAAAATACTAGGTATATTAAAGATTTCAAAATAATGCATCTTTTTGGCACTTTATCCAAAATGCCCTTATCATTTCCTCCTCACTTTTCACTTCTTATTTATCTCTTCTCTCTTCCTTCTCTCTCTCTCATTTCACTCTCTCTCACCTCACAACACCACCACCACACTAAATATTGTATTTCGAACAGATCTGGACATGATTTTTGGTTTTTTTTTGCGATTTTCTTTTCAGATCTGAAACTCTGAAATCTGCAGAAAATCGACCTTGCTCGATGGTGGTTCGATGGTGCTCAATGACAGCTCGATGGGACCTTCAAAATCATGATTTTTTATTAAAAAATGACTTTGCTCGATGGTAGTTCGATGGTAGCTCGATAGTGGCTCGATGTTGCTCGATGCGATTCTTGCAAGAGACATAATTTTTCACTCGGGTGTCCGTTTGGGGTGATTTTTATTTTGATTTTGGGTATTTTTTCAAGATCTACATGTTTGACATGTTCATATGCACATTTGTGAAGTGTAACACTTGTAAAAAATACAAAAGTGCAAACATACCTCATGTTTAAGACATCCTTTGGTATATTTTCAAGTTTTGAACTTCCCAAATGTGCATATAAGCATGTTAAACGTGTATATTTTTTAAAAATACCCAAAATAAAAAAAAATCACCCCAAACGGACACCCGAGTGAAAAATTATGTTTCTTGCAAGAATCGCATCGAGCACCATCGAGCCATAATCGAACCACTATTGAGCAAATTCGTTTTTTCATGAAAATCTCGATCTTGAAGACCCCAGCGAATGGTTGCTTGATAGTGCTCAATGCCAGCTCGATGGGGCCTTCAAAATCGAGATTGTTCATGAAAAAACGACTTTGCTCGATGGTGGTTCGATTATGGCTCGATGGTGCTCGATGATGCTCAATGGTGTTTGATGTGATTCTTACAAGAGACATAATTTATTACTCGGGAGTCCATTTGGGGTGATTTTTTTTTATTTTTGGTATTTTTTCAAAATCTACACGTTTAACATGCTTATATGCATATTTGGGAAGTTTAAAACTTTAAAATATACAAAAAGATGTCTTAAACATGCAGTATTTTTGCACTTTTGTATTTTTTACAAGTGTTACACTTAAAAAATGTGCATATGAACATGTCAAACGTGTAGATCTTGAAAAAATACCCAAAATATAAAAAATCACCCCAAACGGACACCCGAGTGAAAAATTATGTCTCTTGCAAGAATTGTATCGAGCACCATCGAGCCACTATCGAACCACCATCGAGCAAAGTCATTTTTTCATGAAAAATCATGATTTTGAAGGTCTCATCGAGCTGGCACCGAGCATCATCGAACCACCATCGAGCAATGTCGATTTTCTGCAGATTTTAAAGATTCAGATCTAAAAAAAAATCGCAAAAAAAACTCAAACATCATGCCCAGATCTATTTGAAATATAATATTTTGTGTGATGGTGGTTTTGTGAGGTGAGAGAGAGTGAAATAAGAGAGAAGAGAGAAGTGAAAAATGAGGGGAATTGTAAGAGTATTTTGGATAAAATACAAAAAAGTAGTATTATTTTAAAAATTTTAATATGCTAAATATTTTTTTTTTTAAATTATAGCATTTATCAAACATACAAACTTGCGCATAAAAACCCAAATTTCCCTACATGGTTGTTTTGTTTAAAAGAAAATTAGATATGCCACCGAAATAATTAAATCATTAAAGAGCAGTAAGCGGGAATACAAATTTTCAAAAAGCACTGAAGGATTGGGCTTTCAGTCTCAGACCGAAACAGCCATGGCTATGGAGGAAGCCATATCCCGGATAGTGCAAGAGCTCGAAGATATTCGCCATTCACACCCACCACCCCCTATCTCCGATTCCTCTCTCTCTGACCTGAAAACCCTTCTGAACAATGATTCTGAACCCATGGACCGCCTCTACGACGAGCTCTCCTCCAAGTCTCTTTCTCCCTCGAATCTCGTTTCTGCTCTTGCTTCCGCCATGGATTCAGGCTCAACCCCTCTCTCCCTATCGGCTTCTCAGGTCTATCTCTCTATGCTTCTTTGCCCCAATTCACCTGTTTTCACTCTCTTCACCCCAATGGCCTTCCTGTCACTTCTCCGTTCTATTCGTCGTTGTCTCAAGCATCGGCCCTCGGGTCAGCCCGACCCCAATGAATCGAATCATTCCTCTCAAATTGCGCCTGGCCGGAAGAGGAAAATGGGTCCCCGAGGTCGTGGAGCGAAGAAGCGTGGTCGGAGTACTTGCAACGAAGATCATGAGGGTGGAGAGAGTGAGTTTGGTTCTAGGGTTTTGTTTTCTGTGCTTAAAAGGTTGGAAAAAGTTATGAATTTGATACATTTGGATCGATTTCCCGATACTTTGAAGTCTTTGATTCAAACAGTTGCTGAAATTCCAGTACTGGGGATTGAGGTATGCGGTAATTTGGATAACTACGATAGATTGAGCAAATTCTGCTCGCAGATTTTGCTTGAAGTTCTGAGGCCTGAGCACGGTGACCAAGCGCACTCGGCGGCTGAGGTGTTGAAATCATTGTCGCCTATGATTCTTCAGTTTAAATCTCAGGCGAGGACGTTTGCTCTGGAATTTGTAACGATTCGAATGGTGGATGTAGCGAACCATTCCAATGGTGTTAAGAAAGCATTGGTGAATCTTCCCAAGTACTTGGTTGTAAAGGCGCCAGAGAAATCTGAGCCTCGGGCTTTGGCTGTGGAGTCGATAATGGAGATTGTTCGAATCCTGGAATTTGAAAATCAAATTGGGTTTGTGGAGTATGTAATGAAGATGGCCCAAGGAAAGTCTAATTTGAGGCTCTTGGCAACTGACCTCATTCTGGTGCTTGTGACATCATTGAAGGATCCATTGTGTCTGAATTCAGATAATGAAGTAAAGGATTCATGGGGTATGAAATGTTTAGAGGCTTTGATTCAGCGATGTTCGGATGTGGTTGCCGGAATTCGAGCTCGGGCTTTGTCAAATTTGTCTCAGCTCGTGGGATTTTTGTCAGGTGACAGTAGGAGTCGGAGTGTGTTGAAAGAAGTTATGGGGATTGGAAGTGGGGGAGAGGGTCGAGTGAATGACCTTCTGAGAACAAGGTGTACGGATGAGAAAGCAGTGGTAAGAAAGGCTGCACTTCTTCTGGTCGCAAAATTAACATGTCTATTTGGCTGTGGCTTTCATGGAGCCTTGTTAAAGACTATGGGAATGGCTTGTTCAGATCCACTTGTTAGCATACGGAAAGCTGCACTTTCAGCCCTTTCAGAGGTTTCTGTTATGTTTCATTAAATACTTCGTTCTTATACTCTACATCACTTGATACTTGATAGTTTTTACACGCAATTCACTACCTTTTCATGTTCACATACCTAGAGTAGACCTCGATTCATTATAACCTCATATATCAGAAATTTTTTGATGCACTTCTGATTTGCAATTCCATTTATTAATTTAAGTATAGAATAAGTTATAACCATGTTTTTCTATTCTAATAACTTCTATACTGGTTTGTTCTAACAGTCTATCAGTGCTGACTCGTCTTGTCATTGGATATACTAAACATATTATGCTAAACTATGGAGGTGGTGCTTCTCAATATATACTTCCCGTTACAATTTCAAAATCTTACGATATTGTAGTGTTAATATTTCTGTTCTCTTTTTTAATGTTTTGTAAATCCATTTTCAAATCATGTATCATTTTAGTGTTTTCTTGTGTTTTTTTAGCTGATTGTGTAGTATTGTGTACAATTTTGTATTTTCATTTTGATTCCTCTAAGTTAGTATGCTTGCTCATTTTGAGAGATGGTGTCCATTTCTTATCTCACGTTGGAAATGTTTTATAAAACTTTTAGGCCTATAGAACATCTCCCGAAGAAAGTGTGATTAGAGAGTGGCTACATTCGGTACCTCGCTTGATAACTGATAATGAGTCCAGCATACAAGAAGAATGTGAAAACTTGTTTCTGGAACTGGTACTGGAACGGGTATGTAGATCTGGGACGATTGATTTGCCCCCTAGCAGGGATGGTATCTGCAGTTTTGAAGAGGATTTTGAGTTGTTATTCCCTGAAGGTGTTTTAGGTCTTCTTAGAGAGATTTGCCATGGAGAGGTAGCACCTTGGGTGAAGAAAATATGCACAAACCTTGGCAAAAAGAATAAGTTAAAGCACAAAATTGCTACAGCTCTCCAGACTATCATACGGATGTCTGAGTCTCTTTGGTCAAGATATTGTCTGCCAATAGAGAAGTGGACGGCTCCACCTGGTGCATGGTTTCTTTTGTCTGAGGTGTCAGCATACGTTGCAAAAGCTGTGGACTGGGAGTTCCTCCACCATCACTGGGAGCTCCTTGACAAGGATGGTATGGGAGTAAATATTCAGAGTCCTCATACACTAGGAGATATCCACGAAGATGAAGAGGATGTAGAAGCAAATTCTGTTGCTTGGGCCGGGGATCGTGTTTTTTTATTGCAAACAATTTCCAATGTTTCTATTGTGCTGCCCCCTGAACCCGCTGCAGATTTAGCCCATAATTTGTTTAAAAAACTAGATGAGTTCAATATGCATTTGACAGAGGTACTCGGCTCATCAAATTGTATCATCAGTATGACTTGATGCTTTTATTTTGTTTAAAATGCTGTTATTGTTTAAAAAAGTTACCTGCAACTGGTGCCTTTGTTTTCAGGTTAAAGCTCATGTTAAGGCACTTAAAACACTATGCAAGCGGAAGGCTTCAAGTGCAGATGAGTCTGATACACTCGTTATGAAATGGGTGAACCAACTTCTCTCTAAAGCTTCTAAAATTTTAGAGAAATGCATCTCAGAGAATTCAGAAGCAAACAGAAATGGCAGCTTTACCACACCCAAAAGTGGGGCTAGAAAGAGCAGAAAAGCAAAGGCCATGGCTAAGTCATTGTCAAAAGGAGTTACGGCAGTCTATACGATTGGGTCTTTGATTATTCATTGTCCGAGTGCCGATATGAGCACAATCATTCCACTTTTACATACCATAATCACATCAGAAAATCCTGATCCTAAATTGAACAAGTTACTAGGTCCTAGGGTCTCGTTCCGGCAAGCAGCCCCTTCTTTATATATTCAATCATGGTTGGCTTTGGGGAAGATTTGTCTTGCAGATGGGAAACTTGCAAAAAGATACATTCCTTTGTTTATGCAGGTTTGTTCATCATTTTAGCCTCATTTTTTTCTATGGTTTTAAATGTTTTCTATAAACAGCCATCATTAACATGTGGTATTTCTGTAAAAAATAAAAAATAATAATAATTTCCAAGCCACAGCTCACAAATACAATCACGACTATTAAAAATAACAACATAAAAACTTGTGGAGACATGCAGTTGCCAATATATTACATTGTATACAAAAAAAAAATGGCAATACTTGCACAAATTGATAGGCATTTTTCTGGGGTACTTTTTCAGAACACAGATACATTGAACATATAAACATGTACATATGAATACTTATTGACTAAGCACCATTTCCTAATATATTCCTTCCTCAATACTGAAATTTCACAAGGCATTTGCTCTTGTAGGAGCTTGAAAAGAGTGACTGTGCAGCCCTTCGTAATAACCTGGTAGTAGTCATGGCAGATTTTTGCATTCACCATACTGCTTTAGTTGATTGGTAAGAAATGTTAAAAGTAATTTTCAGTGGTCTCTTTGACACTAAAGCAAGCGAACAAGAACTGTCTTTTGATTATAATTCTTTCTTATTTTCCACTAACTAGTTTGCATTGAAATCAACAGTTATATAACAAAGATCACAAAATGCCTCCGTGATCCATGTGAACTTGTGAGAAGGCAGACATTCACACTGCTTTCAAGACTATTGCAGGTATGTTATTGTTTTCTCATGTTCTTCCTACTTTGCAAGTTTATGATTAACAATAAGGCAGAAACCAATTCATGTTTATATTTATCCTTTATTTAGAGGGACTACGTGAAGTGGAGAGGAGTTCTGTTCTTAAGATTTCTTCTCTCGCTTGTTGATGAGTCAGAAAAGATAAGGCAACTTGCTGATTTCCTATTTGGGAATATTTTGAAAGGTGCATCTGTACAATGCTTTCTCTGGTTGTCATATTTTAAGTTTGTGGAAATTGCTTTCTTTGATCCTTATGTGCATGTTTCTGCAGTCAAGGCACCCCTTATAGCTTACAATAGTTTCATAGAAGCCATCTTTGTTTTGAATGACTGCCATGCTCACAGTGGACATACTGATTCTCATGGCTCTCGAACTGAAAGCCGACTTTTTTCAATCAGGTTGGTGTCTATATTGAACTATTACATAAATTAACGTTGCAAAATGTAACACATAACTACATTTTGTCTCTGCATTACTGCTTTCCAGAGGTAATGATGACAGATCAAGGTCTAAAAGAATGCATGTCTATGTTTCTTTGCTTAAACAAATGGCTCCAGAGCACCTCTTGGCGACTTTTGCAAAGCTATGTGCAGAGATTCTTGCTGCAGCATCTGATGGTGCTTTAAATATAGATGATGTCACTGGACACTCAGTTCTGCAGGTAAAGGTTCTTTACCTACCTAAACAATACCTATCAATTTGAGGTTCAATTTTCTTTCTGAAGGGGTTGAAATTAAGTCTGTTATTTATTTCTTTTGATACATTAGGACACTTTCCAAATTCTAGCTTGCAAAGAAATCCGAATACAGGCAAACCGTGGACCATCATCTGATTCTGCAGAGGTCGAAGAAGATGGAGACGGTTCAGCATCTGTGGCTGCAGCTAGAGGAAGGGCCATAACACAAGCAGTCAAAAAGGGCCTCATCCAGAACATGATTCCTATCTTCATAGAGTTGAAGAGGCTTTTGGAAAGCAAAAACAGTCCCCTTATAGGCTCGCTCATGGAATGCCTCCGTGTTCTTCTCAAGGATTACAAAAGTGAGATTGATGAAATATTGATTGCCGATAAGCAACTTCAGAAAGAGATCATGTATGATATGCAAAAGTATGAAGCAGGGAAGACCAAGTTAACAGCTGCTGAGGCTGTTGCCAACAATAAAAAAGCAAGTTGTAGCTTTCATTCACCTGATCCTGTTAAAGTTGGAGATGGTAAACATGTTGAAGATAATTCAAAGCTTGCATCAGCAATGGCAGATGCAACAGCTGTCGCCACAGCTCGGTTTGTGCTCAAGGAACTGAACAAAGGAATAATGTCACCTACTTTAACTGCTAAAAGTGTGCCTAAACTCAAGTCTTGTGAGAAAGATACCACTCCTCGAGTAGATAAACCTCAACAAGTATTGGAATCTTTGAGGAAAAGACACAACTTTGATTCTGATGAAGAGAACTGAGGCTCTCCTATACAAGTCTAGCAGCCATTAAAGCTTTTTGATCACAAGCTCTCACAGTTAAGAGTCAATTTACTCCTTTGCATACTAAAATTTTAACTGTACACTGTAGATTCCATAATGATTGAAAAATTGATAATCAAGGCTGTTGTATAATCTTTTCTTCTTGAAAAGCGAAAATATATATAATCCCATTTTCCTTTCACTTCACCACCTTTTCTCATGGATTTCATTTTGTCTTCAACTTTTCCAACTAATTGAGAAAAGTTTTGAAAAGTACTACAAAGTGTCAAAATAAGTTTAAGTTTGCTGAAACTTAAGAAATTAAAAATAATAAGACAATATGGTACATGGAAAGTTGTGATTTATCAAATATTATAAATGTAGTTATAATTAAAGTCATTAATGCTTATTAATTTTGTTGATTTAATTTTTAAGTCATCGTGTCGTTTTGAAAAGATAACTTTACAAAAATATGAGAACAAATAATTTTTTTCTATATCTATGGGCATAAAATTTATGTCACAGAATATGGTAATTCTAGCAAAAAAAAAAAAAAAAGTTTAAAATATAGGAATCCCATCAAATACTATGAACAAAATACCATAAATAAAAATACACTCCCTCTCTTACTTTCCTCTTTCTCTCCATCTCTCACGTATCTTTCACTCGCTCTCTCCATTTTCTCTCACAACAATGGGGAGCTCTCTCACACTGGCAAATGGATGACGTACCTCTGGTCACCGTCAATGCCATCTTCGATTTGTCTTCTCCTTCGCGTTCTTCTTCTTCTTCTTTACGTTCTTTTGCGTCTTCTTTGTTGTTTCAGATTTTTTTTTTTTTTCAGATCTAGTTTTCTTTTTCAGATTTGTTTTTTTCTTCCAAATCTATCTAAGTAACTCGTTACTATCACGATTTTGTTTTGTTTTCAGAATTGAGTTTTTTGTGGACCTAGCTATACCAGTTACCTTATTAAATCTTCTTCTTCGTTGTTGTTTTAAAATCTGATTTTGTTTTTCATATTTGGTTTTCTTTATAAAACTACCTAAGTAAACAGTTACTATCACAATTTTGTTTTGTTTTCAGATCTGAGTTTTTTGTGAACCTAGCTGTAACTAGTTACTTTTTTTATTCTCCTTCTTCATAGTTGTTTTTAAATCTGATTTTATTTTTCAGATCTAATTTTATTTATAAAACTACCTAAGTAACCAGTTACCTTTTTCGATCTTCTTCTTCTTTGTTATTTTCATATCTTATGTTGCTTTTCGGATGTAGTTATTTAAAAAAAAAAAGATTTGGCTAAGTAACAAGTTACCAAGTAATTGTTATTTTGATAGGGTTAACCAGTTACCACATTATTCTTCTTCTTCTACTTCTGAGATTAAATTTTTATTTTTTAAGTTTTTTTTTCTTCTAGGTTTGGCTAAGTAACTAGTTATCAATCAGTTATTTTGATAGGGGTAACCAATTACCTTCTTCTCCTTCTTTACTGGTTATATTCTGATCTGTTTTCTTTTTCCAAATCTGCTAGTAACCAGTTACAATTTACTCGAGTACTTGCTATTGCTGTTAAAATTGATAGTGGTAACTGGTTACCGCCACATTACTAAAAAATCCAAAATTATTTTTATAGTGGTAACTGGTTATTATTTAAAATGAAATTAAATGACATATATATATGTTCAACAATAATCCAAAACATACAACGTAACTCAGACATCATCATCATCATCACCACAATTAGAGAAAGTCAATCTCATCACCTCATATTTGAATGTGTATATAAAAGCAATATAATAACAATAATAATATATCCATATATATAGAAATGTGTACTGTTATATAATCTTATATATGTACATATAAAAATAATATATGTATATATAAGATGGAAGAAATTATATGGTTTTATGTATAGAGTTAATTGTATATATATGCATATATATTATAAACCTATATATAATTAAAAAAATAAAGTAATAAAAATATCCCTAAAAGTAATTATATAAATCAATATTGAAATTCTATATTAAGTATACGGTATATTTTAATAAAATTACAAAACATGGGGAAAAAATCCCATAAAAATAGGAAAATCTACAAAAATGCACTAAAAGTTAAAAAAATATATATATGAAAAATACGGTGCATTACAAAATTACAGATATTTTGGATAAAAACACGGAGTGGCAAAAGTGTAAATACGGAGTGGCTTTTAAATCATAAATAAAAGTGGTAAATACAATTTTTTGTGATCAACGTTTACAAACTTGTAAATATCTGTTACAAAATTGTAAATATCTATTACATAATTGTAAATAATATTTACAAAAATTAGTTTTTGTACATAAAACTTATGAACAAATTCGTAACTAATTTTTTATTTTTGTAACAATAGTTTACAAATCTAGTTTCATAACTAGGAAATATATTTTTGTAACTAACATTTACAAAAATAATTTATAATTAAGAAATCGTAACCTAAATTTACATAAAAATATTATATTTTTCCATATGTTACAATATTGTTCCAAAAAATTATAGGAACCTAATTTATATTATACAACTTAAAAATATAAATTTAAAATATTCATTATTTATAAAACACTTTGTTATATATATATATATATAAATGTAGTTACAGAGTAGTGAATTACAATAATTTTGTAAACAAGTTTTACATTTTTGTAACAACAGTTTGCAAAACTAATTTCACAATCAAGAAGTTTATTTTTGTAACTAACTATTATCTCAATTTCCTACGTGGACCCGAGACATTCGTCTAGGCCCATGGTCAGGGGCTATTCAGCATGCGGGCCCGGCCCAAGGCCTCTTGGTACGGGAATGTCCAAGAGGGGTACGGGCCCAGGGTGCACTTCTGGGCCCATTAGGGGGATCCGGTATGGTCTTCCGGGTCCCGTCATCCGGGACAGTCATCCGGGAGACGTGCAGACCGTTCGAACTCCCCGCGGCATACGCGTCCCCGTCCCGGACCCTGGTACGGTTCGGACCTGTGGTAAATGAAGAGGGACAAAGGTAAACGAACCCGGATCACATCCTCCCCGGTTGGAGGGACCAAGCGTCCAGGACCCTGAAGCCGCCCCACTCCGTGTGGGCGTTGTCCCCACTTTTCACTTGCAGAAAAGGCCACCTCGGGATTGCACGCCGTTGTTTCAGATTAGCGCTGCCAAGTACTCTGACTGGTCTTGTCCCCTGAATCTGCCAAGTACCATTTTGTCGGGCGAGATATAGCTCTTGGGTCAACTTATTGGCCTTAGCTGGTTTGGAATTCATGTATGTTTTATCTTGTATATTGGGCTTTCACTAGAAAGGCCAAGAATATCTATATCTCTTATGGGCCCGGGTCATACCCGGCCCAGACCTAATGTTCCCATAAGCCTATATATACAGGCTATGGAACACTGGAAAAATGATCTCTCTTCAACCAAGATATAGTTACTCTGTCAAAACACAGAGATAAACTCCATTGTAAAAGGTTTTCCAAGCTCTAATACTACAAACTCGTGGACTAAGGCTCATTAACGCCCCAACCACGTAAAAATCCCGTGTTAATCCTCTACTTTTATTATTATTACCCTTCAACAATATTTATTAATATAGTTGCCGAAAACTTCGGTTAACACTTTGGTGCTTTCATTGAGAGCTGAAGGAAGCTAGTGCTAACGTCAGGCCTTTACTACAATGGTGAACACACGACACACAACCTTCGACCCTAGCAATCCAGAGCAGGGCAACAGAGACCTGCCGCCTTCACAACATCTCCCTCAGGATCTGCCCGAGAACGCGCCTCCTCAAACATCTCACTGTGACGAGTCACAAGACTACGAGGGTGGGACAGAATACGAAGAGGAAAACGAGGAGGAATATTATGAAGAAGAAAATGAGGGGGAGTGCCACGACGAAGCTGCGGATCCCGAGACCCCCGAAGGAGAGCCCAACCAGCAAAACTTGGAGGTGACCAGACTAAGGCAGCAAGTCCTGGACCAGGAAGCCAGGATCGCTGAGCAAGCGGAGGCGCATCGACGGATGCAAGAATCTCTCCAAGCCCTGCAAGCATTCATAGCCGCGTAGGGTCCGGTAGCCAATCCCGCAACTAGCCCACTTCCAGAAGCGCAACAGTCTGCTCCACAAGAGCGAGCCGGGATCCCTGAAGGAGCCAGACCGGCCCCTCCCCCGGAGCCGTTTCCTGAGCCAGCTCCAGGAAATCCGGACAGGGAGAGAAAGAAGGCCGGTGGAAAGACCCGAGAAAAGACCACCCCTATCGCAAAGGCTGGGACCCGTTCCCGGCCGCTCCCTAGGAAAGAGAAGGTGCGCCCTGTCCCAGGACGAGGCCATCCGATCGATCCACAGGGGACGCGGCCGCGGAACGCACAGCCCCGGCACGCCCCAGGGCGAGGCGGGCGGGAAAGATCTTTGCACCCGAGTGCCTCGGTTAACAAGAACCGTCGAGAACGGCGTCGCAGCGAGGAACATCATGCCCTCAGCTCAGGGGACGATACGTCCCGGATAGACTTACGCGACGGACTGAACGCTCGGAAAGAGCGGGCCCGCAAGGAAAAGATCCTCCCCCGAGGTGGCGACCTCAGGAATGACATCAACGACAGGAGGAACGAAAGAATCCCCCTAGAAGATGACACGGCCAGGCAGCTCATGGAGCAGATGGCCGCGTTGAAAAAGGTCACGGATCGTCTGGTTCGCAAGCAAGAAGGCGCAGACACCGATTCTGATGAAGAGGATAAAGAGCCCTGCGCAAGGCACATCCTGGATGCGATACTCCCCAAGGGGTTCAAGATGCCAAGCCTCACTGCCTATACTGGAAACACCGACCCCAGGGATCATCTGTCCCGATACAATCGGCTCATGACAGTGGCCCATGTCAGTGACGACGGCAAGTGCCTCTGCTTCTCGATCACTTTGGGTGGTCCCGCCGAAGAGCGGTGGAAGAGACTTAAGCCGGAATCCATCCAATCCTGGTCCGGGCTGCAGTCAGCGTTCCGCAAGCAGTTCGTGGCCGCCATGAGGATGGATATGCAGATCAGCGCTTTACTGAAGAAGCCTCCAAGACGAAAGTGGACGACGGACAGCGCCTGGTGGCACTACAGTCCGGAATCCGGGCCGGGTCCCCCCTTTGGGATGACATTCAGCGTAGCAAGGCCACTACCCTGGAAGAGTTCATCAGGAGGGCCCAAGGATTCATCAACTGGGAGGAAGCCCAGATCCAGGCCTTCGGGTGGCCTCCTGCTCCGCAGCCCGTCCCCCAGACGTTCCCGGGATATGGGGGACAGTTACTGGCACAGTCCTATACCGCGCCCCCCATCGCCCTGGGACCGGCCATCGCGCCCGGGGTCAGCTACACCCCTACGGTGTACGGCCCTGCCACTTCAGGGTATGCCCCGACCCAATCCACCCACTTCTCTGGTTATGGTGTCACGCCGGCAGGACACAGCATGGCTCGTGTCGGGGCCCAAGTCACAGCCGGGAGTGACTGAGGCGAGCGTGAACCCCTCCCGGGGGAAGCGATCGGGCAAAGGCCAGAACCGACCCGAGCCGGTCAAGAAGGGAAAGAGGGGCTATGAGCCCCAATATTCAAAATACACCAATCTGGTGGACACCAGGGAGAACGTCTACCTGGCCACAGAAAGGGCAGTTCACTACCGGAAGCCTAGCCCCATGTTCAAAGGAGAAAGGAATCTGAGAGACACCAGCAAAAGGTGCGCCTATCACAAGGATGTGGGCCACACCACCGATGAATGCCGGCAGCTCAAGGATGAGATTGATCAAGCTGGGGCACCTCCACCAGTGGGTAAGGATGCCCGTGGGAGTCCCGGGCCTGTCAGCAAGCCCCGGACAACCCACGGTCCCGGGAACGCCCCGGGCATACCCTCCCCAGGGAGGATATGCACAGGGACCCCCGACGCTGGCCCCTCAGGGGACCCCCATCGAGCAGGTTCCCGGCCCCGGAATGCCCTACCCCTCCGGAGCAGCACCCCCTCGAGTTGACGAACATGTGGCCACCATCTCGGGCGGACCTCACCTGGGAGGGCCATCCAGGAATGACCAAAAGCGCTACCTAAGCGAGTTGGACCACGATCAGGAGGTGTGCGCCCTTGTCTAGGCTCCGGCTCAGCGCCCTAAGTTGATAAACCTCCCCATCACCTTCATGGAGGACGACGCCCGCAATGTCCACTTTCCGCACCACGACCCGCTGGTCATAGATGCTCAGATCGCCAACAAGTTGGTGTCCCGCGTGTTGGTGGACGACGGAAGCTCCATCAACCTGTTGTTCAAGCCCGCTTTCACCGCCATTGGCTTGACTGAAGCGGATCTGGCATCGTGCCCGACCCAGATTTACGGCTTCAACGGAGATGATCTTCTCCCCATGGGAAAGATCCAGCTGCCGGTTACGCTGGGGAGTGAATTACAGCACTCGTTCAAGTTCTGCCCCTTTGTAGTGGTGGACTGCCCCACCGCTTACAATGTCATTTTTGTCCGACCCGCATTGGTCGAGTTCGGAGCCATCACCTCCATCCGCCATCTTTGCATGAAGTTCCCATGCGACAGCGGAGGAGTAGGAACTGTCCGGGGGGACCAAAAGAGCGCTCGGAAGTGCTACCATGTGTCGGCTCGGCCCATATACATGATCCGAGACAAACCCATTGAGGACTTCGTCGAACCGATCCCCCCCCCCCCCCCCCCCCCCACCTGCTGAGAGGATGGTACGGGAAGAAGATGACCTGGACCCGCGGATAGGGGACGACCGCGTCCTGGAACCAATGGACGAGATAGAAGAGGTGTGCATCAGCGACACCGATCTGACCCGGATCATCCAAGTCGGAAAGGGTCTGCCGGCAGACGTTCGGGCCGCCATCATCGCCCAAGTTAAAGGAAAATAGGACATCCTTGCCTGGTCTCACTCAGACATGACTGGGATCGACCGCAATATCATTTGCCACACGTTAAGTATTGACCTAAACGCGACCCCGGTCCGCAAGAAACGCAGGCCTTTGGGGACGTAGAGGGCCGAGGCCTTAAGCTGGAGGTTAAGAAGCTGTCTTCCATCAACTTCATACGCGAGGCTGTGTACCCCGTGTGGCTGGCCAATCCCGTCTTGGTGCCGAAACCGAACGGGACGTGAAGAACATGCATCAACTTCACGGACCTCAACAAAGACTATCTGAAGGACTGTTTCCCGCTGCCCCGGATCGACCAAATGGTGGATGCTACGTCCGGATACGAGATCTTGAGCTTCATGGACGCTTACTCTGGCTACAATCAGATCTCTATGCACGTGGCAGATCAGGAGCACACCAGCTTCCAAACCGACAAGGGAATCTACTGCTACATAGTCATGCCTTTCGGACTGAAGAATGCCGGAGCAACTTACCAAAGGCTCGTCAATCAAATGTTCCGGGCCCAGTTAGGGTGAAACATGGAGGTATACATCGATGATATGCTGGTCAAGTCCAAGACGTCCTAGAAACATTCGGATGACCTGGCGGAGGCTTTCGTAGTCATCCGGAAGTACGGGATGAAGCTGAATCCCAAAAAGTGCACTTTTGGCGTGGCCTCCGGGAAGTTCCTGGGCTTCATAGTGAGTTTCCGAGGAATAGAAGCCAATCCAGATAAGATTAAGGCACTGATTGATATGGCCTCTCCCCGGAAGCATAAGGACGTACAAAGCCTGACGGTGCGAGTAGCCGCCTTGAGCCGCTTCATTTCCAAAGCCACGGACAAGTGCATCCCGTTCTTCAACGTTCTTCGGGGAAGCCAGCGTTTCGAATGGTCACCCGAATGCGAAGAGGCCTTTCGTAAGCTGAAAGAACACTTGGCCCAAGCCCCAATCCTGGCAAAACCTGTAGAAGGGGAGCCTCTGTATCTATACCTGGCCGTGACTGAGCACACGATCAGCGCCGCGTTGGTACGAGAGGAAGAAAGGGCATAGCTCCCGGTATACTATGTAAGCAAGCGATTGCTGGACGCTGAGTCTCGGTACCCATTGATCGAAAAGCTGACTTTCTGCCTGCTGATGGCATCCCGAAAGCTTCGACCTTACTTTCAGGCCCACGCCATAAAGGTCCTAACCAACCATCCCCTGCGGCAGGTGTTACAGAAGCCCGAGTCATCGGTAAGACTCCTGAAGTGGGCCATGGAGCTAAGCCAGTTCGATATATCCTACGTCCCTAGGGTGTCCATCAAGGGACAGGCCCTGGCCGATTTCATCGTTGAATGTTCCGGGGTGCCTCCGGAAGACAATATTCCCGACGCCCCTGCGGCGCCCGTATGGAAAGTCTTCGTGGACGGAGCCTCGAATGAGAATGGGGCCGGGGCCGGGATCATCTTGGTATCACCGCAGGGGCACCAGTTACAAAATGCCCTCCGTTTCCAGTTCAAGGCGTCAAATAACGAAGCGGAGCATGAAGCTGTCCTAGCCGGGCTGCGTTTGGCCCGGGAGGTAGGGGCAGCGAACCTGGAAATCTACAGAGATTCCCAGCTAGTTGTCAGACAAATCTCGGGGGAATATCAGACTAAAGGAGAGAGAATGGCGGCCTACGTGACTCAAACGAGGGAAATGATACAGGCATTCACAAAGCATTCCATCCGCCAGATCCCCGGGAGCAAAATGTCTTCGCGGTTACACTAGCAAAACTGGCCACCGACGCCGAGGCAGAGCTGGCCGGACTGGTCCCCGTCAACCATCTCCCCGTCCCAAGTATCAGGGCCCCCGCAGTCCACACCGTCGATCACTCCGCTTCCTGGATGGGACCGCTCATCCGCTACCTGTCTACCGGGGGAGTTCCAAACGACCGGACCGCAGCCAGGAAACTCTAGTACCAAGTCCACCGATATGTCATGATGGACGGAAAAATCTATCGCTGGGGTTTGTCCATGCCTTAACTCAGGTGTGTGTCCAGGACTGAGCTGAGCGCCATCATGCATGAAGTGCACGAAGGTTTTTGCGAAGATCACACTGCTGGGCCCAGCCTATCCAAGAAGATCTTGCGCCAAGGATACTTCTGGCCAACCATGAAGAAAGACTGTATTGACTACGTCCGCAAGTGCGAACAATGCCAGAGGTACGCGAAGGTCCCACGGGAACCCCCGATAGAGATAACCTTGATGACTAGCCCCTGGCCCTTCGTAGTGTGGGGGATCGATCTCGTCGGATCCCTCCCGACCGGGAAAGGAGGGGTAAAGTATGCCATCCTGGCCGTGGACTATTACACGAAGTGGGTTGAGGCGGAGCCCATGAACACAATCACTTCCAAAAAGGCCTTAGATTTCGTCATCAATAACATAGTGTGTCGGTGTGGCCTCCCCCACAAAATCGTGTCCGACAACGGGAAGCAGTTCGACAACGCCCACTTCACGGATTTTTGCGAAAGGCACGGTATAGTGAAGAGCTTCTCCGCGGTTTCCAGGCCCCAGGACAACGGGCAGGCAGAAGCTGTGAACAAAATCCTGAAGGGGACGCTGAAGAAAAAACTCCAGGCCTGTAAGAGCAAATGGCCCGAGGAACTGCCCTGCGTACTATGGGCTTACCGGACGACCGAGAGGACGTCAACCGGACACACCCCCTACTCTATGGTCTACAGATGCGAAGCTGTCATCCCGATCGAAATGACCATCCCGTCCCACCGACGAGACACGTATGACCCCGCCCAAAACCACGCCTTACTCCAAGAATCACTAGATCTCATCGAAGAGATCCGGTAAGAGTCGCAGGTGCAGCTGAAGATGTACCAAGGCAAGATCGCGCGACACTTCAACTCTAAAGTCAAAACCCGTAAGTTTGGAACCGGCGACTTGGTCTTGCGAAGAGTCTTCCCTGCTACTCAAGATCCGGGAGTGGTGGTTCTGGGCCCAAATTGGGAGGGGCCGTACAAGATTCAGCACGAGGTGTGCCCCGGGACATACCGCTTAAAGCGGCTCGATGGCTCGGAAGTCCCGCGAGCCTGGAATGCGGAACATCTCCGTAAATACTATCAGTAGTCAGGAAAGCGGTTCCCAATTTGATATTTTAGTTGTAAACAATGTACGCCTCAGGGCGACCCTTTTTCAAATAATGAAAATGGCGTGTGCAAAACGTCGTAAAGAGGTGTTGTAAAACTATGCTAATCTTTCTCAAGTGACCCCAGACTCGTCTCCGCTCACTTGCGGGGGGTATCCCGGGTATAAACAAATACCTGGCAGGGCGCACGCTAAGGCCGGTCCCACCCCGGACGAACGATGTCTGGGGGTATATTATAAAGAGGACCGAGCCCAAGGCCGGTCCCACCCCGGACGAACGATGTCCGGGAGTATATTATAAATAGGACCGAGCCCAAGGCCGGTCCCACCCTGGACGAACGATGTCCGGGGGTATATTATAAAGAGGACCGAGCCCAAGGCTGGTCCCACCCCGGACGAACGATGTCCGGGGGTATATTATAAATAGGACCGAGCCCAAGGCCGGTCCCACCCTGGAAAAACAATGTCCGGGGGTATAACTAAAGAGGACCGAGCCCAAGGCCGGTCCCACCCCGGACGAACGATGTCCGGGGGTATAAAATAAAGAGGACCGAGCCCAAGGCCGGTCCCACCCCGGACGAACAATGTCCGGGGGGTATAACCAAAGAGGACCGAGCCAAGGCCGGCCCACCCCGGACGAACGAGTCCAGGGGTATAAAGTTAAGAGGACCGGGCCCCAGGCCGGTCCACCCCGGACAACCGGTTTCTGGGGATAGATAATTGTAACAGACCGAGCCCAAGGCTCACGCCACTCCGGATGAGTGGGGTCCGAGGAAAATAAGCATCCGGCATTCCCCAGGGCAAAGCCATGGCGTATGACTGATAAAGGGAGAAACGAGGTTCCGGGTTAAACTAAGCCCCGATGGCCCTGGACTTGGTGCCAGGATTAAAAACTCGATGAGTTATGTCGTTGGGTCTAGTCCAGGCCGTTGGAACCGGAACTAAACCCTCACAATCAGTTAATCGCGGCAACAAAATGAAATTTCTACTCGAAATAACGAAAGGAAGCCTACATAAAAACTAGAGAAGGTAGCAGTGTTTTGAACTTAATTACAAGCCGAAAATACTAATAAAATTACAAGGCCGGGATTCGGGCCTACAAATTGTCCGCCCGCAGGTCCGCGTCCTCCTTCTCCTTGGCCTCGAACTCGGCCCACTTCGATTCCGGATCAGGGAAGACAAGGAGGTTCATACTCTTGTCCTTGCACCAGGCCATGTAAATGGCCTCATCAAAAGTGACATCCAGCAAACCCTCGACCTCCTCCTTTTCGCGGCGGGATATCTCGTGCACCGCCTTCTCCCCAAGGAGAGAGTCGCCCAGTTCGCAGACCCGGACCTTCAAGGCCTGGATCTCCTCCTTATCCAGGACAGACTGAGCCGCGGCCGCCTCCAAGAGTGTTGCCCGCTCATCGGCCTCCTTTGATTTCTGAGACAACTCCTTTTCCAGTCCGGCCTTGGCGCGGTCGAACTCCTCGCGCTCCGTCTGAGCACGGGCCAACTCCCGGCCAAGGGCCTCCTTGGCGGCCTCCCTTTGATTCACGGCCGCCTCCAGCTCTAGCTTGGCCGTCTCCATCTTCATGGCCAGCTCGACCACTAGGTCAGCACTTCAATGGGACAACAGGTCGACCTGGAGCAAAGAAAAGTTAGAAAATAAAATCCTCATCAACAAGTAAGGGAAGGAATATAAGAAGATAAGTAAAAGTTACCGCGGTGGCCTGGTGGCGGAGAGCCTGGGAGATGAACAGTACGTCCGGGTTGGCTATCGTAGCGTACCTCTTAAGCTGGAGGTTGGACATGGTGTTCCCCACCTGGTCTAGCAGGTCAGCCGCCAGGGGGGTCGTGTCCTGTCCGAGTTTAGGGCGGAAGCCCGCTTCGGCGGCTAGCCGATCCACGATTAGCTGAGGAGCACTGAACTCGGCAGGACGCTTCGCGAATTCAACCTGACGGCGGATCGTCAGGGCTCTGTAAGTTTCGTCCCTCCAGCCCCGACCGTTTTCCCAGGTCCTGTTGATCAGTCGGGACTTCTCTTCCCGCAAGGCAGACTCCCCCTCCTCGAGAAGAGTCGGACGTATGGGGAGAATGGGCAATGCAGGGACCTCCTTCGTGGCCAGCCGACTCTCACCATGTGACTCTTCAGCCAAGCCAGTTCGCCTCGTCCAGGGCCTTTTCCTGGTGTTGCCCTCACCGGCGCCAGCATCCGGGCCCCTCTTCCCCGAGCTTCGGCTGATCGTTGCGCCCGCCTCCAAGTCAATTATGGGGTGCTGGGCGGGGCCAGAGATTGCAGCCGGCTCCACGACTTGGATGGGGACCGCGGCCAGGGCTCCCCCGCCGGGACAGAGCTCCGTCCCGGACAATTCCTTGGTGAGGTTGGTCTTTGGGCCCGTCACCTCGTTGTTCTTCCTGGCCGCCTTTTTGGCCGCCCTGTCTTTGAGGAGCCGCCTCATTTCGCTGGCAGGGGTTGACATATCGGAGTCCCCTGTAAAAGTACGGAAAAGGGAGTTAGGATGGTAAACCAAACAGAAACAAAAACACACATGTCAAAGCTAAGAATGAGCCGAGACGAACCCTCATCTATGCCCTGGGCGCGACTCAATTCCTCTAAAGCAAATGAATGGACCAGATCCCCTATGTCGTCCGGGTTCAGGAAACCCCCGTACTGGAGGAACCCGGATAAGAACATGAGGACCTCCGAGCCTACGGGGATGGGAATTGAAGGTCTCATCTCCCCATCAGCCTCGAACGCGGGGCCCGGGGGTACTAGCCTATCCCTAGCTAAGTCCCCGACTTGGGGAGCATAAGTTAAGACTAAAGGGGAGTTACCTCGCCCCAATACGCTAGCCCCAGGAGTCCCAATGTTTGGTAGGGCATCTTCGAAGAGCTCCTCCAGCTCCCCTGAAGTGGCCGCCTCTGTCGGGGCCTAGTTCTTCTTGCGCCGGGCTACGTCGGCTCGTGCCACTCTCTCCACACTGGCAATGTGGTCCAGGGCCAACTGCTCCCGGATGTCGACGTTATTCTAGCAGGGGATTCCCCGAAGGTTAACAATGGTTTGGGTGGCCGCGAGCATCCCGACTAGTCGGAGATTGTCGTCCGTGACGTAGCCACCCACATCCAGGTCCTCCGCGCTCAACCTGGAGTAAAACCTCCTCCTTTCCATAATGAACTCGGTAAGGGGAGTTTGAGCGAAAGGCCTTGCCACCCGGAAGATATGATAAGAGACGATGAAAAAAGATAAAAATAAAAAAGGAGAAGACTGGGAAAATACTTACCCACTCGTTGGAAGTCCAGCAGCAGTGTGGGGTTCTTCTCCTCAAGGAACCCGGACGTCAGGAACCAGTAATGCCTGACGTCCAGGGGGTGCCTCCAGGAGCTGGTAGGAGCGGGATAGCCACTCCGCGGCTTCAGTCTATAAAAACCGTCCTGAGTCTTGTCCTTGACGTTGACCTGCGGCTCCAGCTTGTAGAAGTACAGGATCTCCGCAGGGGTGGGCTCCGCGACCTCCTTCGCGATGCAAAACACTCGCCATCCGGCGAGTAGCCGGTACGCTTGAGGCAGAAGCTGGAACAGTGCGATCCCCACGTACGTCAAGAACCGCACAAAGTAGTCGTGAAGCGAGAGCGTGGCTCCCGCGCTGATGTGGCCGGCGCTCCAGGAACCGAAGCCTTCCACGGACGTATCCGCCCGCTCCTCAATCCTGGCCATGCGATTGTGAAAGAGTCCAGGGGTTGATTCGATGCCCACACACTGCTCCAGGAGCAGCATCATCCGGTAATTCCGGAACAGGTTGGGCGCCGCGTCCATTTCCCACCTGTTGCCCTTGGGCGTCCGGGACCCAGGGATGATGACAGGGGCCTTATTGACCTCTTCTTCGGAATGGAGTGTAACGCCCGTTGCCATAGTTGACGATCTGGGAACAAAGAAAGAAAGCCAAGCAGTCAGTACCTAAACCCAAGAAAGTCGGTTAAGGTACGGGGGGTCTCCTAAGGACTGCTTGGAGCCCCTTCGGATCAGGTCCGGGACACCGAAGAGCCACGGGACCTTGATCGGGAAAGAAGAAACTACTAAGACCCGCCCTCTGTTCGGGAAGCATCCGGATACAGAGCAATCCGAACCAGGCGGCCTTTGTAACGCCCTGGCTACCCCAGAACAGTTACGGTGAACGGTGGACCGGAAATTTGACTCACTACCTGAGTCCTTTGGTAAAAAACGTGCTCTAAGTGTAATTAGCAGGTTAAGGCATAAAACCATTAATAAGGAAATGGAGATTTTTATTACAAACTGCTCTGCAGAGCTAAACAAAACGTTTACAAGCTGTTCTCAGTACAAAAAGGTCATTACTGTTGTAAAGTTACAGTCCCGCCGACCTAAGCGGCAAAAATAAGGTAAACCCCCTAGTTCCTCTAAGAACACCTTGACCGTGGTGGTCAAGCGGCTGCATATGTACACACCACCACATCAGCTCTCCACTCAAGGCTAGGTGAGCTTCTCTTTCCCTTTACCTGCACCACATAGCACCCATGAGCCAAGGCCCAGCAAGAAAACATAACATTTTATACAACATTATCAAATGATTATCATTATAATCACACTGAGCGTAAAGCTTTCAAACAAATGGGTAAACACCACATGAGGTTCTGATAAACCACACTGAGTGACTGCCATGCAAGTCACTAATTCAGATGGAAGAGTGGCTGATGGGTAAGCCACTAGCCTTCAACAGGTTCTGGTAACCACACTGAGTGACTGCCATGCAAGTCACTAATTCAGATGGGAGAGTGGCTGCTGAGTAAGCCACTAGCCTCCAAGCGCTTATTTCATTCATCGACCCTCGGGGTCGGTCTGGCATTAATGCTCTCTGAGCCATTCAATGCTGGTGTTCTATCAGATCAAAACTTATTGGCTTGCGTGACACACGCTAAGGCCGTCCTGACTAATAAGCCAGCTCAAAGTGATCAGTGCCCAGTACCACCCCTGAACCTGACTAATAAGTCACAACTTCACAGTTGATACTAGCACCCTTGCCAAACCTGACTAATAAGTCAGTGCCATGCACAAATGAGCAACATATACTAAGCATTCTATATTCAATCCATGTTCATGTTTTCACAATCACATGCCTCATGTATATCCACGCATGTCATATTTGGGGTGCAGTTTTCTTACCTCTGATTCGAGCAAGAACGAATAAAAGAACAACCATGAGAACGATCGACTTTTTGGTCCTTTAGCGGTTACCTGGTCATAACCAAATTATGGGATTCCATCAATAAAATGAATAATAAAAGGTTCCCAAACCAAAATCTAACCTCCGGGACCTCAAACACCACTCAACCGGGTAGTAGGTTCAATCCCGAGGCCTAAGGTTTGAATCCCCATGCTAAAAACGCATTTTTGGAAAAATTGACCTCAAGGGCCGCGGCCCTCCCCTGCTGCGCCGCGGCGCGCCCTTCAGCCAGAAGGGCCTCCCCTGCCAGACGCCAAGGGCCGCGGCGCTCCCCTGCTGCGCCGCGGCGCTCAGCCCAGAATGGCTAAGTCGGCCACACGAACCAGTTTTCTCCCCTGAGCTCTTTCCTCTCAAACCAGCCCTTCAAACCCTTTCTAAACTTCTTCCAAACACACAATTAAACCCCCAAATAACACCCATAGCTCACCCTTATCAAATCCCAATAAAAAACAACAAGAAAACTCCCTTTAATCCTCACTTTCCACATCAAATTCTAAAGCTGAAATCCCAAAACAAAAACAGAGCAAACATGGAAACTAAGAGCTAAAAACTTACCTCAAGTTCAGGTTATGGTGCTCTTCCACAGTGGAACACTCTCCCAAAGTACCAAGGCTTAGCTCCCAAGCTCAAACCTTCAACAAATTCACAAAACTCACAAGGAAGGAGAAGCAAGATGAAGGTACGGGAAGGGGAGAAGCTTACACTCTGTTTTTACTCTGTTTATCCACAGCCTTCCAAGCTTAACATATATCCAAGCCAAAAGACTAAAATACCCCTAGGTCTTTAAAAGTCTCTTAAGCCAACCTAAGGGCAACTTTGGTACTTTCCACCTATACCGTTAATCATAATTAACGCTTCCCAATTCCCGCTAATCTCAATATTCTCAAACTCCAATATTTCACATCCCGTTACCCTTTAATGCCCGGTAACACTCTAATCATTAAAACACCCCGAGACTCACCCCGAGCCCCGAGCTTAAGCCTGTTATGACCAAACCGTTAATTAACATTCCTTGATCGTCTCATGCCAAATAGCTCGAACAAACCCACATTATAATGTGGTCTCAAATTATATCACCAACATGTGAATAAATAATCAATTTACCCTCAACAGGTCAAATTACCATCACACCCCTGTATAAAGAAATATGGACACGTATGCATGCATTTCACATCATATCATAATATAATCAACATATACATGCATTTAATCAATTAATAACATAATTAAGCAAGTACGGCCCTCCCGGCCTACTGTTCACGCCGTTCAATACATTGGAGAATTCGGGGCATTACAGCCTTCCTAACAACTCTTAAATATAATGCCTAAACGTACGAATTAAAAGAACAACATAAGTTCATATAGTCATCAAGAGGGTCAAGGGAACTTACTGTGAGTTGTTGGCCGTAGAAGGTGGTGGTTGTCCGAATGTAAGGACGGCAGAACTTCGTTCTTGAAATGGTTTAGCCGGTTTAGCAGTTCGTCGACAGGACAGGCCCAAGACGCGTCTCCAGGCAGAAGGGCAGAAGTTGGGGTTCTGGGGAACAGGCGGCGGTGCAGAGTTAGCAGAAGGTGGTATATGCTGTCGGCAATGTCGGACATGCAAGGCTTGAGCAGAGCTTGTCGGTTCTTAACTTGGTTCGAAAGTGTAAAAGTGTCAAATTAGCTTTCGTGGGGTATTTATAATGGCCCCAAATCCTGGCCTCCGATCCAACGGACAGATGTCTCCCCATCGGACGGTCAGGATTCGCGCAGAGGTATTTATGAGCCCCCTCAGACTGGATCCTCGCCATCTTGGATCTAACGGCCCAGGAGGGGCGGATGCCAAAGGTCGCCCCATCCTATGGTCTACCTCATCCCAAGGATATTAATGATGGACCCCCGTGCGGATGGGACGCTTCGTGACGTGTACCGACACACTAGCCTAGGCCTAGCGACCCTTGGGAGGGCTAGGCGACCTGTGCAGCAATCGCCTGGTGACACGTGTACCCTCACCACGAAGCGGGACAAAGGTAAACGTCCCCGGATATTGGTAAACGGTCCGGGCCAAGCATACAGCCAGTACCACAGCCCGCTGTCACAGACCCGCGATCCCAAGCAAGAACCGGGGAGGCAACCGTGCGAGCATCCTGGGGGCGATGCAAACCTCCTCCTGGCAGGCCTAGGCGAAGGCTTGGGGGGTAAATGTTATCTCCATTTCCTACGTGGACCCGGGACATTCGTCCAGGCCCATGGTCAGGGGCTGTTCAGCATGCGGGCCCGGCCCAAGGCCTCTTGGTACGGGAATGTCCAAGAGGGGTACGGGCCCAGGGTGCACTTCTAGGCCCATTAGGGGGATCCGGTATGGTCTTTCGGGTCCCGTCATCCGGGAGACGTGCAGACCGTTCGAACTCCCCGCGGTATACACGTCCCCGTCCCGGACCCTGGTACAGTCCGAGCCTGTGGTAAATGAAGAGGGACAAAGGTAAACGAACCCGGATCACATCATCCCCGGTTGGAGGGACCAAGCGTCCAGGACCCTGAAGCCGCCCCACTCCGCGTGGGCGTTGTCCCCACTTTTCACCTGCAGAAAAGGCCACCTCGGGATTGCACGCCGTTGTTTCAGATCAGCGCTGCCAAGTACTCTGACTGGTCTTGTCCCCTGAATCTGCCTCGTAACTCGAAGTGTCCAGACCAAAAGCACCATTTTGTCGGGCGAGATATAGCTCTTGGGTCAACTTATTGGGCCTTAGCTGGTTTGGAATTCATATATGTTTTATCTTGTATATTGGGCTTTCACTAGAAAGGCCAAGAATATCCATATCTCTGATGGGCCCGGGTCATACCCCGCCCAGACCTAGTGTTCCCATAAACCTATAAATACAGGCTATGGAACACTGAAAAAAGGATCTCTCTTCAACCAAAATACAGTTACTCTATCAAAACACAGAAAGAAACTCCATTGTAAAATGTTTTCCAAGCTCTAATACTACAGACTCATAGACTAAAGCTCATTAACGCCCCAACCACGTAAAAATTCCGTGTTAATCCTCTACTTTTATTATTATTACCCTTCAATAATATTTATTAATATAGTTGCCGAAAACCTAAGTTAACACTAACATTTACATAAATATTTATAAATTTATTTAACATGATTGTTACAAAAATTTACAAAACTAATTTTTTAACTTTAAAATTTAATTTTGCAACAAAGCTTAAACTTTGACTAGATTAAGATTTGACTAGCTATGATTTCAAAATAATATAATATTTTTTATCACTATCTTTTCTACTACTATTAATAAATATTACAAAAATTTATGAATATATATAATAAAATTGAAAGATTATTTATATCAATTTAAATAAAAATACGACTATAAACAAATTAATTATAGAAAGTAATATTAATGGAGAGCAAAAAATAAAGTGAAAAACTCCGTATTTAATTAAAATTTGTGTGACTAAGACAATTAAATAAGATAAGTAAAAGAACAAATTTATCATAGTAGATGAGATATATCAAGGTGGTGTAAATTCACCATATTTTGGTAATTAGTTTATATTTCTGTATGAATCAATTTTTTTTTAATTGCCGTATAGGTTGTAAATTATGTCATACAAACTTAAGGAGAAAAAAGTCATATGTACGAAAGTTTTACAAAAAATCTTATGTAATTTCCTCTTTTGAAAAATCGTTATAAAATGAGTTGTTGGATCAAATGTTATGGGCCATTATTAACTGGGCTGGGCTTCTGCTCTGAACCATAAGCCCATTGTAATTGTTCTTGTCAACACGTGGCATGATCTTATTCGGTTGTGGACAAATCATTGCTTGAGTGACGTACCACTGTATCGTTTCAATGAATAGTGAATCGGGAACAAAGTAAACTAAACCCATTTTCTCATTCTCACGCTCTCTCTCTTTATACTTTCTCTCTCTACTTTCAGGCTTTGAGCTCCCTCAATCTTATTAGCTGGTAAACCCTCTGTTTCTCTCTTAATATTATTGTTGTTGTTATTGTTATTTGAAATTTTACATATTTTTAATCAGATAATAATGATGATTATTACATGTATTTACACTGATCAATCAAACCCTAATCAATTTGATCTAAATTTAGACTCTCGACCCCTTGTTTCTGAATTTTGAATTAGAATCAGACTTGTGGAATTAACATTCTAGGTTTTCTTTTTCTTTTTCTTTTTTATGTTTTGTGAATCATGTTTTGAAAAGATCGCTTTTTGTGAATTGGGTTTTCTTTTTTGATGGTGTAGTGGGGGGTCGGTTATGGATGGTAATAAAGATGAAGCACTGAGATGTGTTCGCATTGCTGAAGAAGCAATTGGGTCTGGTGACAAAAGACGTGCTTTGAAATTCATTAAAATTGCTCAGCGTCTCAATGGTGATTTGCCAATTGCCGAGCTTTTGGCTGCTTGTGAGAAGCTTGGTTCTGAGTCTCCTGTAGAGTCTAGTAATGGGAGAGGTGCTGGTGGGATTAAGAATGAGTTTGGCCCGGCTAAAAATGAGGAGGGTCTAAATGGGGAGAGAAGTTATACTGAGGAACATGTCCAGTTGATTAGGCAGATTAGAAGGAATAAAGACTATTATGCTGTTCTTGGTGTGGAGAAGACTTGTTCAGTTGAAGAAATTAGGAAAGCTTATAGGAAATTGTCTTTGAAAGTTCATCCGGACAAAAACAAGGCTCCTGGTTCGGAAGAGGCATTTAAGACGGTGAGCAAGGCCTTTAAATGTTTGAGTGATGGTGAATCGAGAAGACAGTATGATCAGATTGGATTGGTTGATGAATTTGAGTATAACCAGCAACACACTGCAAGGCGGCGGCGGAGGCGAACTGGGCAGGACATTTTTGAGGATGAGTTTGACCCTAACGAAATATTCAGGGCATTCTTTGGTCAGGGTGACATGTTTCGAGCTAGTCATGTTTATCGGGCCCGGGGAATGGGTGGTCAACAACCGAGGGAAGAGTTTCATGGCGGCGGACTTAATTTCATGCTCATTCTTCAAATATTACCGTTCTTGATCATCATATTGCTTGCATATCTGCCATTTTCAGAGCCTGAATATTCACTGCACAAGAATTACTCCTACCAAGTTCCGAAGACAACCGAGAAATATGGTGTGGAATTTTATGTTAAGTCAGCAGCATTCGACGATAATTATCCTATTGGAAGTTCTGCTCGGGGTGATATTGAGGATAGTGTGATCAAAGATTATAAAAGTATTCTTCTGCGCTACTGCCAGGTAGAACTTCAAAGACGGCACTGGAATAAAAATCTTCCTACACCTCACTGCAACAAGCTACATAACCTTGGATTAGCGTGAAGGTAAGCATGGTATGCTTTTTAGTGTATAATTGCATCATTTGTTTACCACCATTTGTTATTCTTTTGACTTAAATAGTAAAATTGTTATGTATTTTTTTGGGTCTGTTTTTGCTTATTGTGGGAAGCTTTGGTAATGCTTTATCTGCAAAATGGTTCATTATTTTGATTTCGTGTCCAGGTTTTTATTCGATAATGTCTTTCAAGTGAAGTCACCCTACTTGTTTAATATTGAATCAGTGTCTTTAAATTGCAAGGCAGGGCCAGAGAACATAATGAATGCACTTGTGCTTATAGTATATCTATGCTGGCTCTACATTTAGGACATTTTATTTTTCTCGACCCTATTCTCAAACACATTTTTTTTTCTTTCTTTCAAGGATTTAGATGTATGTTTTTAAACATGTTGGTCCACATAGTGGATATCTGTTTATTATTTGTTTACACTGCTGTGACGAATATTATTTTATGGTAATATTACAAGATTAAGCAGTTGAATTGACACAATTTTATCCCCCAAATAAAAACAAAACAGGGACTGTGTGACTAGATTTGGTATAGTTTTTTGTTGTACTATCAAATGTGATGACGATGAAGCTGGAGCACGATGTAATAGCTGTGGAGTCGAAGTTGAGTTCCGCTCTTTGGACTCAGAAATTTTCTCCTCTCCAAGTCGACCTTTTTTCCATTCCATGCAGGTGCAGCTACTCCGATTCTGATCCAGAATCGTGGTAAAAAGAGGGTTTTGAACACCTTATCACTTGCTTTGTGGATGTGGTGAAATGTGTATACAAGCTCCTTAAGAATACCAAGAACCCATTATAGGCACAAAAGATAACAGAAGTTGAACAATCTGATATTTAATACAGATTTTTTTTTCCTGTATCATTGTTTATAAGATTTTAACTAAAGTTGATCCTTGATCCCTTATTATTTTTATTTATGTTATTTTTGTCAATGGATTGAGGGATGATGCTCATTCGGCTGTACTATAAAGATTACGATTTTATTATTTTTGTTTTTTCATTTTCTCCCTTGTTGGCATATGAAAGTTGGGAAATTCTAGTATAAGGGTATCACTTTATCCCTTATCCGTCGGTTCTCATTCTGTTTTCAGTAGGGGTGAGCATCGATCGGTTTGAGAGGTTTTTTTATAACATAAAATTCAGAATTCGGTTTTCGGTCTGGATTGGTGCAATCCAAAAATCGACCGACCAAACCAGTTAAAAGAAAAAACCGACTGTTTTGGACCGCGGTTTAATCAGTTAAACCGACTAAACCGAATTTCTTATTTTTTTAAAAATTAAAATTTTTTTTTTGAAAGTTTTAGTTAAAAAACTAAAATTTTTGGATTGTTGGAATCCATTTTTGTGCATTTTTAAAACATAAATGTATAGAGCATAATTTCATATTTATTTTTATTTTTATTTTTATTTAATAATTTTAATAATTAATAATTATATAATATTATATTATTATATATTATATTGTTCGGTCGGTTTCGGTTCCGTCGGTTGGTCCGGACAAAATTTTCAAACCGACCGAACAGTGGCGGTTTGTGCCGTTGGCGGTTTTTTCGGTGTTTGGAAGGTTGGTGTATACGGTTTTTCGGATTTTATGCTCAGCCCTAGTTTTCAGTGCATAAAGAAATTATAATAAAAACGCATGATGGTATACATTGTAGTATGAGGTTTCAATTTCAACTGTTGCACTTCTGCAAAAGAGATTGTTTAAACCCTGTTTTTGATATATTAAATCATCCATAATTTTTCTAAAATCAGTAGTAAATTTCCTATAATTATAATGTAACCATTGCATGTTAAAGTCTCACTCTTGTACTAGAATTTCTCAACTCCTTATATCATTTAGTTTTTAGCTTTTGATATCTATAAAAGAGAGTAATAGGAAGATGATGTGATACTCTAACATTGCTTCAAAGCAGTATTTTTATTTTTTTATTTTTTATTCTTCTTTTAAAAATTTATAATTAAAAAATAAAAATATCTATATAATTCATATATGATTTGAATTAAATTAATTCATTAATTGAAATGAGAGATATTTTAATTCTAAATATATATAGTTAGGATAATTTTTTTTAATAATAATAAAAAATTAATTAATTATTTTAAATGATAGATATTTAAATTCTAAATATCTATATATATATAACTATGATCTTTATATATAATTTGAATTTCAATTTGACCAAAGTTATTTTATTATAAATTTATTAATTTAATCTGAGTTCACGTCGTTCATACCTTATGTGATTTTATTTTTTGTTATACTTTTTTCATTTACTTGATTTCTAAGAGGTCATATACTCATATATTTCTTTTAATTAAATTAAAAATGTCTAAAATATCTACAATAATTATAATTACTTCTATAATTTAAATATTGATTTAAATTTAATAAGATACTTATTAATAACTAATTTTCTAATAATTATAATAATAAATCAATCATTTATAAATTGATATTTATCTTCAAAATTTTCCATTCCACCTACGTTTTCTTTTTATTTTATGTTTTCATATTTCAAATTTAAAATCAAATATTAATAAATATTTTTTTAATAATTATAATAATAAATCAATCAAATATAAATTGACATTTATTTTCAAAATTTTACATTCTACGTTTATCCTTAGATCGTTTTGATATTTCAAATTCAAATATTAACAACTCATTTTCAAATAATTACAATAATAATTAAATAATATATAAATTTCAATTTATCTTCAATATTTTTCATTTATTAATTTGATATTATATACATTATTAAAAATATCAATATATACGTGATTAATTTAATTTAGAACATTATTAATAAAATCTTTATATATATATATATATAAATGAGAGCTTTAAAGAATGTGACACTCTAAAATCTCTTCAAAGCACTCTTTCTATTTTCTCCTTTAATTTAACATTTTTATTCATTTTATGAATTTTAGTAGCACATTAGTTTAAATTTAAATAAGATATTTACAAGTTATTTATTTAAATTAATAATATTATATATAAATATCTCATGTTTTATATAATATTATAACACGAGTCTTTATCTCAGTACACCTAATGTCTTCTTTTTCTTTCTTTTTAAAAAAAAGTAATTTCTTTTTTTTTTTTAAAAAGAAAAGAAAAGAAACATTACGCAATACACATTAACACGTTTACTTTTTAAAAAAAATTAATTTAGTTACACATTAGTTTAAATTTAATTACACATTTGTTTAAATTTAAATAAGATATTCACAATATATTGTTTAAATTAATAAAATTATATATAAATATATCTTCGTGATTTTATATATATTATAAACATTATTTATTAATCTCATATTTTACTGTACTCTAATTTCTTTCTCTTTTTTTCTCTTCTTATCTCTAAACTCATTCAATTTCAATTCAAGTACATGACTTTCAATGTATATCATACATATTTCCACACACACATGAATATTAAACTATGCTGACACTACAATATATCTCAAAAAGTATTTGCAAGTAAGTTTTATGCACTCGAAAAATATAGAAAGAACTCACTGATTATGCAATTTATGTATATTTATTTATGGATGATTTACAGATTTTGGTATTTTTCTTACATTTTTTGGAAGCAGAATAAATTGAACATGGATCATGGTGTTGTGATATTATTTACTATATGTACTAAAAAAAGTATATTTGTATATTAGAATTTAATTAGCCAATCGAGTATTGGTATTAGCATTGTCTGAATTTTGGTTCTCTATGTATCTATTTTCTTATTATATTATAACTATATTTTTTATTCAAAAGTGAATTGTTGTACAAAATATTATAATTATTATCATCAATCATCAATATTAATAATTGTATTTTTCTCTCATTTGATATTTTCTTAAGTTGGTGACAAAACGATATTACTAATAATATTGTTTGAATTTGTAATTTATTTTCACTATAGTAAATAAATATTTTCTAGATTGTAATTTAGTGGATATTACAGCAGCAACAAAAGATACAAAGGTTGATGTGAAATCACAAATTTTTTTTAGAAACAAGGAATATATTATTAATTAAAAAGAATATTATTAGGACAATTGTTGTTAATATTGTTTGTTAATTAAATTATAAATATAAATAAATGTTGATTTTTCACATTTTTTATTTTACTTTTCTAATTTATGACTATTAATTAATTAAGGAAAAAACTCTATCCATTTTATATTTTTTCTCATTTTTATTTTAATAATAATTATAATAAATATCAATTAAAAATATCTATATATAATTATAAATAATCTATCAATTTGTATTTTTAACCTTTTGAGAAAACATGAGATCCAAATGTTAGTATTTAACAATAAATGATCCAAATGGATAGTCAACCAAATGCACGTGATTCAAATAATCTAACTATATGTTCCTATTTTAAACCTTTTGACAAAACATAAGGTCCACAAGTTTTGCTTAAAAAAATAAAGGGTCAAAACAGATAATTAGCTAAAATACATGGTTCAAAATGGTGTGAACCCTTATAGAAAACATAAATTATATAATTTACTTTTTATAAAGAATTTTTAACCTTTTGAATAAATACATGGTCAAAAAGTTAATTTTAAAAATAAATTGTCAAAGCGAGTAATCGGCCAAAATATAGTATTCAAATAATCAATCTATCTATTTCTATTTTTTTTTACCTTTTGATAGAACTTAAGGTCTACAAGTTAATTTTTAAAAATAAAGGTTCAAACGGGTAATCGACTAAAGTACAAGGTTCAAAATTGTATGAACCCTTACAGAAAACATAAATTATATAAATATGTATAATTTAATTTTTATAAAGAATTTTGAACCTTTTGAATAAATACATGGTCCAAAGGCTCATTTTTAAAAATAAATGGTCAAAATGGGTATTCGACCAAAATATAATGCTCAAATAATCGATCTATCTATTCTTATTTTTAACATTTTGACAAACACACGTGGTCTAAAAGTTAATTTTAAAAAATAAAGGGTTCAAACGGGTAATCGGCGAAAATAAGCCTTACACAAAATATAAATTTTCTTATACGTAATTTAGACTTTATATAAATATATGTCCACCCAAAGCTTATAATAACAACAACAAGAATAATAATAATAATAATAATAATAATAATAATAATAATAATAAATAAATAAATAAATAAAAGCACATGTACAACAAACTTTTTGAACTTTATTTTTGATAAAGAATCTCTACCCCATAATCTCCCAAAAAATATTTAAATATATATATTTTTTAATAATTACAAAAGACTGCCCGAAGTACGGTTATGTTTTCTAGTATTTATATAAAAAAGAGCCCCAAGGAGGTGATGTGACACTCTAAAATCTTTCGAAAATACTCTATCTATTTTTTCCCTTTTTATTCTATTTCTTTTCTAATTTATACCTATTTAATTAATTTTCTAATAATTATATAGCCACAAAAATAATTAAATAATTAATTAATAATAAAAATAAAGATGATAAGTATCATATATATATATATATATATATAATTAATAGTTTTAAAATCTACTGAAATCATTTTACATATTGTCACTTTTAATACGTGGTAACCATTTTTGCAAATGAACAATTATGATATAATCTACTTATCTATCCATTTTTCCTATTTAAAAAAAAAATAAAGGGTTCAATAACAAGTAATTGACCAAAATACATGTGATTAAAATAATATATCTATATATTCATATTTTTAACATTTTGACAAAATACAAGGTCCACAAGTTAATTTTAAATTAAAGGATCCAAATTGGTAATCGGCTAAAATACAAAGTTCAAAATGATGTAAACCCTTGTAGAAAACATAAATTATATAAATGTATGTTTTATATTTTTATAATGAATTTTTAACCTTTTGAATAAATACATGGTCCAAAAGTTAATTTTCAAAATAAATAATCAAAGCAGGTGATCAGCCAAGATATGATGTTCAAATAACCGACATATCTATTTCTATTTTTAACCTTTTGACAAAGCTTGAGGTCTGCAAGTTAATTTTTAAAAATAAAGAGTCCCAACGGATAATTAGCTAAAATACAATATTCAAAATGGTGTAAACCTTTGCAGAAAACATAAATTATATATATTAACCTTTTGAATAAAACATGGTCCAAATGTTAATTTTTAAAATTAAAGAGTCAAAATGAGTAATCGGCCAAAATACTATACTCAAATAATCGATCTATCAATTCTTATTTTTAATCTTTTGACAAAACACGAAGTCTAAAAGCTAATTTTTAAAAATAAAGGGTTCAAACAGGTAATCGGCCAAAATAACTCTTACACAAAACATAAGTTTTCTTATACATAATTTTACTTTTTATATAAAAAAAATCACGCAAAACGTATAAAATAATAATAATAATACTAAATAAAAGCGCACGTACAACAAATAACTTGAACTTTATTTTCGGCACTTTAATTATTCAGAATTTCTCGAAAACCCGCAAGAGGCTCGCGAGGAGAATGGGTTCATCAGGGTGGCGTTTTATCCATCGTGGGTCTCTAATCCAGTACTGGTTCCCAAGCCTAACGGCAAATGGCGAACCTGTGTGGATTTCACAGACCTTAATAAAGCCTGCCCAAAAGATTGCTTCCCACTCCCAAGGATCGACCAGGTGGTCGATGCAACTGCAGGACATGAGATCCTTTCTTTCATAGATGCATACTCGGGATACAATCAGATCAGTATGCATCCCCCTGACGAGGATCACACTAGCTTTTGGACCGATACAGGGTTATACTGTTATAAAGTAATGCCCTTCGGACTGAAAAACGCTGGAATGACTTACCAGCGATTGGTTAACCACATGTTTACGGAGTTAATCGGAGTAAACATGGAGGTGTATGTGGACGACATGCTGGTAAAGTCAAAAAAGGCAGAAGGACATGTGAAGGATTTACAGGAATGTTTCAATGTTTTGAACAAATATCAGATGAAGATAAATCCTCTCAAATGTTCCTTCGGAGTAGGATCAGGGAAATTTTTGGGGTTCATTGTTAATTTAAGAGGAATCGAGGCCAACCCCGAAAAGATCAAAGCCCTGATCGACATGAAATCGCCAGTGAAAATCAAGGATGTGCAAAGTTTAACTGGAAGAATTGCCGCACTCAGTAGATTTATTTCAAAGTCGACAGATAAATGCGTCCCTTTCTTTAATCTACTTAGAGGCAACAAAAAGTTTGAGTGGACTAGAGACTGCGAACAGGCTTTCCAAGCCTTAAAAGCCCACATGGCATAGCCTCATGTTTTATCAAAGCTTATAGATGGAGAAACTTTGTTCATTTACCTGGCGATCACCGAATATGCTGCTAGTGCGGTGCTAGTATGAGAAGAAGAAGGCGTACAAAAGGCGGTTTATTATGTTAGCAAGAGGTTAATCGGGGCCGAATTGAGGTATCCTCCCATCGAAAGATAAGCCTATTGCTTAATTTTGGTCTCAAGGAAGTTACGTCCTTACTTCCAAGCCCATCCCATCACAGTCTTAACTGACCAGCCCCTTCGGCAAGTTCTGCAAAAACCGGAGGCGGCTGGACGTTTGTTAAAATGGGCAGTCGAACTTGGGCAATTCGATATTACATATTCATTGCGAGTAGCAGTAAAAGGACAAGTCTTGGCTGATCTTATTGCCGAATTCATTGAGCTACCAGATAACGAGCAATGCGAAAAACCTAGTGCGCCTGAGCCCCAAGTCAAAGCTCCTTCGTGGAAGTTATTCACGGACGGATTGTCCAACGAATCTCACGCAGGAGCAAGAGTGATATTGATAACGCCAGAAGGGCATCGATTTCACTGCGCTATTAGGTTCGATTTCACCACATCAAACAATGAGGCCGAATATGAAGCACTACTCGCTGGACTAAGGTTGGCCAAAGACATGAATATAAAAGTGCTGGATATTTACAGTGATTCACAGCTGGTAGTGAATCAGGTCTTAGGGGAGTATCAAGCACGAGGCCTGAAACTGGTGGCCTACCTGAACAAAACCAAAGATCTATTGGCGCAATTCGAGAAGTATACTCTCCAGCAAATATGTAACGCCCTACTAATTAGGGTCCATTACCAGGTGTGTTTTGAAACCAGTGCTGGACTTACTAACAAGTCATTTGGACTAAACATGTGATTAAGCCACTAAGGTTTGGATATTAAAAACTTTTGATCATTTCATAAACATTTCCATTAAGTTAACAATCAGTTCTTTACATGGGATCCCAAAAACATTAGTTTAAAAGCCTGTTACAAAACTCAGATTACTTATTAAGTCGTCCTAAGCGACAAAAGCTCGGTTTAACCCTAGTTCCTCTGAGAATCTCAGCCATGGTGGTCGAGCGGACTGCATATGTATATACCACTGCTAATGCCCTCCGACTCATGGCTGGTTGAGCTTCTCTTCACCTTTACCAGCACCACAAAGCACCTGTGAGCTAGAAGACTCAGCAAGAAAACTTAATCAACAGTTCAGTGAATAAAATAACCATCAAATAGTAATAACTGAATCCAGTGCATTCATTAAACCCAATTGGAGACCATAGAGTCACACAAGCGCATGTCGCACTTTCTTTCAAGTTGTTGGCATCCGAGCCAGTCAAGTGCATGTCGCACTCCCAGGGTGGCCCAGCCATGGTGGCCTGCACTCCACGTGCATTATGCCAATCTTAGTTCATAAACTAAGTTCCTTATGCCCTTGACTTATAAGTCAAGCCACCACGTGCCTCCAACTTATAAGTTGAAGCCTTGGGATTTTCAACCATTAAGAATCTCCCAGAGCCCATCATATTCTCAAATAATAAGTTGATCCCCATTTAACATTCTAATGATACCTTAGTTTATAAACTAAGCCTCACAGTCATAACAGACAGCCACATGTTTCATATAGCATACTTAGCAGACATTCGCAACATAATTATAATCATGTTCATCACCTTAACTAAGCTCTAATCATGCATTCACATAACAGGTGCAGTTTCTTACCTTTGGTCCGTATGCAGGTTACTAGTGACAATCCTCCGAGCACGATCCCCGATTCAAGCCCTTAGCGAAAACCTAGTCACAACCGTGATAAGGAAGTTCCCATCAATAACAGGTAAATAACAACTTCCATACCAACTCTTAGCCTCCGGGACATCGAATTCCACTTAATAAGGAAGTAGGATCGATCCCGAGCCCAAACAGTTAAGTTTCCAACCTAAAAATGCCATTAAGGTCAATTTTCCCCTTAAGAGCCGCAGCCCCTCACAGCCGAGCCGCGGCCCGCCTCTGATTCCAGAGGCTTGGCCTCCCTGAAAACCAACGTGCACCGCGGCGCGCCCCTGCATCCGAGCCCTGCGGGCTCAAAACCTCTTCACAGGCCGCGGCTCATCACCACGAACCCATAATTTTCTGGGTTTTTCCTGCAACCGAACCCAACCAAACTCATCCAATTTCCTCCCTCTCCTCAAATATAATTCCCATAACCTATGTATTCATTCTTACCAATAAAGCCCAACCAATTATCATAATAAAACTTACCAAAACCCACAAACTCAACCCTCCAATTATCTAACATGCATCAACACCACAATTCTCAATTATTCAGCATAATTAACCAAACAATTACAGTCAAAACTGTTACCTCAGTTGGAATGAGTCACTGGAACCTAGCTTCTGTTTTCCCCCAAGCCTAACACCTTGATTTCCTAAGCTTTACTCCTCAATTTTCCAAAAACCTCCTCAAGCTTCTATGGCACCTAGAATAAACGAGGGAGAGAGAAAGGGAGCTGCTGAATTCCTTTTTCTTGAAATTTCCTAAATTTTCTGTGTATATCCCAGCTAGCTAAATTCTAAACCTGAGTGGAAAAGACTGAGTTACCCCTCACTCTTAACTTATACCTCAAATATCCACAAGGGCAATTTTGTCCTTTGCTTTAAATCCCGCCATATACAATTTGCATCCTATAATTCTCGCTATTTCCAATATTCTCACATGGTTACCAATAAATTCCCATTACCCACTATTTCCTGGTAATGTACTAAATTACTAGAATACCCCGAACAGGGTATCTAGACCCCGTTGTGACTTTTTCGCTAACTTGCTCATCGGAACTGCCTCTCGTCAAGTAACCCAAATATATCCACATAATAATGTAGTCTCAATCACACAAGCACATATTCGTATTTATACCCCTAACGGGTCAATTTACCAATATACCCTTCTTATAAGAAACGGGCCCACATGCACATATTTAATATCTTTAAAATACAAGCATGATCTATATTATAACATAATTCACATAATAATTCAATTATTGCCTCCCGGCCCCCTAATCCAGGCACTAAGCCTTATTAGAAAATTTGGGATGTTACAACTATCCCCTCCTTATAGGAATTTCGTCCTCGAAATTTTACCTGAACAGCTCGGGATACTGATCCCGCATAGTTGACTCCAACTCCCAAGTTGCCTCCTCGACCTTGCTGTTCCTCCATAATACCTTCACCAAAGGTATGACTTTATTCCTCAGGACCTTGTCCTTCCTGTCTAATATCTGAACTGGCTGCTCCTCAAAGGACAAATCCGACTGCAGCTCCAGATCATCATAACTCAGCACATGAGTTTCATCAGAAACATACTTCCGTAACATCAAGATATGAAACACGTTGTGCACAGCTGACAACACCGGAGGTAATGCCAACCTATAGGCTACCTGATCGATCCTTTCCAGGATCTCAAATGGTCCTACGAACCTAGGGCTCAGCTTGCCCTTCTTGCCAAATCTTCTCACCCCTTTGAACGGTGAGACTCTAAGGAAGGCGTAGTCTCCCACCTAGAACTCCACGTTCATACGCTTTGGATTCGCATAACTCCTCTGTCTACTCTGTGATGCGAGCATCCGAGCTCTGATCTTCTCTATAGCTTCATTGGTCCTCTGAACCGCCTCAGGACCCAAATATCTGCGCTCACCCAACTCATCCCAATGAATAGGTGATCTGCACTTCCTACCATACAACATCTCATTAGGAGCCACTCCTATGGTCGCCTGATAGTTGTTGTTGTAGGAAAACTCTATCAGGGGTAGATACTTACTCCAAGACCCCTCAAAATCCAGTACACATGCTCTCAGCATGTCCTCCAGTATCTGGATAGTCCTCTCAGATTGACCATCGGTCTGAGGATGATACGTTGTACTAAACTTTAGTTGCGTGCCCATTGCCTTCTGCAAACTTCCCCAGAACTTGGAAGTAAAAGTAGGATCTCGATCTGACACGATCGATCTCGAAGCTCCATGAAGACATACTATCTCTTTAACATAGAGATCCGCATACTGTTCAACGGTAAAAGTTGTCCTCACTGGTAGAAAGTGAGCTGATTTAGTGTATCTATCCACTATTACCCATACTGAATCATGCTGACCCACTGTCTTAGGCAAGCCCACCACAAAATCCATTGCGATGTCTTCCCACTTCCACTCTGGAATGTCTAAGGGCTGTAATAGTCCTGCAGGTCTCTGATGTTCAACTATGATCTGCTGACACGTCAGACACTTAGCTACATATTCAGTTACATCACCCCTCATCCCCGGCCACCAATACAAAGTTCTTAGGTCCTGATACATCTTGGTGGTACCGGGATGCAAGGAATACGGGGTGGTATGAGATTCATCCAGAATCTCTCGTCTAATAACAGCATCCATCGGAACACAAATCCAACCCTTGTATCTTAGTAGGCCCATGTCAGATATAGAATAATCCCTAGCCACTCCAGCTAGAACCTCTTCTCTAACCTTCACCAACTGTGGCTCTTGTAACTGACTCTCCTTTATCCTCTCTAGGAGAGTAGAATGCAGGGTAATGTTGGCTAACTGGCCCACTACTAATTCAATCCCTGCCCTGGTCATATCCTCAGCTAATTCCCTGGATATCTGTCTCACACTATACAACTGCCCTGGACCTCTCCGACTTAGGGCATCAGCCACTACATTGGCTTTACTTGGATGATAGAGGATATCGCAGTCATAGTCCTTCACCAGCTCCAACCACCGCCTCTGCCTCATATTCAAATCCTTCTGCGTAAAGAAATACTTGACGCTCTTGTGATCTGTATATATCTCACACTTCTCCCCATAAAGGTAATGCCTCCATAACTTCAATGCAAAGACCACTGCTGCCGACTCCAAATCATGAGTTGGGTACCTCTGCTCATAATCCTTTAACTGTCGTGATGCATAGGCAATCACCTTCTCTGCCTGCATAAGGACACAGCCTAGTCCCTGCCTTGAGGCATCACAGTAAACCATAAATTTCCCCTGACCAGTCGGAAGACTCAAGACTGGAGCAGTAATCAAACGCTGCTTCAACTCCTGGAAACTATTCTCACATTTGTCTGACCATGTAAACTTTTGGTTCTTACGTGTTAATTCTGTCAATGGAGATGATATTCTGGAGAATCCTTCTACAAATTTCCTATAATAGCCTGCTGTTGACGCGGTTCTTCGCCGACAGGTAATTAACAGAATAAGAGAATGGGATTAGTGCTAAGTAACGAACCGTAACAGACGAATGATCTTAAAATAAAATGGTGATACGAATACTTTTTTAGGTGGTTCAAAGGTTAAAATCCTTCTACTCCACCAACCTATATTATTGCTAGTTTTCTAGTATTCTTTACAAGGTATTTCTTTACACAATAGAATCCAACCCCTTGCAACTCCCTGGGTCTCCATATTTATAGGAGAAGACATCTGAGGGTTGGCAAGGGGGGTCATCCTGTGACCTTCTTACCCATCATGTCACTTCTGTGACATTCATGATTAATTCCTAAAACTTGACAAATGAAGTGTGGTCTAATCAATAGGTAAGGGGGATAATGGGCTGCACGGCCCAACCTAGTCGTGGGTGCCTGAACACGCACGTTTATGCTGCGTGTCCGAGAATTCAGGGATATATCAGACACGTGATGTCTGATATATGCACGTTTACATTGCGTGGTTGACTTTATAAAGGGTCACAACTTCCAACTCAAGCTCGTACCTCGAGCTGGATGGCTTCTTAACCCACGGTGTCCATACCTCTGACTCGGCTCCTAGTACCCTTAGTAAGCCTTTGGTTACCTCGAGCTAAAGAGGTGGGAGCTGGCGACAGTAGCTCCGGGTACGTGGCATCCACGTGGCTGATATAATTATGCCATACCTTAGCTCACTAATAGCCCGCGGAGAATCAGGGCATACATTTGCCCCCCAAGCCCCTGCTGTGGCACATGACGTCACTCGGGGCCACAGTGGGGGTTTTAGGCTTCCTTGTGGACTCTTCTCATTCCGCTCATTATGCAGACATCGGGTACATGGAGCATCGTGGTTGGTGACGGTACGTCTTCCGAGAACCGCATTAAATGGCCAAGCCTATACTCGGTCGTCATTTCGCCTTTCGAGTAGTGATCCCCATATCCTACATTAAGGCAATCCAACGGCCCTCTTGGCCTCTTACATATATAAAAGGGGCGGCCACCTTACGTACGGGCCACCCGTTCATTTGGAAATTTTCTTATTTTCTTCTTCCTTCTCAGTCTAAAAAAACCCTCCCTTTCTTCCAGTTACTGTTCCCAGCGTTCCAGAAGTTCAGGCGCGAGAGCTCCTTTGAGGCTTTGGCACCAGCAGTTTCAACAGGACTCCGACCCAGACGACCCTTTCAGCCTCCTCACAGCAAAACATTCTGTAAGTTCTCCGCTTATGCATGCTTTAAATTCCCCCCTCACTGTTGCTTAGGTAAATTGTTTCTGTAGCCGCATGTAGTATTTTGCTGATTTTTGTGGATATGATAGGCGTAGGTTTTTATTCTAGGGCATCGACCGTAGAACAAACCATTTAGGAGTACGAATCAGAGGGTACACTCTCTGGGGAAATTTTCTGGGTAGAATTTTTGTATGCCTGTTTGAAATAACCAGCTTTTAAGGTGCAAAAACCGGGTAGCTTAGGGGACACACTTCACAGGCGGTTTTGCACTGTTTTCCTACTGAAACTTTCCTTCCAAGGAAAACTTTTTTATTCTGACACTCCTGACACACGGATTCCGAGTAATCGGGGACCCGTTGGAAGCATAGGCGCGTGTTCATAGAACTGCGTGGTCTCACTCTCCACGGGCTGAGATTACCTCAGCCCGTGTAAAGGAAACACTTCGTGTCAGATTCTTTCTTATGCTTAGGTCGCCTTTTCTAAATTTTCTTCTTTTGTTCGTTAGGCGACCAGATGGGACCAAAGAAGAACGCCCCTAAGAAGACTGCTGGCAGCTCGTCTTCTCAGCAAGCCAAGGGAAAAGAGGTGGTCACGGACTCTCCAATCCCCGTTTTCGGTCCAGCCGTGGAGCAGGAGCTCGAGGTGGGGCCCGACGCCTTCTTCGAGGCCGAGAGGATCGTCTCAAAGATCACCAACCAGGGGAAAGTGAATAAGATATTCCTTTCCCACAATATTGAGATTGGGAGGGGCGCCCTAAACGCCCGACCTCCCCTAGAAGGCGAGCGGAGCTGTGCGCCGCTCGATGAGGAATACGCGGCCTGAGCGACGAGCACTTCAAGGCTGGGGCCTTCCTTCCGCTGGACCAGTACTTCGCAGATTTTCTCAATTACGTGAAGCTGGCTCCTTTCCAGCTCCCCCCTAACTCATACCATTTGTTAGTGGGGTTGAGATACTTATTCCTAAAGCAGGAATGGGAGGTCCCCATGCCGGCGGACATCCTTTACTTTTTCTGCCTCAAGGCCAGCCCGGAGTAGAGGGGGCGAGGCGACTGGTTCTACTATCTGACCCATTTTCCAAACATGGCTGCGGTCATCGAGCTGCCCAGCCACCCGAACGATTTTAAAGACCAGTTCTTCATGTCCAAGGGGTTTCACAATTGCGAACATCACTATTTCAACCGACCTCGTAAGTACCCTTTGCTCTTAGCTCATAAGTTGATTATTGATTAACTTCCTTTATTAGTTCCTGACTTAGAAACAATCATGCAGCCATTTTCGCGAGGACGACCAAGCCTGTGACCCTCGGGGGTCAATACGAGACATTAGCGGGGCTGCCCCCCAGCAAAAAGGACTACCGCCAGCTCGTGTCCGACGAGACGATGCTGGCGTGCAAGCTAATCTCCCCAGGCCAGACTTTGGCCTTGAGGAGACCGCGGGGCCTCCCTCCAGCTCACGAGATGGCGCCCATCCCCGAGGAGGAGGCCGCGGGAGAATAAGAGGACGAGGTGCCCCTCGTGAGGCGGAAGCGGGCGCTGGAGGTCGCCCAAGAAACAGACGTGGAGAGGGCCCGGTTCGAAGTAGCAGCCGGTCCCTCTAGGCAAGGTAATCCTTATATGTTTAGGGACTTAGATAGGGCCACTGCGGACCTTCAGTTAGCTAGGTTCAATCCCAACCAACCCGTTCATCGCCATCGAAGTGACCCAGACCGCAATGTAACCTTGCTCCAATGCGTTGACCAGCTCGTGCTGGGACATGACATGAGCCGCCCTAGGGGTACTGTAGTCGTAGATAATACCCTAGCCTTTAGGTCGGTCTTTTTTGAGGAGTATGGGACCAACCTTTGGTCGTGGCCCTCCCTTCGAGAGGGTATAGTTGCTCCGGGTCTTAGGCAGTATGTTGAAGAGTCTAGTCCTGAGCCGGATTCGGACCCAGAGCCTCTTCCAGCCCGCAAAGTTGTTATCTTAGACTCCCCCACTGTAGCTCCGGGGCCGATGGTCGTGACCATAGATTCCTCCTCTAGCTCGGAGGGTAGGATCCCTTTCAATATATACTTGAGATCTGTTTTCCCTTTTACTTTTGTTGTCTCGCACAAATATTTTTACTTGTATATTAATGCTGTCTTTGTTTTGCCAGAGGATATGTCTCAGCCCGAGAGCAACGATCTGCGAGCTATGTTCCCTGGGGGGAACCCTTCCTCTGGGGCCTCCGAGCCCATGGTGAAAAAGATCCGGCTGGCGAAGAAGGCCATCGAGAGTACCTCCAAGTCCCCTGCGAAGGGGAAAAACCAAGCTCCGGCAGCTCAGGAGAAAGTGCCTCCACCCCCTCCTGTCATGAAGATGCCTCCGCCTCCCCCGCGAGCTCCCGCCCCTGTTCGGGAAACGGAGGTGCCCCCCGGGACCTTGTCAACCACAACCCCCAAGGTGCGCGTCCCGGTGAACCCCCGGGCTCTGGAGAAGATCCCCGACGTCTTTCGGGGGACGGTCTATGAGTCAGCGAGCTACACCGTGGACCATTACTACAATGCCGCTGAGAGGGACTTGCGGGCGATCGAGACGAGGAGCCCGGAGAACGTGATGGAGTCCTCGCTGGGGATGGCCCTCACGGTAAGTTGGCCTTGCCATTGGTATTCCTTGCTCGTATGCATCACATGTTCGTGTTTTTTTTTCTTTCTCTAAGGCAGTTTCCTTACTATCTTTTGGTCTTGCAGGGTGCCTTGGCTCTCCACCGGAGCATATCTCGCTCTAGGGCTTGGCTCGAGGATATGAGGGGCGAGCACCAGACTGCTTTGGCCGCCCTTAAGATTGCCCAAAATCAGGAGCAGGATGCCAAGGATGCCCTGGCGACTGTGCAGGCTGAGCTAGATGCATCTTGACCTAAGCTGCAGGAGGCCGAGGCTACCAAGGCCACCCTAGCCATTGTGAGGACTGAGCTCGAGGAGGCTAGGGCCGCTCAGGCCGCACTAGACGCCGCGAAAGCCGAGGCCGAGGAGGCCAAGGCCGCCCTGGCAACGGAGAGGGCAGCCTCCAGCTCCTCCATGGAGGCTATGCTGTACCACTGCTGTGTCTTCAACCCAGATGGTGACTTCTCCTTTCTGGGGGCGGACGCATGGGACAACTTCCTGGAGAAGTTCAAAGCTCGCCTTCAGCAAGAGGCGCCCTCCGAGACCGGGGAGACTTCCACAGCCGCCGAGCAGGAGGGCGAGGTGGTGACCTCATCGGAGCAGCCTGGCGGGGCCTAAGACTTCTTTTCTTTTTACCATTCGAACATTTTTTTTGTAACTTTGTATGAGGTTTTCTAACCTCGAGACAATTGGCTTTATTAACTTTTTGCCTCTAAGCATTTTGGTAATAGTCTTAGTTTTCGTTGGTGCTCTGATTGATATTTTATGCTTTTCTAGGAAAAAAAAACATGTTAATCAATTTTGAACCAACTTCTAAGATAAGTCCTGGTTGCATCCTGGACATTAATTTAAAAACTTAGTTCGCGTTAATTTCTATCAATATCTCATGCTTTTTAAGAAAAGCAACAATCAATCAACTTGAATTAACTTCTAAGTTTTAGGACCTGGTTACATCCAGGACGTTAATTTGAAAACTTAGTTGGCGTTAATTTTTATCAATATCTCATGCTTTTTAAGAAAAACAACGATCAATCGATTTGAATTAACTTCTAAGTTTTAGCACCTGGTTACATCCAGGACGTTAATTTGAAAACTTAGTTGGCGTTAATTTTTTATCAATATCTCGTGCTTTTTAAGAAAAACAACGATCAATCAATTTGAATTAACTTCTAAGTTTCAGGACCTGGTTACATCCAGGACATTAATTTGAAAACTTAGTTGGCGTTAATTTTTATCAATATCTCGTGCTTTTTAAGAAAAACAATGATCAATCGATTTGGATTAACTTCTAAGTTTTTTAGAACGACCTGGTTATATCTAGGATACAACTTAGTTCGTGTTAATCCTTTATCAATATCTCGTGTTTTTTAAGAAAAACATCGATCAATCGATTTGAATCAACTTCTAATTCTTTAGGGCGACCTGGTTGTATCCAGGATACGACTTAGTTCGCGTTAATCCTTTATCAATATCTCGTGTTTTTTAAGAAAAACATCGATCAATCGATTTGAATCAACTTCTTAGTCTTTAGGGCGACCTGGTTGTATCCAGGCACCACCATATGCCCCCCAAGTAATTAGGAAAGGGTCTTTCGTGGTTACTTGAGATTACATTTGCAAATATACACAATAATGAAAAAAGATTTAATTCTCATTGCTTAATAAACAAAAAATGGCCTTTCTGAGTAAGCCTTACAAGGGTATTGCTGATAATATTTCTTCAAATGGATGGCGTTCCAAGTTCGTGGGACTGCTTCTCCATTAAGCTGAGCTAACTTGTAGGTTCCTTCCTTTATGACCTCGATTACTTGGTATGGCCCTTCCCAGTTCGGTCCCAATACTCCGTCTTTGGGGTCCTTACTGGCTAAAAAGACTCTCCTGAGGACCAGGTCGCCAATGCTAAAGGCGCGTTTTTTGACCTTTGAGTTGAAATAACGAGTGATTTTTTGCTGGTAATGCGCGAGCCGGAGCTGCGAATCTTCTCGTCTTTCATCAATCAGGTCGAGGGACGCGCAAAGCAGTTCGTGATTGCGGTCCTGGTCATACGCCTGGACTCTATGCGAAGATACCTTTATCTCGACAGGAAGGACTGCCTCACTCCCAAAAGCTAGGGAGAAAGGAGTATGACCCATAGGAGTTCGATGCGAGGTCCGGTATGCCCACAGTACCTGGGGGAGCTGTTCTGGCCAGACTCCCTTGGCTTCGTCCAGTCTCTTCTTAAGGCTCGCCTTTAGTGTCTTATTGACGGCCTCAACCTGCCCATTTGCCTGGGGAGGAGAAGCTTTTCACAATGTCGTACCTTTCACATAATTCGGTGAAGAGGTCGCTGTCGAACTGCGTCCCATTGTCTGATACAATTTTCTTTGGCAGCCCGAACCGGCAGATAACGCTTTTGATCACAAAGTCGAAGACTCTCTTAGAAGTGATTGTTGCCAAGGGTTCTGCCTCAGCCCACTTGGTGAAGTAGTCGATAGCCACCACCGCGTAACAGATCCCTCCCTTTCCAGTAGGGAGGGCGCCAACCAGGTCGATTCCCCAGACCGCGAATGGCCACGGGGACGAGATCATCTTCAGCTCGACTGGGGGAGCTCGGGCAACTGTGGCGAATCGCTGGCACTTGTCACATTTCTTGACGTAAGAGATCGAGTCCTTTGACAGAGTGGGCCAGTAATATCCTTGCCTTAAGATTTTTAGGGCCAAACTTTGCCCCCCCAGTGTGATCTTCGCAAAAACCCTCATGCACCTCTTGCAAAATGGTCTTTGCTTCGCCTGGCAGAACACATCGCAAGAGAGGCAGGGAGTGCCCACGCCGGTATAGCATCCCATCTACCATTGTATACCTTGGAGCCTGGTAAAGTACCCGCCGTGCGTCATTACGCTCTTCAGGTAACTTTTCTTCGGTGAGATATTCGAGGATGGGGGTCATTCAGGTCGGTCTGACATCGATCATCTTGATCTCCGCCCCGACTTCTTCTATGCTTGGTTTCTCCAGGAATTCTACCGGTACTAACCCCAAAGTCTCCGTCTCCCCGGAGGTAGCGAGCTTGGCGAGGGCGTCTGCGTTGGCGTTCTGCTCTCGAGGTATCTTCTCGATTGAGCCCCGTTCAAATGAAGAGAACTCGACTTTTACCTTGACCAGGTAAGCAGCCATCTTGGTTCCCCGTGCTTGGTATTCACCTAGTACTTGGTTTACCACGAGCTGGGAATCGCTGAAACATTGAACGGAGCTGGCCTTCAGCTCCCGGGCCACCCTTAGCCGGCCAGTAATGCTTCATATTTAGCCTCATTGTTGGAAGCCTTGAATCCGAATCTCAACACCGAGTGGAATCGATGTCCTTCTGGGGATATCAAAATGATTCCAGCCCTGGAGCCGTTCTCGTTAGATGAGCCATCTACGAAGACCTTCCACGATGCCTGGAGTGAGGTGGCTTGGGGCGAATCTTCCACAGGATCTTCCCGGAATCCTGTGCATCCTGCCACAGAATCAGCCAAGGCCTGGCTTTTTATTGCAGTTCGCAGAGTGTACAAAATCTCAAACTGGCTGAGCTCAATAGCCCACTTCAACAGACGTCCCGATGCTTCAGGTTTTTGCAAAACCTGCCTTAAAGGTTGATCGGTTATGACATGTATTGAGTGGGATTAGAAATATGGCCTGAGCTTTCGGGAGGCCGTGATGAGACAGAACGCCATCTTTTCCATCAACGGATATCGAGACTCAGCTCCGAGAAGCCTCTTGCTGATGTAATAGACTGGCTTTTGAACCCGGTCTTCTTCTCGGACCAATACGACACTAGCTGCATCTTCTGTGACAGCTAGGTAAAGGAAAAGAGGCTCTCTTGCCGTTGGTTTGGACAATACGGGTGGCTCAGCTAGATGTGCTTTCAGGTCGAGGAAGGAACGTTCGCACTCCTCTACCCACTCGAACTTCTTATTCCCCCAGAGCAGGTTGTAGAATGGCAGGCACTTGTCGGTGGATTTAGAAATAAACCGATTAAGGGCTGCCACCCTTCCTGTCAGGCCTTGAACGTCCTTTCGCGACCGAGGTGAGGGAAGCTCGAGCAACGAACTGATCTTATCAGGGTTCGCCTCGATTCCTCTAGTGTTGACGATGAAACCCAGGAATTTTCCAGATGCGACCCTGAAAGTGCACTTCTGCGGGTTAAGCCTCATGCCGTATTCTCTTAGTATCTTGAAGCATTCCTCCAGGTTGGAAGCATGGTTATCGACAGTTTTCGACTTGACCAGCATGTCGTCAACGTACACTTCCATGTTCTTCTTGATCTGGTTGGCAAACATCCTGTTCACCAATCTTTGGTATGTAGCACCGGCGTTCTTCAGCCCGAACGACATGATCTTGTTACAATAGACGTTAGTTGGGGTCATGAAGCTAGTGTGTTCCTGGTCCGCTAGATTCATGGAGATCTGATTATACCCCAAATACGCATCCATAAAGGACATGAGCTAGTGCCCCGCCGTGGCGTCTACCAATTGGTCGATCCTCAGCAAGGGGAAACAGTCATTGGGGCAAGCTTTGTTCAGATCGGAGAAGTCGATGCAGGTCCGCCATTTCCCGTTGGGCTTCGGGACCAACACAGGATTGGCGACCCAGACCGGGAACTTGGCTTCGCGGATAAAGCCACACTTTTTGAGCCGGGCCACTTCCTCTTCTAGGGCTTCAGCTCAAGTCGTTCCCAGGCGCCTCTGTTTCTAGGACTTCGCAAGCATGCTCTTATCCAAATGGAGGGTGTGCATGATAACGCTTGGACTGATTCCCCCAAGCCTAACACCTTGATTTCCCAAGCTTTACTCCTCAATTTTCCAAAAACCTCCTCAAGCTTCTATGGCACCTAGAATAAACGAGGGAGAGAGAAAGGGAGCTGCTGAATTCCTTTTTCTTGAAATTTCCTAAACTTTCTGTGTATATCCCAGCCTGCTAAATTCTAAACCTGAGTGGAAAAGACTGAGTTACCCCTCACTCTTAGCTTATACCTCAAATATCCACAAGGGCAATTTTGTCCTTTGCTTTAAATCCCGCCATCCACAATTTGCATCCTATAATTCCCGCTATTTCCAATATTCTCACATGGTTACCAATAAATTCCCATTACCCACTATTTCCTGGTAATGCACTAAATTACTAGAATACCCCGAACCGGGTATCTAGACCCCGTTGTGACTTTTTTGCTAACTTGCTCATTGGAACTACCTCTCGTTAAGTAACCCAAATATATCCACATAATAATGTGGTCTCAATCACACAAGCACATATTCGTATTTATACCCCTAACGGGTCAATTTACCAATATACCCTTCTTATAAGAAACGGGCCCAAATGCACATATTTAATATCTTTAAAATACAAGCATGATTTATATTATAACATAATTCACATAATAATTCAATTATTGCCTCCCGGCCCCCTAATCCAGGCACTAAGCCTTATTAGGAAATTTGGGATGTTACAAAATACCTCGGGATCAGAATTCAAACGCAGATGCCTTAGCCAAACTCGCGAGTGCAAAAGACGCTGACACTTTAAATATAGTGCCAGTGGAACGACTACGCGAGCCGAGCATACCAACAGATAGAAACGAAGCCAGGACTCTTTAGAGACAGGCTGCTAGGTATATACTGGTCGATGGTGTTCTTTACCGAAGAGGATACTCCATGCCACTGCTCAGATGTATTTCATCAGAAAAGGCTAAAGAGCTGATGAAGAAAGTACATGAAGGCTTCTGTGGGGATCACGCTGGGGGGCAAAGCATATCGAAAAAGATTCTGAGGCAGGGTTATTTCTGGCCGACTATGAATGAAGACTCAATGGAGTTTGTGTGAAAATGTAATAAGTGTCAGAGATTTTCCAAGATCCCACGCGCAGCTCCCAACGAGTTAAAGCAAATGCAAAGTCCATGGCCCTTCGCAGTATGAGGTATCGATTTAATTGGATCCTTGCCAACGGGAAAGGGTGGAGTAAAATACGCAGTTGTAGCAGTCGACTACTTCACCAAATGAGTCGAAGCTGAGCCACTCGCTACCATAATGACAAAGAAAGTTCTTGACTTTGTCATCAAGAACATTGTTTGCCGGTATGGATTGCCTCGGAAGATTGTCTCAGACAACGGCACCCAGTTTGACAGTGACCTATTCACAGACTTCTGCGAAAGGCATGGAATCGTCAAAAGCTTTTCTTCAGTCGCGCATCCACAAGCAAATGGGCAAGTCGAAGCAGTGAATAAAACACTTAAGGATACCCTGAAGAAAAGGCTCGAAGAAGCTAAAGGAGCATGGCCGGAACAGCTGCCCGAAGTACTATGGTCGTAGAGAACTTCTCATCGAACAACAACAGGTCATACCCCGTTTTCCTTTGCATACGGGTATGAAGCCATGTTGCCAGTCGAGTGAGATCCGCCCTCACATCGAAGAATCACATACGACCAAGACCAGAATAGCCAACTGTTGATGGAGTCCCTAGCCTCGCTTGAGAAGAAACGAGAAAAAGCCCAACTTCGAGTAGCTGCGTACCAACAAAAAGTCGCCTGGTATTTTAACTCAAAAGTAAAAGAAAGAAAGTTCAGCGTCGAGGACCTAGTACTTCGATGAGTTTTCTTAAACACCCACGACCCAGCTGCTGGAGTACTCAGACCAAACTTGGAAGGACCTTACCAGATTGAAGAAGTCATTCACCCAGGCACATACAAACTTGCACGCTTAAATGGAGATCTCGTTCCGTGCTATTGGAATGGAGAACACCTGCGCAAGTATTATCAATAAACAATCCTTCTTAAAGGACTGGCTTGTATTAATTTTTACTTTTTACAAGTTTTGAAAAAGGGTTAGTCATGTTGTATGACTGATCACTTATAAGTGTAAGATATTTTTAAAAGATCACTCATAAAGACATGTTTAGTCCATTTTAATACGAGAATTATAAGGGACTGTGCGCAGCCAGTCATTATTGCCAACCTTTGTAAAAAAAATTTACAAGTATTGTTCATTACGTGTGTTGTTTTGCTGTATTACAAGTGTTGCATTTTATACCGAGCAATAATGTTCGTACAGGTCGTGGTCAAGGCAAGTGACCAAGGACCTAAAGCTCCTCAGTCACTTGGGGGGCATATAAGGTACATCGATAGCAAAGCATACCAAGAGGTATGTAAACACATGAACAAAATAAGTGAAAGCATGCTATGGTACTTAGAGTATTTTTCAAAATTTATATTTTGTTAAATCAAGCCAAAGTACTATGCTAAATTCGGTCATGCGAACAGATGTTATAATAAGCAGAAATATTATAATATCAAAGGGAATTCTTTTACACCGCAAGCAGTACTGCTTGGATGTAATTGTTCAAAAGTAAAAGGAAAATATGCTGCCCATGCAGCAAATTTAAAAAAGAAATCATAGTCTTTACATCACGACCCGTAGGTCATGTAATTAAAGAAAAGCAAAAGAACAAAAAACTTTAAGGAGCTTGAGGAGCAGGAGGATCTGTTGGAGCATTTTGATCGACCACGTCACCTCCAGCTTCTCCTCCCTCCACTTCGGTGGCTGGTTGAATGCTTGGGGAAGCAGGGACCCTAGCTCTCTCTTCGGCAGCTAACCAAGCAGTGCAGCGGGCTAGCTCGGCCTTCCTAGCGTCTTCTGGGAGGTAACTGAAATCAGCACTTTGGTTGTGTTTCCAAAAATCGTAGAAACGCCGAAGTGTCGCATTCTTATACCTCTCCAGGTCCTTGGCATTGGTGAGCTTAAGCTGCTCCACCTGGCTTTTAAGAACAGCAATGGTCGCGTCCTTAGCGAGATACTCCTCCCTAAGTTTCTTGACTTCACGCGTTGGATTCGGCTGGACTCCAGGTAGTCATCCCTCTGCTTCCTGAGAGTTTCCTGAGAAGCTTGCTTCTCTGCCAGTTCTGCCACCAAGGCATCCTTCTGCTGGGTGACTACCTCCAATTCCCCAGCATGCCTAGCCTCTGCGACTTGAAGCTCCTCGATGACCTTCGCCCGAGACTGCTCGATGCTAGCGCTAGCGCGAGTACTAGCCGCGGTCATTGTCAGCATGGCCTGCAGTCAAAGAGTAAGAGTTAGGCTATATTACAAGAAGGAAAGATAAGAGTCAAGATCGCAAAAAGAGAAAGAGTACTTACACTGGCCACTTCGTTAAGAGCCCTATTGAGGATCTGATCGACCCCCATGTTCTCAGCCTCAGCCATTGCCTCCCTGCAACGGTCATGCTTCAGGATATGAGCAAGGCGATCTTTAGCTGATCACAGGGAACGGCTCGAGAGTCTTGCCCCAGGAAGTTTGGCTTGCTGGGCCTGTTCTTTTTTAGCTGCAGGCAGAGGGTTTGTGGTGGCAGGCGGGGCCTCTTTCTCAGCGGAGGCAGGTGGTTGAGCAGAAGGTTGGCCAGAGGGCCCATCCTTGGAAGGATCAGCTGCTCGACCCTTCTTGGCCGAGGGTGCTTGGCTAGATTCGCCATCTTGTCTCCTGGCTGATTTCCTCCGTCGGACCAGGGGAACTTCCTCCTCCTCCTGAGTCTAGTATAAGTCGAAAACATTAGGGGAGGCCATTTCTGCAGAAAAAGATAAGCATGCAGACAGTAAGACAAAATAGATGACAAATTATCGTACATCAGAAAGGAAGTAAGGAAAATCACAAAGTCCAATACCCGAGCTACTACTACTTGTCGCTACACTACTGACTCTACTAGTCATACACACACTCTTTGGCACGAAGAAGTCTGGCCCTAGATGTAGAGTATACATAAAATTGTCGTCCCCGTCAAATAAGTGACAGGGAATTGGCAAGCTATTTAAAAGCGAAATAACAGTAACGTTTTCTTCTGAAGACTCATCCAAGTCTACGACAACTTCTGCTGCCTTTTGTTTCCCCTTCCCTTGGGGGGCAGAAGGCCTTTTTGCTAAGGGGGCGCCAGTTGGTTCCCTGATCGTAACCCCAGTCGGTCTCCTTCGAGGAGGGGACGCTGGGGGTTGCTGCTCGGGATGCCCCTCGGCAGTGGAATCTGCCACCGCGGGTTCCCTCATTTCCTGACAAGGGGTTAGGAGGCCAGACAACCTCAAGTTTTCATCAGTGACCAGAGACTTAACGCTTTTTTCAGCGTCAGCCATCCTGGCCAATGTGTTGGACCTCAACACCATGTCTGGTGTTGGGTTCGGGCATAACCATGGTCCTGAAAGCCACAAGATACTTTAGAGAAGTACACAGAAATTTGCTAAGAAAAGTAGCGACCAGTGGAAAAGGACATATACCTCCTCGAGCGAAGGCCAAGTTGTTCGTATTCATGTATGGCGTAAGGAAATACTCCTGATTGTATTTCCCCACGTTGGAGATATGAGTAGTGTCACTCAGGAACGTGCGGTTTGTTTCCTGGTGACCAAAGTGAAAAAAGCTCGTCCCGTACTGTTGAGGGTTAGACTTAAGATCAAAAAGGAAGTTGACCTCGTGGGGAGTGGGCTCTGGCCATTTTTGGAATTTGTAAAGGATATAGAGTGCAGCAAGCATTCTATATCCATTTGGAGTAATTTGAAAGGGGGCAACACCGAAGTAGTTTGCCACCCCCTGATAGAAAGGATGTAGAGGAATGGTAGCCCCCGCCTCTATGCGGTACCTCGACCAGGCACTGTAGACGCCCCCAGGCAGATTAGCTCTCTGGTCAGCAGCAGGGATCTTGAGATTGACCCCGGTAAGAGGATACTTTCTAAGGTAATTGGCAATTGGCAAGCATCCGGGGAGTCACCTGGCTGGTGGGAGAATGATACCATTCGACATCAGGAAGGTTTGAATGTCGAGGGCGAGCCCTGACCTGAATGCGAGGGTCAGGGGCAATGTTTTCTCGACCACTGGTCGAGGGAACCCTAGCCTGCGAATCAGGCTGGGCAGGAGGATTTGGATTGTTTTCAAGGTTCGATTTCTTTTTGCCTGGAGATTTAGAGCGGGCCATTTAAGGTGGTGATGGTTGAGGTCTAGAAGAAAAAACTCTTGAAAATGGAATCTCGTGAACGCGATGGGCCGGCTGTTCTTCGCCTTCAAGCAGTTGTGCAAGAAGATCATCGTCGATTGGCCGTTCACCTCCGCACAAATCTGGCATTAAAATCTGCGAACAGAAAAATGGGGAGGTGAGGATGGAGAATCTAGAAAGTTTGTTAGAATAACACTGGTCGTGTATAAAAGTCAAACTTTTATACAACAACATTCTAACAAAAAACTAATTTTTTCACACGAACAGTTTGAAAAGCAGATCAAAAAGTGAAAGTAAAAAGTTTTTGAAAAAGCTTTTTCAACTCCTTTAAGGGCGGGAAAAACTCAGTTTTTCAACTAGCATAAAAATCGAATTTTTACTTCGGTTTTATGTCCTAAATTTATGATATCGGCTATCAAACTAACTCGTAACTTCTAAATAGCAAAGAAACATCATCCTATCTACTATCACCCGATAAATCCCCTACCTTCATGCATCTCAACCCAGAAACACAGACAACACCAAAACTTAACAGTTAACCCACAGAGGCATGCACGGCAAAAATAAAAGAGCATAAATGTTCTGAAACTTACCAAAGAAAAGATCGTGGAGGTTTGAAAGAGCTTCAAGCAAAGACGAACGGACGGCTGGTTCTTGAAACGCTGAAAGATGGTCTTCAGAGAGAATGAAGGTTTTGATTTTAGGGTTTCTTGAAGGAGAAATAACTTGCGTAAAAAGGAAAAGAAGACTATGAGAAGGCTATATATATTTTTTGTCTGTGGCATGAAAGAGGAAGTAATCATCAGTTTTTGAAGCATGGGGAAGGGTGATAGCTGTCAATAGGTTACTTGGGAACTGAAAAGCTGTGATTGGACAGGGGTAGGCTACTTTTCCCGAAGATGCACGAACTACTCTGACAAATCTGGTGGGGTAATCGAAGGGTCGTTTTCCTTAAAGTTTATTTATTGTTGGTCGTAATAAATAAACTTGGGGGGGCAAATGTTATCCAAAAAACAGGCACGGATGACGTGGCAGGCGATTTTAAACACGTGGCTGACACCTGGAAAAGTTCTGTTAGAGTATCGACCAGTAAGACCTTCCTAGCGCGGCAGTTGAGTTTTTCTCACGACCAGCATGGTCGTACACTCCGCATATTTCAAGATCATCTTGTAGAGATCATAATCAATTCCAAGATTATCTCCAATGATTCCTGATTATCCGATTAATTAGGAGAGAATATCTGTAACAAATTAATGTAATCCTCCTTGAGCCTATAAATAGAGAAAGATAGCTCAAGGGAGGGACTTTTGGCTTTTGCTTAATTAAAATTACATACTTACGAGAGAATTAGAGCTATTGTATTACGATTGTACTGTTTATCTCTCTCAGGTTTGTGAAACTCGGAGAACCCTAGTTCTTTGATCACCCCTTTGAGATCTCATATCAATAATAGCTTAAGTGGAAGTAGGTCATTACCAGTTCTTGGGGCCGAACCACTATAATTTCTTGTGTCCTTTACTGTTTTTGGCATTATATTCATTCCAACACATCTATCCACATCAAGCTTTTTGACTCCGTGTCAGTTGACCAAAACAAGGGTCAACAACCCTCAAAGGCGATGAACCCCACAATGAAAGAAGTTGTAAAAAATGAAGTTTTGCAATTGCTAGACGCTGGTATTATTTACCCTATAGTTGATAGCAAATGAGTCAATCTAACTCAAGTTGTGCCCAAGAAATCTGGTGTCACCGTGATCCAAAATGAAAAAGGGGTCCTTGTCCCCACAAAAACTTTGACAGGGTGGCGCATGTGCATGGATTATAGAAAATTAAATGCCGCCTCCTGCAAAGATCATTTTCCACTCCTTGAGCATGCAGTTGGTCATCCTTTCTATTGCTTTCTTTATGGCTATTCTGGCTATTATCAAATTGAGATTGCATTAGAGGATCAAGATAAGACCACTTTCACTTGTCCCTTTGGCACTTTTGCTTTCCGGCGTATGCCATTTGGCTTATGTAATGCACCAGCTACTTTCCAAAGATGCATGATGAACATCTTTAGAGACATTATTGAAAACTCAATGGAAGTATTCATGGATGACCTAACCGTTTTTGGAAACTCCTTTGACACATGTCTTCTTCATCTTGAAGCTATTTTAAAATGATGCATTGAGAAAGGACTTGTGCTCAATTGGGAGAAATGCCACTTCATGGTATCTTCTCGCATAGTCTTAGGCCACATTGTTTCTGAAAGAGGAATTGAGGTTGATCAATCCAAAGTCGACCTTATCTTCAACCTGCCTACTCCTAAGACTGTCAAAGATGTTAGGTCATTCCTTAGTCATGCTGGTCTCTATAGGAGGTTAATACAAAAAATTTCAATGATTGCTCGTCCGCTGAGCAACTTCCTAGCCAAAGATGTTACTTTTGAATGGACACCTAAGTGTGAGGAATCATTCCGAACGCTTGTCAATTCACTCACTTCCGCTCCCATCATTCAGTCACCCAATTGGAGTCTTCCTTTCGAGATCATGTGTGACGCCAACAACTTTTTTGTGGGAGCTGTGCTAGGACAACAACGGGAGGGGAAACCCTTTGTTGTTTATTATGCAAGACGAACTCTCAATAGTGCCTAAATGAACTATTCCACTACTGAAAAAGAGTTGCTTGCCATTGTCTTTGCCCTTGACAAATTCTGATCTTATTTGATTGGATCGCCTATTACGATCTTCACAGATCACTCCGCCCTTAAGTATCTCCTTTCCAAAAAGGATGCTAAGGCGCAATTAATCCAGTGAATCCTTCTCCTGCAAGAATTTGATATAACGATCAAAGACAAGAAAGGTGTTGAAAATGTCGTCGTGTACCACTTGTCACGACTTGAATTCAGCGATTCCGCTGATGCTCCACCTATTCATGATGATTTTCCTGATGAGCAATTGATTTCCGTTACTAAGTTACCGTGGTATGCTCACATTGTGAACTACTTAGTAACAGGTGAACTCCCATCTGAATGGAGTTCACAAGACAAACGCAAAATTCTGGTCGAGAAGCGCAATTTCTTTTGGGATGACCCATATTTATTCAAGTATTTCCCCGACCAAATCATGCGAAGATGCATCCACGACGATGAGATGTCTAGTGTGCTGAATTTTTGCCACAATGATGCTTGTGGTGGTCACTTCTCTGTGAAGAAAACCGCTGCAAAAATCTTGCAATGCGGCCTTTACTGGCCCACTTTGTTCAAAGACACCAATGATTTCTGTCGTTCTTGTATAAGGTGCCAAAAGTTAGGCTCCTTATCTCGTCGACACATGATGACCCTGAACCCAATTCTTGTTATCGAAATATTTGATTGCTGAGGGACAGACTTTATGGGACCATTTCCACCTTCTTTTGGCTACCTTTACATTCTTCTTGCTGTGGATTATGTTTCCAAATGGGTCGAGGCTGTACCATGTCGAACCAATGATAACGCTACAGTTGTCAAATTCTTGAAAGAAAATGTGTTATCAAGGTTTGGTACTCCTCGCGCTATTATCAGTGATCAAGGCACTCATTTTTGCAACAGATATTTTGAAGCTCTTATGCGCAAGTATGGTGTACTTCATAAAGTTGCAAATGCCTATCATCCACAGACTAATGGTCAAGCTGAGTTAGCCAATAGGGAGATAAAACATATTCTGGAAAAGATGGTAAATCCCGACCGTAAAGATTGTTCTACACGTCTTTTAGACGCTCTTTGGGCATACCGCACTGCTTTCAAATCCCCTATAGGGATGTCTCCCTATCGGCTTGTCTTTGGAAAAGCATGTCATTTACATGTCGAGCTCGAGCATAAAGCGTATTGGGCTATCAAAGCCCTAAACTTTTATCTGAATTCCGCAGGTATCAATCGCAAACTCTAGTTGTCCGAAATTGAGGAGTTGAGAAACGATGCATATGACAATTCTAGGATTTATAAAGCAAAATTGAAAATCGCTCACGATAAACAAATCCTGTGAAAACACTTTGAGGCAAATCAGAAAGTGCATCTGTATGATTCTCGCTTGCACATGCACCCCAGTAAACTGCGATCGCGATGGACTGGTCCATTTATTGTGAAGCAAGCATTTCCCAACGGTTTTGTTGAGGTCGAGGACCCAACCGATGGGAGAATTTTTTGAGTCAATGGCCAAAGACTGAAGCATTATATTGAGAGTGTGAGTCATGTTGAAGAGGTCATTCTTAAGGACTCAATTTATACACTCTGAAGTTCTGAATGGTTTTTTTTTTGTATTTATTTATTTTTCCTTTTATTTTCCTGTCTCTCTTTTATTATTGTATGCTGTTTGTTTTGGGGTATTGTTACCAGGCTATTTTCGCTCTAGCCTCATGGACATGGTCATCATCCAGGTGTTCTCTTTCGTTACTGATTAGTGCTCTAAAATGCAAATTCATTGGTTTTAAAGTGTAAAATAAATTAAGTTTTAATTAATATTTTCATGAATTTATTGTAATATATTTTATAATTGAAAATGTTAATTTTAAATTTAATTTGTGTTTAATTTTCAGGAAATAAATTACATTTGGACATTAATAAAAAGAGAGAACAAAGAAATAGCTAAAAATGAAAAGGAAAACGAAGAAAATGGCATTTTTGAAGGAATTTGGCCTAGTCCCAAAGGCCCAAACCGAAAACCCAGGCCCGCTGGCCTCTTTCTCCACCTTCAGCGCCAGGTGTCCGTACCCTAGCGCGCCACGCGTCCCAGCAGATCCTCCCTTCCCCCCTGCGTTGACTGGTCAAACCAGCCTCCTCCTTCAGCCATGCACCCAACTCTTCAATGTAATACTTCAACCAAGCCAAACGTAGCTGCAGCCCAATGTTTCATCCGAAGCCCAGCAGCAGCCCAAACCCCTATAGCCTCCTTTCAGCAAGCCCAACAGGCCCAGTTCGCCCAACCAGCCAAATTCCTTCAACCCAGCCGCCCACGTGGCACATTTTCATTGGGGGTCAAAACCCACTTCTACCACCAGCCACCTTCAACCCATATTTTGTGAGTATTGGGCCTTGCAAAATTGCCATTTTGAGCTATAAAAGCTCATATTTTTTGGTGCTTTAGAAAAAAGGCATATTGACTATACACCAAAATAGCTAGGGTAATATTAATAATAAGATTTGATTTTTTAAAATCATATTTTATCATTAATATTTAAGATTTATTTTGTAAACCCTATTTTATTGTTTAATTTCTTTTTAGTCATTTTCTCCTTCTATAAATAGGGATTCTTTCTTCACAATATGTATGTAATTTTTAGAGTAAAGAAACTATAGCAAAATTTCTACTCACTTTCTTCTCATATTTTCTTCTTAGAATTTTGTGAGAATCATGAGCATAATGGCCTAATCTTCCTAGGAAGGTTAGGGATGATTCCATATGCTAGTGATGTTATTTTGCTACTTTGATTTACTATGTTCTTAATGTAATGTATTTGAGTTATTTATGTTCTTTCATCCCTAACTCTATTTTGTTATCTTTATTTACTTATGCTAATAGTATATATGATTAGTCATGTTCTTTCTATGTGCTTCTAATTAGTAAAAGTAATATTGATACATAATTTTATGTCTAATCTTCTATTGCATTATTGACCTTGGGTATTTTGTCATTTTTAAATTTTTCATAAGATTAACATTGTGCTTTTAAAGTAAAGAACTTTATAACTAAAATGGACTTTTGTTAGAAAAAAAAAAATATGGACTTTAATGTTATATTTTCCAAGTAAATGTTGGGATATAAACTATTTACTTGTGTATCTTTTTAAATCAAGTAACCAAGTAACTAAACAAGCATATGGATGATTCTTGAAACCTTTCCATTTCTCAAACTCTTGATTACATCTTACCTCTGTTTCACTAATCTCATTTTATCACTTTATCAAAAATATAATACCAAAATCTCAAACCTCTTTTCATTTCCATTTCTTATTTATTTCTTGTTACTAATTATTTTTTTGTTATTTTCTACTAATTTTTTGATTTTAGGTTACCTCCTTGTAGATCGACTGCTCGATTATACTACAACCACCGCTTAGTGGTTGTCACGATTTAAGCGTTAAGCAAATTTTGGCACCGTTGCCGGGAGGTAGTTTTCAAAGGTTTAGTGAAATTTTTTTACAAAAAATGTTAGTAACTTTATTTGTATTTTTGTTGGTGTGAATATTGTGTTAGTATAGTCTTTATTTTTATTTTTTTATTTTACTAATTTTAGTTAGTTTGGTTATTATTATTAAAAAAAACAAAAAAAAAATCATAAAAAAGTTAGTTATATATATATATATAAATTTTTCTTTCTTTTTTTTTTGGTAAAACAAACAAAAAAAAATCAAATTATACATATATAAATATACATATAAAAAGCATATGTATTTATTTATTTTCTCAACTTTTCGGATACCAAAAAAAAACATTATATATATATAAACTTATATTTTTTTTTCTTTTTAACTATAGTTTCATTAATCTTTCTTTTTTTTTTCTTTTTGTTTATTTTAGTTAAATAAATATTTGTAGAAAAAAAGATTAAGTTTGTTATTTTTTTTACTTTAATTTTCTTTTCTTTGTTTTATTTTTTTGTGTTTTTTATTTTGTTGCTTAGTTTAGGTTTTTCTTTTCCTTTGCCTTATTTTTCCTTAGAATTTAGGTTTTCAAAAAAAAAAAAAAACATAAAATGGCATAAAACTGTTCATAAAATTTCAATCATAAAACACTTAGTATTGGGAACAATTGTGTAATATTACAAATGGTAGAAACCGATATTGTTCTGTCTAGAAAAATTGGTTGTTAAATAAGGTTTGTGATAGGATTACCCTCCACACTTACCTAGGAACCTCAGGGAGTTCTGTCTAGGCAAGTGTGGGTCTAAAGCGGTACCTTGGCAACCTTCCCGATCGGCCTGGGAACATTTCGAGCATCTAAATTTGCACTATTACATTGTTGAACTTATTTCTATAAGAAAACCAAGCTTGTTCTGTCAAAATAAGCAATTTCACTCTGCTTAAAGGTTGTTTGGTCGAAAAGGTTAACTTGTGATCCACCATACTTACTCAGTAACCTCAAGGAGTTCTAGTAAGGTATTGGAGATCACCCCAAAACCTCCAAATCTTCCTGGGAACAAGTTTAACAAAAATTTGTTTAAAAAAATTAAAAAAAGCAAAGAAAATAAAAAAAATAATAAATCTAATTCTTATTTTCGAGAGTGGATGAATCATCACGAAACTTCTAGTGACACTTCTTCCAATTCATCCACCACTCCTTCCGGAACTCCTTCCACCAATCCTGCTTCTCCATAATCCTTCGCTGATAATAATCCATTCGCAATGGCTCGCAATGATGAAATCCAACCAAGGACTCTCAATGACTACCTCCATCATACTCGCACTTCCACGCCTTCATGCATTATCTTCCCTCCTATTATGCCCACATTAGACTTTAAACCTAGCATGATTCAACTCTTGCCCACATTTCATGGAATGGAAAACGAAAGCCCATACGTGCATATCAGAGAATTTGAGGAGGTAGTAGCCACGTTCTATAACCAAGCCGAAAATGCCGATGTTGTGCGACTGAAGTTCTTCCCTTTCTCCATGAAGGACAAAGCCAAAAGTTGGTTATACTCTTTGAGACCTAGGTCTATTGGAACATGGGAGGAGATGACCAAATCCTTCTTTCTGAAACACTTCCCTAGCCATAAGAGCAACAGTCTAAAATGACAGATTTACAAATTCTTCCAAAAAGACAATGAAACGTTCTATCAAGTCTGGGAAAGATTCAAAGATCTGTTAAATCAATGCCCGCACCATGGCTATAAGAATTGGCGTTTGGTCAGCTACTTCTATGAAGGCCTCATGAGTCGTGAGCGCCAGTTTGTAGAAATGTTATGCAATGGTGAATTCCTCAAAAAAGAGCCAGACGTTGCTCTTGAATATCTCGAAGAAACCCTGAAAAAGTCTCACACCTGGACTAGTTCGAGTGCTACCGACAACACCAACCGACACAAACCATCTGGGATCTATCAACTTCGAGAAGAGGATAGTGTTAAGGCCCAACTCGAAGCTTTGAAAAAGCAGTTTGAGGTCTTAATGATGAAAAATGGCCAAAAATCGCACATGATCGCTCAAGCGGAACCGCAAGAACCATGCTTTGTTTTTGGAGGGATGGAGCACTTAGCAAATGACTGCTTAGCTTTGAATGAAATGAGGGGGGTTTATGAGGAGCAATGCAATGCCTTAGGGGCATATAACAAGCCATTCTCCCATACGTACAACCCTGGTTGGAGATGTTAGGAAAACTTTATACAAGATCTTTGTTTATTTTCATGTATATCTAATATTAAACAAATTAATACGAGATAGCCTAAAACATGTTTCTAAAATTGAATTCAAAGAGAAACAAAGAATAGAATACTTACAGTATATGCAGCGGAATGAAATAGTCCTTCCGTTAGTTTCTCTAACTCTTGTATCCTCTTTGTCGCAGAGTATTGTAAAGAAACTGAACCGTTCTTCTAATTTCTTCACAGTCTTCCAATGTAACCTTAGAATCACCTAGACTAGTGTGGGCAATTCTCAACACATGAGATAGATATAGAGAGAAGAAGAGAAAATAACAAAGAGGCTTAGAAAAGGACTTGTGTTTAGAGAGAATCTAAAACTATCAGAAAATCTGACTTGTGACTTGTCAAACTTATGTTTTGACTTCTCTCTAAGCACTCTTTTTATAGACTCAATTAGGCCATTTAATTTAATTAAAAAATAAATAAAATAATAGCCAATTTGAAGCCCTAGGTCGAAATTATCATGGGCTTTAGACCCGTGAAATTTCCCATTTGATTATAAGCCCATTGGACTTAAAATCAAGGCATGTATTATTTTCTATTGATTTAATTAATTAAATAATCATTTAAATCTTTTATCAAATTAATTATTTATAATTTGAACCTTGATTTAAACTTATTTATTAATTTAGATACCAATATATCTTAATTAATAAATCTGTCATAATTTCTCTTTTCTTCTCAAAATTACATAACTCTGTGGAATATCCAAAATTGACCTCGTCAACTTTGATAATTCTAATTGATAATTAAATCAATTAATTGAGACTATCTAGATGATTTTATCCAAGGTACAATGGGGACCATGGGCCTATGAATTGAAGCTCCAATAAGTTATCATAAATCTAACAAATAAATTTACTAACTTATTAATTCCTTGTGACTCCACTATAATCTCGGAATTGCACTCTTGAATTCATAGAATGCTCTATAACAAATATAGATACGCTATTAATTTCCATTGTTACAACCATAATCGACACTCAATCCTCTCTACAATGAGATAGGACTAAAATATCGTTTTACCCCTCATTGTATTTTATCCTCAAAACACTTAGTTCCTTGTAAATGATATTCCAGTAAACTAATTTAATTACTGAAATGAGATCTCTATCATTTAACACCTTGAACCAAACTAAAAGGAAACCATCATTTCACTTATTCATCAGAAGCTATAGATGTTCATATCTATGATTAACACTCCCACTCAATTATACTACCGAGTTCCCAAGATGTAAGTATGTGCTAGTCCGTAGGGTAAGCTAGTAATGAACAAGTCAAAGAACTCAAATAATACAATCGGTTAGAATACTAACCACTCAGAATTGAGATTGAATTGACATATGGTCAACTATATGATATGATTAGAATAGATAATAACAGAATGTTTACTTATCTTATCAACTGTCAATATCGGTCCTGTCCGATGTAACAAATACATCCGATCTTATCTACTTTGCTAATGTTCTGGAAAGAACATAACATTGTAATGTGTAAGTAGATCATATCGTAGATTGGCAAGTCAGTGTAAATCCGGTGCACTGACTAATCTTAGGACTAACTTATTTTGAACATATAATCATATTTATATTCCACTGTGATTACGTCACTATAAATAAGATTAGCTATATGCTCGGGATTTAATAGAAGTTTATATTAAACAAATAATCATGAAAATAAAACATGTGAGCAAAGTGATTAACCAAGTCAAAAAATGATTTCTATTATTTTATTGATAATAAAATGAGATTACAAAGAATTTGAGTTTTAATTAGAGCATAAAACCCCAACAGGAGAAACCACCCAAATTTCAGTTGGAGAGATTCCAACCAAGCTCAATCGTCTGGAGGCCAATAGAGAAATGAGCAACAAGTTCAACCATCAAAGGCGTATTCAGCACCTCAATACAATGCTCATCCACAGTGAAATTTTCTCGAGAATAATCTTCATGCATTCATGGAGGAACAATCCAAACTTAATCGCCAAATGATGGAAAAAATCAAGGAAATGAAATGTCAATTCTCAAAATTGACTGAATCCTTGGCCATTCCAGAAAAAGGCAAACTTCCTTCCCAACCAAAATTCAATGTGCAAGGCCAACACATGGCCCAATCTTCAAATTCTAATGATCAAAATGTCAAGGAAGTGAATGCCATCACGACGAGAAGCAATAAAACTTTGCAAGACCCACCCATAAAATCCAACACTCCCAGTACTCCAAATGTCATTTTCGAAAATCTACCACTCAATGCCACTCCAAAAGTACCATTTCCCCAAGCTTTGATACCTGTTGGGAAACTTCCTGCTAACCGAGCTGAACTCCTTGAGCACTTGACACAAGTGAAGATTAATCTTCCCTTGCTTCACATCATTAAACAAGTGCCTGCTTATGCCAAAATCATCAAGGATCTATGCACTGCAAAAAGGAAGCACCATGTCAAGAAGACTGCTTTCTTGACTGAGCAAGTGAGTGCGGTGATTGAACAAAAGGCACCGCCGAAATACAAAGATCCCGATTGTCCCACCATTTCTTGCCAAATTGGGACCCATGAAATCAGCCAAGCCTTACTTGATCTTGGCTCGAGTGTAAATCTCATGCCCTACTTTGTATACTCGCAACTCGGTCTTGGAGAAATGAAACCAACATCTGTTGTGCTACAGCTTGTTGATCGTTCCACCAAAAAGCCTAGGGGTATTGTTGAGGATGTATTGGTTCAAATTGAAAAATTCTATTACCCCGTGGATTTTCTTATTCCTGATACCCAATCTGTGGTGAACATGGAGTCTAAAATTCCTATTAGCCTCGGAAGACCATTCCTTGCCATTGCAAATGCTTTGATCAATTGTCGGAATGGTCTAATGAAGATATCGTTTGGAAACATGACTCTTGAAGTCAATATCTTCCACATCGGGAAACAACCCTGAGAAGATGATGAATGCTATCAAACATTCATGATTGACACTATAATTCCCGAGGAGGTTTAATTGCGAAGCAACTTTGATAATCTTGATGAACTTCTCCTTCTGTCTGACAATGAAAGTCCCCGTTCTATTGAGTCTACTCTTGAAATATCAGATCGCATAGACTCACGCCATAGAAGGACTCAGTTTTGGCAACCTTGCTTTGAAGATCTACCTCGTGAGAGGTCACAGCCAAAGACTTCAGTCAAAGAGGTTCCAATTGTTCAATTGACCCAACTTCCTAAGGGTTTGAAACATGCCTTCTTGGGAGATGGTGAAACCTTTCCAGTTATCATCTCATCTAACCTTCAAAATTCTCAAGAATTGCATTTACTCGAGCTACTGCAGATGCATAAATCAGCGATAGGTTGGACGCTTGCTGATATCAAAGGTATTAGCCCTCTAATTTGCTCCCATCGAATCAATCTAGAGGACGAAGCCATCCCTTGAAGAGACCCTCAAAGGAAATTGAACCCCACAATGAAAGAATTTGTAAAAAATGAAGTTTTGAAATTGCTAGACGCTGACATTATTTACCCGGTAGCAGATAGCAAATGGGTCAGTCTGACTCAAGTCGTGCCCAAGAAATCTGGTGTCACCGTTATCCAAAACAAAAAAGGGCTCCTTGTCCCCACAAACACGGTGACGGGGTGGCGCATGTGCATTGATTATAGAAAATTAAATGCCGCCTCCCGCAAAGATCATTTTCCACTCCCATTCATTGATCAAATCCTTGAACGTGTAGCTAGTCATCCTTTTTATTGCTTTCTTGATGACTATTCTGGCTATTATCAAATTGAGATTGCATTAGAGGATCAAGATAAGACCATTTTCACTTGTCCCTTTGGCACTTTTGCTTTCCGGCGTATGCCATTTGGCTTGTGTAATGCACCAGCTACTTTCCAATGATGCATGATGAGCATCTTTAGTGACTTGATCGAAATATCAATGGAAGTATTCATGGATGACCTAACCGTTTTTGGAAACTCCTTTGAGACATGTCTTCTTCATCTTGAAGCAATTTTAAAACGATGCATTGAGAAAGGACTTGTACTCAATTGGGAGAAATTCCACTTCATGGTATCTTCTGGCATAGTCTTAGACCACATTGTTTCTGAAAAAGGAATTGAGGTTGATCAATCCAAAGTCGACCTTATCTCCAACCTGCCGACTCCTAAGACTGCCAAAGACGTTAGGTCATTTCTTGGTCATGCTGGTTTCTATTGGAGGTTCATACAAAAATTTTCAATGATTTCCCGTTCGCTAAGCAACCTCCTAGCCAAAGATGCCACTTTTGAATGGACACCTAAGTGTGAGGAATCATTTTGAACGCTTGTCAATTCACTCACTTCCGCTCCCATCATTCAGTCACTCAATTGGAGTCTTTCTTTTGAGATCATGTGTGATGCTAGCAACTTTGTTGTGGGAGTTGTGCTAGGACAACGAAGGGAGGGGAAACCCTTTGTTGTCTATTATGCAAGCCGAACTCTCAATAGTGCTCAAATGAACTATTCCACTACTGAAAAAGAGTTGCTTGCTGCTATCTTTGCCCTTGACAAATTCTGATCTTATTGGATTGGATCACCTATTACGATCTTCACAGATCACTCCGCCCTTAAGTATCTCCTTTCCAAAAAGGATGCTAAGGCGCGATAAATACGGTGGATCCTTCTCCTGCAAGAATTTGACATAACGATCAAAGACAAGAAATGTGTAGAAAATGTCATCGCGGACCACTTGTCCCGACTTGAACTCAGCGATCCCGCTGATGGTCCACCTATTCACGAAGATTTCCCCGATGATAACGCTACAGTTGTCAAATTCTTGAAAGAAAATGTGTTATCAAGGTTCGGTACTCCTTGCTTTCGCAACAGATCCTTTGAGGCTCGTATGCGCAAGTACGGTGTACTTCATAAAGTTGCAAATGCCTATCATCCACAGACTAATGGTCAAGCTGAGTTAGCCAATTGGGAGATAAAACACATTCTGGAAAAAACGGTAAATCCCGACCGCAAAGATTGGTCTACACGTCTTCTAGATGCTCTTTGGGCATACCGCACTGCTTTCAAGTCCCCTCTTAGGATGTCTCCCTATCGGCTTGTCTTTGGAAAAGCCTTTCATTTACCTGTCGAGCTCGAGCATAAAGCGTATTGGGCTATCAAAGCCCTAAACTTTGATCTGAATGCCACAGGTATTAATTGCAAACTCCAGTTGTCCGATATTGAGGAGTTGAGAAGCGATGCATATGACAATTCCAGGATTTATAAAGCGAAATTGAAAATTGCTCACGATAAACAAATCCTGCGAAAACACTTTGAGCCAAATCAAAAAGTGCTTCTGTACGATTCTCGCTTGCACTTGCATCCCGGTAAACTGCGATCGCGATGGACTGGTCCATTTGTAGTGAAGCAAGCCTTTCCCAACAGTTTTGTTGAGGTCGAGAACCCAACCGATGGGAAAAAATTTCGAGTCAATGGCCAAAGACTAAAGCATTACATTGAGAGTGTGAGTCGTGTTGAAGAGGTCCTTCTTAAGGACCCAATTTATACACTCTAAAGTTCTGAATGGTTTGTTTTTTATATATTTATTTATTTTTCCTTTTATTTTTTTCTATCTTTCTTTTATTTTTGTATGCTTTTGTTTTTGTATTCTGTTTTGGGGTATTGTTACCAAGCTATTTTCGCTCTCGCCTTATGGACATGGTCATCATCCAGGTGTTCTCTCTCCTTACCTTTTTCATTGATTATTCATTTTGACATTGAGGACCCTGTCTGATTTTTGGTTGAGGGTGGTGAGCATGCATTGGCTTTCATTTAAAAAATCTTATTGTTGTGTCATTAGCATTCATTTAAGTCAAATTTTCTCAAAATTATCCAAGCATGCATATAATTTGTTGGTTTGAGTCAGTTCTTACTATGTTTAGCTATTAAGAAGTGATTTTTAGAGTTCTTTTGTGCACTTTCCAAACATGTGATAAATTTGTTGTTAACACAAATAGTTGAGAGAAATTTAAAGTTTAAAGTTTTTCATTTCTTGGTGAGTTGTGAGAGTTAAGAAAACAATTTTTTGAACTTTTATTGATCATTTGAGTTGGTAAGTCACATCTTTGGAATTTAAAACATGACATTTACTAGAGGGATGTTTTTCATATAAGAATGAGTCTTTGTAATAATTTTTAAATTTATGTTCAATAGATTTTTTTGTAATTTCCTTTCATTTTTGTGTTGTCTCTTGTCAAAAAAAAAAAATTAAAAAGGGAAAAGAATGATGAAAAAAAAAAGAAGAAAAACAAAAGAAAAAGAAAAAAAAAATAATATAATAGATAAATGAAAAAAAAGAAGAAAAAAAAAAGAGAACAAGAGCAACACTTCCTTCTATTATTTTGTAGTTGTTGAAAAAAAAATATTTCTATTACTATTATTTTGTGTAATTGTATTAAAAAAACAGTTTTATTATCATTATAGTTCATTTTCTTATTTATCATTTTTAGTTAGTTGTCATTTTTTTTTTTTGAGTTTTCTCATGTAAATCCCAAAGGTTGTTTGTTATTTGAATTCCAATAAGTTGATTTGCCTATCTTATGATCAATACTTGTTCAAATTGCTTGTCCTAAAAAGTTTATCTTTTCTCATTTAAGCGTAAATTGTTACATTTCCAACTCCAAGAGTGTAATCCGTCCCATACAAATACTTTCAATGCCCGTGAGGAATTTGGAGTTGAGACATTTATACTTTTGAGATTTTTCGATACTATTTGTGTTATGACTTACGATAAAATAATATAGTTTGGTGCACACACACACAACTCTGAAATTGCAACTGAAGTAATTTAGATAGTAATTTCTAACTTCTTGCTGACACTTCGAAAATGCTTAAATGATTTTGCTTGGTTTGACTTGATTATTCAACTTGACAATCTTCTTTTTCGCTTGAATTGCTAGGGACTAGCAATAAGCTAGTTAGGGGTTGTGATTAGTGCTAAAAATGCAAATTCATTGGTTTTAAAGTGTAAAATAAATTAAGTTTTAATTAATATTTTTATGAATTTATTGTAATATATTTTATAATTGAAAATATTAATTTTAAATTTAATTTGTGTTTAATTTTCAGGAAATAAATTGCATTTCGACATTAATAAAAAGAGAGAACAAAGAAATAGCTAAAAATGAAAAGGAAAATGAAGAAAATGGCATTTTTGAAGGAGTTTGGCCCAGTCCCAAAGGCCCAAACTGAAAGCCCAGGCCCGCTGGCCTCTTTCTCCACCTTAAGCGCCAGGTGTCCGCACCCCAGCGCGCCACACGTCCCAGCAGATCCTCCCTTCCCCTCCTGCGTTGACCGGTTAAACCAGGCTCCTCCTTCAGCCATGCGCCGAGCTCTTCAATGTAATACTTCAACCAAGCCAAACGTAGCTGCAGCCCAATGTTTCATCCGAAGCCCAGCAGCTGCCCAAACCCCTTCAGCCTCCTTTCAATAAGCCCAACAGGCCCAGTTCGCCCAACCAACCATTTTCCTTCAACCTAGCCGCCCAAGTGGCACATTTTCATTGGCTGGAAATGGGTCAAAACCCACTTATCCCACCAGCCACCTTCAACCCATATTTTGTGGGTATTGGGCCTTGCAAAATTGCCATTTTGAGCTTTAAAAGCTCATCTTTTTTGGTGCTTTAGAAAAAGGGCATATTGACCATACACCAAAATAGCTAGGATAATATTAATAATAAGATTTGATTTTTCAAAATCATATTTTATTATTAAGATTTATTTTGTAAACCCTATTTTGTTGTTTAATTTCTTTTTAGTCATTTTCTCCTTCTATAAATAAGGATTCTTTCTTCACAATATGTAGGTAATTTTTAGAGTAAAGAAACTATAGCAAAATTTCTACTCACTTTCTTCTCATATTTTCTTCTTAGAATTTTGTGAGAATCATGAGCATAATGGCCTAATCTTCCTAGGAAGGTTAGGGATGATTCCATATGCTAGTGATGCTATTTTGCTATTTTGCTACTTTGATTTACTATGCTCTTAATGTAATGTATTTGAGTTATTTATGTTCTTTCATCCCTATCTCTATTTTGTTATCTTTATTTACTTATGCTAATAGTATATAGGATTAGTCATGCTCTTTCTATGTGTTTCTAATTAGTAAAAGTAATATTGATACATAATTTTATGTCTAATCTTCTATTGCATTATTGCCCTTGGGTATTTTGTCATTTTTAGATTTTTCATAAGATTAACATTGTGCTTTTAAAGTAAAGAACTTTATAACTCAAATGGACTTTTGTTAGAAAAAAAATATATGGACTTTAATGTTATATTTTCCAAGTAAATGTTGGGATGTGAACTATTTACTTGTGTATCTTTGTAAATCAAGTAACCAAGTAACTAAACAAGCATATGGATGATTCTTGAAACCTTTCCATTTCTCAAACTCTTGATTACATCTTACCTCTATTTCACTTATCTCATTTTATTACTTTATCAAAAAGACAATACCAAAATCTCAAACTTCTTTTCTGTTGACGCCGTTTTTCGTCAAACAGTGAAAGAAGAGCACATAAACAATAACTGATAATGGCCAATTGAAATAAGACAATACAAACACACGATTTTTACGTGGTTCAGCAGTTAAATCTGCCTAGTCCACGAGTCTCTGTTATTAGACTCAAGATTATCTCTGGAAATTCTTCAGGAATGAATTCTCCAGAGTTTTCTCTCAAGGTTCAAAATTTCGGTCTTTTACAATGGTGCATGGCCTCTCTATTTATAGAGAAGATTGAAGAATACTATCCCACATATTTTGGGTAGTTACTCTTTTTGTGTAAATCAAATAAATGGCTTTAAACGCCTATAATCAGATATAAAAGGAAACGTCCCCTGAAGACCAGGGGACGTATAACTGACCAAATAATATCCCACGATTCTAGGGGATTTACAATAATAAATGAGGATTACATTTCGTATAGACATCACTTATATATATTCAAGGTGGTTATCAGGTATCTCCAAGGCTTTAACTTCCCAGGTTTCCCGTCATCTTTCGAGATCGTATGTGCGTCGAGCTCGGGACCTCTGATCCGGGGTCATCCCCGAAGATGGATGCGTCTCCGGAGCTACCTTTTCGAGATCATGAACACTCTGAGGTCACCATATTCGAGGTCGTCTATGTCCTGCAGGCTCGATATTTAATCCTGGAGCATATTTCCAACCTTATGAGTCCACTTGTTTGCGAATCCAAATTTCGAGGTCATATTTAACATAGCTCGAAATCTGGGTGTAACATCTTGCCCCCTCAAAAGTATTTGTTCGAATCCTAAGAGAAGGAAACTTTTGAACTACTTTCTTTGAGAACTGTACCGTCACACTTTTGAAAATGGACACGCGTCAGCTGGGTATTGCTCATTTTTTGGTACTTGAGTACCTTGGAAACATGCCCACGATCATCCGTCTGCCACCTTTTTGGTGCCATCTTGTCATTGATTCCCATCCGTCCGATCTAGCAAGGATTTCATTCAACGCCCCGGATTAATCCCCCTTTTTCCATCTATATATACGAGACCCCATTCTTCATCTTCATTTTTACCTTCGTTCACCAAAAGCAAGAAAAGAAGAAAAACGAAACCAGAGACCTCTTTATAAAGTTTCTATTCTGTGCATGTTTTCTCGGCCAAAGAAACAAAGAAACCCTGGTCTGTTCGAGTCCGTGAGTTCTTATTTGCAACCTCTTCTTCAATCGACAATCTCTCTGCAATCGCCATTATTGTGTAAGTATGCAATCCTTGTTTTCCATTTTGTCAATTTTTATTCATGCTGTTCTTGCTGTGTATGTGTATATACTAGTTTACATCCTTAGCATAATATGATAGGAGGTTTTGATCCGATAGGCTCTTATGCTTTTTAGACTTCCATACTGGATTTACATCACTGGCTTATACCCAGTTTTCATATTTGAGTGAGGTTCCTATTTTCTGGGTTTTGAAATTTTTTAGGCGACGTTTCTTGTACACTAAGTTTTCGGGTAAAAAACATGGGCCTTGACAAATGCACGAAACCCAAGGCTGCCTTTCCTGGTTAACCGCCACTCTTTTCCCTTGATTTTCGGGATTTTCAAAAAAATTTCTACTCTCCTTCCTTTCCCGTGGAACGCACGTCCTGACTCTTTAATAAGGGTCTTAATATATAGCTTGTTTTGCTCCTTAACCCCGAGTTCCTAAGTTCGAGCTCGGAACTCTTGCATGCATGGCCCTCACCATTTTTTCTTTCTCGCTGGATGTCACAGAATCTGGAAAGACGGTGGGGGTCGTTGCTGGCAATCCCTTACGAGCCAAAATCTCCGAGCCCAGAATCGTTGTTCGCCTGGAATCAACGTCGGATAAGAGAATACGAGCTTGCGCGCGAGCAAGAGGACATTCGAGCTCACTACCGCCGCCAGATAGACGATGTCATAGAGGGGAAGAGGAGAGTTCTTCGGGAGGCCCTCTATCCAGAATCCTATTCAGGACCTAGGCCGATTCCTCTCGATCCTGCATTAAAGGTTACTGTCGTGTACCATCCAGGAGAGCTCAAATTTTCACTAATGGGGGAACCTTCTTCCTCGTAGCCGAGGAGAGAAATGTTTGAGGCCGAGCACTACTGGAGCTCGGTTACCACAACTAGTCAGATAACTGACATCCTGGCTTTCCACGGCCTTAGCTTGTCAGGCTCCTTAAAGTGTCGACCTCCAGTCGACCATGAACGAAGCTGCTTCGCCCCTGGGGGCTGCGACGCCAGTGTGAAATACGCGACCTGGAGCCAGGAACACATGAGGGCAGGAGCTCTGTTGCCCTTGAAGTATTTTTTCAAGGACTTCACGGATTTCGTTGGGTTGGCCCCATTCCAACTCAACACCAACTCTTACAGGGTACTGTCTGCCCTGAGGTCCTTATACCACGAGATGGGGTGGAAAGGACCTTCGCCTCAAGAGATCTTGTATCTCTTTTGCCTGAAAAGTAACCCCTCCCGAGCTCGGGGAGGGGATGGCTTTTATTACCTCTCAAGCTATCCCAAGGAGAAGAAGGTCTTTGGAGATCTTCCCAATCATCCGCCTGATTTCAAGAGGGCCTTCTTCTGGACAGACGGTCTGTCCCCGTCTCGACACTACTCGTTCAGGCAGATTCGTAAGTATTCTTGTTATCTTTATTTCTGTGCTCGAGATTTTAGCTCTTAGATCCGTACTTAGTAGAAATATGTTATCTTTCAGCGTCCCACTCCTGACGATACAATGAAGGAGCATAGAGAGACCCTGCTCCAACTCCCCCATGGCAGGAGGTCTCTCCTATACCTTTTACACGAGGATAAGCTCCGAAAGTGCGGACTTTTGGAGGAGGGCCAGTCCACCTTTGACTGGTCCAATATAAAATATGAACACTGGGAGCAGGTGCCCCTGCTCACAGGCGCCCTCCCTCCAAGGAGAGAAACGAGGCCACCACTTCCAGTTCGCCAGAGGAGTCCGCCGTCTGGGAATGAGGCTAATGATGAAGCTTCGAGCTCAGATTTGGATGAAGGTAAAGTCCTCCCTACTTCGAGAATGTGGTCCCCCACCTTACTAAAACACAGGCCCAATAAGTTAGTCTCGTGCCCACAGGATAGATACCACTTCTACATATGGAGTTGGGTAGATGACTGTGTCCATAGGTTTGATAGTGGGCTCGGGAAATACGACACCATGTATACCATGGACGAGGTGTGGAATGGGATAGCTGTTCAGTATGGGACCAACGATTATAGGGACCTTTCGAGGTTATCGCCCACATATAGGGAAGGCACTCCCCCCGCCTCCTCTGAAGACGGGGGAATTTCATGGTCCCCAAGCTCGAACTTGGGGGAGAGTTCCAGTTAGGTTTCTTCTATCATCACTTTACATATATGTGATACTGAAACAACTTGTATGCTTCTCTTTTACTGGCTCACTCTATGTTGTGACTTGTGCAGGCAAGATGGACTCCGACCTCGACAACATCATCGATGGTGCTGGCGCCAAGAGGAGCAAGCGTCCCAGAGCGGGGTCGTTTAAGATTGACCATCCGGGCAAAGGCCCCAAGAGGTCCAAGAAAACACCTCCCCTTGCTCCGCCGGTTTCGAGCTCCATCGCTGCGGCGACTTCCCAGGCCGGCGCTTCCACAACGGCGCCATCCTCACAGGTCGTCTCCTCTGCTGTGGCGCCGACTTCGCTGGTTGGTCCCTCCATTATGGCTGAGTCCCAACCTCCTGTGGTAGGTCAGTCATCTTTAGGTCCGTTTTCTAGAAGGCCTTCTGCTTCTCGAGCTCAGACGCTATCAATTTCCACCCACATGGTTGCATATGTGGTCGATAATGCCGCTGGGTCCCATGGATCTACGCTGGTCTCGGATGTTATGTCCCAGATCGGCCAGAGCTATGGTAGTCTCGAGGCTACCCAATGGCAGTGCTTAAATGACACCCGAGATTGCACTGTTCTCTACGAGAAGAGTATCGAGCATACTGCCGCGGTGAGTATCCTTTTATAGTCCTTCCTTTTCTGCTTATAATCACACTGACCTGGAGCTAATGGTGGTCTCTTCCTTTTTCAGGCTCTTGCCTTTACTGCCCAGCTCAACTATAAGCTGAACAATGAGATCCACTCGAGCAAGTCTCATGCACAGGAGGTGAAAGATCTCCAGCTCAAAGCATGCGATGATCTGAAGGCAGCGAATGCGAAGCTTGAGGCAGGAGCCAAGGAACGTGAGGACATGGCCACCGAGCTCGGGAAGCTGAAAGCTGAGCTCGAGGAGCATAAGAAGGAGATCACCCAGCTTCAGGAGACCAACAAGAAATTTGAAGAGGAAAAGGCTGCTACCTTCAACATCATGGAGGATGAAAAAGCTCGCCTCCTTGCTGAGTACAAAGAGAAGAAGGATCAAGCGGTTGACTCTGCTATGTACCGAATGTGGGCCTACAATGAAGATCTGGACACCAGCTTCTTAGGTCCTCACGAGGCGCCGCTTCTTGAAAGGTGGAATGCTCGGTTCGAGAAGGAAGAGGCTGAGCAGCTCGAGAAGGAGAAGGCTGATCAGCTCGAGAAGGAAAAGGCTGCTCGGGACGCCGTTTCGGAGGGAGCCCAGGAGGATAGCCATGCTATTCGTCCTGAGGAATCCGGTGCTGCAGATGCTGAGAAGTCCAAGGAGATTCCTCTTCCTTGACTCTGATCTCGGGGAAACCATTTATTGGGGCTGCGTCCCCATATTTCTGTAATTATTTTAATTTATGACCTCGGGGCTGATACAATTTCTTTAAATATTACTTATATATGCTTTACATTTCTTGGCTCGAAATATTTGGCACATTTTATATTGATGAATTAGTTATGTTTATTTAGTCATACAAACATATGGTGGATTTAGGTTCGAAGCTCAATGCATTCATGCACAGTTTGTTCAAATTATCCGCTTCCGACCTCGTTATTCTTCAAAGTCGGATATTACTTCAACCATGAACCCAAAAGTACTTATATGGTATGTAATGTGGATGATTTGGTTATATATTTTTTGCTTAGTCACTTTTTCTCATCCTCGGTTTTTGCTCCAAGGTTAAGAGTTCGAAACTATTTTCTTTAAGATATTCCAGCCTCGATTTCGAAATAGGTTTAGGTTCCTACTTACCATCGATTAGTTTTTTTTTCTTTTGGCTGGTTTGTTCCAAACCTGTTAAGTTTGCACATCTGGTTAACTCCAAACGTTTTCGGTTTTTTATAATTCGGTTATGTCCGAATTATCTCAGCTCGCGCATTTGGTTATATCCAAGTACTTTATATATTTTTGATAATTCGGTTATGTCCGAACTATCTAAGCTCGCATATTTGGTTACATCCAAATACTTTATATGTTTTTTATAATTCGGTTATATCCGAACTATCTAGGCTCGCGTATTTGGTTGCATCCAAATACTTTATATGTTTTTGATAATTCGGTTATGTCCGAACTTTCTAGGCTCGCGTATTTGGTTACATCCAAATACTCTATATTTTTTTTGTATATGTTATTTTATTTTGGTATATGTACCAATGATGCCCCCTTAATATCCTATGAGTGTGACCATAGGTTATTAAATTAAGAGAGATTGCAAAAATAAAAAGAAATAACATATTTGAACGAAATGGATCTTTTATTTGATGACATTCAAAAACAAATAAGCTAATACAAATAGAAACTCATGGTTATAGGCAACACTTTTCCTACACTACTGATAGTAAGGTCTAAGGTGTTCGTCATTCCATGCTCGCGGTACTAGGCTCCCGTCCAATCTCGCAAGTTTGTACACACCAGGTCGGATGACTGACTCTATCTGGTATGGTCCTTCCCAGTTCGGCCCGAGCACTCCAGCTGCCGGATCTCGAGTTGCCAAGAATACGCGTCTTAACACCAGATCTCCCATTCCGAATTTTTGATCTCGAACCCTCTTGTTGAAATATCTGGTAGTTCGTTGCTGGTAGGCAGCGTTTCTCAGCTGGGCCTCTTCTCTTTTTTCTTCAATCAAGTCTAAGGTTTCCTCGAGCTGAGTATGGTTTGAACTTTGGTCGTAAATCTGAGTTCGAATCGTTGGGATTTCGACTTCTATGGGCAACATTGCCTCGCAGCCGTATGCTAGAGAGAACGGGGTATGTCCTGTCGAGGTTCGAGCCGTTGTCCTATATCCCCAAAGGACTTGGGGCAATTCTTCGGGCCACCGTCCCTTTGCTTCCTCCAACTTTTTCTTTAGAGAACTCTTGAGAGTTTTGTTCACAGCTTCGACCTGGCCATTCGCTTGAGGGTGAGCCACTGATTAAAAACTCTTTATTATACCGTTCTTTTCACAAAAATTGGTGAATAGGTCGCAATCGAACTGGATTCCGTTGTCGGATACGATCTTCCTCGGCACTCCGTATCGGCACACGATGCTCTTTACAACAAAATCAAGGATCTTCTTTGAGGATATAGTTGCCAACGGTTCAGCCTCCGTCCATTTTGTGAAGTAATCCACGGCGACTACAGCATATTTCACTCCACCTTTGCCAGTCGGGAGAGAGCCTATGAGGTCGATGCCCCATACCGCGAAAGGCCATGGGGATGTCAACATGGTCAGCTCGGATGGTGGGGCTCGAGGTATCGTGGCGAATCTCTGGCATTTGTCGCATTTCTTCACATACTCGAAAGAATCCGCTTTAATGGTTGGCCAGAAATATCCCTGGCGTATGATCTTCTTGGACAGGTTGTGCCCCCCAGTGTGATCTCCGCAGAACCCTTCATGAATTTCTTCAATGACTTTCTTAGCTTCGGGAGGGGTTACGCACCTGAGTAACGGCATGGAATATCCCCTTCGGTACAGCCTTCCATCCAAGATTGTGTAACGGGGAAGTTGATACATCAACTTTCGAGCTTGGTTCCGATCTTTTGGAAGAACTCCATTTTCGAGATAATCAACTATCGGGGTCATCCAGGTCGGCTCTGTTTCGATCATACACACATCTTCCTCTTCTGGCTCGTTAATGCTAGGCGCTGATAGGTGTTCTATGGGTACGACATTCAGCTCTTCATTTTCGGCGGACGTAGCGAGTCAAGCTAAGGCATCTGCATTTGAATTCTGCTCGCGGGGAACCTGTTCGATTGTATAGAATTCGAAACACTCTAACGCTGATTTTGCCTTCTCCAAATAAGCTGCCATTCTCATGCCGCGAGCCTGGTATTCACCCAAGATTTGATTAACCACTAGCTGGGAGTCACTGTAGCAATGTATAGCTTTAGCTTTGAGCTCCTTAGCTATACGAAGTCCCGCGAGTAAAGCCTCGTATTCGGCGTCATTATTCGACGCTTTGAAGTCAAATCTTAGGGCAAAATGAAATCTGCTTCCCGCGGGGGTAACTAAAATGACCCCTGCCCCCGCTCCATTTTCATTTGACGAGCCGTCGACGTAAAGTTTCCACAGCTCGTGGGCCGTGGTTATTACCTCGTCGTCGGCTATACCAGTACATTCCACTATAAAGTCCGCCAATGCCTGTGCCTTAATGGTCGTTCTCGGGTGGTAGGTGATCTCGAACTGTCCGAGCTCAATAGCCCATTTAAGAAGCCGACCTGAAGCTTCTGGTTTAGACAGGACTTGCCTAAGTGGTTGATCAGTCAATACATGGATGGGATGTGCCTGAAAATAGGGGCGGAGCTTACGAGATGAATGAATTAGACTGAGCGCGAGTTTCTCCATCAATGGGTACCTTGAATCTGCCCCCAGTAATCTTTTCTTGATGTAATAAACGGGTCTTTGCACCCTCTCTTCTTCTCGGACGAGCACCGCACTTATCGCGTGTTCGGTAGTTGAAAGGTATAGGTACAATATTTCTCCCATTTCAGGTTTTGACAGGATGGGTGGTTCCGCAAAATGCTTTTTGAGTTCCTGAAAGGCCAGCTCGCATTCCACTGTCCATTCAAATTTCTTACCTCCTCTCAGTAAGTTGAAAAATGGAAGACCACGATCTGTAGATTTCGAGATGAATCTGCTTAGGGCTGCCATCCTGCCAGTCAGACTTTGGACATCTTTGTGCCTTCGAGGTGAGGGCATGTCAATCAGGGCCTTGATCTTGTCGGGGTTAGCCTCGATTCCTCGAGAGTTCACAATAAAGCCCAGGAATTTTCCTGAAGATACCCCAAAAGTGCACTTCTGAGGATTTAGCTTCATGTTATACTTCCTGAGCACGCCGAAGCACTCTTCGAGGTCATCAACATGGTTCTTGTTGAGTTGAGACTTTACAAGCATGTCATCAACATAAACCTCCATGTTGTTCCCTATTTGCTCTGAAAACATCATATTTATGAGCCGCTGGTATGTGGCTCCAGCATTCTTGAGCCCGAATGGCATGACATTATAGCAATATAGCCATTTATCCGTGATGAAGCTCGTGTGTTCTTGGTCGGGGGCATGCATGTGAATCTGGTTATATCCAGAATAGGCATCCATGAACGACATCAGGCCATGCCCCGCCGTGGCATCTACGAGCTGGTCAATCCTTGGTAACGGAAAACAGTCTTTTGGGCAAGCTTTGTTGAGATCTGAGTAGTCAATACAAGTTCTCCACGTCCCATTGGGCTTTGGGACCAACACCGGATTGGCTACCCAGTCAGGGTAAAAGGCATCCCTAATGAATTGGTTTGCCTTTAACCTGTCAACCTCCTCTTTTAATGCCTTCTTTCTGTCTTCATCCAGTTGTCTTCACTTTTGTTGCTTCGGGGGAAAGCTTTTGTCTATGTTTAGTGCGTGGCTTGCTACATTTGGGCTTATCCCCACCATGTCTGAGTGCGACCATGGGAAGACATCCTGGTTTTTCTTCAAAAAACAGATTAATTGCTATTTGGCCTCGTCTTGGAGGTGTTTTCCGACCTTCACCTTCTTCGAGGGATCAACTTCCTCGAGCTGAACCTCTTCGAGCTCCTCTAAAGGTTCGAGGTCAACCTTCTCCTCAATCCTCAAATCAATCTCTTCGTCAACCTCTAAGACCGTTCCGTCTTTGTTTTGTATGATGATGAGTGCTTGAGCGTTCGTTTGTTTCTTTCCTCTCATGGAGATGCTATAGCATTCCCTCCCTGCCAATTGGTCTCCTTTCAACGTCCCGACTCCGCTAGGGGTCGGGAACTTAAGGGCCAAATGCCTTACTGATGAAACTGCCCCCAGCCCGACCAGGGCGGGTCTCCCGAGCAGCACATTGTAGGCAGATGGCAAATCTACTACTACGAACTCCATTATCTTGGTCACTGAGACTGGATAGTCTCCCAAGGTTATGGGGAGCTTAATGGATCCCATACAGGCGGTTCCTTCTCCCGAAATGTCGTACAAAGTAGTTGCACATGCTTTCAGGTCGCGAAGGGAGAGTCCCATCTTCTCGAGGGTTGCTTTATAAAGGATGTTGACTGAGCTCCCATTATCTATGAGAACTTAGTGGACCCTTTTATTGGCCAACTGAAGAGTAATAACCAGTGGATCATGATGAGGGAATTGAACATGGGAGGCGTCTTCCTCGGTGAAGGTTATTGGTTGCGTTTCAATCCTCTGGCTTTTTGGTGCCCTGGGTTCGGGTTCATAAGGAGACCCGTCCCCTGTCTTCAACTCGTTAACATACCTCTTTTGGGCATTCCTGCTCCCTCCTGCGAGATGAGGCCCTCCCGAGATGGTTATTACATCCTCTCCATCTATCGGCGGGGGCCTATCTTCTTCCCGAGATCGGGAGTTATTGTTTTGTGTGGTCGGAGGCGCGGCTACTCTCTGGCCCGTGGCTGCCTGACCAGTATTTTGGTTTTTGACATAATGCCGGAAGTAACCTCTCGATATCAACCCTTCGATCTCGTCCTTCAGTTGTCGACATTCATCGGTTGTATGTCCGGTGTCTCTGTGGAACCGACAATATTTACTGGAATCCCTCTTGGATTTTTGATTTCTCATCGGGTCCGGACGCCTAAAGGGGACCTGGTTTTCATTAGCCAGATATATGTTCTCCCGAGACTCATTGAGCTCGGTGTATACCTTATACACGGAGAAATACCTCTCCCCTTTCTTTTTCTTTCCTCCCTCAGCTTTGGGGTTACTTCCTTCATTCTTTTTCCTCTTGGATGGGTTCTCCGAGGCAGGCTTTGGTGCCGCTGGGTCCACCGAGGTTGAGGCAGAGTTGATGTTTATCGTTGTAGTTTCGGACTAGGAGGTCGCTTTGAGCGTCGACCTCGCTTCCTCTACATTGACAAACCTCTGCGCTCGTCTGTTAAACTCGATTATTGACCTTACCGGTTTCCCTTGCATGTCGTCCCAAAGGGCACTTCCCGGTAATACGCCAGCTCGGATAGCCATGAGGTGTCCACTGTCATCCACATCCCGAGCTCTGGCTACTTCCAGATTAAATCTTGCTAAGTAACTCTTCAATGTTTCGCCTGGTTGCTGCCGGGCGTTAGTTAAGGTGGATGCTTCTGGTCTGACCCCTACCATTGCTCTGAACTGCTTCTTAAAGTCTTTAGACAACTTCTCCCATGAGGTTATTGAGTGTCTCTTATACTTTTCGAACCAACTTTTGGCAGGTCCTGCCAATGATGTTGGAAACAACATGCACCTGAGCTCGTAACCCACGTTACTGGCTCTCATGATAGTGTTGAACGTGCTCAGGTGACTACACGGGTCGGTCTTTCCTTCAAACGTAGGGACGTGAGGAATCCGAAACCCTTGAGGAAATTGAGTGTCAGAAATATGGGGAGCAAACGGCTCGAGCTCCTCATCAGAGTCCTCATATCGACCATTTCCTCGTTCATTCTTTAAAAGCCTAAAGGCTCTTTCGAGCTGATCGATTCTTTCTTGGACTGGGTCAGTAGGAGGTGCTGTTTGGAATTGACTGTCATTGATAGTGATTCCATGCTCGCGTCTCCGCAAGGGATCTCTACGTTTATTCAAGCGATCCCTCAGGTCTGGATTTGTTTGATCTCCATTCCCCCGACTCTGATTCAGATGATTTCGCAGGTCGGGACGATTCTTGCGACTTCCAGTATTCTTACGACCTCGGTCGTGTTTACTGACGGACCATGTCTCTCCGGACTCATCACTGGTGAAACTCATTGCTCGGTTATTTCGCGATGGATTCTTTCCACGTCGCCTCGTCTCCGCAGTGCGAGACCGAGACGTCTGACTTCTCTCAGATGGAGCGCCTCTCCGCTCCTGGAAAGTCTCTTTGTTTCCTTGTCTTTCCCCCGCACGCCCTTGATCCTGATCTCGAACAGGTTGAGCGTTTCTGTGTGGGGGCGAAGGATATCTTATGGGTGACGGAGGGAACTGTATAGGCGACGGTGGCTGCCACCCTTGTCGCAGCCTGGAGGGTCCAGAATTTGCCCGAGATGGGTCAGCCGCATTCGGTGCGCTCCCAGGTACCTGAGTCCGAGCCTCTGCAGGGGTTCGGTTATTCTCAGCTCCTGCAGGCACCTCTACAGGCGGGTTAGCCGGGGCCCGAGCTTGTGTACTCCTCTGGGGCCTAGGTGGAGTGGATGGCTCTGCTGGTGCCGGAGGTTGAGTCGGCCTCCTTGTGGCAGCATCCTTTCGCGGACGCCCGCGGGGCCTCCGGGGAGGAACATGTACGTCCCTTGGAGGAGGGACTTGGTTTTCGCGCGGAGGCGGGGGCTGAGCCACCTGTGCCTCTGCGGCTATCCTTGTCAACTCCTCATTCCGTTTTATTGGCTTCTGCCAACAGCTGCTTTAGTTTTCGGTTTTCAAGTTCCACAATAGGAACGTACCGCTCAGGATTGTAGTACATATCCTCATCTCTTGGTGGAGGAGGTGGTCCCTGGGAATCAGAGGATCCACTTCTCTCTTCAACATCCGGGTTCTCCATTGGTTGTTTTCCAAGACGTCTTGGGTAATTTTCCTCAGGGGTGTTCTGATTGTTTGTGGCCATGATTTTCTCAGGGATGAATGCTTAAGGCTCTCAATGAAAGCACCAAACTGTTGACGCCGTTTTTCTTCAAACAGTGAAAGAAGAGCACATAAACAATAACTGATAATGGCCAATTGAAATAAGACAATACAAACACACGATTTTTACGTGGTTCAGCAATTAAATCTGCCTAGTCCACGAGTCTCTGTTATTAGACTCAAGATTATCTCTGGAAATTCTTCAGGAATGAATTCTCCAGAGTTTTCTCTCAAGGTTCAAAATTTCGGTCTTTTACAATGGTGCATGGCCTCTCTATTTATAGAGAAGATCAAAGAATACTATCCCACATATTTTGGGTAGTTACTCTTTTTGTGTAAATCAAATAAATGGCTTTAAACGCCTATAATCAGATATAAAAGGAAACGTCCCCTGAAGACCAGGGGACGTATAACTGACCAAATAATATCCCACGATTCTAGGGGATTTACAATAATAAATGAGGATTACATTTCGTATAGACATCACTTATATATATTCAAGGTGGTTATCAGGTATCTCCAAGACTTTAACTTCCCAGGTTTCCCGTCATCTTTCGAGATCGTATGTACGTCGAGCTCGGGACCTCTGATCCGGGGTCATCCCCGAAGATGGATGCGTCTCCGGAGCTACCTTTTCGAGATCATGAACACTTCGAGGTCACCATATTCGAGGTCGTCTATGTCGTGCAGGCTCGATATTTAATCCTGGAGCATATTTCCAACCTTATGAGTCCACTTGTTTGCGAATCCAAATTTCGAGGTCATATTTAACATAGCTCGAAATCTGGGTGTAACATTTTCATTTCCATTTCTTATTTATTTCTTGTTACTAATTTTTTTTTGTTATTTTCTACTAATCTTTTGATTTTAGGTTACTTCTTTGTGGATCGATCGCCCGATTATACTACAATCACCGCTTAGTGGTTGTCACGATTTGGGTGTTAAACACTTACCTTTTACATTGATGATTTATTTTGACATTGAGGACACTGTCTGATTTTTGGTTGGGGGTGGTAAGCATGCATTAGTTTTCATTTGGAAAATCTTATTGTTGTGTCATTAGCATTCATTTGGAAAACATTATTATCTCGTTGATTTTTTAAGTCAAATTTTCTCAAAATTATCCAAGCATGAGTAACTTGTTGGTTTGAGTCAGTTTTTACTAAGTTTAGCTATTAAGAAGTGATTTTCATAGTTCTTTTGTGCACTTTCTAAACATGTGATAAATTGGTTGTTAACACAAATAGTTGAGAGAAATTTCAAGTTTAAAGTTTTTCATTTCTTGGTGAGTTGTGAGAGTTGAGAAAACAACTTTTTGAACTTTTATTGATCGTTTGAGTTGGTAAAGTCACATCTTTGGAATTTAAAACATGACATTTACTAGAGGGATGTTTTTCATATAAGAATGAGTCTTTGTAATAAATTTTAATATTGTGTTCCATTTAGTGTATTTTATTTGTATTCTCCTTTTTATTTGTGCGTTGTCTCTTGTAAAAAAAATGAAAAAAAAGGGAAAAGAATGATGAAAAAAAAAGAACAAGAGCAACATTTTCCTCTATTATTTTGTAGTTGTTGAAAAAAAACAAATATTTCTATTACTATTATTTTGTGTAATTGTATTAAAAAAAATAAAACAATTTTATTATCATTATAGTTCATTTTCTTATTTATCATTTCTAGTTAGTTGTCATTCTGTTCTTTGAGTTTTCTCATGTAAATCCCAAATGTTGTTTGTCATTTGAATTCCAATAAGTTGATTTGCCTATCTTATGATCAATACTTGTTCAAATTGCTTGTCCTAAAAAGTTTATCTTTTCTCATTTAAGCGTAAATTGTTACATTTCCAACTCCAAGAGTGTAATCCGTCGCATACAAATACTTTCAATGCCCGTGAGGAATTTGGAATTGAGACCTTTATACTTTTGAGATTTTTCGATACTATTTGTGTTATGACATGCGATAAAATAATATGGTTTGGTGCACACACACAACTCTGAAATTGCAACTGAAGTAGCTTAGATAGTAATTTCTGACTTCTTGCTGACACTTCGAAAATGCTTAGATGATTTTGCTTGATTTGACTTGATTATTCAACTTGACAATTTTCTTTTTCACTTGAATTGCTAGGGACTAGCAATAAGCTGGCTGGAGGTTGTGATTAGTGCTCAAAAGATGTCCTTTTATCAAGCTTAAGTTCAAATTAAATTAAGTTTTGAATAATATTTTCTTGAATTTATTATGGTATATTCTTTAAATGGAAAATATTAGTTTTAATTTAATTTAAAAATATTTTATATGAATTATAAAGCATTTGAGCCTAATTAAAAGAAAAAATAAAGAAAAGAAAAGAAAAGAATTAAACTTGAAAAATGAGAGCTGAAAAATGATATTTTTATAGTTAACTTCTCTTTTTCACCCAGGCCCATGCGTGAGCCCAAGATTTCGGCCCAAAATAGCAGGCCCGCTGGTCTCTCCCCTGCCTCCTTCAGCATCCTAGCTCCAGCAAGCCTAGCAACATTCCAGGACCAACGCAGGCCCATGGTTCCAGTAGCCCAACGCAGCAGCCAGGCCAGCAACTGCCTTGACTCGACCCTTGACCCGCGAGCTCCACCTAGTGACCCGACCCAGTTCGACCTTTTCTTCCCCAGCCAGCGCCCACGTGGCGCGCTCCCATTGGCTGGGAATGGGTCAAAATGTCCAGCTGCAATAGTCATTCCAGCCCAACTTTTTATGCACCTTGGGCCATGCACATTGCTATTTTGTGCTTCAAAGCTCATTCTTTTTGGTGTTTTAGAAAAAGATCAAATTGACCATTCACCAAAATAGCTAGGTTAATATTAATAATAAGATTTGATTTTTCAAAATCATATTTTATTATTAATATTTCAGATTTATTTTGTAAATCCCATTTTGTTGTTTAATTTAGTCATTTTCTCCCTCTATAAATAGGGACTGTTTTTTCACAATATGTATGTGATTTTTTTTAGAGTAAAAAAACTATAGCAAAATTTCTACTCACTTTCTTCTCATATTTTCTTCTTAGAATTTTGTGAGAATCATGAACATAATGACCTAATCTTCCTAGGAAGGTTATGGATGATTCCATATGTTAGTGATGTTATTTTGCTACTTTGATTTACTATGTTCTTCATGTAATGTATTTGAGTTATTTATGTTCTTTCATCCCCATCTCTATTTTGTTATCTTTATTTACTTGTGCTAATAGTATATAAGATTAGTCATGTTCTTTCTACGTGCTTCCAATTAGTAAAAGTAATATTGATACATAATTTTATGTCTAATATTCTATTGCATTATTGCCCTTGGGTATTTTGTCATTTTCAGATTTTTCATAAGATTAACATTGTGCTTTTAAAGTAAAGAACTTTATAACTCAAATGGACTTTTGTTAGAAAATAATATGGACTTTAATGTTAGATTTTCCAAGTAAATATTGGGATGTGAACTATTTACTTGTCTATTTTTGCAAATCAAGTAACCAAGTAACTAAACAAGCATATGGATGATTCTTGAAACCTTTCAATTTCTCAAAGTCTTGATTACATCTTACATTTATTTTACTTATCTCATTTTATCATTTCATCAAAAAGACAACACAAAAATCTCAAATCTCTTTTAATTTTTTTATTTATTTCTTGTTACTAATTTTTTGTGTTATTTTCTACTAATCTTTTGATTTTAGGTTACCTTCTTGTGGATCGATTGCCCGATTATACTACAACCACCGCTTAGTGGTTGTCACGATTTGGGCGTTAAACATGCAAGTTACACATTTTAGGTGTTAAATGTCATGTAAACAAGTTAAGTGCCAACTAAGATACACGTGGCAACACTTTATACAGCCACATGTCAAAAAAAAAAATTTATTATTTTTTAAATAATAAATTTAATTAATAAAAAATAGAAAAAATAAAATTTTAATTTTTTTCAATTTAATTTTTTTATTAATTAAATTTATTATTTTAAAATTATTCAAAAAAAGTTCTTAATTTTTTTTATTTTAACTTGTTTTAAAAAAATATAATATTTTAATGCTTTATAATAATAATACATAATTAAAATTAAACAAAAAAAATTGAAAAAAAATAAATTTTATTTTTTATATTTTTTATTAATTAAATTTATTATTTTAAAAAAATTAATTATTTTTTGACATGTGGCCCTATAAAATGTTGCCACGTGTATCTTAGTTGGCACTTAACTTGCTTACATAACATTTAACACCTAAAATGAGTAACTTGTAACAAACTATTAACAGAAGGGGGTTTTGCCACCAAAGTTTTTGTTTGGAGAATTTGTCGCAACTTTTGTAAAAGAATAGGAGGTTTTGCCACCAAATTTTTTTATTGAGGAGTTTGTTGCAACTTTTGTAAAAGAATAAGAGGTTTTGCTACAAATATCCCTTATTATTATTGTTGTTGTAATTTTCTACTCTTTACTCAACTATTTGTGTCATTCTCTTTCTAAGTCTTGCTTTTTTGTCCTCAAAATCCTTATATTTTAAAGGGGTTTCTTCAGCTCAAACCTCGCTGCCTAACATTATGTGGGGTAGGGAGTAGAAAATAGTGGATGGAGAGACGAAGGGAGAGGTATAATTTTTGTTTGGTAGGAGGAAGAAACGAAGGGAGATGAAAGATGAAGGAGACCCTCCAACTTTATAAAATAAAATATATTAAATATCATAATTATTTTTTAAAAAACTAATAAATACGAATGTTAAAAAAATTAATATGATAATTTTAATAATTAATTTACTTTCAATCTTTCAAACTTCATCCTCAATATCAAGCAACATAAAAAGACAATTATTGTTCTTTCCATTTATTATATATATACTTTATCCATTTTGCTTTTTCTATTTGAAATTAAAATAGGTGAGATATAATACTAAATTTTAGTAATGATAATGTCATGTCAGTAGTTTTTTTGACACTATTGATGTCCTTGAACAATACAAACAATGTTATATAAGACACATATAGTGTCCAATACTATTTTATGATAATTGGTGCAATTTAATATTATGTTCTACGTATTTTATTAGACTCGATACTAAATTGCAACAATAATAACGTGTCATATAAAGTGGTGTTGGGAGCAAGGATGTATCTTAGCAATATTCTTATCCCTAAACAACCATTACTTGATGAGCTCATTTGGGCATTTTAGTAAATGACTACAAATACTATTTTGTTTTTTTATCTAATAGTCTTAATAAGTTTGTGGGTCTTGTCAAGCTTTTTCACCATCATTTTATTTATTATTTTTTTTATCTTCTAAAAGCTCATATTAGGAATCAATCATCAAAGGTTATATTAATAATGAAAGGTTACTTATGGTGATGATTATCAATTGAATTAGTTTGAATCGTCAATGATTTTAACATGTTATTAACACCTAAGTTATAGATACGACAATTATCAATTTCGTTATTCTTCATTATTGATGATAATCCTCGTGTTTAGTTTATTTACGTCACTTAAACGATTTGCCCATAAAGTTACTAGCGGTCACTAATTTTATTCCTCAATGTCATCAATGATTCTTCTTTCAAAACTGTCATTTTGTTTTTGTTTTGCAAATATCAGAGATTTCATCATTCTACACATGTAAATATTTTCATATGCTGTAAATCTAATAAATCCTTAGTGCAATTGTTTGGATTGAGATGGGACTTGTTGATAAAAAAAAGGTCTTGCTAGTCATATAGGCCATCACTACGGCTAGATACTTTTCTTTAGTGTATTTGATTTTGAATCTTGATAAAAAGGACAAGTGTTTGATGAAAATGTTTCTAGAAGAAAAACCAATAAGAAAAAATTTCTTAAATATCATAGAAATTTAGTAGGAAAAAAAAACGTAGATTTTGATTTATAAATATTTTAAAATTGTAGTATTATATTATTAAAATGAGTGATGTGCACAATTGTACACTAAATTTGTACACATTTACTCAATTGATTTTATTTGAGATATCATTCATCATGTTAAAAAAAGATATGTGATTGTGTATAAAAATTTGTGTGCAAAAATTATTACTCTATTAAAATTATTAAGAATAAAAATAGCAATATAATATAAATAACACTATTTCTACCAAATAAAACTATAATAATATAAAATATTTTGATTATGATTTGTAATTTCTTTTAATACCAAACAAAATAGCAAAATATAGATCTAACAAATAATATATACAGTTGTCTGAAAATAATCAATGCCCAACAACTTATGGTGTTGAGTCTAATTTATTAGTGATTAATTTAAATTAAATGTGACCATTGTATTAACAACACATGCTACTACAATAAGGAACATTTACTCTTTTCTTTTGTTCAAAAGAATAAGGGACTTATTAATTCTTAATGAAATAATATTGAAAGGTTTCAAAATAAATGCAAGCCTCTTAGACACTATTTCACATAAACCCTTTCTCTTCAAACTATTATTGTATCATTAGTTTTAAGGTGTTAAATATCTAATTATATAATTCATACTTTTATCCCAATCAAATTCATAAAATGTATATATTCTCATTATATAAATTAGGTGAAAACAACGCATATTTGCTTAGTTTTACTTAAAAGATATATTAATTTCTTTTTATATATTTTTGAGTTTATACATTTTTAGATCATGTGTTTTGTTTCATTACTTGTTTGGACCCTGTATTTTGACAAATTATTTTTTAGGCCATTTGTTTTGTAAAATGGTTCAAATAGATCCCTAAACCTGATTTTGATGAACAAAAAATTAAGTATAACAACATAGTTCTTAGGTAGAATGACTATATTTTTGTTCTGAGTTGTTAGTTTGATGAATTATTTGTGATTTTAGTTAAAAAAACTTTGATCAAAATCGAATTTAGGAGTCTATTGAACTATTTTAAAAAACACAGGGTCCAAAAAGTAATTTGTCAAAATACGGGATCCAAACAAGTAATGAGACAAAACACATGGTCTAAAAAGGTATAAACCCTATATTTTTTGAGTTGACATATAAATTTTAAATAAATAAAGAATTTATACATTTTTGAAGATATGTTTTATCTCATTACATATTTGGACTTTATGTTTTAATAAATTACTTTTTAGATTATATGTTTTGTAAAATGGTTCAAATAGACTCCTAAACCCAATTTTAAAAAAAAATTGAATATAACAACACAATTGTTAGACAAAATAGTTAAATTTTTATTATGAGATTTTATTTTGGTAAATTATTTATAATTTTAGTTCATAAATTTTTTATCAAAATCAAATCAACACCCTACATTCCATGTAATTAAAATATAATTATATTTATTAGTGTTTGATTTTTAAAAATCTTCATTCTATCTTTGCCAAAATAAGATGATGTTGGGCCTAAAATATTCGGCCCAAAAAGGGCTTCTCCATTTTAAGTAAGTTGGAACGGAGCGTTTTGACCCCTGCAGAAGCTCCAAAGTCAGAAGTCGTGGGTTAGAGGCGGTCTACGCCTCTGTCCTCTGCATATTTAATGGGTCCAAAGGCATTTTGGAGGGAAATTCGGTTATTCCTTCGACCAATCAGGGAGCAAACTTAACCGACTAACCACTTAATATTTTTTATTATAAATACCTAGTTCTCATTCAGATGGGGTGATCGAAATCTGACTTAAACATCAGAGTGTCTTTCTTGCAGGTACTCCCCGACAGTTCAACAATCAACAGAGTCATCTTCATTGACAGAGAAGGACTGGAGACCCAGAATTTGTTGGCAAGTACCTCTAGATTTATAAAGACAAAGTTGTTGCATCAACAAATGATATTCTAGCTATAGACACATGTTAGTGCATCTAAAAGTCAAATTTTCTTAAAAAAAACTCATAATAAGTAAAAAAAAAAAAACCCTCATAATAAGTTGGATAGTTGGAGATACTAAATTTGTAAGTAATTGTTTTGAAAATTTTGGCATGTAGGAATCTGGAGACGGGAATGCAAATCTAAGCACTTTCTCATGTTTAGTATTGAATTTGAAATTTTTTAACCTGAGAATTTATACTCCAGGAGTTTTAACTTTTCCTGATTCTGAGTTCAAGTCAAACCCACCTTATACATGATTTTTAAGATATGTGAAACACTTCAAAATTATTACTTTTTTCTATAAAAAAAAAATCATAAACTAATAATTTTTTAGTTAATGACTTGTTTTGTTTTTGAAGGTTATAATATAAAAAATGAATATACATATATCAAACTATAAAATGCTAAATAATGTTTATTTATTTAAATAAATTGATATGTAAAATATTTATATCATTACTTTGGTTTGTTATGAATATTATTAAGAATAAAATATGAGTATTTTTGTATTTTTAAAAATTATACTAGATTATAGTATTTAATAACTGTATTTTTCAATTTTGTTAAAAAAATATTTCATGAATAAAATTGTTTATAAACTATAATGTAAGGGAAAATTTGATAAATTTTTAAAAAGTTATTTGCTATTTATAATTATATTATTTATTATTTTGATAAAATATATTATTATATTAATTTTATAAAAATATGACAGATTTCTATGCATAACCAAACATAGAAAATAATATTATTAGGAATCGTAGATTAGATTGGTGCACAACCAAACACAGCGATGCAAGTTTCCAAACAATCAGATTACCCTTTTCAACTTTCCCAGTAATATAAAAAATATAAACTTCTCATACCAAAAGCCCCTGTGTAACCTTTGAAAATGTATCTACAGGTAGGAACTTTTTGTAGAAAAATAGTGTATATTATAATTATAACAAATTTCCCGTATATTTTTAAGAAATTCTAAATAATTTATTATATTAAAAATAAAATTTAAACAAATTATTTTGCAAGCGTACAAAAAAAATTGATATGCAATGCATGCAAAAAAAGAAATGGTTTAAATCTTGTTCTCGATCAAAATACATTCATTATTTTAAAAGAATTAAGAATATAAATTTTATTAGTGATGAAAACATAAAAACCTCACCAGTACATCCTTTTTCATGGTTTGCCCAGAAGAAAGATCAACCTAATTGTTTTTAGGATATTGCTACGGTGCATATCTTTTGTGACTTTTTGTGTTTCTCAGCTCGTGAACAGTTTTTGGCGCTGTGTTTATTATAGTTATTTAGAGTATCTTGCAAATTTTCAGGAAATTCTGAATAATTTACAATGCCGAAAATTAGGTTCAAATAGGTTATTAATTTTTTTATACACGTGAAAAACAGTTTGTTTGAACCTAATTTTCAGCATTGTAAATTATTCGGAATTTCTTGAAAATTTACAGGATGCTCTAAATAACTACAATAAACATAATTATAAAAGAAATCGCATCAAAAACTGTTCATAACCCGAAAAATACAAAAAATATGCACGAATGCATACATGAAGATATGCACCATAGAATTACCATTGTTTTTATTCTTAAATATATTTTCTTATAATTAAATCGACCCCAGTATAGCTCATAATCTCCATTTCTCTTATAACTTTTATCTCCATTCCACACATGTTATGTCAGACTCAGTGGTCTGCATGTACATTGTACCATCAGGAGACACAAAATATCAATTCCTATTCTCCAGATTTAGAAACCCTTTTAAATACTAATTAAACTCATATAATTGCCTTTCAAAAAACAAAAAACTCATATTATTGGTATTTGAGCTCTATTATTATATTAAATTATATGTAATATTTAATTTCATTATAATTATTATATTTAATTATACGTAATATTTAATTTCATTTTAAATCTCACATTCTCCTCCTACAGTTCTTTTTTCATTTCATAGGTCCCACTTCAGCAAATTACAATTCCCTATACTAGTTTTCTGTATAGTATAACACTTATTAGTAATTTTTCTAAAAAAAAACACTTATTAGTAATATTACGTAATGCATATGCATTCAAATTAAAAAATAATAAGAAAAAAAGCGGTCAAATGCATGGAACAGCACGTGCAAGCGTGATTAAAAAGCAGAAAATGTGGAAATTTAAATTTAAAAAAATAAAAAGAAAACGACAATTATAAAAGTGGGAAGAGCCACCGGTCCACCACCACCGCCACCGCCATCATTGGCTGCTCCGGCTACATGCACCGACAATGGCTCCTTCTCCTCTTTCTCCTCAGTCAACAAAGAAAGCAAAGTCCGAGGCTATTTATGGAATTAAACTTTAAAATTATTTAAAGTTCATCACTCCCGGGCCCAACCCAAGTCGATTAAGTACAATAACTTGATACAGAAAATTCCATTTCTAACCTTGGGTTTACGCGTTAATTACAATGTCAATCACTCACCGGCGTGAAAATCACCATTTATACCTACGTACAGTGGTGCTAACATAATTTTTTAAAAATATTTATTTAAAAAAGAGTGACCAAAGTAAAGGTCAGATCCAGTAAAACGCACCGTTTTAGTCGCCGGAATCATCGTCGCCGCCGAATAAGGAGATGCGATTGTAAAGAAGGAAGAGAATGATGACGAGAAACAAGGCGACGCCAACTGGTGAGCCGCTGACGCGGTGGATCGAATCGGGTTCGCCGGTTGAGAAAATGGAGTTGACGAAGGATCCGCGGTCGGAGGAGAGGAACTGGATCGTGAGAAGGAGGATTATGGGGAGGAGGAGGAGGCCGAGAGGGCTTAGGAGCTCGGAGATGGCCTCCGTCAGTGCCTCGCCGTGGTCGCCGACTAGGAATGGCACAACTATCACCACCACCACCACCACCGCCAGTAGTATGCCGTGCGGTGCTCCTCCTCCTTGTTGTCGTTCTTGGTTTATCATTCTTGTTTTCGAGTGTCGTTTGGGATATGTATGGTCAGTTGGTCACTGTCGTTTTTTGGTTTGGTTTGAGAGAGCTCGCTAGAATAGATGAAGAAGTTGAAAATGAATCATCAAGGTTTTGATACCCTCTTTAAAATTAACGAATTAGACGCCTTTATTTATATAATAAATTTCTTGGAAAAATACAAAAGTTGATGCTATAATGATTTTTTGCAAAAATAAATAAATAAATTTCGATTATACTAATTATTTTTATTTTTTATAATCAATATATTTATGGTTTTGAAATTTTAAAAGGTTAAAGTACGTCGGAATGTGGGATCTAGGTGGGAATGGGGCCTATATAGAATAGAGGTAAGCTAATGTATGTAATGAGAAGGGGGGAGACTACGACGTCGTTTCTGGACTTTTGTAAGTTGATGATGGGGATTTAGGGGGGCTGATAATTTTATTTTTATGTTATATTTTTGTAGGTTTGTTATGTGTAAGGAATAATTACTGTGTTTTTTTGGTTGGTTCGTACTAAAATTAAATAATTGTGTTTTGTTTTTATTCTGGTTACATCAAACTTGTACTATTAACTTGTCCCCGAAGTATTATGCACAACAGTGTGTGTATGTATAAACTAAAAATGAGAGAAAGACTATAAAGTTGAAAATGATAGCTCCTTCAGAGAAAGAATGGTGTTATTTTAATTTAAGGAAAAAGCATGATTGGAATAATACGCTAAGTCACAAGCATTTACAGACCATTCCTATAAGGTATTTTATAGTGTCTAACATCTTATTAGAATGTGTTATATTTTTATTAGGGCAATTTAGTTATCGAGTATCAAATATTTTTATTTTAATTTAATTGAAATATGTAGAAATCAATATTAACTTGTACCAATATTTATATAAAGTAACGGACATCTCGGAATACACTTTAATATTTATCAGCATCTATATTTTATATAACCTAATAGCATAAATGTTCTTTAATTCATTATGAATCGATATTTTTCTTCTCTTACAATTAGTTATTTGAATTTAATTTAATTAGTAATTAATTATAGTTTATACAAGTATCATTTTTATGGTAGAGTGTCTTGCAAAATTATGATAGATTTAATGGTATGAATTATAGTGTTGACCAAAATAATTTTATTATTATGAACAGGGGCGTTGCAAGCTCACGTCCATGAAGGACATAAGCTCCTCTCATATTTTTATCATGATAAATAATTTTTTTATATCAAATATAGTAAATTTATATGTAATGACCCTCTCAATTTAAAGGCTAATAATAAATTAATATGATAAACAACATAGTGATCAACCATGAAAACATAATTTTCCATTAAAAAAAATAATGGTATGCAAAAAGGTTCATTGTCAACCATAAAAGCATGATTTATAATTCAAGAAATTTGAACAAACATTAAGATGATTTAATTCAGATTTCTTTGATGAGTATCCCACTTGGTTGCAGTATAGTACAATTAAAGATTATGTGTTTTGTTGGTGATGTTACTTTTTTTTTTAAAAAAATTGGAAAACAAGGGGATGGTAATTCTTTTGTTAAGAAAGGATTTTGAAATTGGAAAGAAAAAAGAAAATTGCAAAACTTGTTGTTGTATCTTCTTAGAGAATTAGAATTTAATAAAATGATTATTTTGAATATTATATAAGTATTGTTGTGTTTGTAACTCAAATTCTAATTGGCTTAGTTTGAGAAACTCGTGATGCGATTTTTTATGATGAAACAAATACTGAAAAAATTGGGGCTTTATGGTGGTAGTAGAGAGATTGGCCCGATATGCTTGATTTCGTTTAGTATATATGGCCGCATTTGTAATACTCCTATTCATTTTGACCCAGCGAATTTTTTCTTCTTAGGTCGTAGTTTGTTTTAGGGAAGTTTTAAAAAATAGGGCTTTTATGCTATTAATGTGCAAAAATATAGGAGTTATATTTTTCTTAATTTGTATTGAAAATTTATTAAAGAAAAAGTTAAAGTATGGAAATACAATTAGTATCTAACGAAAATATGGAAATGTCACATTTTTTTTTTATCATAGTTATGTTTTCTTTGATTTTGAAGGTAATTTTTTTTTTCCATCATTTTTTTATTATTTTTTTTCCTTACTTGTTTTTTCTTCCTTTTTTTTTTCTACCAATTTTTTCCGTCATTTTTTTTCTTTCCATTTTTTCATTATTTTCTTCTTTTTTTCATTTATCTATTTTTTTTTTTCATTTGTATTGTTTTGTTTATTTTTTCAGTTTTTTTTCATTCTATTTTTTTTTTCATTTTTGTATTTATTATTTTCAACTTCCATTTTTTTTTATCTTTTTTCACATATATGAGTTTTTTTTTTCTTCCATTTTTTTTCATTTTTTTCTACCAATTTTTTTTATCCATATTTTTTTTCTTTTCATTTTTCCATTATTTTTCTTCTTCTTCTTTTCATTCTTATTTATTCATCTATTTTTTTTCATTCATAATTTCTTTTGTTTTTTTTTCATTTTTGTACTTATTTTTTTCCCATTCTATTTCCTTTTTTTCCACACATATATTTTAACATTACATAATTATTCTACTATTTTTTTATTTATTATCTTTTATTATTGTAATTTTTTTATAGTTTTTTCCACTATATGTAAAAAAAATTCAAATCAATTTTTTTAGCATTTTCTTTTTACTGTAACACTTATAGGAATACCAAAATTTGGAAAGAAAACTAATAAAAATATGAAAACGTGAATGGGTAACTGGTTACCTTCACATTCTTTGTATGTATATTTCTGAGGGTAACCGGTTACTTTCACGTTCTGGTGTGTGTATATTTATGGTTTTTTTATGGTAACTAGTTACTTATGTTACTAAAATCATAGTTACTTCTTCTTCATTTTTTAATGAAGTGTTATTCTATTTTTTCCTTCAAATTTGATGTTTCTTTTCATATTTAATATGAGTAACTCGTCACTCCTCTTAGGTAACTGGTTACCCCTCCTGGTGCATGTTATTTAACTTAGCTCTAGGATTTTTTTATAAGATCAATTAAGTAACTGGTTACCCTACCCAGGATTTGAAAAAAAAAACGTACAATATTAAAAAAAAACATGTTTCTAATAAATAAATAAAATTTTTAAAAACAATTCATATTACAAAAAAAAATTTGCAAAACAACCAAAAAAAAAATTAATATAAAATTAGTAATATAAAAAAAATATAAAAAAACAAATAACCTAAAAAAATAATAATAAAATTACAAACATACCCTTCCAAATTTGATTAAGAGTAAAACTATGGTATAAACCAACTTTTATACAAAAATATGGGAAAATAAACCCATAAAAGTGAAAATTCTTAAAAAAAACCATAGATTAACTTTTTTTTGAAAAAAAACCATATTTTTGCATACTCTATTAAAAATCTCATACAAAATATAATTTCCTCTTTTTTTTTAGGGATATTTGCGGCTAAAATACCCAAACTTACAACTTACTAACACTTAAATACCCAAACTGATTTTTTGGTGGCAAAAGTACCAAAACGTTAAATTTACTTGCAATTAGAGATACACAGTGTTAAATATTAAAGTTGACTGGTCAAAGGACACGTGGCACTACATGATTGGTCCACATTGTTATTATTCTTAAAATAATTTTCAATTTATTTTTAAATTTAACAAAAAATAAAATTTACATTTTTTTCAAAAAAAATTCAAACTTTTTTCAATTTAAGATTAAGTATCAAAAATACATTTTTTTAAATTTAATTTTTTATTGTTAATATCCTCAAATTTTTTTATTTATTATTATTATTATTAAAATCTTCCTATTTATCATTTTTTCTACTTTTTTTTCAATTAAAGATTAAGTAATTTTGTTTAAAATCCAAGCAATAATTTAAGATTAAATATTTTTTTTACTTAATATTAAATTGATTAAAAGCAACAAATTTGATTTTTTTTTTTAAAAAATGAGAAAAAATTATTTTTTGCTACTTTTAAATTGAAAAACAATAAATTTGATTTTTTTTTAAAAAAAATGAAAAATATAAAATGATATATTTTTTTAAGGGATATTTGCGGCTAAAATACCCAAACTTACAACTTACTAACACTTAAATACCCAAACTGATTTTTTGGTGGCAAAAGTACCAAAACGTTAAATTTACTTGCAATTATAGATACACAGTGTTAAATATTAAAGTTGACTGGTCAAAGGACACGTGGCACTACATGATTGGTCCACATTGTTATTATTCTTAAAATAATTTTCAATTTATTTTTAAATTTAACAAAAAATAAAATTTACATTTTTTTCAAAAAAAATTCAAACTTTTTTCAATTTAAGATTAAGTATCAAAAATACATTTTTTTAAATTTAATTTTTTATTGTTAATATCCTCAAATTTTTTTATTTATTATTATTATTATTAAAATCTTCCTATTTATCATTTTTTCTACTTTTTTTTCAATTAAAGATTAAGTAATTTTGTTTAAAATCCAAGCAATAATTTAAGATTAAATATTTTTTTTACTTAATATTGAATTGATTAAAAGCAACAAATTTGATTTTTTTTTGAAAAAAATGAGAAAAAATTATTTTTTGCTACTTTTAAATTGAAAAACAATAAATTTGATTTTTTTTTTTAAAAAAATGAAAAATATAAAATGATATATTTTTTTAAAAATTATTTTAAATAATAATAATGTGGACCAATCATGTGGTGCCACGTGTCATTTGACCGGTCAACTTTAACATTTAACACTGTGTATCTCTAATTGCAAGTAAATTTCATGTTTGGGTACTTTTGCCACCAAAAAATCAGTTTGGGTATTTAAGTGTTAGTAAGTTGTAAGTTTAGGTATTTTAGCCGCAAATATCTCTTTTTTTTATAAGGGTTTCCATGAGAAATGTGTGTTTTTTTATTTTCTTATTCATTGCATGTTCATATTTTCTAGCTATAATGTTTGTTTTACTGGAAACAAAAATCATATCATATATGTTCCATGAAGACGTTAAAGGTATTTAAAAGTCTTTTGATTTTATTAAAATAAAAATCATGTTAGTTATTACATAGAAAATTTTGATAATAACTCTAAATTAATTAGTCTTGAACCAATAAATATTTTATTTTATCTTGAACTTTTAATGTAACAGAAAACGCATATCTTTACAAAATTTAAATAATTTATTACTACATAGAGGTAAGTTTTTAATATGTTACTTAGAAAATTTATAGTTTATTATAATATAAAGTTTATTTTTATTTATAATTTATTTAAGTTGGAACTAGATGAAAGTTATTCTTATATGAGATTAAGCTTATAGTTGTATATCCAAAGCTTTAATGATTTTTATTTTAATTTTTTTGAACAAGTAGATCTACTTGACAATTATAACAAACTAAGCAGTAAAGGACGAAGAAAAAAAAAACCATAGTGGTCCATCTACCTAGCTGCTTAATTAGACTTGGTTTAGAATTACAATTTTTTTTACATTATATTTTGTTTCATTTTTTAAATTAACACATGGCACATGATATGTGAATATTATTGAAATTATTATATAATTTAAAATATTAATAATTATGTTTTTACTTGATGATATTAAATACAAGTGTTAAATAATAATTGATATAATTTCAGTATTTGAAAGCTTTTTGGACCACTTTCAACTGGTATATTTTGGTAGGCTAAACCTAAAAAAAAAATAAGCATTATAATAATCTTTAAAAGAGAAATTAATAGCAATAATCTCATACGAATAAGGGTAAAGAAAGGGGGCCAAAGGGTATAAGCCCTTTTGGTGGATCGATTAACTGGGTGGCTTTATTCAACACACAAATAAAGATAGTTCTTGGACTTTTAGGTTTTTTCTTTATGAAACCAGATCGACAAAAGGTTGTTCGATTATTTAATTTTCTAGTATATTTTTGTTATCAAAATCTTGAAAAAGAAAATGTTCATGTTAAAATTAACATGTTAAAGTGTCAAAATGCTAAACTAGCACATACCTTTATGTAAAATCCTATTTTGGCTAACTATTTTAATAAATATATTTTATTCTTTAAAGGGTATTTTTCGAAATTGTATATTTAGTAATTAAGTGTGATCGTGTCTCATTTTGGTAACAATCAATTCTTTATTAAGTGCATTTTATATATAGTAAAATTTCCTTAATTATTTATGGTAACATTGTCTATAATGAGTATGTGTATTAAATAATTATTCTCTATATTTTTTTCTTGATTTTATCTGTTTAAAATGAGGAAATTGAATGACACTTGTGCCCAAAGGAAGTTAATTTCGAAATGAACTTGGTTGGGTTTTAAGACCAGGTTCGTCCATTTCCTGATGCTACAGAATGATTGTCTGTCACATCTAGAAATTCCTCCAGTAAATTGAAAAGAGAAGTTATTTTGAGTAACTTCCCGATTTGGTCTGATTTAGGCCATTAACGAGATTGGTTGGCTTAGGGGTTTCTAAATTCTATAAATACCAGACCTAAGCAGCAGCCATTTTCATCTCTTCACCACTCTAACATTTTATATTTTGAAGAGTTCTTTTATATGTAAGGAGTAGTCTTTGTTCAACTATCTCTTTGTTTGTTTGTTTTGCTTTGTGTTGTTTATTCTTAAACATGTCATAAAGCTTGTGAACGTGACACACAATCTTCTAGAGAAGATTTCCATAAGTCTCACTTCGAGAGGAAGCAAGCACTCATCAAGTTCAGAAGAGATTTCGTGTTCTTAGTGTTTGTCAAAATCAAATTATTAAAGTGGAGTACTTCAAGGTTGCGACAAGAATTTAGAGGGAGTCTAAATTTGTATAAGTCAATTGCTTTTTGTATTCTTAAGACTTTACTAATTGATTTTATCTCTAGGCTTCCCGAACCACTTAAATTTTTTTTTGTGTCACGTTACTTTTAGTTTATTTACTTTTTGTTCATATATTCTGATTCATCAGCAATCTGTCCTGATTCATCAGAATATCTATCTGATCAAACAATTGTTTAACTATTCCGCATTAATTAAATTGTTTGTTAAATTCAGTTGGTAATCTTAAAAAACGGAATTTCAATTGGTATGAGAGCGGTTCACTAAACTCTTAGTGAGATCTTTTTTTTTTCTTTCCGTTTGTTTGTGTTTCTGTTTGCAACATGTCATTTTTTGCAGAAGGGAGTTCTATAACTCATCCACCATTGCTTAATGATTAAAACTATCCTTATTGAAAGGTGATAACTTCATTTTAGTGTCGTTTTAGAATGTGTTTTTGTGGTAATCTTGAGTCTTTATGTTTGTTTTGTGCAAGATTACGCTTTTTGTTTGTCGTTGTTGTAGGTTGGTGCGTTGAATCATGAGAAAAATGTAAAAATAAGAGAAAATGGTGGAAAAACGAAGCTTTTGGTGGTTGTTCGACTCGAAATGGTGCTAAGGGCGAGTTAAAATCAATTTTTGATGAAGGAATGAGGTTGAAAGGCTTAAATTGAGAAATAATGGAATTAGGGCCGCGACTGGGAGTTTAGAGTCGTGACTCTAGCCAAGTCAGAAACATAAAGCTGTTGAAGGGAATTAGTGCCATAACTTGCCCTTATAAGTCACAGCGCTAGTGGAAGTCAAAGGCTAAATCAGGAGGACATCAAAGACACGGGTCGCGACTTTATATTGCCTGAGTCGCAGCGCCTGAAGACATACGAAGACTTGGAATGCCTTTTAAACAGACATGGGCCGCGACCTAGGGAAGGCCAAGTCGCGAGCCACCTATGAAAAAACAAGGGATTCGTGATTTTTTAGTATAAATTCAGATTTTAGGGTTTAATTAGAGGGAGTTCATATTTTAATTACGTGTTTAGAGATTAATTTTGATTATGAGATTAGTTTTTTTGCACTTTTATATTATTTATTTCTTCTTCAAGTCTTTGAATCTTATGTTTCTGAATTTTTTTTCTTTTTTTTGATTTAGTCATGTCTGATATGAACTCAACACTTTTATCTAGGGTTTAATGCAGTCACCTGGATTTCTATTAAATGTAATTATGATGTTCTATTGATTTTTCTTCTTTATTCTAATCTATATAATGTTTGCTTAATGCTAGTAAATACCTGATCAATTTTTGCTTGATTTATGATTTTGATTCAAAATTCGAAAGATGAGAATTGAATATGCTATCGTTATATAGACATAGGTTACATATTGGACGAAAGTACCTGTATGACTTATGTAGTAATTAAGTTTCTATGCTTAATGCCTGCTATATGCTTAAGTTTATCACAGAGATGTAGGAAACCTGCATATAGGATGAGATCTTATACCTTGAAAAAGAATATGAATCGATTTATATTAACCTACTATTAGAATAGGAATAAAGAAATTTAGAACTGATTAATAAAATTAGTAGAATGAAAAGTTGATGAATTTAATACCCTAGGTCTTTTTATTATTGATTGTCATCTTTTGATTAGTTATTTTTGTTCATAGTTATTTAAAATTTTATAATTCGATTTATTCATCTAAATTTTGTTTGCCAAATAAAAATTAAAGAACAATTATTGGTAATTGGTTAATAATCTTTGTGGGAACGATACTCTATTTACTATTGATATTACTTGAATTGATTGTGTGCACTTACGTATCATATTTTCACGATCAAGATTTTGGCGTCGTTGCTGGGGAGGACTTGGCTCAAAAATTCCTTGGTAAATATTTTCCTCCTGCGAAGTCAACCCGAATTAGATGAGAGATTAATAACTTCCATCAGCTGGATGGGGAGTCTTTATATGATGCATGAGAACGTTTTATAGAGTTACAAAGGAAATGCCTACATCATGGAATAGAGAAGTGGCTGTTGGTTCATACATTTTACAATGGTTTGGGGGGAAATACAAGGACAATTATAGATGCAGCATCGGGAGGAGCGTTTATGAGAAAAAGTGCTAATGAAGCATATGATTGGGCATTGGCCCCTGTAAATGCGCATGATTATGATTATGCCTGTGATTATTGATGAAGCATGTTGAGTGCTCTATATATGGATATTTGTTATATGATGAGTGCTTGGTTGGATTATATACTTGAGAAAAGCATTGACTTATCAGTCAATGACGACAATAGTGTTAGGAAAATGTGTATTTTGCCTCAATGGAAATAATAATAAATTACAACTCTATGCAATATATTACAAATAAATAATGATTGATTAAAAAGAGTTACAACTCTATAACTGAAAATTACAAATAAACAAATAAAATGAAGAAGATGATGAAGAAGAGAATAGTAAAATACAACTCTAAGCAAAATGTTACAAATAAAGTAAAGTGTTTGAAACAAAAAAAAAAGAAAAGATTACAACTCTTGAACAAAAAATACAAGTAAATAGAGAAGAACAATATAAACATGAAAAGCAATAGAATGAAAGAAAGGAACAAGAAACAAAAGATAAACAACTCTCACTCACACTACCAAAGTGAAGAGTGTTGGGGATCACCAACTTGAACAAGATTTGAAACCTTTGTCCAAAAGCTTATTTCCCCTAACTCAAGCACTAAGGGATCTCTCACAGATTATAGGAAATGCTTTATGGAATTATCAAGCCTCAAGGTGTTTCTAGCCAATTGCTCTAATGGATATAAATGTTGTGTCTTACAAGTGAGCTATAGACTCCTATTTATAAAGTTTAGAGACACCCTTTGAATTTCAAATTCCACCAACCCCCATGGTTGTTACCAATGTTTAATTGGATTAATATGGAATTAAAAATGAGATTTGGGAGTTATTTAGGTTTTTTGAGCCGTTCAACAAAGATTGAAAAAACTGAAAAAATGGTCAGTTTTAAGCCTGTGGCCGCAGCCAGAGACATTAGTGGCAGCGACCACTAGCCTCTGTCCCACAAGCCGCGGCCACCAACATTCAGTGGCCGCGGCCACCGACCATTTTCAGCACTTAAAAATTTGTTATTTTTCCAAATGGTTCCAAACCCTCCCAAATGATTTTGTAACTCCCAAAACACATTATTGGGGTTTAAATCATATCTCTAACAGCCATATCACATATGGCTTTATGAAATTCATCTCAATATTGTGTAACAACAAATTTACACAATAAAGGGTAATATTTGGAAGTTACAAATTTGTAACACCAAATATGTTACATTATTTGGATATATCTCATATATCTAAATATTGTAACTCTATATTATATGTTACAATATGTGACACTCTTTGTCACATTTATTTAATCTAAAACATTATATTATAAAATAATATAACATTCTCCCACTAGATTAAATAGTTATCTATTGTAACACTTATTCAATCAATCATTATATTTTAAAATATAACATATCCCCCACTTGATTAAATAAGAACTCTCTCTTATAGAAGTCATTGCATTAGTGCATAAAGCAAAATATTTTTCAACTTGAACTTTACTATAGTGTAATTATCACAAAATTTGTCAAAAATTTGGTTGCACTAGGCATTGAACCATCTTTTCATGATAACAAATCGGTGATAACACACACACCTTTGTGATGTTCACTTGAGACCTCTATGTCTCGCTTTGCACCGTTAATGGCCATGTGCACTTTCCATTCATGGACGTTCTTGAGAATACTCCCAATTCTCATGAGAGGCGGCACCACCCCTAGGTCCACATAGGTAGAATTCTTACAGTATTTTGTTACCAAAAATATTGTCTTTACAAGACTGAATTCTATTAAAAAACCTTTCGGTTTTAACCCTCCACTTGGTAACACACAAGTACTCAATATCTCAGATGGGATTTGTTTTGAGTACAACTAATATTCACTTGATTGACTTGTTATTACTTATTGAACCTAACACCAGTTGAATAACTAGTGTTAAGATAGGGTACCATCAATCATGAATCTCTTTAGGGAGTTTAAGTCCCATCCCTCGAGATGATACAACCACTAAATCCCTCGTTAGTGGCTTAGTGAAAGGATCTGCCAGATATTCACTTGTTCTCACATAGGATATTGAGATGACTCCTCTTTGAATCAATTCTCGTACATATCCATGTCTTAGACTAATGTGTCTAGACTTCCCATTATACACTCCGATGTATGCTCTAGCCAATGTCGCTTGTTTATCACAATGTATCGACATAGTAGATACATTCTCTTTGATTAGGGGAATCTTTATCAACAGATCCATTAACCATTCAGCCTCTTTTCCGGTAGCAGCTAGAGCTATGAACTCTGCTTCCATAGTGGAATGAGATATACAGGTTTGTTTCTTGGAACCCCAAGAAATTGCACCTCCACCAAGTGTAAATACCCAACCAATTGTGGACAAGTTGTCCCCAAGATTGGATATCCAACTTGCATCTGTATATCCTTCTAATATCGAAGGAAATTTGGAGTAGTGAAGGCTTAGTCCTTTGGTTTTCTCGAGATAACCTAGGACTCTTCCAATTGCCTTCCAGTGATCCACATTTGGATTACTTGTAAACCTACTAAGTTTACTTACCGCAAATGCTATATCAGGTCTAGTACACTGGGCAACGTACATTAGACTCCCTATAGCACTAGCGTACTCCAATTGAGCCACCGCTCTTCCTTCATTCTTCTCTAGCTTTAAAATATGATCGAATGGAGTATTGGCATCTTTAACCTTGAGATGGTTAAATTTGTTCAATACTTTCTCAACATAGTGGGTTTGCCCTAATGCAAAACCCCCACTATGTTTCTTTACTTTGATACCAAGTATGGTGTCAGCTTCTCCAAGATCTTTCATCTTGAAGGTTGATGATAGAAACCTCTTCGTTTTTTCTATCCCTTTCATGCTATTACTTAGAATAAGCATGTCATCCACATATAAGCAAACAATGATCACATATCCTTTACAAGTTTTGGAATACAAACACTTGTCTCCATTGTTATGTCTAAACCCATTAGACATGATGGCTTGATCAAATTTCTCATGCCATTGCTTAGGAGCTTGTGTCAATCCATATAAGGATTTTACAAGTCTACAAACTTTATGTTCATATTTTGGTAGGACAAACCCTTCGGGTTGTTCCATATAGACCTCCTCATTGAGGTCACCATTAAGGAATGCCGTTTTGACATCCATTTGATGAACACACAAGTTGTGTATAGAAGCTAAAGCGAACAAAATTCTTATAGAAGTTGTTCTTGCAACAGGCGCATAGGTATCGAAATAATCGATACCCTCTTTTTGCCTAAACCCTTTAGCTACTAATCTAGCTTTAAAGGTTTGGATAGTGCCGTTAATGTGGTATTTTCTCCTAAATACCCACTTACACCCAATTGGCTTAGACCCCGGTGGGAGGTCTACCAATTCCTAAGTGTTATTGGAAAGAATGGAATCCATCTCATCATTGATGGCTTCTTTCCAAAATGCACTATCTCTCGATTGCATAGCTTCTTTATAAATCTTAGGATCATTCTCAACGAGAAGTACAATAGGAATTTTTCTAATGACTTCCTCTTTATTTCCTTCTACCATGTAGAATGAAATTCGTTGAGAATCTATCTCATACACTACTAGACTTTTATGATTTTTAAGCCTTTGACTTCTTCTAGGTTCAAAGGGTTGCTTTACATCCTTTTGAGAATTCTCCTCTTGAGAATCAACATCGGATGTAGAAGCTTGAGAATTGTTCTCATATAATAAATTCTCCTTTAGAGATGTTGAAGCTTGAGAATTGTTGTCACATAACATATTCTCAAAAAATTCAACTTCTCTAGATTCAATCACAACATTAGACTCTAAGTCTAATAGTCTATAAGCTTTACTATTGTTGGCATAACCAACAAAAGCACACTTTATGACTCTTGAACCTAACTTTGTTCTATTAGGTTCGTTTTTCTTGCAATATGCAAGGCGCCCCCACACTTTGAAGTACCCTATGTTGGGTTTTCTTCCTTTCCATAACTCATATGGAGATATCTCATTTTTCTTCATCGGTATTCGATTAAGAATGTGACAAACGGTTAAAAGCGCTTCACCCCATAAGTTGAAGTTCAACTTAGAAAACACCAACATAGAATTTATCATCTCTAGATAAGTCCTATTTTTCCTTTCGGCAACACCATTGTGTTAAGGTGTAGTGCACTCATGAATTATACCATTTTCTTCACAAAATGTATTGAATTCATTAGAGAAGTACTCTTCTCCTCTATCACTTCTTAGCACCTTAATCTTTTTATTTAGTTGATTTTCAACTTCTAATTTATACAATTTAAAAGCATCAAAAGTTTCATCTTTATGCTTTAAATGGAACACATATGTATATCTACTAAAATCATCTATAAAAGTAAGAAAATACATTTTACCACCTCTAGTTAAAACACCATTTAATTAACAAAGATCACTATGGATTAAATCTAGTAAGTTAGATGATCTTTCTACACTAGGAAATGATTTCTTAATCATTTTTGCCTTAACACATGTTTCACATTTACCATAGTTTTTAATATTGCATGTAATCATACCACATTTTACTACTCTTTTCATAGTTGAAAAACCTATATGCGATAGTCTAAGATGCCACAACAATAAAGAATCATACTCAACAATATAGGCGGAATTAGCATTTTTATTGATAACATTGAAAGTTATATCATTGGTGCACAATTTAACCATTCCCTCACAAGAGTATCATTTTCCCAAGAAAACATTTGATTTGGTAAGTATAAGTTTACTGGACTCAAACATGGCTTTAATGCCGGGCTTGCCAAGCAAATCACCACTTACCAAGTTTCTACTCATTTCGGGAACATAAAGTACATTCACTAATGTAACTTTCTTGCCAGAAGTGAAGTAGACTTCAATAGTACCTTTGCCAAGTACTTTGGATTTGTCCTCATTGCCCATTTGTATCTCATGGTTGCCCTTTGACTCTTCAAAGGTCTTGAACAATGATTTGTCATAGGTGACATGGACGGTGGCACAAGTATCATACCACCATCCTTTCACCTTGCCTTGGACCGCATTCAACTCACTAAGGGTAACAACTATGTTTTCCTCTTGAGTTGCGTTCACCTTAGGTCCTTGTTGGTCTTTTATATGTCTACACTCTCTAGCATAGTGACCCTTTTTCCCACACACAAAGCAAGGACCTTTCTCGCCCTTAAACTTGTTTGGGTTGGTTTTTGGACCCAAAGGTTTGTCATTACCCTTTTTCCCTTTGTTTTTGGGATGTTTTGGTTGTGACACCGCATTTGCTTTGGAAGTCTCTCCATTAGACCCCTCCACAAGTTTATCTCTACATATCGATTCCTCTTCGATTCGAATATGCTTTTGGATCTCCTCCAAAGAATAATTCTCATTTTTATGAATGATTCTTTTTCTATTGTTCTTCCAAGTTGGTGGTAATTTAGCCACTATAGCACCAACTTGAAAGGCCTCGGGAAGCTCAATCTTTAACACTTTCAATTTGTTAACAATTATTTGCAATTCATGAATTTGAGGAAGAATAGGTTTATCACCAAAAAATTTGAAATCGAAGTATTGAGATATCAAAAAAATTTTGGTACCTTCCTCTTCCGCCTTAAACTTTTTCTCAAGTGCATCCCATATCTCCTTGGACGATTTGGTCTCGGTGTAGAGGTCATAGAGCCTATTGGATATTGCATTAATGATATGACCCCTACAAATAAGGTTGTCCTCTTCTCTCTTCCTTCTTTTCTCCACCTCCTCGGGAGTGTCTTTGTCAGATGGCTCGGCTAGAGGTGCCAAGGATGACTCAAGGATGTAGGCTATCTTGAGTGTTGTCAAAATGAATTTCACCTTGTCTTGCCACCTAGTGAAATTGGATCCATCAAACTTATCCAACCTCACTAGATCTTGGTTCATGATCTTTATGGTCTCCCCTTCCATTGAAACAAAAAAGGGATAAGCTTTTGAATGTTAGGAAAATGTGTATTTTGCCTCAATGGAAATAATAATAAATTACAACTCTATGCAATATATTACAAATAAATAATGATTGATTAAAAAGAGGTACAACTCTATAACTGAAAATTACAAATAAACAAATTAAATGAAGAAGATGATGAAGAAGAAGAGAATAGTAAAATACAACTCTAAGCAAAAGGTTACAAATAAAGTAAAGTGTTTGAAACAAAAGAAAAGAAAAGATTACAACTCTTGAACAAAAAATACAAGTAAATAGAGAAGAACAATATAAACATGAAAAGCAATAGAATGAAAGAAAGGAACAAGAAACAAAAGATAAACAACTCTCACTCACACTACCAAAGTGAAGAGTGTTGGGGATCACCAGCTTGAACAAGGTTTGAAACCTTTGTCCAAAAGCTTATTTCCCCTAACTCAAGCACTAAGGGATCTCTCACAGATTATAGGAAATGTTTTCTGGAATTATCAAGCCTCAAGGTGTTTCTAGCCAAGTGCTCTAATGGATATAAATGTTGTGTCTTACAAGTGAGCTATAGACTCCTATTTATAGAGTTTAGAGACACCATTTGAATTTCAAATTCCACCAACCCCTATGGTTGTTACCAATGTTTAATTGGATTAATATGGAATTAAAAATGAGATTTGGGAGTTATTTAGGTTTTTTGAGCCGTTCAACAAAGATTGAAAAAACTGAAGAAAAAAAATGGTTAGTTTTTAGCCCCTTTGCCCCACAAGCCGCGGCCACCGACCATTTTCAGCACTAAAAAATATGCTGCTTTTCCAAACGGCTCCAAACCCTCCCAAATGATTTTGTAACTCCCAAAACACATTATTGGAGTTAAAATCATATCTCTAACAGCCATATCACATATGGCTTTATGAAATTCATCTCAATATTGTGTAACAACAAATTTACACAATAAAGGGTAATATTTGGAAGTTACAAATTTGTAACACCAAATATGTTACATTATTTGGATATATCTCATATATCTAAATATTGTAAATCTCTATTATATGTTACAATATGTGACACTCTTTGTCACATTTATTTAATCTAAAACATTATATTATAATATAATATAATATTACATTATATTATAAAATAATATAACAAATAACGCTGGTCATAAAGCATTGACCTATGAGTCAGGGGTGGAAATAGCGCGTCGAGCGCTAGTCGATATGATTAGATCTAATCAGGAGAGCATTACACGCTCGTTCGACCCAATGGTCGTAGAAAACTAAAGCGCTTGACTAGCTCTATGGCTAGTTACTCAGAGCTAGGGCAAAGGACCCAGGTTGACCTTATGATCACATAGCTAGGGCAAAGGGCCCCAGGTTGACTCTATGGTCATCTATTCAGGGCAAAAGGCCCCAGGTTGACTCTATGGTCATTTGATTAGGGCTGTGAGCCCCAGAATGATTCTATAATCATTTATTGGTACTTGTATGCATGCATGAGTAGGTTATTACTATTGGGTATGCTAGATATACATCTGAATATATATATATTGTTCACGCACTTGTATTAAGTTTTCTTGCTGAGTCTTGGCTCATGAGTGCTATGTGGTGCAGGTAAAGGAAAAGAAAAGCTGGACCAGCCATGAGTTGGAGAGCTTAGGTGGCGACGTATACATATGCGGCCGTTTGACCACCACGACCAAGGTTTCTTAGAGGAACTATTTTTACCGCTTAGGTCAGCAGATTGTAACTTTTGAGTTGTAATGACCATTTTGGAACTGTAAACTACTTTGTAGACATTTATTATGGGACCCATGTACAGTCTAATGTTTTATTAAAACACCCATTCCTTTTAACCGAAGTTTTTAACCCTGGAACAATAATCACATTTAGATGCACGTTTATGGCTTAATGACTCATTTAGCGGGTTAACCATTATTTATAATACATAGTGTACCAGTCTTGGCTAACTAGGGCGTTACAACTTGGTTTCAGAGCTTGCCAAGGTTAAGGGTTCCTGTAGATAGGCTGGGCATGTACACTCGCTACTAAAGACAAGCTCGACTCAGGGTTCGGTAACTATTTATGTGCCTATGTGCTTAACTGCTTAAATATGATATAAATGCTTTATTTGCATGCCTTATTAGGTATCTTGAGATATACTGATAGGGCCTAGCCCTTGACTGCTGCATGATGAACAAGATTGTGCTTATTAGCACTCATATTGCTTGTGAATGCAAATGAATCACTTATTAGTGCTATTATATGGACATGTAGGTCAGGACACACTCATTAGCACTGTTATAGATACATGTATGCGAGAAAATGCTTATTACCATTGTTAATTGTTATGAACATGAATCGACATGCTTGTTAGCATGATTATTGATTGTGAATGATTATCTACTTAACCTTGGACTGTGAGGCAGCAAGAGGTTTAGTTATCACTACCTAACTGACCGAATTGATTATTGCAGCAAGGTACAAGCTTGGAAGTATGCTTCCAAGGCAGATTGAATCTTTAGCTGGCCAGGTAGATCAGGGCTAGTATGATAGACAGGGTCAAAATAATGACCAGGGTAAAACCCCTCAGCCAGCTCCTGAGAACTAGTAGCAGTTGCTTGCTGATTTGCAAGCCATGGTATTGAGGCAGGAAGAAGAAGTCTGCCTCCTGAGACAACAACAGTTTCCTACAGGGAACATTTTATCAGAGGCATCGCCTGTGACGGTGCCAATAGTTGAGCAGCCGCCAGAGGCTGGGAATAAACGAGAACCTCTTTATGAAAGGTTCTGGAAACAACACCCTCCAGTCTTTGAGGGTAGTGTAGATCCGGCTAAGGCCAAACAGTGGATGAGTATGGTTACCACCATCCTAGAATTTATGAGGGTGGTCGCTAATGAGAGAGTGGCATGTGCCACGTATATGTTTCGGGAGGAGGCCCGAATTTGGTGGGAAGTGATATCCTAGACCAGAAATGTTAATGTCTTGGATTGGGAAGAGTTTCAAACTTTGTTTAATGAAAAGTCCTACAATGATGTCATCAGGGCAGCAAAGGCTGAAGAATTCAGCTGGCTACTTCAGGGTAACTTGTCAGCGACTGAATATGCTTTGAAGTTTGATAGATTGGCAAAGTTTGCTAGGGAACTGGTGCCCACTGATGGGACCAGAAGGGAGAGGTTTCTCCAGGGGCTATAGCCTATGATTGCCTGGGATGTTCACATTACCACTATGCCAGGGGTGACTTCTTATGCACAAGTTGTTGAGAAGGCGTTCATAGTTGGAGCGCAGAGAATAAGATCTAGCATGATACCATGGCTAGGAGAGACACTAGAAGGGTGGGATCTCCATATATGGGTTCAGGTAGGGGCGGACGCCCCAGTGATCAGAAAAGGAAGGCTCCTCATGCCTTTTTCAACTCCAGGCTCTGACAGGAGACCATGTGGTATTTCAATAGGCTGACAGGGCGGCAGCAAAGGCTGGAGGACTTTTCTTGAGTGCGCTAAATGTAAGAGGTGCCATATTGGGGAGTGTTGGGAAAATGCCTGCTTTTTATGCAGGATAGTGGGGCACTTGAAGAACCCGAGGGCAAGAAAGGAAGAGACAAGAAAGGCGGACATCTCAGCCCCAACTCGAGTGTTCGCATTGACACAGGCAGAAGCTGAGGCTTATCCCTCAGTAGTCACATGTTAGCTTTTTAGTGCTGGAACCTCTTATACTGTTTTGATTGATTTTGGTGCTACACATTCTTTTGTTGCTAGTAGAATTATTGATATATTGTGTAGACCATGTGATTATTATGTTGTGGGGTTCGATAACTTATTTCCCACTAAGGAGTTAGTAGTATGCAAGAGATGGGTCAGATCACTGCCAGTGATAGTGAAGGGTAGAGAGTTGTCAATTGATTTGATAGAGTTGGTTATGATCGACTTTGACATGATTTTGGGTATGGAATAGTTAGTGAAGTATGGGGCGACCATAGATTGCAGAAGAAAGATGGTAATCTTTGAGCCTGAGGTGAGGATCCTTTTGTATTTGTTGGCATTGTGCATGGACCTCGTGTACCTATGATATCTGTTTTGAGGGCTAGAGATCTACTGCAAGGTGGTTGCATAGGATTCTTAGCCAGTGTGGTAGATACCACTCAGGTCATGCCCGTGGGACCAAAGGAGACCATATTGGTCTGTGAGTTTTTGGATGTGTTTCCAGAGGATTTACCAGGGCTGCTGCCACACAGAGAGATTGAATTTGAGATTGAACTGGCACCAGGGGCAGAGCCAGTGTCTAGGGCACCTTACAGAATGACCCCATCATAATTAAAAGAATTAAAGGTAAAGCTGCAGGAGCTAATAGACTTGGGTTTTATCAGACTCAGTTTCTCACCATGGGGTTGTAATGTCCCAAATTTCCTAATATGGCTTAGTGCCTGGATTAAGGCGCCAGGAGGGAAATAATTGGTTTGATGTGTTATTATGTGATTATATGCATGATTATGTGAGTTATTTTATTATATGTGGTATTTGCATGCATGTGGGCCCATTTCTTATTTGAAGGGAATTTTCGTAATTTTGACCAGTTAGGGGTATATTTATATATATGATTATATATTTGTGATATTTGATGAGACCACGTTATTATGTGGACATATTTGAGATACTTGGCACAAGGCGATCCTAGGAAGCAAGTTAGCGATTTAGTCATAACGGGGTTAAATACTGGGCTTGGGGTGAGCCTAGGGGTAATTTGGTACTTAGTACATTTCCCGGATTGAGCAGGTAATGGGAAATTATTTGGGGATATTAAGAGTAATGGAAATTGTAAGGCGTTTATTATGATTAGCGAGGTGAAAGACGAATGACCACTATGCCCTTGAGGGCATTAGAGGACCTAGGCTTGACTAAGGGGTAATTGGTCATTTCCTTTCCTAAAGGTTAGATATACTCAGCCATTTTAGAAAGCAGGGGAAACATTTAGAACAGAGCAACACTTCTCTCTTTCTCTCTATTTCTCAGTGGATTTCTTTGAGAAAAAGCTTGGATTTAAGGAGTTGAAGCCAGGGAATTGCTTGGGGGATTACTAGGAAACTCTTTAGTTCTTGAGGTAATGATTCTCTAAGCTTAATCTTGAGTTTTTTTTCCTCTGTTTTACAGTTTTTATTGAGTTTTTAATTTGATGCTAGTTTTGGGAAATCAGTGAGGTTTTTGGGAAGTTTTGATTTGGTTTTGATGTCTAAGATGTGTAGAACTAGTTTTTGGGTTCAGTTGTGGGTTTGGTTGAGGTTTAGGATCAATTTTTGAGGTTTAAGACTCCAAGAACATGAAGAGAACCTAGAACTTTGGGTGGCTGCCATCAGCGCTGTAGCGCTAGGTAGGTAGCACTACAGCGCTAGTCTAATGGCGGTTAAGTCTCTGACGAGTGCTGTAGCGCCCAATAGGTAGTGCTATACGGTTTTTCAGAATTTGATTTTTGTACTTTTTGGGATTTGGCCTGAGGGCTCGAGGGATGAGAGCACGAGATTGGTCCCGGGATTGGGTTTTGAAATTTAAGCTCATTGAGGCACTATTTATGGTTGTGACTAGGTTACCGCTAGGTCTCGGGATAGGATTGTGCTCGAGGGTTGTTCTTAATATATTTTACACTCAGACCTGAGGTAAGAAAACTGCACCCATTATGTGACATACATGATTAGGGCTTGGCCCGAATGCTGAATATGGTTTTGATTGGGATTGGCCCCTGTAAATGCCCATGATTATGATTATGCTTGTGATTATTGATGAAGCATGTTGAGTGCTCTATATATGGATATTTGCTACATGATGAATGCTTGTTTGCATTATATACTTGAGAAAAACATTGACTTATCAGAGAGTTTAGGATTGGAACGAACTTCTAACAAAAATTCTTGGAATTCCTTGGGAGTCAAGGACGGCAGTAGCGCTGAGCACTAGTTGTAAAGCATTGACTTATGAGTCAAGGGTGGAAATAGCACATCGAGTGCTGGTCGATATGATTAGATCTAATTAGGAGAGCAATACATGCTCGTTCGACCAAATGGTCGTAGAAAACTAAAGCACTTGCCTAGCTCTATGGCTAGTTACTCAGAGCTAGGGCAAAGGACCCAGGTTGACCCTATGGTCATATAGCTAGAGCAAAGGGCCCCAGGTGGACTCTATGGTCATCTATTCAGGGAAAAATGCCCTAGGTTGACTCTCTGGTCATCTGATTAGGGCTGCGAGCCCCAGAATGATTCTATAATTATTTATTGGTACTTGTATGAATACATGAGTAGGTTATTATTGCTGGGTATGATAGATATACATCTGAATCTTTATATATTGTTCATGCACTTGTATTAAGTTTTCTTGTTGGGACTTGGCTCACGGGTGCTATGTAGTGCAGGTATAGGAAAATGAAAGCTGGACCAGCCATGAGTTGGAGAGCTTAGGTGGCGATGTAATGCCCTGGTTAGCCAAGACTGTCACACTGTGTACTTTAAATAGTGCTTAACTTGCTAAATGAGTCTTTAGGCCATAAACGTGCATCTAAGTATTATTAAAGGAAAATGGTGAAAATCTCGGTCAAAAGGAATTGATATATTTTATTAAAAACACTAAATTGTACATGGGGTCCCATAAGAGTGTTTACAAAGTTTTTTACAATCCAAAATGGTCATTACAGTTCATAAGTTACAATCCGCCGACCTAAGCGGAAAAAATAGGGTTAAACCCTAGTTCCCTTGAGAAACACCTTGGCCATGGTGGTCAAGCGGCCGCATATGTACACGTCGCCACCTAAGCTCCCCACTCATGGCTGGGTAAGCTTTTCTTTCCCTTTACCTGCACCACTTAACACCCGTGAGCCAAGGCTGAGCAAGAAATCTTATTACTGCATGTATACAATATAAATAAATAAATGATCATGAAATCATTCTGGGGTCCTGCGCCCTGGATTGTTGACTATTAAGTCATTCTGGGGACCAGCGCCCTAAATAGATGACTAGTAAGTCACTCTGGGGTCTTGCACCCTGAACAGATGACTAATAAGTCTTTCTGGGGTCCTGTGCCCTGAACAGATGACTAATAAGTCTCTCTGGGGTCTTGTGCCCTAAGCCATGTGACTATTAAGTCACCTGAACCTTTTTGGCCCTAGCTCCAAGTAATTAGTCATAGACTAGCCAAGCGCTTTATTTTTCTTCGACCAATAGGTCGGTCAAGCATTTAATGCTCATGTTGATTACATCTAATCATTTCAGCCCGTGTTAAATACGGTACTGCCGCTCTTGACTCATAAGTCAATTCCATACGACCAGCGCTCAGTACTATTGCCGATCATGACTGATAAGTCAAAGCTTCACGACCAGTACTAACACCATTGCCATTTCTAACTAATAAGTCATTGCCATTCACAAGTAAGCAATATTGTCTGGCATTTACAATGCAACCAATGTCCATATATATAGAGCACTCAACATGCTTCATCAATAATCATGTATGTCACATATTGGGTACAGTTTTTCTTACCTCAGACTTGAGTGTAAAAAAAATAAAGAACGACTCTTGAGAACGATCCTGTCCTTAGGCCCTTAGCGGTCACCAAATCATAACCAAATATGAAATTCCATCAATAAAATGACTAATAAAAGATTCCCAGACCAAGTCCTAGCCTTTGGGACGTCGAATCCTACTAAATCGGGTAGTAGAAATGATCTTGAGGCCTTAGGTTTGAGTTCCCAAAATTAAAACACAACTTTGGCCAAATCTTCCCTTTAGCGTCGCAGCCCCACACCCCTGAGCCATGGCCCACCACCAAACAGAGGCTCCAACCCCATTCAACCTGCACCTCGTGCTGTGGTCCGCCTCCCAGGCGTCGCGACCTTAACGCCCATCAGTCTCGCCTTTCTTCTTCGTTAATCTTGGGCCACGACGCCCAAGAATAGGGCTGCGGCCCGACTGGAACTCAGCCAAAAACCTCCATTTTCCCCATTTTAAATCACTCCATAACCCTATCCAAACATATCCAAATCCCAAAAACAAAGTTCCCAAACATCACAGTGGCCCAAAACCATAAAAACCCAAGCTTCAAACACTTCAAAAACTCATCAACACATAGAATCCAATTCAAAACTTAGAAACTCGAAAACTCAAAACTTAGAGATTGGATTACCTCTGATTGAGTCATTTATCGCTAAATCATTCGGTTATTAAGCTTCTAATCTTCCCTATAATCACTATAACTTGATCCTCGCTTGAATCCGAGTCCTAAAACTCAAGTTTCCTTCGAAAATGCGATGAACATTAAAAAGGAATAACAAGAGAAAGAGAGAAAATGTTTTGAACATATTTTCTTTCTAACAGGTTACTTCAAGCTTAAGTAACCTCAAGTAAATCCTAATGCTCGAGGTCCCAAAAATGCCCCAAGGGTAAAATAGTCAAAATTCTCAGAATTCCCTCCTGATCTCACTAACTCCCAATTTATCATCAAATAATCACTCCCATTACCCAATATCTCGGTAATTGACCCGATTATGACAAAATCGCTAATTTGCTTCCTAGGATCGTCTTATGCCGAATAGCTCAAACATATCCACATAATAATGTGGTCTCACCCATATATCACATACATGCACATAAATATACAAACATGGCCCCCAACGGACCAAAATTACGAAAATGCCCTTCTAATTAGAAGTAGGCACACATGCATGAAATTATCATCATATAACAATATAACTCACATAATCATGGATATAATCACATAATCGCATATTGAATTAATTATGACCCTCCTGGCCCCCTAATCCAGGCACTAAGTCACATTAGGGAATTTGGACGTTCCAGGCGACGTGTACATTTGTGGTTGCTTGACCACCACGACCAAGGTTTCTTAGAGGAACTAGGGTTAAACCCTATTTTTGTCGCTTAGGTCGATGGGTTGTAACTTTTGAATTGTAATGACCATTTTGGAACTGTAAACAACTTTGTAAACGTTTATTATGTGATCCCATATACAGTTTAATGTTTTAATGAAACATCCATTCCTTTTAACTATAATTTTTAACCCTAGACCATTAATCACATTTAGATGCACGTTTATGGCCTAATGACTCGTTTAGCGAGTTAAGCACCATTTAAAATACACAGTGTAGCGGTCTTGGCTAACCAGGGCGTTACAGGGGGGCACCAGTCTTGTTTGTAAAGAAGAAAGATGGTTATCTGAGGATGTGTATTGACTATAAAGAACTGAATAAATTAACAATTAAGAACAGATATCCTCTGCCAAGGATAGATGACTTATTTGATCAATTGGAGGGTAAGATGGTATTCTCAAAGATAGATCTTCGATCTGGTTATCATCAGCTGAGGATCAAGAAGGGAGATATATCGAAGATTGCTTTTCATACCAGATATGAGCATTATGAGTTCTTAGTCATGTCCTTTGCGTTTCCTAATGCCCCAGCTACTTTTATGGATCTGATGAACATGGTGTTCAAGGATTACTTGGACCGGTTTGTGATCATCTTTATCGAAGAGATTCTTATTTATTCTCAGTCAGAGTCAGATCATGAGAAACATCTGAGGTTGGTTCTACAGAGACTGATGGAGCATAGACTATTTGCTAAGTTCAAGAAATGTGAGTTCTGGTTACCTCAGGTAACTTTCCTTGGTCATATTTTCAATAAGAAGGGGATCAAGGTGGACCCATCCAAGATTGAGGCAGTCAGAGATTGGCCAAGGACAAGGAATGCCTTAGAGATTAGGAGCTTCCTTGGATTGGCAGGTTATTACAAGCGTTTCGTGGAAGAGTTCTCAAGGATTGCTACTTCATTGACTGAACGGACGCGCACGAGTCAAAATTTTGTGTGGTGAGACAAGTGTGAGAACAACTTCCAGGAATTGAAGCAGAGATTGATTACAGATTCAGTTTTGAGTCTTCCGGCAAATCAGGAGAAGTTTGTGATTTATTGTGATACCTCACATCAGGGTTTGGGTTGTGTTCTTATGTAGTCAGGGAAGGTGATTGCCTATGCATCACGCCAGTTGAAAGAGTATGAGTAGAGAAACCCCACTCATGATTTAGAGCTGACAGTAGGGTCTTTGCATTAAAGGTATGGAGACATTACCTTTATTGGGAGAAGTATGAGATATACACTGATCATAAGAGCCTGAAGTACTTTTTCACACAGAAAGACATGGACATGAGATAGAGGCATTGGCTGGAGTTGGTGAAGGATTATGATTGTGAAATCCTGTATCACCCAGGGAAGGCCAACGTAGTGGTAGATGCCTTAAGCTGAAAGGGTTCGGGACAAATTTTTAGTGCGAGATTGATATTCAGAGAATTTGCAGAGGATATGACCAGAGCTAGTATAGAGTTGTTGGTGGTCCAGTTAGCCAACATCACTTTACAGTCGCTATTAGAGAGAATAAAGGAAGGTCAGTTGGGTGATCCACAACTGACAAAGATCAGAGATGACGTCCTAGCCGAAGTGTCTAGGGACTATATAGTGTGAGATATGGGCTTGTTGAGATACAAGGGTCAAATCTGTGTTTTGATGGACACTGTTACTAGACGAGAGATTCTGGATGAATCTCATACTTCTCCTTACTCTTTGCATCCAGGCACCACGAAGATGTATTAGGATGTGAGATCGTTGTACTGGTGGCCTGGGATGAAGAGGGACGTGGCAGAATATGTGGCTAAGTGCTTGACATGTCAGCAAGTCAAGGCTGAGCATCAGAGACCAGTAGAGCTATTACAGCCTCTAGACATCTCAGAGTGGAAATGGGAGGACATCCTCAGACAGATGGACAGTTACGGTTTAGTACCGCTTATCATCCTCAGACAGATGGACAGTCTGAGAAGACGATTCAGATACTAGAGGACATGCTATGAGCCTGTGTTCTAGAGTTTGAGGGATCTTGGAGTAATTATCTACCTTTGATTGAGTTCTCGTACAACAACAGTTATAAGACGACTATCGGAGTGGCTCCGTATGAGATGCTTTATGGGAGGAAGTGCATATCACCTATCCATTGAGATGAAAAGGGTGAGAGGAGATATTTGGGTCCTGATTTAACATATGAGGAGAAGCCGGTTCAGATTCTTGACCAGAAGGATAAATTCTTGCGGAGCAAGACCATCGCCTTGGTGAAAGTGTTGTGGAGGAACAACAAGGTTGAGGAGGCGACATGGGAACTTGAATCAGTGATGCGGGAGCGGTATCCCAAGTTATTTAGGTAATTTGAGGACGAAATTTCTGTATGGAGGGGATAGTTTTAGCGACCCAAATTTACTAATAAGGCTTAGGGCCTTGATTAGTGTGCCTGGAGGGCAATAAGTGATTTGTTATTATAATATGTGAATTTTTATGAATATGTGATTAAAGATGCATGTTTAGGTGAATTAAATATGCATGTGGGCCCCGTTTGGTTATTAGGGGCATGTTTGTAATTTTAGGCCGTTGAGGGCGTAAATGTGATAATTGTAATAATTGTGATATACTGGTGATATATCTGTGTGGGCCTCGTTTGGTTATTAGGGGTATGTTTGTAATTTTAGGCCATTGATGGCATAAATGTGATAATTGTAATAATTGTGATATATTGGTGATATATCTATGTTGCACGATCCGAAACAGTCCTAGGGAGCGGTTAGCTAGAAAGTCACAACGGGGTCGAATACCCGACTCGGGGCGAATCGAGGGGTATTTCGGGCGTTAGATGTTTAATGGGGTTATCAATTTATGGAAATAGATATTTGGAGATATAATTGAAGTTAGGATGTTTAGGAGGGAATATTGGGGAAATTTACCATTTTGCCCTCGGGGACGTTTTTGGCACCCCGAGCCTTTGAGGTAACCTTAAAGACTTATGTTAAATAAAGCAAAAGGGAGGAAGTGTTCAGAACTTTAGGAAACCGACGTTTTCTCTCTCTATCTCTTGGTTCTCTTTTCTCTCTTAGAAGCTTAGTGCATTTTGGTGAAATCTAACCAAAGATTAAGGATTTAAAGCTGAGATTTTGGGGGATTGAAGCTTGGAGCTTAGGAGATTAGCTCATAGACTTAATCAAGCAAAGGTAAGCTCTTAACTTGGTGAATTATATTGGTTTCCTACTGGTGAGACCCTATAGGATACCTGGTGAATTAACTTGGTAAGCTATTAACATGGCGAGACCCAATAGGATACCTGGGATAACCTCACGGAGTGGACCGCGAACTCAGGGCCTGGTAAACACCTGGGACAGCATGGCCGTATGTGTTTAGCCTGTTGGTGGTCTGATTATATGTTGAAATGATCAATATGCATATGTTAATTGCTTGTGTGAGTTTTCTTGCTTGGCTTCAGCTCACGGGTGCTTTATGGTGCAGGTAAGGGCAGGGGGAAGATTGACCAACCATGAGTACGGAGAACGTGAAGCGGCGCGTACATGTTTGGCCTGCATGGCTGCCACGACCAGGGGTATTTTTGGGAGACGCTTGTATTAAACCTAGTTTTGTCGTTTAGTCGACTTTAATCATATTTTGGTATTGTAAATATTTCTAAACAAGTATTTTGGGACCCCGAATGTTAAACACTTTATAATTTTCAATATATAGTTGTGTTTACAAATTATGTGACTTTGTCTATGGTTTAGTTACACTTTTGTCTTAAAATCTCGGTTAGCGAGTTAATTGCACGTTTTAAACTCACTCAGTAACGACTCTAAGGAAGTAGGGCGTTACAACTTGGTATCAGAGTGAGCAAGGGTTTATGGTTCCTGGAGATCGACTGAACATGTACGCTCGCTATCAGTGACAAGCTCGACTCAGGGTTGGTTGGTAATAATTGACTTATATGCTTGAATATGTGCTTAAATGCCCTGTTTGCCTGCTTAATTGATATAGAGCATGATGAATGAGTTAACATATGCATGATGTCAAGGCATGACCCGTTGAGTGTTATATGCTATTTGTATGTTATGTGGATTGTTGTTTATGATTGACTGATATGACTTGAGAGGTGGTTTTGGATGTTGTTATCTTGCCTGATGAGCGACGTTGTTGATTGTAGGCATATTGTTGTGATGCCTCGACAATCATTTAGACTCCGCGGCAGTAGGGCCGAGGATGACAACTAGGGTCAGGACCCTTCACCTGCCCCACAGAATTGGCAACAAATGTTTGCCGAAATGGAAGCAAGACTACAATGACCAGAGGTAGAACTTCGACAGCTGAGGCAGCAGGCCCTTCCTCAGGTCACTGGATTGCCAGTTCAGCAAGTTGTGGCGCCAGTGCCAGTTCAACTTATTATGGAGAACAGGTGGGAACCCTTGTATGAGAGGTTCAGGAAGCAGCAACCTCCCACCTTCAAGAGTGGACCAGACCCACTGCAGGCAGAGCAGTGGATGAATATGATTTCCTCCATCCTGGATTTCATGAGGGTGGTAGGGAACGAGAGGGTTGCTTGTGCTAGCTACATGTTCAGAGAAGATGCCCGCATATGGTGGGATGTAGTGACTCAGAGGAGGAATGTGGCAGTTATGACTTGGGAAGATTTCAGGAACATCTTTAATGAGAAATACTACAGTGTTGCAGTCCGAGCTGCGAAGGTTCACAATTTCATCAACCTGACTCAGAACCGGTTGACCGTTATAGAGTACGCCTTGAAATTTGACTGGTTGGTGAAGTTCGCGTCGGATTTGGTGCTGACTGATGCAGCAAGAAGAGATAGATTTGTACGAGGGTTGAATGTTATGATCGCCCATGATGTGAAGATTACTTTAGATCCAGAGACTACTACTTATGCTCAGGTCGTGGACAAGGCCCTTATAGCTGAAGGGGCCGATGATCAGATTAGGAGAGAGAGCGCTGTTAGGCACGATGCCAGGAGGACGGTGCCTCTTTTTATTGGATCCAGCCGGGGTAGTGGCTCCGGTGAGCAGAAGAGAAGGGCCCCAGATTCTTTTGTTCCTCCTAGCTCGGATGGGAGGGTACAGGGTGCTTTTAGTGCCCGTTATGGCGGAGGTGACAACCGGAGGAGTTTTCTAGTATGTCCTCGGTGTCCTCAGAGTTTTACAGTGTTGCAATCTGAGCTGCGAAGGTTGACGAGTTCATCAACCTGACTCAAAACCGGTTGACCGTTACAGAGTACACCATGAAATTTGACCAGTTGGCGAAGTTCGCACCGGATTTGGTGATGACTGATGCGGCAAGAAGAGATAGATTTGTACGGGGGTTGAATGCTATGATCGCCCGTAATGTGAAGGTTACTTTAGATCTAGAGACTACTACATATGCTCAGGTCGTGGACAAGGCCCTTACAGCTGAAGGGACCGAGGATTAGATTTGGAGAGAGAGCGCTATTAGGCGCGATGCCTGGAGGATGGTGCCTCCTTTTATTGGATCCAGCCAGGGTAATGGCTCCGGTGAGCAGAAGAGAAGGGCCCCAGATTCTTTTGTTTCTCCTAGCTCGGATAGGAGGGCACGAGGTTCTTTTAGTGGCCGTCAGGGCGAAGGTGACAACTGGAGGATTTTTCCAGTATGTCCTCGGTGCAGACGATGACATCAGGGGGAGTGCAGGATCTGGGCCTGCTTTATCTGTGGGAGTGCCAATCATCTGAAGAAGGACTGCCCACAAGCCAGGAAAGAGGAGCCAAAGTAGGGCGACAGTCTCGCTCCTGCCAGGGTGTTCACCTTGACTCAGATTGAGGCGGAGGCTAGCCCCTCGGTTGTGACAGGTCAGATTTCTAGTGCCGGGTTTTCTTATACTGCATTGTTTGATTCAGGAGCTACTCATTCGTTTGTGTCTGCTAGAGTGATAGATCAGCTGTGTAGACGTAGTGTTTTGTATGCTAGGGGTTTTTAGACTTTGTTGCCGACTGGGGAACTGGTAGTCTCTAGGAGATGGATTAGAGCTTTGCCAGTAGAGGTAGATGGTAAAGAGTTGTTTGTTGATCTGATTGAGCTTGCGATGGATGATTTCGATATGATCCTAGGGATGAATTGGTTATCGAAGTATGGGGCAACAATTGACTGCAAACGCAAGATGGTGACTTTTGAACCAGAAGGGGAAGTACCCTTTGTATTTGTGGGGAAAGTTAGTGGACCGCGAGTACCTATGATTTCAGCACTGAAGGCTAGAGACCTGCTGCAGGAGGGTTGGATAGGATTCCTAGTGAATGTTGTGGATACCTCTAGGGGTGTGTCGGTTGGACTGGTTGAGACCAGATTGGTATGTGAGTTTCCAGATTTATTTCCAGTAGATCTGCCAGGGTTGCCGCCGAAGTGGGAGATTTAGTTTGTTATAGAGTTGGCGCCATGGGCGAAGACAGTATCCAGGACACCTTACAGAATGGCTTCGGCGGAGTTGAAGGAGTTGAAGATTCAGTTGTAGGAGTTACTAGATTTGTGGTTCATCAGACCGAGTTTCTCGCCATGGGGTGCTCCAGTGTTGTTTGTAAAGAAGAATGATGAATCTCTTAGGATGTGTATTGACTACATGGAGCTGAACAAGTTGACCATTAAGAATAAGTATCCACTGCCTAGGATCGACGATTTATTTGACCAGCTACAGGGAAGGACAGTGTTTTCCAAGATTGATTTCCGGTCAGGTTACCACCAGTTAAGGATTAAAGAAGAGGACATACCAAAGACTACTTTCCGAACGAGGTATGGACAATATGAATTCCTGGTTATGTCCTTTGGATTAACCAATGCCTCAGCATCTTTTATGGACATGATGAATAGGGTTTTCAAGGACTACTTGGACAAGTTCATGATTGTGTTTGTTGACGACATTCTGGTGTACTCTCAGTCAAAGACAGAGCATGAGCAGCATCTACGTGAAAACCCAAACTATTACGGAGTCTGCTAATGTTTTTGTTGATGATTGCAAAGATTTTTTAAAATTTTCAACATAACACGAAATAGATAAATTTATGGAAGAATCTCATGATCAATCAAACGTCCAAAATGATGTATCAACAATTCCATCTGTTGTCACAGAAATTGAAATTAAATCATCACCTGACACATCTGATACATCCTCATCTGAACAGACAGAGAAGCAAAGGCCTCAAATTATCACCGATCCAATTTAGAGAGAACCTTCAGCCAGGGTTAAAGAGAATCATCCAGCTGATCTCATTCTGGGATATTTAGAAGAAAGCATGGTCACAAGAAAAAGGTATGTAAATCTCATCCAATATGTGTGTTTTACCTCTTCACTTGAACCAAAAAATGTGAAAGAAACTTTAACTGATGAGTCTTGGATTAAAGCTACGAAGAAAAGGATGATAGGAAAAGCACAAGTGGAGGATGTTTCTATTTGGGGAAGAACTTGGTGTTGTGGCACAACAAAAAGCAAAATTTAATTTCACTGTCTACTGTCAAGACGGAGTACAAAGCTCCTGGCAATTGTTGTACTCAACTATTCTGGATGAAACAAATGATGATTGACTATGAGTTTCAATTGGATACTTTAACTATTTTTTGTGACAACACCAGTGCAATAAATTTTTATAATAATCCTGTTCAACACTCACGCACAAAGCATATTGATATTAGACACCATTTCATTAGAGAGCTTGTTGAGAATAAGACATTGATCATGGAATACATTGAGACTGACAAGCAAAGTGCTGATATTTTCACAAAGTCCCTAGATTCAGTTCATTTTGATTCCATTAGGAAATCCTTGGGGGTTTGTAGTATGTAATTATTTATTTTCTCATGACCATCCCAACTGTATATCTTTTATGTGTTTTCCTGTTTAATGATTCTCAAACAATTTCAAAAAAATTGTGAGTACTTTCTATTAGATTAATTATTTTTGATATATGACATGCTAAGTTTATTGGTTTCAAAATAAAAATTTCTTTACAATTTATTTTTGGGAAAAACGCCTACTACGAGGGCGTTGAGTTTAATTAACAAATCTTCTTCAGTTTTAGGTTCCTCTGTGAGAATAGAGCTACCTATGTAGTGTGTGAAAGCCAGCTTTGAGTAAGATGAGACTATGTAATTAGACCTATGTAGAGGACACACTACCATTGAAAATGATTACCACTGGTGTAGTGTGACAACGTCTCCTTTGGGTACTACAGAAAAAGTCCAAAATTACCAACATGGGCAATGACCCAATTTTTATACTTGACACACAAATATCTGTTCTTTATGAAGAAAAAGTAAAAAAGTGTAAGTCTCATCCTCTGTGCTAATGTTTTTCCTAAAAATAATTTGTGCTCTAGAAAAAATTATTTTTGCTCCAACACTCTCGAGCATGTTATATAGTTCAAATCATTTTTCTAACATTATCAGTACTCACTTAATTTTTTGTATTGGTTGATTATTGCTTTTGAGGTTTCACATTTTTTGATAACGGCAGAAAGAAATGTTTTGGTCATTTATTAAATAAAAAAAATATATAAAAAAATGAAATATTGAAGAAAAAGAATTGAAGAGTAAACCAATTGAATCTCGTGGGGTATATTGAATTTCGTTGCTTGTTCATTTTTTTTTAGTCCAATATGATTTTGTGTTATTTTTGTCATCTTTCTCTCTAAAATTAAGGTTGTCTAATTATTAATTGTGTTATGTGTGAAGAAAAAAGACAGTTTGAAAATTTCCTTAAAAATATATATTTGTTGCCTTTTTGGTTTGGTCACAATTAAGACAAAAATTGCATTTTTCTCTCATAGTCAAAAACAGGTAACTAGCCATTTTGTTCTGCCTATAACCCATGTTTGGCACCTCACTCCCACGACCACTCTATCACTCTCCCATTTACTCACTCTATCATTTTTTTGTTTATTTCTTCTTGGTTCTTCTCTGTTGTTTATCTTTCTTGTGCTTCCTAGTGTGCAGGAATCAATGGCTCGTACCACGTCCGTCGGTTCTCCCAGCCCTATGTCGGTGCTTCCAGTTCCTCTCCTCCATCTGGTGTTATTCCTGAGACATCAGACATTCTCGCTGTCAAAGTTGATCTGGTACTGGTTAAAATAATCGCCTTGGAACCATGGAGGCCACCCAACAAGCGATTCTTGCTCAGCTGACGGCCTTAGCCAAGGGTGTTTAGTTTCTATTTTTCATGTTTTTCTATTTTTATCTTGTTTTAGTTTGTCCAAAGAACATGTTCATTGTTTTTTGTTTTTACTTTTCGTTACTTTGACTCCTTGATAGACAAAAAGGGGAAGTAGTTGGATTGTTGCATGGTTTTTTTATGTTTTCTTGTGTACAACTCTGGACCCTATTTTCAGGTGGAGTTGTGTGGTATGTCTTGTTAAACTTTTTCAAAAAGTTGACAAATCTTTTCTTTGTTAGTATGCTTGTTTGTAGGGGAGTTCTTAGGAACATTTATTTTTTTTAACAAAGTGTTTGCTGTAGGTTTTTTTAGCTCATATTACTGAAAATATATTGTCTAAAAAGTATCCAAAGGGGGAGATTGTAAAATCCTATTTTGGCTAATATTTTTCGAAATTGTATATTGGGTAATTAAGTGTGATTGTGTCTCATTTTGGTACAATCAATTCTTTATTAAGTGCATTTTATATATAGTCAAGTTTCTTTAATTATTTATGGTAACCTTGTCTATAAAATGAGTATGTGTATTAAAGAATTATTCTCTGTATTTTTTTCTTGATTTTATATGGTTTAAAATGAGGAAACTGAATGATACTTATGCCCAAAGGAAGTTAATTTTTAAATGAACCTGGTTGAGTTTTAAGACCAGGTTCGTCCATTTCCTGATCGTACATAATGGTTGTCCGTCACATCTGGAAATTCCTGCAGTAAAATAAAAAGAGAAGTTATTTTGAGTAACTTCCCGATTTGGTTTGATTTGGGCCATTAACGAGATTGGCTGGCTTAGGGGTTTCTAAACTCTATAAATACCAGACCTAAGCAACAACCATTTTCATCTTTTCACCAATCTAACGTTTTATATTTTGAAGAGTTCTTTTATATGTAAGGAGTAGTCTTTGTTCAACTATCTCTTTGTTTGTTTGTTTGTTTTGCTTTGTGTTTTTATTCTTAAACATGTCATAAAGTTTGTGAACATGACACACAATCTTCAGGAGAAAATTTTATAAATCTCTCTTCGGGAGGAAGCGAGCACTCATCAAGTTCAGAAGGGATTTTGTGTTCTTGGTGTTTATCAAAATTAGATTATCAAAGTAGAGTACTTCAAGGTTGCGACAAGAATTTAGAGGGAGTCTAAACTTGTATAAGTCAATTGCTTTTTGTATTCTTGCGACTTTACAAATTGATTTTATCTTTGGGTGTGGCCTCGTGGATTAGGTTTTCTGAACTACGTAAAAAAACTTCTTGTGTCACGTTACTTTTAGTTTGTTTACTTTCTGTTCATATATTCTGATTCATCAGCAATCTGTCCTGATTCATCAGAATATCTATCTGATCATACAATTAATTAACTATTCCGCATTAATTAAACTGTTTGATAAATTTAATTGCTAATCTTAAAAAACGTAATTTCACTTTCTTTGCTATGCTTCAATGCTCCAATTGCAAATGCTCACTATGCATTAAATTACCATCAAACTAAAATCTTTTTTTGTTTATAATCTCTGTCCAGTACCCTTATTAGTTGATTGCAAATACATAAATTATTATTAAACTATCATAAAAGGTTATTTTAGAAGAACAAAACAATTATTAATCATTATGTATATAAAAATCAAAACCAAATTCAAACTTGAAGCATAAAAAATTCTATGACACTCGCATGCAATTATATATATCTAAAATTTAAAGTACCATTATTTATTTAGTTTTTAGACCACACAATGAATTGTAACCATAGAAAAATAAAAATTTACCATTAACAATTGTTTGATAATTTGATTATTCATTAATTTTTTGTTATCAAAATCTTGAAAGAAAAAAAAGAAGCTAAATTTGCTCAAACCTTTCTTTGTTATGATTCAATGCTATTGCAATGCTCACCGTGCAATAAATTAGGTTTTGGGAAATTTACTATTTCGGAAATTATCAAGAAAAGTACTCAATTTTTTTTTTTAAATTTGTGAATTAGTACCCAATTATTTTTAGTGGGAAAAGTATCAAATGTCAAATTATGTTGGTATTTGTCGGTGCCCACCCTAATAGATCTGTTAAAAAGCGACTTAGTGCACACATGCTACATTATGAATTGTCCACTTATAATTTTTTCAAGAATAAATTTAAATTGATTTTAAAATAGAATAAATTAATTAATATACATTTAAAATTTTAATAATTATAAATTAATTAAAAGTTGAAAAAAATTAAAGAGATTTTTTAAAAAATATACTTTTTTTTTGTATTTTTTACTTTTTTACGGTTCATGATTTTTTTCTTCAAAAATACTAACTTAAATTTTCAAAAATACGTTAACCCACTGCATACTAACATGTTTTTTTTTAAAAAATCAAAATATATCTGCAAACAACTAAACAACAAATAGACATCAACACAACAACAGAACAACTATAAATAAACTTAAACAACTAAAAACTAATATGAAAAAAACTATACATAAAATCTAAACAACACAAAAACAACAACCCCACAACAACATAGAGCAAATCATTACATTTTAAAAAAGCAACACATTGCAATACAATTTCAGAAAAAACAACTAGAAAATAACAATTGGACAACAACTAGACATCAACACACTACATACTAACACATTAAAAGACAACTAAAAAATAACAATTAGACAACAACGAGACATCAACCCATCACATTAAAAAATAACTAAAAAATAACAATTGAACAACTAGAAGTGTTTTAACCCCACCATATTTTGGAATAATTCAAGTGTGTTTTGAAAGGGTTTATAGCCAAAGTTATTAAGGGAAAATAATCTCTAAAAATATGGTTTAGTGGTGCTATAACACTTAGTAAAATTTCAGCACTTGTTTAGTGATTGATTATAGGGTCTCGGCCAGCACGTGGAGTGGAGGGAAACCATTTTTTTTTTTAAAATGGTCTTGGAAGTTTTGGAGGTTACAAGGGAGGGAATTAGATCCGTTTTCCCTCAGTTGCTTCAGTCAACATTTGAATCACTAGAGAGAACAAAGAGAGTTTGAGAGATAAGCGAAGGAGAACACGTTGTGCTCTTGTGGTGTACGATCACTTCGGGTCCAAGAAGAAGAAGGCAAAGTGAGTTATTTCTTTGATTTTTCTTTGAGTTATAGATCTTAGAAATGTCCTTAGAACCTCTTTATTGATTATAAAAGGAAGCAAAGAAAGAGGAGAGAATTTCACCCAAGTTTCATAAACTTTGGTCGGAAATCCGAACTAGTGTAAGTGCCATCTTTGGCTTCGTTTTTCTCTTATTTTCGTACATGAAACTTATGTTGAACGGTTTGTACGTGTTCATAGTATTGAGGAATATAGGAGAGGGGAGAGGAAACCACCAAGAACCAGCCACAGAAAGAGGTACAAGCCCATAGTTTTTCTTTCGAAGTTTTTACGGTAGCGGTTTCGATTTCGTTTCTTAAAAGTTGGGATTAGTTTCTGAGTTGTTTTACATGGTTTAAATCAGAAATTTGGGTCTAGAAACACTCATTAAGGTGTTGGGGATGATTTAATATGATAGATCTTGAGTTTTGGGATGATTTGGTGATGGTTAGTGCTTGGTAGGTGGCTGTCATGAAAAATACAGCACCATTGTTGTCGGCGTTGATGGTGGAGGCCGGTGGTGCTGGTGCTGGTGATGGTCGAAGTGAGGGTCATGGTGGTGATGAGGCTGTAAAGGTGACGGACCTTGGATCCAAGCATGGCTCGGGTTGGTCATGGAGGCTTGCCGTGGGTGAGGAAGACTATCTTTTGGTGGTCACGTGTGCATGCATGAATCTTATGGTTACAAATGGTTACTTTGGAATACATATACACACATGCATGAGTAAGTAGTATAATTGGAAAAAAAAAGTTTGAACAGCTAAAAAGAAAAAAAAATCCGTATAACAGTAAAAATGTAAAATTTTCTTAACTTTTAGTGATATATGTAAATTTTCCAAAATTAAAACCATTTTCCTCTCACCTCTCTTCTTGATTTCTCTCTCTCTTCCTTTCGTCCTAGGCACCTTCGACCAGACGCCTCTCTCTCATAGTTGTTCCAGATGCCTCCGACCATCTACACCTCCAAGATCTCACCCAGAATCGAGATCTTGCCCTCCATTCGCAAGCTCTAATCAAGGCAATGGCATGGTGGGTTCGTGCCAGGGGCGGGTGAACGTCGAAGGTGGTTCTCGTGTGGGTAGGTTCGCTGCTGGAGATGATTCTCGTGGGTAGGTTCGCGTGGCCTAGTTTCCTGCAAGCAATCTTCTTGGGTTCGCTGCATGCAGTCCGCTTAGGTTCGCTAGGTTTGATGTATGGTCCTTTCGTTGCTTCAATTGCTATAGACATGAGAGAGAGAGAAGAGAGATGGTATATTTGACATTTTTTTTTTTTTTAATGTATTATTAAAATGACTTTTTAATTAATTTATATGTTTTTTTAGTTTTTTAATTTGAAATTATAATTTTATTGATTTTTTTAATTATAAAAGTGATTTAAATTATTTAAAAAATACTATGGTCTCGACCAATGAAAAACAACACGTGTACAACCTGTTAGAACTTAATAGTCTGTTGGAGAGGGTATTGACAAAACTCGGTAAATGTAAATCTTGACATTGGGTAAAAATGAAAGATTTGATACTAATTCACAAGTTTTTTTTTTAAAAAAAAAATTGGGTACTTTTGCGGCTAATTATCCTTACCATAAACTAATACTTTTTTTGTATTTATAATTTCTATATAATATCCCTATTAGTTTATTATAAATACATAAATTATTATTAAACTATCATAAAAGGTTATTTTAGAAGAATAAAACAAACTAGTTAATGTATATAAGAATCAAAACCAAAACTTAAACTAAAACTAATTAATAGTGAGGTATTAATTAATAGTGAGTGAGTCCGAGCAAGCTGTTTGTTTCATGCTATTTTGATTTTTCAGACAAAAACCTTAACTTTTCTTGTTGTTTTAAGTTGGGCTTATACTTGTGGAATCCATATTCAAGCAACTTGCTCAGACTCGCTCTCCTTAGTGTGGGCTATTAATAGCAAGGCTAGTTATGCTAATGAGTTAGGTTTTTTTTATTTTATGATATTGTAGTTTTATTGTCCAAATTTATGAGGAGAGTTTTGTCTCTTGTTAACCGCACTTTCAATAATGCAGCCCATGGTCTAACTAAGTATGTCCTTAGGCTAGACAATAAAATTACTTGGTTTGGCGAGATCCTTCATGTAGAGTCCCATAATGATTACTTATTTAGCTAGCTAGTAGTAGTTGTAGTATTTTAGATTTCGTGGATTTTGGTTCAAACCGGAACTTAGTTGGAAACTCCTAACAATAGTTATGGATTTTATAAGTTTAACCTATAGTTTAAGAATATTAATTTTAACATAAGGTTTGATTAATATTGCTGGTTATAAATATGATAATTATTATAACCTAAGGTTTAGATAGAGCCAATAAGATTATGAAACTTGTCATATGCATGATTATTAAGGAATTATTATTTTAATGATAAAATAAGAGAATATAAGACTTAGTCTTCACCAAAATCTGTTAGGGTCGTAATTTGACTCAGTCAAAGTAGTTATCCAACCTTAATTATGCTGAAAAAGTGCAATTACCTGTTTAAAATAATCACGTATGCCGATATATTGCAGCATTGGAGCCGATATATCGCCTGACGCTGAATACGAAAAACATGTTGACGTTGCACGATCGTACGAACGGAGACTCGGAACTAGGGTCCAATCGATATATCGCCCATTTTAATTATTTTTTTTAATTTTGTTTTAATTTTTAAAAACCACCTTTGACTCCTTAGACTTACCTCTGTTAGTTTTGACCGTGTCTTCAGCCTCTGATTGACGAAAAATCAATTATCTTCAATTAAATTCATTATTTTTATTCAAAGCCAAATAGAAGATTTTTATTCCTAGAACTCTATAAATAGGACCTAGTACCCAGCCCTTTCACTTACTCTTTAGCTGTGATCAGACTCCAAGGTGCTAGTGAGACCATAAGAGTGATACACTTGGGTAGGGAAAGAAAAAGCTTTATCATTCTTAAGCTTTATCAAACACTTGGGAAGTAAGGATTAGAGTATTTCGGTATTGGAGTTAGGCCAATCTATAAGGTCAACGAAGGTACCCTTATTCTTAAGTTCAATTCTTTTGATTCCTTAGTTTCTTTAGTTTTCATTCAGGTTCTAACTTTTGTTATGGTTTTGTGGTTAGGTTTTTAAGTTCTTTGAACTTAAGGTGTCTTTTCGGTAAGTTTTCCCTTGGTGGTTTAGTTCTATTCTTGTTATCTCTTTCCTTTAGAAATACTCACTGTTCTATTGCTGGTTTTAGGAGTATTCCAAACCCCGCATTTGTTCTCATATCCTGATTCTTTTGGTAAGGAAAATAGGCTAGATCTTGTATGTTTGTATGATATGTTATGCTTTTATGTTATGTTATGTATAATATGTAATGATAACTTTATGGTTTAATATGTTATGTTATGATTTACCCTACCTAAAATATTAGACAGGGGACATAGATGGGTTATCATACACTACATCTGATCTAACCTACCTCAAATATTAGACAGGGGACGCAGATAGTTTATCACATGTCATAATGACCATTATTAGTATAGTCTTATATGGAATATGTTATAATATGTTTATAGTATATGTTATAATATATTTATAGTATATGTTATAATATGTTTATAGTGTATGTTATGATATGTTTATAGCATATGTTATGATATGATTTTATGTGTATGTTTATGTTGTTAGTTTTTCCCTGCTGGGCATTAGGCTCATTCCTTTTCTTTTAGTATGATGCAGAGGCGGAATGATTCTTGGAAGCTTAGTGTGTGTATGGAGGTGAATGGAGTGGATGGGCAGCGTGTCGATTCAAGGACAATGTTTTTTTAGTCTCGTTAAAATTATGTTTTTATGTATTTTTCCGCATTTAGCTTTGTAAACAATTTTATTTAAAGTTATGTTTTATTTTAAAACAATGAGCTCATTTATGTATTACAAATATTTTCTTCAAAGTTTTCAATAAAGTTATGAATTTTCTTATGTATCTTTTCTCTAAAGTTGTAGTTAGGTATAGTAGGTTTAATGACCTAAGTCTCATAGGTAGTTGGGTCGTTATAGTTGGTATTAGAGCAACGGTCCATTTTTCATGAAATTCTCCTTGATACACATGCTCAAGCTCTGAATCTGACCGCCAATGTAAGTATTTATGTTTTAGTTATTATGTTTATGTGTTATAACTAACATTTTAGTCTTATGTTTTCAGTTAAGATATGGATGGAGCTTTATCATATAACAATATCCGAGCCATTAAAGCCTTAAAAATGATTAAATAACCAAGAAATACCATTGGAATATTGGAGAGAATCACTCGGAGATTTCTTTTATTCCATAATCAAATAGTTCATCTCCAAGAAACTAAGCAAATAATGATGAGAGCTATGGAGCAATATATTTTAGTAATTAGGCTTTTTAGAGGTTTTCCTTTTGTAATTGCTGCTTTGGAAGAAATATGGGAAACAATAGATGTTGAGGATGAAGTACCACCGGCTATGAGATATTATTTTCTCATAATTAGATTTACATCTAAGATGGAATTCCAATTCACACAAGAACAAAATAATATAATCTTTACCAATCTTCCAAGAGGAATTTTTGAGGCTCATGAAAATGATGATTATGAAGAGATAGATGATGACATGTTAGATGAAGGATCTGATGTAGAAGATCCCGATTTTTAAAATAGATTAGTTTATTTATTTATTTTATTTATTATTTGCTTTATGATTGTACTTAGTGAAAATTGTTTTTCCAAATTAATATCATTGTTATTTTGATGACATGTATGAGTTTGATTTTTTTTTTTTGCAATCATAATAAATAATAAATTTAATAAATAATGACTAAGTTCGGTGAAAGTGGATACAAATCAATGAACCATGTTCTCTATATTGAGAGATAAGGGGCCATAGTACTGGGAACGATTTTACTGATCCCAGCCCTCCCTCAGTATGGTTAACTTTGGAACAACGATGAGTTTCGAGCTTGAGAATTAATTCATATAGGATAATTAAAAACATACTTAGAAAATAATAAAGATGACTTATTTTTCTCAGTTTAGAAACACACCCTAATTATAAAGAAGGCTTATATAATTCTTTTCATAAGAAGTCATAATTAATAGGTCTAAGTTATGCTTGCTTAAATTAAGTTTTTGTCTTAGAGCCTATTAAGGTAAGTTCTAACATGTTTTTCTCAACTGTTAGAACTCTGCTTAAGATGTCGGTCAGAAGGTGTGCTCGCACCAATGGCAATGTCCCCAACGTTGCCTCTGAGATGAATGAAGCCCCTCCAGTTCACAGAAAGGGAATGCATGCAAATGTCAACCGGAGTGCACCGCTGCCGCCGCCAGATGATAACACTGTGGAAGTTGCCAGACTACGACAAGAAGTTGAGGAATTATTGCAGCAACAGTGACAGCAAGCTCAGCCTCAACCTCTGAAGCAACTACAACCCCAGCAAATGACTCCAGCACCCCAACAAGTTGGTCCTTATGGGGGATGGCCAATGGCGAACTATGTGCCATACCCAGCTCAACATATGGAGCCTATCTATGAGCGGTTTCGTAAGCAACACGCTCCAAACTTTGAAGGGACAACTGACCCCTTCGAGGCGGAAGAGTGGCTCAGAAATGTGGAGCCAATCCTATCACATATGAAACTCGGCAAAGCAGACCGCATATCCTGCATTTCTTCTCTACTTAAGAAGGATGCAAAAATATGGTGGGACCTAGTACAACAAACTCACGATGTGGCCACTATGACTTGGACCAGATTTGTGGAGTTGTTCCACACAAAAAAAAAACTACAATTCAGTTGTCATTGGTTCAAGGGTTGAGGAATTCGCTAGTCTAAAGCAAGGAAATTTGACGGTAGCAGAATATGCTCGATAGTTCGATCGATTAGCTAATTTTGCATCTGAGATGGTTCCAACTGATTTTCTGAGGGTGAACAAGTTCGTTAGAGGACTTCAACCAAAGATCGAGCTAGGGGTTAAGCTAGCAAACCCGGGGAATACTACTTATGCCGATGTTATAGAAACGACAATAGGAGTAGAAAGGCTTCAGGCAAACGTTAGGAATGATAGAGAAATTAGACAAACCTTGTGAAAGATTTAGAACTAGGTTTGTAACAGAATTACCTTAGGGTGAAGTAGTCATATCATCATGGATAGTACAAGGCATACAGATCAAGATAGAGTACGTAGAGCTAGAAGGAGACCTAATCGAACTAGAGATTAAAGACTTCGATGTGATATTGGGAATGGACTGGCTAGCAAGGCATGGCGCAACCATCGACTGCAAACGTAAGCAAGTGATGTTCGAGACTACTGACAGCCAGAGGCTATGTTTTATGGGAAAGGTTTCAGGTCTACACGCACCGCTTATTTCATCACTTAAAGCTCAGAAGATGATAGAAAAAGGATGTCAAGCATTCTTAGCTAGTGTTACAAATGTGGTAAAGGAAACTCCACTAAAGGTCGGAGATGTACATATTGTAAGGGAATTTCCAGAGGTATTTCCTGACGACTTGCCAGGATTGCCACCGACGTGGGAAATTGACTTCACAATCGAGCTAGTACCGGGCACCGAGCCTATCTCCAAGGCACCATACCAGATGGCACCTATCGAACTCAAGGAGTTAAAGATGCAGCTACAAGAACTCCTAGACTTGGGTTTCATTAGACCGAGCCATTCGCCATGGGGAGCACCAGTTCTATTTGTGAAGAAGAAGGACGGCAGTATGCGGATGTGCATAGATTGCCGCGAGCTGAATAAGATGATGATTAAGAACAAGTACTCGCTACCCCGGATTGACGACTTATTTGATCAATTCCAAGGAGCGACCATGTTCTCAAAGATTGACTTACGGTCCGGGTATCATCAGCTCAAGCTACGGGAAGAAGACATTCCTAAGACAACTTTTAGAACTCGTTATGGGCATTACGAGATTCTAGTCATGTCTTTCGGTCTTACCAACGCTCCAGCCACATTTATGGATTTAATGAATAGGGTCTTTAAGGACTACTTGGATAAATTCGTTGTATTTTTCATTGACGATATCTTAGTGTACTCAAAGGACGAAGTCGAGAACGATAAACATTAAAGGTTAATCTTGCTGCGACTGAAGGAGCATCAGCTTTTCGCCAAGTTTAAAAAGTGCGAATATTGGCTTTCACAAGTAGCATTTCTCGGCCACATAGTATCCAAGGACGGGATTTCTGTAGACCCATCTAAAGTAGAGGCTGTGAAGAATTGGCCAAGATCAAAGAACGCGTCTGAAGTAAGAATCTGTCTAGGATTAGCAGGTTATTATCGGAGGTTCATAGAAGGTTTTTCTAAGATAGCCACTCCGCTCACCAACCTGACTCAGAAGCAGCAGAGGTTCCACTGGAATGATAAGTGTGAAGAGAGTTTCCAGTTGCTTAAGGATAAGCTATGCTCAGCACCAGTACTATGTGTACCGACACCCAATGATACGTTTGTAGTCTACTGTGATGCGTCGAAGTAAGGGTTGGGTTGTGTGCTGATGCAGAATGACAAGGTGATAGCCTACGCCTCAAGACAATTGAAGGATTACGAGCAACGCTATCCAACTCACGATATGGAGTTGGTAGTGGTGGTTTTTCCGTTGAAAATCTAGCGTCACTATCTTTATAGAGAACGGTGTGAGATCTATACGGACCACAAAAGCCTAAAGTATTTCTTCACTCAGAAGGAGCTCAACATGAGGCAGCGCAGGTGGTGAGAACTAGTAAAAGATTATGACTACGAAATTTTATACCACCCAGGAAAGGCAAATGTAGTTGCTGATGCGCTAAGTAGGAAGAATTATGGAAGTCTAGCATCGTTAGCAGGAATAGAAAAGTCACTACAGCAGGAGCTGATCAATGCCGGAGTAGAAGTAGTCATTGGTAAACTGGCTAACTTGTCCATTCATTCAAGTCTGTTAAAAGATATATGGGATGGGCAAGTGCTTGATGACACGTTAGTAACACATATGGATGCAGTTAGAGAGGGGAAGGCCACAAATTTCTCAATATCAAGTCAAGGGTTATTAAGATATAAGGATCGGGTATGCGTGCCAAACGATCAAGGGATTAAAGTGAAGATTTTAGAAGAAGCGCACAATACCCCATACTCAGTTCACCCAAGGTCGACCAAGATGACTCACGACATCAAGGCAGTGTATTGGTGGCCAGGAATGAAGAAAGATATAGCGTAATACATGTCTAAATGTTTGGTGTGCCAGCAAGTGAAAGCAGAACATCAGCGGCCTGCAGGCTTATTGCAACCACTCAGCATTCCAGAATGGAAATGGGACGACATAGCAATGGATTTCGTGACGGGTTTGCCTCAAACGAATAAGCAGCACGACTCGGCTTGGGTAGTAATAGATAGATTAACCAAGTCAGCTCATTTTCTACTTGTCAAGACTTCATACATGGCTGAACAATATGCATATATTTATGTTCAAGAGATAGTAAGACTACATGGAATATCCAAGACAATAGTGTTTGATAGAGGATCGATGCTTACATCGAGATTTTGGAAAAGCTTGCAACAAGCTATGGGTACCAAGTTAAGTCTTAGTACAGGATTTCATCCTCAGACAGATGGTCAGTCCGAGCGTACCATACATATTTTAGAAGATATGTTGCACGCTTGTGTACTTGATTTCAGAGGATCATGGAGTAAGTACTTGCTGCTAATAGAGTTCTCCTACAACAATAACTACCTGTCAACGATCAGGATGGCACCTTACGAGCTACTTTATGGAAGGAAGTGTCGATCGCCGTTACATTGGGATGAGGTAGGAGAAAGGCAATTACTTGGACTCGAAGATGTTAGAAAAGCTCAGGATGAAATAGTGCTGATTAGACAGCGTATGCTCACTGCTCAGAGTCGTTAGAAAAGTTATGCAGATGCCAAGCGACGTGATGTGGAATTCAAAGTCGGAGATCAAGTTTTCTTAAGAATATCTCCTATGAAAGGTGTGAAGCAGTTCTGGAAGAAAGGCAAGCTTAGTCCCAGGTTTATAGGTCCTTTTGAGATATTGGACAAAGTGGGAGCAGTTGCATATAGATTAGCCCTACCGCCAGCTCTACCAGATAGTCACAATGTGTTCCATATCTCGATGTTGCGTAGATATGTGTCAGACCCATCTCACGTCCTCAAGTATGATACGATAACACTCCAGAAAGGCTTGAGTTACGAGGAACCAGTACAAATTCTCAACCAGAAGGACAAAGTCTTGCGGAGCAAGACCATCGCCTTGGTGAAAGTGTTGTGGAGGAATAACAAGGTTGAGGAGGCGACTTGGGAACTAGAATCAGAGATGCAAGAGCGGTATCCCGAGATATTCAAGTAATTTCAAGGACGAAATTTCTGTAAGGAGGGGATAGTTGTAACGACCCAAATTTGCTAATAAGGCTTAGGGCCTTGATTAGCGTGCCTGGAGGGAAATAAGTGAATTATTGTTATAATATGTGAATTTATGTGAATATGTAATTAGTGATGCATGTTTAGGTGAATTAAATATGCATGTGGGCCCCGTCTGGCTATTAGGGGCAAGATTGTAATTTTAGCCCGTTGAGGGCATAAATGTGATAATTGTGATATACCTGCGATATATCTGTGTTGCATGATCTGAGACAGTCCTAGGGAGCGGTTAGCTAGAAAGTCACAACGGGGTCGAAAATCTGACTCGGGGCGAGTCGATGGGTATTTTGGGTATTAGACATCTTAGGGGGATATCGGGTTACGGAAGTAAATATTTGGAGATATATTCGAGGTTATTAGAATGCCTAGGAGGGAGTATTGGGGAAATTTACCATTTTTTCCTCGATGACGTTTTTGGCACCCCGAGCCTTGAGGTAACCTTATAGACTTAAGTTAAATAAAACAAAATATAGGAAACCCCCAGATTTCTCTAAACCAACCCTATCTCTTCCTTCACCTCTCTTTTGAAGATTTTCTCTCCATTGGAAGCTTGGGAGAACTCTTGGTGAAATCAAACAAAAGACTAAGAAGTGGAGCTAGGATTTTGGGAGCTAGAGGCTTGGAGCTTAGGGAGTTAATCCAGGGATCTAACTCAGTTCAAGGTAAGCTTTAATCTTAGTAAATTGTACTGAATAGTTGCTGGTATTTTCAGAGTTTTCATGTGAGTAAGTGGTGAAATTCTCTTGAATGTTTGGTTGAGCTTTGAGGCTAGTTTCTGTTAGGTTTTGATGCTAAGGCTGTGTTAGAACTTCTGTGATGAATGTTTGGATTGTTAGGCTGACTTTTATGGATAATTGGCTTGGTTTTAGGAGAGAAAATGGAGGAATTTTTCTGGGTTCGAAGGGTCGGACCGTGACCCTGTTCTTGCTGAGTCGCGGCCCTTTAGAACAATGGTGCGGCCTGATAGCAGGGGCACACCGTGGCACCCTATAGTAGGGCCACGCCACGTGTTGGCAGAAAGGAGGTTGAGCCTCTGGTTGAGCTTAGGGCCGCGGTATGGGACCTTAGGGCTGCGGCGCTCAGTGCATTTTTGGGTTTTTAAGAGGTTTTAGGCTCGTGAATTCAATAATTAAGGCTCAGGATGGATTCTATCACCCGGATTGATAGAATTCAACGTTCTGGAGATTAAAATTATGACCCAAAGCTATTTAATGGATTAGAACTTGATGGGTGGAAATTGTTAATGCGTTGTGACTAGGGTTTCGGCGAGGCTCGGACTAGGGAACTGTGCTCGGGACATCGGTGCTTGGAAAGCTCGGGACACAGGTAAGAAAACTACTGTTCCCATAGAGCTTGTGTTGCAGGGCTCGACCCTATATGATTAAGTTGCAGGACTCGACCCTATATAACTGTGTTGCAGGGCGTGGCCCTTTGATTGCATTTATATGTGTTTAAATATCTGTTTAGGTATATTTTGTGTGTATATAAATGATGGAACGGCGATGGCTAGGAACGGCGATGGTCGGGAACGGCGAAGGCCGAGAATGGCGAAGGCTGAGAACAACAAGAGGCTAGGAGCAGCATTTACCACGCATAGTGCGAGTTGCCAGGGCGAGACCCCAAGGGATACCTGGGATATCCTTACTTTATAGACCGTGTACCCAGGGCCTGGTAAAGCGCCAGGAACGGCATGGCCGTATGTGTATAGCCTGATGAAGGCTTGCTTTTATGTTAAGTGTTTGATGTGCATATATTATCTGCTTGTGAGGGTTTTCTTGCTGAGCGTCAGCTCACGGGTGCTCTATGGTGCAGGTAAAGGCAAGGGGAAAGTCGATCAACCTTGAGTATAGTGAGCGTGACGAGCAGCGCGTACATGTCTAGTCTGCCTGGCTGCCACGGCCAGGGGTGCTTTTGGGGGATGATTGTAATAAACTTAAATCTTGTCATTTAGTCGACTCTAGTTATATTTTGAGTTGTACATATTTCTAAACAATGTTTTTGGGATCCCAAATATTAAACGTTTTATAATTTTTCAATGAAAGGTTTATTCTCAAGATTATGACTCTGATTACAATTTAATTACACTTTTGACCTAAAAAACCTCGATTAGCGAGTTATTGCACATTTTAAACTCACTTAGTAATGACTCTAAGGCAGTAGGGCGTTCAACTTGGTATCAGAGCGAGCCAAGGTTTATGGTTTCTGGAGAATGACTGAACATGTACGCTCGTTGTCAGTTGCAAGCTCGACTCAGGGATGGTTGGTAATAATTGACTTGTATGTCTGAATATGTGCTTAAATGCCCTGTTTGCCTACTTTCTTTATATGGAGCATGATGAATGATTTAATGTATCCATGATGTCAGGGCATGGCCCGTTGTGTGCTATATGCTATTTTAATGTTATGTGGATTGTTGCTCATGGTTGACTGGTGTGATTGTGAGGTGGTTTTTGATGTTGTTGTCATGCCTCATGAGCAGCGTCATTGATTGCAGGCATATTTGTTGAGATGCCTCGTCCACATGCATATTAATACTCATAAACATGCATTTCACATATCCATATAATCATATAATCATGCTTATCACATAATCATGCATTTAATCATTTAATTCACACATAAACCAATTATGCCCTCCCAACACACTAATAAAGGCCCTTAAGCCCTATTAGTGATTTTTTGGTCGTTACAGAGAGAAATACATGTATTCACTTATTATTTTGTTTATTTCTTTATGAGTGAGAACAATGCCTATTTTATGCTAAATTTATCATTGGTGAGATTAGAGAGGAGCTTATGTTAGAGTATTTTATATGTGAAAAGATTCTCTTGATTGTAGTGTTTACATTTTGAATTTATTCAAGTCTTCTTCATTTTCTTCATTTAATTTATTTTCAAAGTATTATATGCCATATTTTATATAAGTATTAGTCATGCTCTACTTATGTAATTTAGCCATGTAAATATTTTGCTAGCATTATTATATAGGATTATCTTTTACTACAAACTTGCCATTAAGAGTATTTTGTTGCTTTTTAGATATCTTATATTGATAATCATTTGGTAATTAATAAGAGGACTTAATTTATTCAAGATAACCATAGAGTATGAATTATTTTCCATGTAAAATACAAAACATAAGCGAATCTTTGTATCATTACTTTATCTCATTTGATTATCTTTGCAACATTCTAAGTTTTCAACTCTTGTTCAAAATTCTCAAAATATTTTCTCATTTTTGACACTTCGTTTTCATACTTTAATTTAGTAATCTTTCTTTTTATTTGTATTTTAACTCTCCGTGGATACAACATAGCCCGATTACTACCACGACTGCTAGGTGAATTATTGGGCGATATCAATTTTTGGTGCCATTGTTGGGGAGGTAATTTTGTGCTGGTTTTTTATCATGTGATTGACAGTGCAGCAGACGCATGAGATAAAATTTTAATGCAATAAAAATAATTATTAAAGTATGAGATCAAATCATTCTAGGAACCATAACTATAATGGGATCTTTCTCATGCGACATGAATCTGAATAAAAAGAAAAATACAAATACATTTTTGTAGATGTAGAACACGTGTAGATCAAATAGCGTCTTAGCTTCCTAACCCACCATCTTCCAATACTATGGCTCGCACAAAGAGAAGGAGACACGTGGATGTCTATGCTATTTGGTAGGATACACAATAACAAACTTTTGAATCTTAACACATGAGAGAGTGTTTGTTGGGGGTTTTATGCCCTAATTAAAACCCAAATTCTTTGTAATCTCATTTTATTATCAATAAAAGAATAGAAATCATTTTTTGACTTGGTCAATCACTTTGCTCACATGTTTTATTTTCATGATTATTTGTTTAATATAAACTTCTATTAAATCCCGATCATATAGCTAATCTTATTTATAATGACGTAATCACAGTGGAATATAAATATGATTATATGTTCAAAATAAGTTAGTCCTAAGATTAGTCAGTGCACTAGATTTACACTGACTTGTCAATCTACGATATGATCTACTTACACATTACAGTGTTATGTTCTTTCCAGAACATTAGCAAAGTAGATAAGATCGGATGTATTTGTTACATCGGACAGGACCGATATTGACAGTTGATAAGATAAGTAAACATACCGTTATTATCTATTCTAGTCATATCATATGGTTGACCATAGGTCAATTCAATCTCAATTCTGAGTGGTTAGTATTCTAACTGATTGTATTATTTGAGTTCTTTGACTTGTTCGTTACCAGCTTACCCTACGGACTAGCCCATACTTACATCTTGGGAACTCGGTAGTATAATTGAGTGGGAGTGTTAATCATAGATATGAATATCTATAGCTTCTGATGAAGAAGTGAAATGATGGTTTCCTTTTAGTTTGGTTCAAGGTGTTAAATGATAGAGATCTCATTTCAGTAATTAAATTAGTTTACTGAAATATCATTTACAAGGAACTAAGTGTTTTAAGGATAAAATACAATGAGGGGTAAAACGGTATTTTAGTCCTATCTCATTGTAGATCTTCTATAGAGGATTGAGTGACAATTATGGTTGTAACAATGGATAATTAATAGCGTATCTATATTTGTTATAGAGCGTTCTATGAATTCAAGAGTGCAATTCCAAGTCTATAGTGGAGTCACGAGGAATTAATAAGTTAGTAAATTTATTTGTTAGATTTATGATAACTTATTGGAGCTTGATTTCATAGGCTCATGGTCCCCATTATACCTTGGATAAAATCATCTAGATAGTCTCAATTAATTGATTTAATTATCAATTAGAATTATCAAAGTTGACCAAGTCAATTTTGGATAGTTTCACATAGTCTCAATTAAGGCAGATTTATTAATTAAAATAAATTGGTATCTAAATTAATAAATAAATTTAAATCAAGGTTCAAATTATAAATAATTAATTTGATAAAGGATTTAAATAATTATTTAATTAATTAAATCAATAGAAAATAATATAGGCTTTGATTTTAAGTCCAATGGGCTTATAATTAAATGGGAAATTTCACAGGCCTATAGCCCATGATAATTTCGACCTAGGGCTTCAAAATGGCTGTTATTTTATTGATTTTTTAATTAAATTAAATGGCCTAATTGAGTCTATAAAAGGAGTGCTTAGAGAGAAGTCAAAAGAGACGACAGATAAGTCACAAGTCAGATTTTCTGATAGTTTTATATTCTCTCTAAACACAAGTCCTTTTCTAAGCCACTTTGTTATTTTCTCTTCTTCTCTCTATATCTATCTCATGTGTTGAGAATTGCCCACACTAGTCTAGGTGGTTCTAAGGATACATTGGAAGATCGTGAAGAAAATAGAAGATCGGTTCAGTTTCTTGGTAATACTCTGCGACAGAGAGGATACAAGAGTTAGAGAAACTGAAGGAAGGACTCTTAATTCCGCTGCGTATACTGTAAGTATTCTATTATTTGTTTCTCTTTGAATTCAATTTTAGAAACATGTTTTAGGTTGTCTCGTATTAATTTGTTTAATATTAGATATACATGAAAATAAATAAAGATCTTGTATAAGCTTTTTCCAACAGTGTTCTTCTCACAATTAAAAGAGAACAAAGTTCTCTATTTTTCTCTCTTGGCAAAATAACGTGAATTGCACCTGATGTCTTTTTTCTTTCTTCATGAAGTTATATTTTATTAATATAACAATCAAAAGAAGACCTAGTCCTAATCTTATTGGGCCTCTACGTGGGCCACAGTCCATTTGGACTGTGGTTGGCGCCAACTACATGGCTTTGGGCCCTGTGGTATTTTATCTCTATAAAATACTATTTGTTGGACCTTTATCATATTATTTTATGTAGTATACAATTACACCACAAAATGAAATATGATTAAATTGATTTTCAATAAAAATTTATTTCACGTAATTATCAATATAATTTTATTTGCCATTAAATATTATTTCATAAATAATATTTTAAATGTTATTTCACAAATAATATTAATTTTTTAGATTAAAAATAATACTTTATTATTTTTTTAATTATTTCCTTTTAATACCAAAATCTCACCTCTGTGTTATTGAGCTAATACGGGGACAGTATGAACCCGTAGTTCTAAGCTCCAATAATTTAATTAATTTCACTAACTCTTAGTTCCATTAATCAATTTATTAACTATGAATTATTCCAGTGTAAATGCATAGTTGAACTCTCAAAACTACAGTCTTATATTATTAGAAGCTATAACTATAAAGTCGTCCATTGATTTAGTCATTGCATGAGTTATGACCCTCTGCTAGTTGTTCATAATTAAAGCTAGGTCTTAATGTTTGTTAACCTCTCTAATTATGTCTTTATCAATTAGTTCCATTGATCCTCTAATGAACATTATTCTATAAATTTAATTATAGAATGAAATTTTTGTTCTCTAACAGAAATTGAGAGCTTTATGTTCAAGTCCCGAATCGACACTAAAAGGAACAACTAATCTGCTTTCATTTATGTAAGGAGCAGATTCTATATATGTGAAGTATGTTCCTAGCCACTTGTAGTTCTATGACTCCAAGATGTCAGAATTCGGTCGTAGGAATATTGAACCTTACTCGATAAGTCAAAAGTCATAAAAGCACAAATAAGAGTTCTTTACTTACTTCAGGATTGAGGTCAAGTCTCAAACGTCCATCGATTGATGAATGTTGAACTTCTATATTTTAACGGAGATTATTAGAAGTTCTTTCTTTCATCATGTCCTAGTCCAATACAATCTATATTGTATACGGTACCTCTATCTTTTTGTGTCACTACACTTAACAGTCTGGATAAACTGCTTTGTCTTAAATAGAAGATAGACCATACGCATAATCTTTATTAAATAAAGCTCCCACTTTATTTAGCGATTACGGATAATTTTTATATTGTTATCTTGAATTAAATCCTCTTGTATATATATATATATCATTATACATATACTTAATTCAAGACCACATCAATAATATTGAATCTTCATGATAATTGACATGTATAATTAAATACAAATATAAGTATAAAATATTAGCTTTATTTAATTAACAGTAATACACTTTAAGGGCACAAATACAAAATTACACTTTAAGGGCACAAATCCCAACATTTTGCAATTGAAAGTTTGCATAGTGAGTTAATTTTTATTTTATTTTAGAAAAAAAGCAGTATAATTTTTTTAAGTTCTCTTTTAAATTGTTTTTTCTTAGTAATTTTTTTTTAACTGGTGTGCTCCTGATCTGCCACATGCATAGAGATCTGATTGTAGCCTGAGTAAGCGTCCATGAAGCTTAGGATCTCGTACCCGGACGTAGCATCCACCATTTGGTCGATCCTGGGCAGCGAGAAACAATCCTTCGGACAAGCTTTGTTGAGATCCGTGAAGTCGATGCACGTTCTCCATGTCCCGTTTGGTTTCGGCACCAGAACGAGATTGGCCAGCCACACGGGGTATACAGCCTCACATATGAAGTTGATTGAAGACAGCTTCTCAACTTCCAGCTTAAGGGCCTCAGCCCTCTCCGTCCCCAAAGGCCTGCGCTTCTGGCGGACTGGGGTTGCATTTGGGTCAATACTCAACGCGTGGTAGATAATGTTGCGGTCGATCCCCGTCATGTCCGAGTGAGACCAGGCCAGGATATCCTGGTTCTCCTTAACTTGGGCAATGATGGCAGCCCGAACATCCCCCATCAGATTTTTCCCGACTTGGATGACCCGGGTCGAATCGGTGTCGCTGATGCACACCTCCTCTATCTCGTCCATTGGCTCTAGGACGCGGTCATCCCCTATCCTCAGGTCCAGGTCATCTTCTTCCCGGATCACCCTCTTAGCAGGTGGGGGAGGAATCAGGTCGATGAAGTCCTCAAAGGGCTCGTCCCGGACCATATATATTGGCTGAGCGAACACATGGTAGCACCTCCGGGTGCTCTTCTGATCTCCGCGGACAGTCCCCACCCCTCCGTTGTCGCACGGGAACTTCATGCAAAGATGCCGGATAGAGGTGATGGCCCCGAACTCGACTAATGTGGGCCGACCAAAAATGACGTTGTAAGCGGTGGGGCAGTCCACCACTACAAAGGTGCAGAACTTGAACGAGCGTTGTAACTCACTTCCCAACGTAACGGGCAACTGGATCTTCCCCATGGGGAGTAGTGCGTCTCCGTTGAAGCTGTAAATCTGGGTTGGGCATGACGCCAGATCCGCTTTGGTCAAGCCAATGGCGGTGAAGGCGGGCTTGAACAAGAGGTTGACGGAGCTCCCGTCATCCACCAACACGCAGGACACCAACTTGTTGGCGATTTGCGCATCTATGACCAGCAGGTCATGGTGCGGGAAATGGATGTTGCGGGCGTCGTCCTCTGTGAAGGTGATGGGGAGGTTCATCAACTTCGGGCGCTGAGTCGGGGCCTGGACAAGGGCGCATACCTCCTGATCATGGTCCAGTTCGCTCAGGTAGCGCTTTTGGTCGTTTCTGGACGGTTCTCCCGGGTGAGGTCCGCCTGAGATGGTGGCCACATGCCCATCCACTCGAGGGGATGCGGCCCCAGATGGGTAAGGCATTCCAGGGCCGGGAGCTTGAGCGATGGGGGCCCCCTGAGGGGCCTGCGCCGTCGGTCCCTGTGCATACCCTCCCTGAGGCGGGTATGCCCTGGGCGCTCCTGGGACCGTGGGTTGTCCGTGTTGGTTTTTATTGATCAAATCAGAGATTATGCACAGGGGAACAACAATCAAATTGTTAGATTAATCCCATAAGATTTCTAGATCTACTTCTTCACATGCATATATATATATATATATATTGAATCAATGACTTGAACAGAAAAATTACCTCAGGTCCTTCCTTGCTGCTATCTTTTCGTATGGCTAAATTCCTTGAGATCTCACACCAAGATCTTCCAAAATGTTCTCAGGCACACAAAGAACGAGTGTGGGCTCACTATACAAATAATAGGCAATAAACTATTTATCAGATATTCTCAACACATGAGATCTGATAAAGTTTGGACCTAGGTTTTGTGAAGAACAATGACTTTATTTTTGTCACTGTTCTCTTTCTCTGAGAGAGATTCCTAGATATTTTTCTATCCCTGAAAAGTTACATTCTATGAAAAACTGATATCCAATATTTAATATATCCATTATATTAAAATATTTGTTATTTTAAACAAATTCAAAATAACTTATCAGTTATCAGATTTTTGTTTAAATAATAATATTTTAATCATATTAAAATAACTCATTATTTATTTAATATTTAAATAACTAAAATTGTGGAATCTAGAGACTCAGTACATCTCTTATGCGTGTAGCACAGTGCCTGTGCACTGTGCCACACGTGTACCACATGTCTGTGATGGCATGTGATTTTTCCCAATTTTTATTATTATTTAAATACCAAAAATCCCAAAAATAAATTAATTCAAAATTAATTATATTTTTGTTAAATCAAATAATTAATTAATTCTTAATTAATTAATTACAAATAATTAAACAATAATTATGTTTGATACATAGAAAAATATTTTACTTATCACATAAGTCCTTTTTGCCCATTTTTTGTATTTGCCTTTGACAGTGATTGTTTGAGCCATTTCGGGGACCATGGACCTATAACATTAAGCTCCAATAAATTGAAACTAAATAATTAAACTTTTTAATTATAATAGTTAATTTATTAATTCTGATATTACTCCACTATAAATTCAGAATTGCACTCTTTATGTTATAGATATACTTTTACAGAAATCTTTTTCTTAAGTCGTCCATTGATATAACCATCTTACAATAGTTCAACCCTCTAATTAATTAGTTCATAAATTAGAATGGAAGAATTACCATTTAACCTTTCTAATTTACTTCTTATTCCTTAAGTACCATTAATTCACTAGTGAATAATTAATCTATAATCTAATTATAGATTTGAGCTCAAAATCATTCAGTTCCAGAATTAACCCTTAAGGGAACTAATATACGATCCGTTAGGAAAGATTAGATTCTGTATTGTTGATACATGTTCCCAGCCATCCATGATATTAAATCTCCAAAACAAAAGTCATTAGCCTCATTCTTTGAAGAGACCTTGAAGAATGAATCAAAAGATTTAATAAACATGAACAAGAGTTCATGAACACTCAAGATTTAGGTTGATCTATAAATGATCATCAGTTATGATATGAATTACAAGTCTTTATTGTTAAATGGTTTTTGGATAAAGACTCTAATTCATATCGGTCCATGTCATATATAATCATATTATATAAAGCACCTTTACCGAGATGTCTTTCCACATCAATAATCCGAATCTAGATTATTTGTATCATTATGATACTCAGTAAACCGTACTTACAACTCCAATTAAAGAATTCCATAACTTTAATTTGTTGTTGTTGACTATTTTTATTCATTCATGTGATCTTAATTCTCTCGTACTAATACAAGATCACATCCTCAATAATGAATATGGAATTTTTTCTGATATTTTCAAAATTATTCAAACAATAATTTAACAATCTAAATATGACAATAATAATAAACCATCGTATTTATTTATTCACAGAAAAAACAAATGTCTTTACATGCTTTTAGGACACACTCCTAACAGTCCGAGGCCTGCTGATAGGCCCGGGACTCCCACGGGCATCCTGACCCACTGGTGGAGATTCCCCAGCTTGATGAGATTTTCGATCTCATCTTTGAGCTGCCGGCATTCTTCGGTAGTGTGGCCTACATCCTTATGATAGGCGCACCTCTTGCTGGTATCCCTCGGATTCCTTCCCCCCTTGAACATGGGGATAGGCTTCCGGTAGTGAACCGCCCTTTCTCGTGGCCAGGTAGATGTTCTCCCTAGTGTCCACTAGATTGGTGTATTATGAATATTGGGGCTCGTAGCCCATTTTTCCCTTCTTGACCGGCTCGGGCCGGTTTTGGCCTTTGCCAGATCGCTTACCCCGGGAGGGGTTCACGCTCGCTTCTGTCACTCCCGCCTGTGGCTGCTGGGCCCCGACGGGGGTGACGCTGTGACCCGCCGGCGTGGCCCCATATCCGGAGAAGTGGGCGAATTGGGCCGGGACATATCCCGAAGAGGCAGGACCGTACACCATAGGGGTGTAGGTGATTCCAGGAGTAACAGCCGGTCCCGAGGCTACCGGGGGCACGACGTAGGACTGCGCTGGGAACGGGGCCCCGTACCCCGGGAACGCTTGGGCGCTGGGCTGTGGTGCCGGAGGCCACCCGAAAGCCTGGATCTGGGCCTCTTCCCAATTGATAAATCCTTGGGCCCTCCTGATGAACTCTTCCAGGGTAGCCGCCTTGTTACACTGCATGTCGTCCCAAAGAGGGGACCAGGCTCGGATTCCAGACTGCAACGCTACCAGGCGCTGTCTGTCGTCCACCTTTGTCTTGGAGGCTTCTTCAGTGAAGCACTGGATGTAGGCCCTCAGTGTCTCCGTGGGGAGCTGTTTGATATTTGCGAGGGCGCTGATCTGCATGTCCATCCTCATGGCAGCCACGAACTACACTTGCGAAACGCTGACTGCAGTCTGGACCAGGATTGGATGGATCCCAGCTTAAGTCTTTTCCACCACTCCTCGGCGGGACCACCTAGAGTGATCGAGAAACAGAGGCACTTGTCGTCGTCACTGACGTGGGCCACTGTCATGAGCCGGTTGTATCGGGACAGATGGTCCCTGGGGTTGGTGTTTCCAGTATAGGCGGTGAGGCTTGGCATCTTGAACCCCTTGGGGAGTACAGCGTCCAGGATGCGCCTCGCGCAGGGCTCTTTATCCTCTTCATCGGATTCGGTATCTGCTCCTTCCTGCTTGCGGACCAAACGGTCCGTGACCTTTTTCAAATTGGCCAGCTGCTCCATGAGCTGCCTGGCCGTGCCATCCTCCAGGGGGATTCTTTCGTTCCTCCTGTCGTTGATGTTGTTCCTAAAGTCGCCACCTCAGGGGAGAATCTTTTCCTTACGGGCCCGCTATTTCCGAGCGTTCAGTCCGTCGCGTAGGTCTACCCGGGATGTGTCGTCCCCTGAACTAAGTGAATGATGCTCCTCGCTGCGCGGCCGCTCCCGACGGTTTTTGTTTACCGAGGCGCTTGGGTGCAAAGACCTTTCCCGTTCGTCTTGCCCTGGGGCGTGCCGGGGCCGTGCGTTCCGCGACCGCGTCCCCTGCGGATCGATCGGGTGGCCTCGTCCTGGGACGGGGCGCACCTTCTCTTTCCTAGGGAGCGGCCGGGAACGGGTCCCGGCTTTTGTGACGGGGGTGCTCTTTTCTCGGGTCTTTCCACCGACCTTTTTTTTCTCCCTGTCCGGGTTTCCTTGGGCTGGCTCAGGAAACTGCTCCAGGGGAGGGGCCGGCCTTGCTTCTTCGAGGACCCCGGCTTGGGCTTGCAGAGCGGGCTGTTGCGCTCCCGGAAGTGGGCCAGTTGTAGGATTGGTCACCGGACCCTGCGCGGCTATGAATGCCTGCAGGGTTTGGAGAGACTCTTGCATCCACCGATGCGCCTCCGCTTGCTTAGTGACCCTAGCCTCCTGGTCCAGGACTTGCTGCCTCAGTCTAGTCACCTCCAGGTCCTGCTGGTTGGGCTCTCCTTCGGGGATCTCGGGATCCGCAGCTTCGTCGTGGTACTCCCCCTCATTTTCCTCTTCATAATATTCCTCCTCATTCTCCTCTTCGTACTCTGTCCCACCCTCATAGTCTTGTGACTCGTCATGGTGAGATGTTTGAGGAGGCGCGTTCTCGGGCAGATTCTGAGGAAGATGCTGAGAAGGCAACGGATCTCCATTGCCCTGCTCTAGATTACTAGGGTCAAAAGTTATGTGTCGTGTGTTCACCATTGTAGTAAAGGCTTGGTGTTAGCACTAGCTTTCTTCAGCTCTCAATGAAAGCACCAAAATGTTTACCGAGATTTTCGGAAACTACACTAATGAATATTAGTTAAGACTAATGATATGGAGTTTAGAAGATTAACACAGGATTTTTACGTGGTTGGGAGGTTAATAAGCCTTAGTCCACGAGTCAGTTGTATTAGAGCTTGGAAAGTCTTTTACAATGGAGTTTCTTTCTATGTTTTGACAGAGTAACTGTATACAAGTCGAAGAGAGATCCTTTTTTCAGTGCTCTATCGCCTGTATTTATAGGCTCATAGGAACACTGGATCTGGGCCGGGTACGACCCGGGCCCATCAAAGATGTGGATACTCTTGGCTTCTCTGGCGGAAGCCCAATATAAAAGATAAAACATACATAGGTTCAAGACTAATTAAGGCCCAATAGGGCGGCCCAAAAACGATATTTCGCCCGAAAAAATGGTGCTTTTGGTCTGGGCACTTCGAGTTACGAGGCAGATTCAGGGGACAAAGCCAGTCAGAGAACTTGGTAGTGCAGGTCTGAAACAGTAGCGTGCAATCCCGAGGTGGCCTTTTCCGCAGGTGAAAAATGGGGACAACCCCCATGCGTCGTGGGGCGGCTTCAGGGTCATGGATGCTTTTCCTTGCCAAATTGGGAGGACCTGATCCGGGTTCGTTTACCTTTGTCTCTCTTCGTTTACCACAAACCCGGACCGTTTACCAGGCTCCGGGATCGTTTTACGTATACTTCAACTATAATCTGAACTGTACGTACGTCTCTCAGACGACTGCCTGGATCACCATCCCAGACACCATCCGGGTCCAGAATCACACTTAGGCCGTAGCCCTTGGTCATCCCTATACCAAGCGGGCTTGGACTGGGCCCACATCCGAACGCCCAGACCATGGGCCTGGACCATCGTCCCGGGCCCACGACAGGAAATGGGGATAACAATATTAATATTTACAAATTTCTTCTTTAACTTCAATTTTAAATAGACTGATTATTGGTTCTTTCACATTTAATATTTAATTCTTGGTTATTTGTTTGTGATTTGTTATTTGATGTTATAGTGTTATATTTAAGTTATTGGTTATTCTGATGAATCTTCCACATAACAGAAGTTGCAATTACAAATAAGTTTTTTTTTACTTAATAATTTTTTAATCTATTCCATTTAGTTATTTATTTAAGGTTGATAATGGTAGATGTCTAATTGTGTGTTTTTCGAAATCCCAGGGGATGACAACGAGAAGAGGAAAAGTCTTATTGTGTTGGCCGATTTCAATATTGTATGTTTTCTACATAACGGTGTTTGCTTGAGTACAACATTTACAACAGATAAGTTCTCTCTTTCATTGTATTTCACTTTATTGCAATGATAAAATTTAGTTTTTAGTTGTTATTTTATTATTTTTTTAATGTAATGTTTGCTTGTTGATTTGTTTTGTAGGTTGTTTTACAATTATACAAGCCAAATGTGTGCCCTTAGGAGTAACATTAGATTGGAGTATTTCTCTTGGTGTTCCTAGTACATGTCGAGACCGATTATTTAGCAGATGTGACTACTTTCTCTAAGAGATCATCATTTTTCAATGACTCGGGGTTTTTGTTCGAGGATATAGCAAGTTTGTTGTCCAATTTTCCAAGAGTATCCCTGATTCATGGTCGTCATACAACCAATAAGGTTGTTCATGGATTGACAGTGCATATTCTTTGGGTGGATGATGAATTTGTTTAGTTAGAAAATTTTCCCTCTTTTTTTCTAGCGTTTTAGATTTATAGGTTGTATGACATTATGATGTTTTTTTGAGAATTTTTCATTTTTATGGATTTTATAGTAAACATTTGCAAAAATATGGGGAAATAACTTTTTCCAAAATTTATGGAAAAATGTAGTTAAAAGTTCTTAATTTATGGGAAAGCAATCAAACTTACAAAACCAGAAACAAAACTTCCAAACCCATAATTCAATAAGAAAAGGCAAGGGTATATTTGACTAAACATCAAGACAATGAACACCCAGTCGCACTCTCCCTCTTCTTCCCCCAATCTGGCCCATCCTCCTCCTCCTTTTCTTTCTTCTTCTTCTTCTTCTTCTTCTTATAGTCGTAATCGTTGGAAGTCTAGGCTACGACATTAGTGCGAGAAACAACTTCGACAGATCTAGCAGAGGCCTGAGCTTCGGGCTAACTTTCAACTTCGACGAGGGTGGCACCAAGTCAAGGTGATGAATTAAGGTGGCCTCATGTCGCCGATTACAAAGCTGGCTTTGAAGAAGATGAAAAATTGGTTAGTTTATGCTTGTTTTATAACTATATCATGCTTCACTGTTAAACTATTTTTTTAATGCAGCTTCCAAAATCCATAGGCACCGTTGGGACATTAAAGGAGCAAGAAATCATGAATGCAATCTAAAAGTGTCATGGGAAGATGGAAGCTCTCCAAACCTCATAGACTACCATACATATGTCAAAACAAAACCCATGTATCTACATTCTTCCTACATAGTTCATTTATATATGTATGTATATGCACACATTGTTGTAGAGGCTCTAGAGAAACATTGAGTTTATGTAGAGCATATATTATATGTCAACAAATGTATTTATATATAGAACACATCTCCAAATAATTAACTTTCCATTTCTTCTGTTTTATGACAATGTTTGTTGTAATGTGCAAGTCATTTCAACATTGTTTTGATTTTACCTTGTTTGTGTGCTTTTCTGTTTATCCTGATTGTTTGCTACTGGCTTTACTCCTAATTTCTTTATATAAATATTGCTTAATGTGTTGATAAAGGTAAGAGTCGAATGCTTATATAAATTTCTACATTTAAATGTATAGTTATATATTTATTTATATATGTCAATAATAACGCTTCTTTGAATAGGATTACTGCTTTCCATTAATTATCTAAGCTCAACAACACTCTCAAGAAGTTATATGTATCTAAAAATAAAGTTCTTAAGATAGAAGAGGTAGACCAGACCACTTTCATGAATAGCATATACTTGAACTTGATTCCAGCAGATTATGGGTAAGTTGTTTGGTTACTTAAATATCATTCAAACTCTATGTCAGTGTCTTTGCATTAATGTGTATCTTAATATTGTTGAGTAATTGTTTTAAAGGGGTTGTTTAGGTCTAAACGTTTGGGTAGTTAATTCAAGTGATTGAATATTTAGACCTTTGAAAAAATTTACAAGAGTTGTGGCTGGGGAGGAATTATATCAAGGTAATTAATTTATGGGGACTGAAATGTATCTAGAAGATTATCTTGCTAAGTAATCAATGAAATTTTAGGAATCATATCAAGGTAATTAATTTAAGGGTTTATAGCTTTTTAGACCCTGTATTTTGACTCATTACTTGTTTGGACCCTGTGTTTTGACAAATTATTTTTTGAACCCTGTGTTTTGTAAAAAGGTTCAAATAGGCCCCCAAACCTGATTTTGATGAACAAAAAATTGAGTATAACAACACAGTTCTTAGGCAGAATGACTATATTTTTGTTCTGAGTTGTTAGTTTGATGAATTATTTGTGATTTTAGTTCAAAAAACTTTGATCAAAATCAGGTTTATGGGTCTATTTGAACTATTTTAGAAAATACAGGGTCCAAAAAGTCATTTGTCAAAACACAGGGTCTAAACAGGTAATGAGACAAAACACATAGTCTAAAAAAGTATAAACCCTTAATTTAATTGGATTGGTTTTACGATACCTTCATGTTTAGTTTGTGTGGTTTTTAGGTTTTGTTGTCACAATGGATTTAGAGATGAATTTGAAGGTATTATTTTGTGCGATAGGTAACTGGTTACCTTCACGCTTCGATATGTGTGTATATTTCGAGGTTTTTTATGGTAACCGGTTATCTATGTTGCTAACATTATACTTACTTTTTCTTCTTCCTTATTTAATGATGTATTCTTCTTCTTTTTCTTCAAACTTTTCTTTTAAAAAAATAATTTATAATTGTTTGTAAGATAAGATCATGTTTTTTTCCCTTCAAATTTGATGTTTCTTTTCATAATTTAATGTAAGTAATCTGTCACCCTCTTATGGTAATTGGTTACCCCTTTTACGACAGAAGGTTACTCCTCTCAGGGTAACTGGTTACCCCTGAGATGGTAGTATGTTACCCTGATGAGAACATCCATATCTTAAATAAAAAAACTTAGACGTGAAAACATGATAAAAAGTAATAAATCAAGTAACTGATTACCTTACCCAGACTTGAAAAAAAACATACGATCTAAAATAAGAAGAAAATGTTTATAATAAATAACAAAAACTAATAAACACAATTCATATTACAAAAAAAAAACTTTGCAAAACAACCACAATAAAAATTTAATATAAATATAGTTATATAATATTAATATAAACAAAATCAATTAAGCTAAAAAATAATAATTAAATTACAAAAAAAAAACCCTTTCAGTTTAATAAAACTTGATTAAGAGTAAATCTATGGTATAAACCAACTTTTATATAAAAATATAAGAAATTAAATCCATAAAAATTAAAATTCTTTAAAAAAAAACCCATAAAATAAGTTTTTTTTTTTTTTTTTTTTTAAAAACTATACTTTTGTAAACTTGATTTAAAAAGCCATATAAAATATAGGGTCCGTTCGGTTACCGTTAAATAAACCATTTTTTTTATTAAATAATTAAAACTTTGGAAACAATCAATGAAAACTTGTTTGGTAAGTTAATTTAATTTTTAATTTTTTAAAATGTTAATTAAAATTTGTGAAATTTTGAAAACAAGATTTTTACCCTTTTAAATTTTTTTTTAAAACCTATTTTTATTTCTACTCTCTCATTCTTCTTCCTGTAGCTTATGAGCTCCGTGGTTATGTACCTCTTTGGTTTGAAAAATTGAAAGTTTGAAGGCTCTGCTCTCTCTCTCTCTCTGAGATTAGCTCATGATGATTGCAATTCCATATCTAACAGCTTTATTGACCTAATTCAACTATGGCCTCCTCTTCTTCTTCAGCAAAATTAGGGATTTCTTCTGCAAACTCATCGATTGGTCTTATGCTAGTAATCTCCATGGTTATGCACTTCTTTTCTTGGGACTCGAGGATTTCTACACTCGTCGTCTCCATCTTCGTATTCAGGTACCCTTCCCTTCATTATATCCATATATTTATGTACATATATATATATATATATGTTGAGTCTTTGAAGAAGTATTCTCCGAGTACCTGTAGCAATCAAGTCGATGGTGGTGAGTATTTGAGTTCTGTTTTATGATATGAAATCGAATTAATTATTTGGTTTATGATGATAAAACTGAACAGGCTGCCAATTTCGCATTATTATTTGACTTTATACCAACTACATTTTTTGTTCAATGCTTGCCTCAATTCTGTTAATATGAACTTGTGATTAACCAAGTTGGTGAATTTGTGGGCATTAAATACTTCCCTGCCGAACCAAATAAACAATTGCTAGATGAAGACTTAGAGAATTATAACAGAGAAAGAGAAAAAAAGCTTTAAAGCCTCCTGGTTCAAGCCACAAAAGAGGGGAGAGGTTGGTAAAAAACAAACATTTTGTTACTTTGATAACTTGGGTTTCATGTGTGCCTGCCTTGCTTTTTAACATCTTATTATGTGAGCCTCTAAAATGGCCTCTCGGTAGTATTGAAACACACACTAGTGGAGTGGAAATGTGTAACGCCCTACTACCCAGGGACTGTTATGGTGTGTATTTTAAACAGTGTTATACTCACTAATCGAGTCATTTGGTCATAATCGTGTAACTAAGTAGGATTAACGGTTTAGGATTAAATTTTTTGGTTAAGAAACAATGTTTCACTAAAACGTTTACTGTATACACTGAGATTCCAAAATATAATTTAAAGGTTAATTACAATAAAATATTTACAACCAGCCAACCTAGGCGACAAAACAGGGTTTAATCCTAGTTCCTCTTTAAACCCTCGGTCGTGGCGGTCGGACAGCCACATATGTACACATCGTCACCTAAGCTCTCCAACTCAAGGATGGTCCAACTTTCTTTTGCCTTTACCTGCACCACATAGCACCCGTGAGTCGAAGCTTAGCAAGAAAACTCAATATGCTCATGAACAGGTAATAACATGTTACTAAATCATAATAAGCATGCCTAGCAGTAATAACCCTACTCATGCATGCAAGCAGGTACAAATAAATGTTTGTGGAGTCCTGCGCTTTGAGTAGATGACTAGTAAGTCTCTCACTCTGAGGTAGATGATTAATAAGTCTCTCTGAATAGTTGACTATTAAGTCATTCTCTAAATAGATGACTGATAAGTCTATCTCTATATAGATGACTGATAAGTCTATCTCTGTGTAGATGACTGATAAGTCCATCTCTGAATAGTTGACTAATAAGTGACTCTCTAAATAGATGACTGATAAGTCTATCTCTGTATAAATGACTGATAAGTCTATCTTTGAATAGTTGACTAATAAGTCACTCTCTAAATAGATGACTAATTAGTCACGCTCTGAATAGGTGACTAACGAGTCACACTCTGGATAGGTGACTAATGAGCCACACTCTGGATAGGTGACTAATGAGACACACTCTGGATATGTGACTAATGAGTCACACTTTGAGTTATGCACCCTAATCAGATAAGTGACTAATGAATGAGTCACGAACTTGGGCTCAGCACCCACAGCCATGTGACGTTGCAGTTTTGGCCCTGTCTCTAAGTAACTAGCCTTTAGACTAGACAAGTGTTTTTGTTTTCATCGAATTTAAGGTCAGTCAAGCATTTCATGCTTTTAATGATAATACTTATGTAGATTAGATCTAATCTTTTCTGCTTGCGTTAAACACGCTAATACCGTTCTTGACTCATAAGCCAATACCATACGACCAGTGCTGCCGAACTTGTCTACTGAGTCACAGTTTCACAATCAATACTGACACCATTGCCGTTACTAATAAGCCAATGCTTCCTCAATGAGGTAATGCAAACAGACATGTATCATATGTCAAATATTCAAATATAAGGCATTTAACATGCTTAATTAATAATCAAAAGCATAATTATAATCATGCACAAATACAGAGACTCAAGCTCTGGTCAATCTCATATTCAACATTCATGCCATGCCCTAATCTCATGTATCTTATGCATCACATGCAACACATACTGGGTGCAGTTTTCTTACCTGTGGTTTGAGCGAGAAATAAGTTAAAAATGACCCTTGAGAACGATTAATCATTTGATCCCTTAGTGGTCACCTAGTCATAACCAAATATGGAATTACATCAATAAAATGACAATAAAAGGTTCATGATCTAAACCTTGCTCCCGGGACCTCGAATCCTACTAACATGGTTAATAATTTCGATCTCGGGCCTTAAGAATTGAAATCCCGAGTCAAAAACCCTCAAAAGTGCCCAAAAGAATGCCTCGAAAAAATAGGGCAGCGCTACAGAACTGCCCCCCAGGTGCTCTAGCGCTACAACCAGAGTTGCCATGCCCTGGACAACACTGTAGCGCCCATCCCTGGGCACTATAGCGCCAGAACCAGGGTTGTAACGACCCAAAATCACTAATAAGGCTTAAGGGCCTTTATTAGTGTGCCAGGAGGGCATAATTGGTTTGTATGTGATTTAAATGATTAAATGCATGATTATGTGATAAGCATGCTTATATGATTATGTGGATGTATGAAATGCATGTTTATGAGTATTAATAAGCATGTGAGCCCTGTTTAGCTTATAAGGGCATATTTATAATTTTGGTCTGATGAGGGCATAAATGCGATTATTTGTGGTAGATAGTTAAGACCACATTATAATGTGGATGTATTTGCAGCTTATGGCTCGAGACGATCCTAGTGAGCGGTTTGGCGAAATAGTCACGGCGGGGATTTATACCCGGCTCGGGGGAAGCCTAGGGTATTTCTGGGAATTTGGTAAAATATATTGGAGATTCTTAGACATTGGGGAAAATAATTGATGATTAATTAGATGACGAGATTTAAGTGGTAATATTAGGGACACTCGAGGAATTAGCGAGAATTGGGAGCAAATTACCAAAATACCCTTAGATGGATTAAAAGATTTGGATTTATTGGGAGGGCAAAAGGGTATTTTGGGTTATTATAAGATATACTTGATAAATCTGATGTTTCTTTTTAGAGCATAAGGGAAAGTGGTGGAAACTGAAGGAAAAGAATGGAAAGAAAAACAGAGCTCTCCATCTTCCTCTCGATTTCTTCTCCTTTCACTCTTCCTTGAGGATTTTCAAGCTATGAACTCAAAGGAAGTCTAGGCTAGGTCTTGTAACTTTGATCCTTGGATTGGCTAAGGATTCAACTGGAATTAGCTTCCAAATTAAGGTAAGGTTTATGGTTTTTCTGAGTTTGCTGAACCTTGTTGAGAGTGGTTTCTAAGTTGGTTTTGGATGGGAATTTAAGGATTTAAACTTGGGAATTGGTGGAATCAAAGCTGGGAGGAACATTGAAGGCAACCTAGAGTCGGATTCTTCCATCAAAGGTAAAAATCTCTGACCTTGATCATCTGGGTTTTCTGGTTTTCAGATGAAGTTCTTGAGCTTCAAGCTCAATTTTGGTTTTCTGTGTTTGATGATGCTATTGGCTAAGTTTTTTTATGTTGTTAGTTGGTATGGATGAGATATAATGAGTTATAGGTTTAATTTTGAGTTTGGTTGAGGTTTGGGTTAGATATTTGGAGCTATGGCTCGGGGAACTTCAATGGAAAAACCCAGAATTTTGCATGTTCGGGTTGCAGCGCTGTAGCGCTAGGCTGAGAGCGCTATAGCGCTAGGTTGTGTTCTTGGGGGGCTGGGTTTCTGATTATAGCGCCCCTTTGGTGGCGCTGTAGCGCTACCTTGTCTCCATGGCTTGGTTTTGGGATTTCTTTTAGGGTTTTTGCTCGGGGGGCTCAGGGGTCGATTCCACCACCTCGTTTGGTGGAATTGGGCTTCCCGAGAGCTTGGGATTGGTCCCGAAGTTGGGATACGGAATTGAATTTTAACGAGGGTTCTATTTTACGGTTGTGACTAGGTGTACGCTAAGGCTCGGACAGGATCGTGCTCGAGGGTTGTCTCAATTAGCCAAAACACTCAAAATCAAAGGTAAGAAAACCGCACCTATGTGTATGATTGTTGGGACTAAGGGCTCCTTATATTTGAATGTGATTGTTGTATAAGTATGATATGCCATGTGAGCATGAATTAAACGGCCTAAGAGTGCCATAATTGATATTTGCGCATAGGACGCGGCTCGACCATTGGTAGCTGAGGATAGTTTAATAATCACTGGGCTCGGCCTAAGTAAGCCGGTGACAGTGGGTTAAATTGAGGGTGTGGCCTAAGGGCGCCGACCCTGAGTATTGTGTGATGAATATTGATATGTTATTATTGTTGTCTGATGATTATAACTTGTTTAACACTGGGATGATTGGTTTATGAATAATTTCTTGACTTCTTTGAGTAAATGACTGTTATGACATGCTGATTACCTGGTTAACAACCTTCTGGATTATTTGTTTGTTTGTATTGTTTATGCTCCGCATTATGGTTTTCTTGCTGGACCTTGGCTCACGGGTGCTACGTGGTGTAGGTAAAGGCAAGGGCAAGGTGGACCAGTCCTGAGTTGGAGAGCTCTGGGGCAGAATGTACATAGTCAGCTGATCGGTCGCCACGGCCGAGGGATGGTACAAGGACAGGAGAACCTAAAATGCCTATTTTGCCATTAGAGTGGCTTGTGGTTGTACATAAACTTTGAAATTTTGTAAAGGGATAATTGCGGCATTAATGCCTATGTAGTTCAGTTTATTGCACTTAAATGCCTATGTAAAATTTTTTACGGCAATAATGCCTACCGTTACGATTTTAGAGCAGCCGTTGGTCCCTGGGCCGTTAGGGGTATATTTGATACACGTGTCACGACCCGATTGGGTTAAATTATTAAAATTTAAAAACAAAAACAATTAATGGTTCAGGTTTCTAATTAAAAACAAAAAAAAAAACTAACCTTCATTAATTAATTTAACAAGAAAAACCGATTGTCTAAAACCAAGTTCTAAAACTAATCTAAAACAAAAAAAACTCAAAACTCCATACCCAGAAAAACGATGAAGATGAAGTTTCCCCCCGACCACACCCAGACGATCCACCCCCGACAGTGTAGCACGTGAACCCAGTAGAAGAAAACTTGTAATTCCTTCGAATTGGGGGTTAGGGCATCTTTTGCATCGGGTTAATGGAGAACGGAAAAAATTGCCATTGTCGACCACCAAGGCCAGTGGTAGAAAAAACGGCTTGGACAAACAAAAATCCTGGGCGAAGATTCAGAACATGCAACAAGTATCGGGTAAGATCTCCATTTGTTTTTGTAATCTGATTCATTGAATAAATGGTTATGGGTGTTCACTAGAAATTTTGTATGTTTTGGTCAACTCAGATTCATGGTGGGTGTAATTTCTTTGAATGGATAGACCCTCCAATGTGCCATCGAGCAAAGGTGGTCATCCCTGGACTACTAAGAAAAATTGGTGACCTTGAAACTGAAATCACATCCCTAAGTACGACAACTGACATTGGAAGTCATCGGCAATGCAGTGGTTCTTCAAATGGATTTGAGACACAATCTCACAACCTTCAAAATGTTGGAAGAGAAAGCTGTGAAAGTTGTGCTGAAAGCAGGGGTAGAGTAAATGATGGAGGTCGAATGCAGTGTTACTACTTTTTGAATACTATGTATTTTGCTGTAATTCTATTGGTTGTGGTTATTTGGGCTACAAAATCAAAGTAGAAGTTGTTGGCATTGATTTGTAATGAATTTTGTTGTAAAATGAAACCCCAAATCAATGTAATCTATCTTGATTTTGAATTCAGTGTTCTAGTTTATGTATTTTGTGAAATAAATATGATCTGATCTGTACATGACCAATATCATGGAACAAAAATATAGGCCAAATGATCTAATCTGATCTGATCTGTAAATATGTATTACCATAAGAGATAGGTACAAAAATATAGGCCTAAAAAGCCAAATGTATCTGATTTGTACATGACCAATATCATGGCCAGCATGACCCTGTCATGACTCAAAAAACAGACACCAAAATACATGACTCTAAAATGGTCAACATAACAGATACCAAAATACAAGATTCAACCACTAGTTTAAAATAAAATCAAAAGATGAAACTCCTCCTTCCAGTCAGACAGTATCGGGTTGAGCATTGGTTGCACCACTAGTTCCTCCTTTAGCATGCTGTTTCAGTCTTCTTTCCTTCCTTAAAAGTGTGGATTCAGTTGGGTTCTGCAGTGGTGGACGACCTCGCTTTTTGACCACACGATTCTAAAATAGGTTGAACAAACAAATATTTAGCTCCAAATTCACAAAACAATGATAAAGCAACTAATCAATGGTAAAAATTATCTGGACTGAGAAGAAAGCATAAAGTTTATACCTCAACCACCACCTTAGCAGATTTGCATGTTTCTCTCCTATGGCCTGTTTTCAGACAATTGCTGCATGTTTTAACTTGTCCAGTTCTTCGAGCTTTCTTTAAAGCAGGTGGAGGTTCATCTGTCTCCCTTCTCCTAGCTTTCTTAGGTCTTCCAGGCAGCTTCGTCTCAGGTGGTGGATCAATTGGGTTGAGTCCTGTCTGAGGCCACATATCTGGACTAGGCATAGGATGCACACTCTGTCCATATGCTTTTTGCAATGATTCTTTTTTATAGAATCCGTGGACATAATCAAAGACATTACCTCCCATGAACCAGATAGTAGCTAGTGCATGGTCACAAGGAAGCCCAGATAGTTGAAACCTCCTACATGTACAAGTTCTGAATTCCAAATCGACAACCAAGGCACTACCATTGCTGCATTGAACCTGAAACTGAAACTTGTCAGACCTAGTAACCAGACAATGCTTTGCAACCTCTTTTTGCTTCTCAATTATCTTCAAAATTCTCTTCCCCACAGGTTGAGTCATCTTCTCCAACTCAGCTTTTTTGTTATAAAACCGAGACATCAACCAAAATCTAATTTTCTCTAGTAAAGTTATAATTGGCTTGTCGCGAGCATCAAGTATGGCTGCATTGAAACTCTCACACAAATTGTTCACCAAAATGTCACATTTTGGGTACTCTGAAATATGTGACTTAGTCCATTCTGTGGGGTTCTTCCCTGCCAGCCAATAGTAAGCACCATCTGAGACACTCTTGACTTCTTGCATTGCTCGAGCAAACTCAGCTTGTGTTGTAGTATTAGCTGCTGCCCACAAAAGTTGCTTAAGTAAAAGTCTAGGATATTCCTTTTTAAAGTTAGCATGAAGATGTCTAACACAAAACCTCACCTCACACCCACTGAAGATGGCTCCCACTGCATTTTCTAATCCTTTTTGACGATCACTCATCATTGTCACCTTGGTGGGACTCAAACTCCCAATATCAGCCTTCAATAGCTCCAAGAACCAAGTCCAAACCTCAGTGTTTTCCTTTTCAGCAACACAGTAGGCAATGGGAAACATGGAGTTATTACCGTCAATGCCTACTGCAGCCAATAAAATGCCCTTACAATATCCTTTTAAAAAGCAGCCATCAAGACCAATTAGAGGTCTACAACCTCCCAACCAGCCATCTCTACATGCCTTAAGACAAATATAAATACGCTGAAATTGCCTTCTCCCATTAACCAAATCAGTTTTCAACTTCACAGTAGATCCAGGATTGGTAGCCAACAACCTTTTACAGTAGTCATCAAGAATGGCGTATTGTTCCTTGACAGACCCATCCAACATCTTCCTTGCTTTTGTCTTGGCCCTGTAAAATGTCCAGCTAGACACACGTGAGTACTTGGTCTTTGTAGTTATCTCCCTAAATACATTGTATTCCATACTCGGATTTAGCCTAAATTGCTCCAAAAAGTGTTTTGCAAGCCAAGTTGAGGTCAGCTTTTTATTGTCCAAAACAATGCCACAACTATGCTTGTCAACAAGTGTTTTGACCCTCATTGTTTTGCCATCTATCTTGTTAACTATTGAAGCAAACAACATCCACTCACAGTTTGCACCCTTGCACTTAACTCTAACTCTATTTGAATCATTGGCAATAAATACATATTCTCGATCACCTTCAATAAAGTACTCCCTTATTGCATTCCTTAAAATTGTAACAGTGGCAAATTCCATGCCAATAACAAATTGGAAGTTTTGCATTTTGGTTTTCGGGTTGAATTCTTTGGAATTTTTACCAGCATCAAACTCATCATCTGACTTCAATTCGTGCAACTCCTCCTCAGAACATATACCATCTGAGTCTCCATCATCAAGATTTTGAGTACAAAAATCTGCAACTGATCGCCACCACTTCCTAGGGTCAGACTGTGTACCCATCTCTATCTCAGCTTCAACATCTTGCTCAAACTCTTCCTCCTCCAATATGAAATCTTCATCACTTTGCTTTGCTTTCCCTTTTCTGTCACGCTGAACTTTGTCTTGGCTCTTCTCAGCTGTATTTTCCCTCACATCAGCTTGCTTTCCTTTCCTATTTCTGTCACTTTGAACCGGGTCTTGGTTCTCCTCAACTGTATCCTCCCTCACATCACCAATATCATCCTCTGAATCTGAAAGCACAACCACCTCTGGTATTTGGTCTTCCATATCACTTTCATCATCCATGTAGTCAAACTCTTCTTCATATTCCTCTTTATCAGGTTCATCAAAGGCAGCATCATGAAATTCCTCAGAATATTGATCAGCATCAAACTCTTCTTGTTCCCCATCAATGGTTGCATCAACAGGGATACCAACAACATCTGTAGGGACATCACAATCATCTGGTAATTCCTCTATAATACATCTTTTCAGAGGAGGTAAAATGTTAGCAGGGACATGTTTAACAGCTTCTGAATCTTCCTTCCAATCTAAAGGTAGAACTGTTTCAGGAAAAACAAGAAATATGTCAATCTTTGTAGCCCGATTCCTCTCAATATCCTCTACAATTCTTAGGATCTCCTTATCCCCTACCACCATGTAGCCCATATTAAGCACCTTTCCTATTGGTTTGTACATAAAACCCACTGGAAGTTTATGTCCTAAGTCCAAGGCCATTCCATCCAATTCCATCCTAGTGAAGTAATTAGTATCCACCCAATCAACATAATCAACTTTACCTCCCTCATATCTTCTATTGCCGAATGGAGTAAACCAGCTTCCCCCATGGTGTATTGCAATAGTGAAGATGTTAGTATGACCACCTGTCAATAAAAATAAAAAATGCAATGTCAACACTTCACTCACACACAAACCGAAACACAGTATAGTTCACACACTTGAAGAGCAACATAGTGTACCACACGATTGAACCATGGACCACAACAACAAAGATTCCTTTCAATAAACAAAGTATATATTTCAATGGTCCCCACTCTATCAATTGTATGCACATGCTTCCCAACAACATTTTAACCCAAATTTAATAATACCACCTACCATAAATCAACAATATTCTCACCCCCAAAAATTTTTAAAATCGACACCCTTCCCCGCCCAAACTACTCTATATAGAGCATCATTATCATTCTCCCCCAAAAATAACTGCATGAAGACTTTGAGAAATGAAACCCAATCAACAGAAAAGAACTCACCGTAGTCGGGTGGTTGTTCCCCCTGTTGTCGAATGGTCGGCATTGTATTGCAAGTGTCGTCGTCGTCTCCTCCGGTTCCGATTGTCGTCGTCTCTTCGATCGTGGGGGGAAAGATGATTTTTCTGGGTATGGAGTTTTGAGTTTTCTTTGTTTTAGATTTTGGGTCTCTGTTTTAGACAATCGGTTTTTCTTGTTAAATTAATTAATGAAGGTTAGTTTTTTTTTTGTTTTTAATTAGAAACCTGAACCACCTGAACCATTAATTGTTTTTGTTTTTTAATTTTAATAATTTAACCCAATCGGGTCGTGACACGTGTATCAAATATACCCCTAACGGCCCAGGGGCCAACGGCTGCTCTAAAATCGTAACGGTAGGCATTATTGCCGTCAAAAATTTTACATAGGCATTTAAGTGCAATAAACTGAACTACATAGGCATTAATGCCGCAATTATCCCTTTTGTAAACTGTCCTTTAAAACTTGTTTTGGGATCCCATGTATTTAACATTTATTTTAATGAGAAAGTTCCTGTTTATGACCAAAATCTTTTAACCCTAACCTAATTATGACTTTAGGGTCACTTTTTCAATTATATGACTTGATTAGCAAGTTTTGACACCTTTATAATTACACAGTGTAACGACCTTGGTTATCCTGGGTGTTACAAGGGTGTTCCAGCCCTGGTTTTTTTCTTCGAGTTCTCCAATTTCCAAACTTCAAAAGCTACTTCCAAACCTCAACCAAACCCAAAAATGAACCCATAAACCAATCCTACAAGTCCAAGGCATCAAAACTCAATCAAACTTTGCCAAAAACTTCATTGAATTCACAACTATCAAATCCAAAATTCCAACTGAAACTAATTGAAAAACAGGACATAAACCAGAGTTTCCATAGCTGAATTCTTACCTCAAGCTCAAGATTAAACCCTCTTCAATGGTAGAACACCATCCTAGACCCTCAAGGCTTGATTCCCTAGCTTGAATCCTCAATTGGAGCCTCAAAATTTCAAAGGAAGAAGAAGAAAAGAAGATGATCGAGAGGAAGAGAAGAGAAGCTCTGTTTTTGGTTTAGTTTTCTACAACCTTCTATAGTTGAATATATCATTTGGTCAAAAGACCAAAATGCCCCTAAGTTAAATAATTTTCATTAAAGCTAGCAAGGGCAAAATCATCATTTCTCGTCTATCTCGTTAATTATAATTAACATCCTCCGATTCCCGTTATTCCCAATATTCTCAAATACTAATAAATAATATCCCATTAACCTTATAATTGTACTAATTATCAAATCACCCCGAGACTCACCCCGAGCCCGGAAATTAACCCTGTTATGACCAAGCCGCTAACTTGCATTCAAAGATCGTCTCATGTCGAATAGCTCGAACAAATCCACATTATAATGTGGTCTCATTCATAATTCACCAACATGCATGAAAATATACAAATATGCCATTAACATGTCAAATTACCAAAATGCCCTTATAATGAAAGTTGACCCATATGCATGCATTTATCATCATATAATAATATAACTCACATAATCAATTATGGCCCTCCAGGCCTCCTAATCAAGGTCCTAAGCATTATTAATAAATTTGGGTCATTACAAAATATATTTGAGGGAGTTGATTATTCTTTATTACTACTTGTTATTTATCCTACATCATTAATGTTATGGTGTATGTGGTAGGGAGCTAGTAATCTTATTTTGCAGAATATATAGTTACAAGTGTGTAGCTGTTACTAATAAATGATTATACTTTATATTGTCATCAAGCATTTCAATATCATAACATGTGGAAGAAAATGAGGCCATAAGCAAAGAAAGATTGTTGGTTTACATATGATATGGTGTGGTGGCTCAATGGTGGCAACCCCAGATGTGATGCAGAAGTACTTAATTGGTACGAGAAAATATCTTTGTAAAATCAGTACTTTAATCATTCTAAAATAGTTCCTTATGCCTTTGCTCCATGTATTGCAGTAATAGTTCAACACTATGTCAAATTCAATGTTGTACTGGTTTTGTGAAGCCTCCAAATGGATATTGTTTCATTGTATATCTTTTTTTGCAGGTCTACAGAGATCTGAGATGGGGAAGGTACTATGAAAGCTATAGTGGGGACCATAGCATTGTTCAAGCAATGACTGAGATTATTCCTGGTAAGGAGAACACTTTGCACTCACTTGATTCCCACTTTACCTACTTGTTAAATTTGTCTATGGTATTGCCTCAATCGTGCTTATATATATGCTATGCTACATCTGTATATGTTGTTATATGGTCTCTTTCTTCTGGGTAGACGTCCAAGGAGCTATACCAAGACAATATAGAACAATAAGAATTTCTCTATTTCTCTATCCCAAATAAATGGCTGCAACATTATTATTCTCTTGTTTTGTATAGAGTGAAGATACAACTGCTGCAACATTTGTTGGAATATATATAGTATTTATTAGTTGGTGATCTTGTGTCTCAAGTTATGTTCTGTCTTTGTGTTAGTTGATGGTATTTCATACTATTAGAGAGCTTGTTTGTATGTTTATGCACTTTCATTTGTGTTTTTTTTTACTGGTGTTGGTTTGTTGCAATTTGTTTTGAGCTTTAGTATTGTAGAACTTTTTCTATGGTTGTCCTTTAATTAGTTTGCTATGTCAAGGTAGTATGATATTTTTTGCTACTGCCTAGTGGTTATACTAGAGTGGCCTTTGGTATTTGTTTTCCAATTGGTGTTGGTTCTTAGTTATTATTGGACTCTGCATCTTGGTAGATATTTTGGAGCTTAAAAAGAAAGACTTCTTCAAATATTTATTATCATATGAGAATATATATGTATGTTTAAATGAGATTTTAAAGCAATCAATATGTTTTGTGTGAATGTTTACATGGCATTGAAATTTAAGTCAAATGTTTGAATACAAAATAATAGTTGTCGAGACATATAAGATCATGGTAATATAAGATGAAATCTAGACTGCAAGGGTACATATAGATTGATTGGAAAAACATAAAAATGTCTAAACCCAACCCAAGAATTCGCATGAATCTCATATAAAACAACACAACTCACACACCAAAGGATTTGAACCAGGAAACTTGCCCACATGGATATAAATTTTTTGACCTTGAATCGTTTTTCTTCTGAATAATCAAAAAGCCTAACAGCGTGTTTGACACCTTTACTAAAAAATTATTTTTTGTTTTTAAAATCTAAATTTTTTTTTCTGAATAATCAAAAAGCCTAACAGCGTGTTTGACACCTTAACTAAAAAATTATTTTTTGTTTTTAAAATCTAAAAACTATTTTTTGAAAACAAATAAAGGTGTTTGACATTATTTTCATAAAACAATTTTTAAAACAAAGTTACAAAAAACATAAAATTTTGAGAATAACAAAAAATTGTTTTTAGTTATTCTCAAATTTTTTTTATCTATTTTTTTTCTCACACAATATTTTTAATTATTATTATTTCACATCATTTTTTTTCTCATTAATTTATCTCTCTTCACTTTCTCTCTCATCACTTTTGATCTCCTTATTCTCTCTCATCACTTATTATCTCATTATTTTCTCTTTCATCACTTCCTATATCATTATTTTCTCTCTTAAATTTTTTTCTTGCATCAATTTCTATCTTCTCAATTTTTCCTCCTCAAAATTCCTCTTCTTATTTTTCATCATTTTTTTTTTCAAATTACTTTATCTCATTATCTATTACAAAATTTTAAAATATTTTTCTTTTTGTAAATATATTTATTAATTTTTTATTTAAGATTTTTTTAAAATAAAACTAAAAAATTATTTTTAAAAAACATTAGCCAAACACTTGTTATTTTTTGAAAATTACAAAAAATATTTTTTATTCTCATTTCTGAAAACACAATTTTAAAAACAAAAAACAGAAAACAATGACAATCAGGCCTTAAATTTTCTTGCTCACATTTCTTCCTCAAGCGATAGAGTTTTCATAAAGGCGTTTCATATTTCCATATCAAGTATGTTTGGTTTATTTGACTCTTTTTTTATCTTTCAAGCATTCACATAACAAATTTCATTTATATATATATATATATATATATACATTTATAGTGGTACAACTCAGTCAATTATTATTTCATATAACTTAGTATATATTGTGATGACAAAGAACATGCATTACGACAAAGTGGATCTTTCTCTTGTAGTTGGCTCTAGCTTTCGTCCTGAAATTTTATTTGTTCATTGTCACGGTATAGTTTCGAACTTCATCAAAGTGGCATCAACAAAATTGTAGATTAAAAAAAAAAAAAGAGGTTTTGTTTTATCCATTGCCTATTGTTTCCACCTGATAGCAGAAATGTGTAATTCATCATCAACTAGAACATAAATGTACTGTATTTATTCATTTTTTACAATATAAATTCATATGGCTGAAACTTTGTTCTCGTTTTCGTCTCTTAAACTCAGTTTGAGAGGTCGTTGGTGTACTTCAGATAGTGTAGAGTTTAATATTTCTAGAACTCATATACGTGAAATGACTTATGTTCATGATGAAATTGCTGATCATATATAGAGAGCTAGTCGACGATAGTGAGATTGAGTAAAGACATTATTAGTTGATTGTTATGACCCATTTCATACTTTATTTTAAGTTTGGACAATTATAAGTTCATACATTTTTATTTTATTATGTAGACTTTATTGATTTTGTGTTATCTCTTGGATATATATTAAGTTTTGAAATTTGATATTACTTGGATATTAATTAATATGATATTTTTTTACTATAATTTTCTTATTTTTTATTTTAAATAATAAATAGTGGTCACAAAAAATATTTTTATTTTTTAGTTTAGAAAATAAAAATAAAAAATAAACATTTAAAAAAAATATTTACCAAACATATTTTTTATTTTTTATTTTATACAAAAAATAAAAATAAAAGTTACTAAATACATTTTTATTTTTATTTTTTAAAAAACGAAAAACAAAAATAGTTACCAAATACATTTTTATTTTATAAAAATCAAAAAACATAAAACAAAAATATATATTTATTTTTTAGTTAAAAAAATTTTAAAACAAATTTTACCAAAGGGGGTGCTCAGATATATTTTTATGTTTTTGTTTTTTCAAATATAAAAATAAAAATACTTTATTTTATTTTTTAAATTATCAAAAATAAAAATATGTTTAGCAATAGTACTGATTTTTATAAACGACTAAGCTAAAATATAAAAAATTGGTTATGCTTTACCACCATAACCTCCGGCAACCAGCAAACACCACCATAACCTCCGACAACAGCGAACCACCACCATAACCTCCAGCAACTAGCGAATCACCACTGAGGAGCACAACAACGAAGAGCATCGACACCCTTCCACGGAGTTCTGAGTCACCAACGTTATTCGACGAAGTTCTGAATCATCGGTCACATGCGCACTTATTTTCTCTCATGGCCCAAAGAAAGACAAATTGGTGTGAACTGACGGAAAAAGAGGAAAAATCTGTTTGAAATTTTTTTGAAAGTAAGAAAAAATTGTTATCAAAATTTAAACAAACAAAAAATAAAGGGCCCATTTGGTAAAATTTTAAATTTTGGTTTGTTAGCAAACATTATTTTTTGTGGAAATTAGATCCTGTACTCATTTTAAATGATCCACTTTAATTTTTACCCACTATTTTTAACTTTTATTTTAATACCCAAATTTTCAATTGATGTACCCATTATACCCCTTCAATTACATGTTTTTTTTCTCCTTAAACACATTACAATTAGAATGTATTTCTAATTTAACTATAATATGACACATATAATACACATTACAACAACACTTAGAATCATGTGCTCAAATAAGGGTAATTTGGGAAATCTCATGATAATAATGGGTAAAGTTCAACTAAATATATTTAGTGTCTAATTTTAGTTAACTACTCATAAAAATGGGTAGTTCTCAATTTTTCCCTTATTTTTTACCAAATGGGCCCATTATTTTTTATTTTATTTTTTACTTTCAAAATAAAAAATAATGGACCTATTTGATAAAAATAACAGTGAAATTTTTTTATTTTATTTTCAAATTTTGATTTGATAGTTACCGAACGGCCCAAAGTAATTTCCACTATTTTTTTCAAGAGGCATGGTGCAAAATGACCCTTAATGTTGTGTGAAAGTAAGTAAATGTCCATGTTTTTAATTTTGTAGTAAAATAGTCTAATCATCTATTTAATATCACATATTACCAAATACACCATTTAACAAATTACTATTTTATTCTAAATATTTTAATATTATGGTATATGTATATTAATTTTGTTTAATTAGTTTTTATTTTAAAGTTATTTTGATTTTTTTTCGTTTTTTATGGGTTGTTGAATGATATACCATACCACAAAATATATATACTGAGTTGAAAAATAATATACCATCAAAACTTACAAAATTATTACTAAAAAATGTATATACTATGCTAACAAAGTTATATACCACCATTAAAATGTATATACCATGATACAAAATTATATACTACCACTATGTATAATAAAATAGAAATTAAATATCACAACAACAAAAAATTATATACCATACCACAAAAAACATATACACTAATTGGAAAATAATATACCAACAACCTATAAAAAACTTAAAAAATCAATATAACTTTAAAATAAAAACTAATTAAACAAAACTAATATACATATACCACTATATTAAAGTCATACAGTCCTAAACAAATAAATAAATTATAAAAAAGAGCAATTTAGGTATTCAATAATGTAAAATGGTCATTTATCTACAATTTTAAAAATGAGGACATTAACTTCTTGATGACTTTATTTTGGGCTATTTCCTATAATTTGTCTTTTTTTCAATGAATAAATTTCATTCCTGCAAAACCAAAAAAAACCTGGAAACCCAAAAAATGGGTATAGGATAACGTTAATAGAGCCCTATGATGATGGGCTTTTTCATTTACTCAGTAAAGCCCAAGCACAACAAAAGTCTTGAGTGAGTCGGATCGGGTTTCGAACCGGCATAGCCCCACCCACCCACCCAAGACGAGGTTTTATTCACGTCGTTGTTTCCTTCTTCTTTCTTCTTCCTCTTTCCAATTTTCTCTTTCAGGCAATCTGGGGCTACAGGGTGAGTAAGAAGTGACCCACTGCCTTAAAACCCTAGCCTTCTTTAATACTGTTACAGAGTTTCGACTTTCGAACTGGGTGAGTAACTGAGAAGAAGAGGAAGAGGAGTATGCCAGGGCCCACGCTGGAGATGGAACCGGTGGAGCCGCAATCCCTTAAGAAACTCAGTTTCAAGTCGCTCAAGCGAGCCCTTGACCTTTTTTCCCCAGTCCAAGGTCGTATAGCTCCCCCAGATCTCGAAAGGTATAAACTCTAGATTTTTCCTTAATTCTTTGTTTTCTCCTGTCCTCTTTTTTACTTGTTTCCATTTAATTTTGATTCCATGGAAGTTTCAACTTAGGATTTTTCTCAGTTGGTTAGGAAACTTCAAAAGTGAGACTAATGTGGGGTTTTTTTTTTACAGTAAAAAGATACGTATCAATCACAAGGTTAGTCAATTCAATTCGCTTGCTATGTCTCAAATGTTTTTTTTTCTTCTTCTTCTTCTTCTTCTTTAAATTTACATTAGAGTGAGTGGCTATGGCTGTACTGGTTTTGCTAAAACACTTGAATTTACCCCTTTAGATAAATATCGAGTATGGAGGAACCAAAAATACGAGTAGCCAACCCAATCGCCAGGAGGGTCGTCCTCAACCTACAGTTCCTTCCAATGTGCTTGCACTTCCAGGTAGGTACAGTTTATTTTGTTCCAGTTCGGGCGCATACAGCCAATTCACATAGTGGCGCAAGCAGTATTAGCTCTAGTTGTCAGTTATATATGAAATTTACTTGTTTCCTGTTCTAGGTTAAGATTATCAATCAGACTTCATATTCTTGTTAGTTATAACAAGTTTTTTAGAATCATAATAGTATTTTAGTGATTTTTTAGTGTTCCAAAAAAAACACAATTTGCTGCAAGGCTGCACAATGATATTTGATGGTACAAGTTCTGTATGAAACTATTTTTATATTAGACAATTTGACATGTTCAAGTCTCTAATTGGATGTAGTTTTTGAGATTGTGCAGGTCCTGAGGGCTCTAGTGATTCACAAAGAGGGGGGTCTCAAAATGCTTTGGTTGTTGGCCCGTCTGTACCTAGAACACCGTAAGTACATTCTCCACTGTTTTGTTTTATTCCGGAAAATCTAGAGAGCAGTGGGTGTTTTATTATTTTCATTATTTAGGCATGTTTTGCCTGTACAGAAAATTAGCATATTGATGTATAATTTTAGGATAAGCATATTGATGTATAAATTTGGGATAAGTAAGGAAATTTAATCTACCTAGAATTATAGTTAGGTAACAATCCTGTTGTGTCCAGAATTCTATTTGCTTATTTCTGTTATAAACAAATCAGTTTCTTTTCATATATTTATTGAAGAAAGTGACACTTGAAACTTACACCCAATGTTTGCACACAATAACGTGACATAATTGAGATATTACAACATATTTGAAGGGTTATTCTGCCGTGTTTACACTAAACTTCACCTTTTGTCCGCTCTTCTTCTACCTCATATAGTCATATTTGCTCCAAGCTTTACTGGCTTTTATTGCGCCTCTTGCCTTTTGTTTTGTTTTACTGCATCAGAAGTTTAGGATCCTAATATTTGGTGTTTAGTTTTATCTTTTTAATATCCCAGTGATCTGTCAAACTCCCTTTTAGAATTCATGCTAATCTGAGTATTAATTTACATATTTTGTCTTGATATAGTTCTAATACTCAATATAGTTATGAAAAAAAGTACATCCTACTCATATTGCATCCAAGACCTTCCCCTTTGGATAATGTATAAGGAACAGACTGTTGGTGAATATGTCAGTTTAGTACAAGCTTATGGCATGTATTGATCCTGCTATGTAGATTGCTAAAAAGGTCTTTTCCAAGCCATGAAAACTTCGTGCATCTATGTTTTTGTTTTCTTCCTTTCAGGAATGATACAGGAGTTTCAGGCAGGAGCACTGACATCATATCAACTTCAGGGTTGCCTGAAAGGTTTTTGCTTTATTCTTCTCTAAATCATATCATGTCTTTTATGAAGTGCTAAAGTATTATTTAGAATGTCATTTTGTTACATGCTCTCTCCCTCTCTCCAATTAAAGCTGTTATTATTATTATTTGTTACAGGAATTTTTCGACTTCTGCTTTAATGGAGAGAATTCCTAGCAGATGGCCTCGTCCTGTATGGCGTGCTCCTTGGAAGAACTACAGGGTAAGAATCACAATATTACATAATGTGGTAGCAAAGCTTTGTTTTGTTATAATTTGTTTGTTTCTGTTATCAGTCAGAACAGATGCATGTACATATATTTTAGGTTCCTTTTGGGTCTTCTACTCTGAGAGCATTTAATGATTAATTAAGGAGTGTGTAATGACATGATGAGTATTTTTTTTAATTGTTACTTTATCACTCTGATAATACATAGTCCTGCATTGTTATTCTGTATTATATTATTAATATTATTGTCTTTTTTCCCCTACTGGACTGAGACTTCGAAATTAATGAATTTCTAGTCCTAGTTTGAAGGATTATGTATGTCTATTGGTATCATTAAAAAATATACGTACTTTTTTTTTTGGCTGGGTAAATATGCTTACTTAAGTGGACTTCTTGTTCATTGTCAACTAAATTGTGCAGGTGATTAGCGGCCACTTAGGATGGGTGAGATCTGTCGCATTTGATCCTAGTAATACATGGTTTTGTACTGGCTCTGCTGACCGAACAATCAAGGTATTAAACCTTAAGATTCAACTATATGATTTGGTTTTGGTGACATTATGTTGAATAGATTGTGTGATGATTTTTGGGCTTTGTGGATTTACCTTGCATTTTTTGTCTACTGGTTTGAAATGTTTTGGTCTTTATATTGTTTCTATGTTTTTATAGTTACTAGATTTTTTGAATTTGCTTACATTAGTAACTACTATTTCTTGTCATTTCATGTTTTCTTGGTTGATGATGTTTAAGATGAGCCCTATCAGTGGTCTTATGTCATCATTTTCATGCTTTTGGATACATTTTGGAATTTTAGTTGAAAGATTAATATGCTTAGTAATTTATCAAAACCTTTATCTACCGATCTTGTTCATGAGTTGATGATTCTGTGGAATACTTTTGTGAAACTAAACATGTGTATGTGTCTTCTCTCTCTTTCTCTCCCCCCCCCCCCCCCCACACACACACTCACACAAGGAGGCAAGGGCAGGCACATGTATGTGAATTTGCACAAGCTTATACAATTTGAAATCCCTACTACTTTTTTGCAATTTATCTAGGAGGTGCTAATTTGTTCTTCTGATTCTTGGTTTATCAGATATGGGATGTAGGAAGTGGAAAGCTAAAGCTTACACTGACAGGACATATTGAACAAGTACGAGGTTAGTTCTTTATAATTTATCACTGGTGGTATGGACTGCTATTGTTTATTATGCCATGGAGAACTAAATCAGAGCCTAACAACTGCATGTTCAGATGGAGAACAAGTACTAAAAAAAAGACTAATGATTGCACTTAATACTTAACTTATGTATGAATTATCTGATGACTTATTATTTTTTGCCCTTTAGGCCTTGCTGTTAGCAGCAAACATACATATATGTTTTCTGCTGGTGATGACAAACAAGTAAAATGCTGGGACCTTGAACAGAACAAGGTGAGCACCAACTCTTCGAGAGATGTAATTTGTGTATGTTTTGTTACTAAGTTTGCTATGTACCACAATTTTTCTGCTTAGGTTATTCGATCGTATCATGGGCATCTAAGTGGTGTATACTGCTTGGCTCTTCATCCCACCATTGACATTCTCCTTACTGGGGGACGTGATTCTGTCTGCCGAGTATGTGAATTTTTTTTACCATAACTAAAGTTACTTTTACAGAGATTATACCAGATTTTTTTTACATTTACTAGTGACTACTATAGCTATTTCTGTATGTTGGATTAGAGTGCGTGCATAATAATTCAGTGACTATTTTCAGGTCTGGGATATTCGTAGCAAGATGCAAATTTATGCACTCTCTGGGCATGACAACACAGTGTGCTCAGTTTTCACTCGGCCAACAGTAAGTATATATTCATTATTTATTCTGTTTGGTTTTTCTTTAAATTTATTTTACAATTTACCTATTTGTTTTGTGATCTCAAGAAAATAGGGTAATTCATATCGAGTCTGTTCTGGATTGCTTTTCTGTTTGTAAATACATTTTTTAGGTTTTGAGACGGGTTGATTAGATAGAGCTGTCTTTGTTATTTACGAAAATGAAAATTATAATGTTGTCCCTCTTTGGGGGTTTCATTGTATCTTTGTCCATATTGCTCTATATGTGTTATTCTCAACTTTTTTATCTCATTCTCCAGGATCCTCAAGTTGTAACGGGGTCTCATGACTCAACGATTAAGTTCTGGGACCTTAGAAATGGTAATTTGTGTTTTAAAACTAGAACATAATAGTTTTCAATACATACATACATACATTTCCTTTCATAACATTTTATTTATTTCTTTGCAGGAAAAACCATGTCGACCCTCACTCACCACAAGAAGTCGGTCCGTGCAATGGCACAGCATCCTAAAGAGTAGGTGTCTAATTTTGTCGTGACTGTCTTTTTAAAATATACAGTAGAATAAAGCTGGTGTAGTTTTCATACGGAAGGTTTTGGTTTCACTTTTCCTTTACTTCTTTCAGGAATTGTTTTGCTTCTGCATCGGCCGACAACATTAAGAAATTCAGCCTTCCAAGAGGGGAATTTTTACACAACATGCTGTGAGTAACTTGACCACCATTTATTCCTTATTTACTTGGAAGGGGTTGCTAAATTTAGAATCTTAGATGCACAATGTCAAGCTTTCCCCTGTATTATCTCATCTTCTGTTGGTCCGATATTTGTGCATATGTAATTTTGTAATTGTTCTTACCTATTTTGTTTTTCAAGCAATTTTTTTTTCTTTTCCCTTCTAATGTGGCAACATGACTGTAATTTGTTGAGCAGCTCCCAGCAAAAGACCATAATTAACGCAATGGCAGTCAATGAGGATGGTGTCATGGCTACAGGAGGTAAGGATTAATCTCAACTGGGTATTTTGTTTAATCCGTATTATGGTCGGAAGAGTTATTTGGTATACAAAATGGTACAATTTTCTGACTTCTTGACGCCAAATTTTTTTACCAAAGGTGACAACGGAAGTTTGTGGTTCTGGGATTGGAAGAGTGGTCACAATTTCCAGCAAGCCCAAACAATTGTACAGCCTGGTAAATGTTTAAACTATTATTTTAACTTCATTGTGGGGGTTTGAATGAATATTGTTGAGAATACTGAACCTTAACGAATATGTTACTACAGGGTCATTGGATAGTGAAGCTGGTATATATGCTGCTCAATACGATCTTACTGGTACAAGGCTTATTACTTGTGAAGCTGACAAGACAATAAAAATGTGGAAAGAAGACGAAAATGCCACCCCAGAAACTCATCCACTCAACTTCAAGCCCCCGAAAGATCTCCGGCGATTCTAGGGTTTTGCCCATCTGTTCTGTGGTTTTCTTTTCGGAATGTTTTGTACTTGTAGCTATAGCTGCCAGTTGTTAGTTCGAAAAGAATATTAGTTTTGTTGATTTCTGCTAATGAATGACAAACAAGATTAATTATCATTAATGAAAAAAAAAAGGATAGGGGGGATGGTAACATATGGTCTCACATGGGTTAAAGAGACTTGGTCGAGCAATGTGCATGCTCTACTTCCAATGCTACATAGTGTAGTGAAACCTACTCCCACCAAAAATGGTACAGTTGCCTCCCTTTTTAACTTGATATAATATGATAGTTTTGTGTTAATAACATTTTTTTCTGGTTTCTTTTACACAATTAGAACAAGACTAGAGTATAAAGTGTAGAAGTGTTACTAGCAATTCTCAATATAATATTCAATAGTACAATCTTTTTATTTATTTGTTTTTTGTTTTGGCATCATTTTGTGTAAATGCACTATTTATCTATTTTATACTTTAAAAATATTATAAATTACCAATAAAATTAATATGGGAAATAATATAATGAGATGTAGTGCAAAAGAGAGCTTCCTTTTCACTCTTTACAATTCAGAGGATGTCACGACTCATTTTAAGAAAATATTTTGATTTCTTACCAGGCAAATTTTTCTGTATATTCAACCAATATTAATTTTGTGGTTTTATTTGTGAGAAAATTACATTTACCCAACACATTCCTATCTTATGTGTGGCAACTTTTCAAATATTGTTACTACATTTGGCCGAACAACAGCTATTATGCGGTCATTTTGATGTGAAGAAAGATGATACCTTTCCCTGTTTTTAGTTGCCCAGATAGACAAGTACGAGTCCTTGCCATTCCCATATAGTATTGTAACTTTTTGTTTATTTCATTTCGAATAAATTTTTAAAACCAAATCTTAATTTATTTGTTATTACTTATTTTTTTTTTATAAAAAATGTTAACAAATATATTAAAACAAGATAATATATCTGCACTGCACAAAGTGCGACTGCTAACTATGTTTAGAATATAATGTCGATTATTCGAAATAATTAAATTATTGGTTATAAATAGATTAATAATAAAAGTTAAAATAATATAAAAGAAATAACTATAAATTAGAAAATGTAGAATGCATATAGATTTTAATAATAATAAGTGATATTTGTCGTTTATAAGGTCCAAATTTAATTAAAATGAAAGAGAAGACGTGGCAGGAAATGAGAGCGGTTATATAGCCATATTTCATGCATCAAACTCCTCACTTTTCTACGCACAACACAACACAACTCTCTCTCTATCTCTCTCTTCACTTCTTCTTTCTATTAACTCAACCAATCATAAAATAAAATCCTCCTCTTCTTCTCTTCCAATTTTCTGGAGAATTTTTCTAATTCCAATTAAAACTGGAGATAGAAAATGAATTCTGAGCTTATTCACCGGAGCAACAACACTAATAATCCAGCTCAACATCAAGAAAACCAATCAGGCCAAGTACAAGATCAAGTACACTCACCAAGATCAACGACTACGACTCGCTTCTCCTTTCGAGATCAACGACTCGTCTTCGTTTTAATTGGCATCGCCATCGCTACCTTGTTCTTCAACACTTTTCCTCTGTTACAACATCATCATCAACACCAACAACAACAACGTTGGTCTGACCCGGTTATTGAGTCCGGGTCGGACCTCCCGACTCGGAGGGTGCTCTACCAGACGAGTACCGGTGCTACTGCTAAACGAGATGGGTTTGCGCCATTGAAAGTGAGCGGGAAAGTTCCTTTGGGATTGAAACGGAAGAGCCTCAGAATCGTCGTGACTGGCGGAGCCGGGTTCGTTGGGAGCCACCTCGTGGACCGTCTGATCGCTAGGGGTGATAGCGTCATCGTCGTTGATAATTTCTTTACGGGTCGTAAGGAGAATTTGGTTCATCAATTTGGTAACCCAAGGTTTGAGCTCATTCGACACGACGTCGTTGAGCCTATATTGCTCGAAGTCGATCAGATCTACCATTTGGCTTGCCCGGCCTCTCCGGTTCATTACAAGTTTAATCCAGTCAAGACCATCATATCCTTTCTATCTTTATTATCCATCTGTTTGTTTCACGAGAAAATTTGTATGATTCCAGAATTATCTTTGGTTTTTTCGGACCCACCTTTTTTTTTTAATTTTAAGCTCACGTTTTTCATGATTGCAGAACCCATTATTTTTATTTTCATAGCTTCTATACATAAAGTTTCCCATTTCCCATATATATTTTGTTCGAGTATTTGGGTTGGGACCTTGACTCGTAGCTTTGGGTGGGGTCTACAAGACCAATGTGGTGGGGACACTGAACATGCTGGGACTTGCGAAGAGGGTTGGGGCCCGCTTCTTGTTAACCAGCACCAGTGAAGTGTATGGTGACCCTTTGCAGCACCCTCAGGTCGAGTCCTATTGGGGCAATGTTAACCCCATCGGTCAGTCTCTCTCGCTAGCTCTTCTTTAACTACTGTAGTTTAGTTCTGCTACTTCTGACTGAGTTTGCTTTCACTCTAACGTTATAAAGCTTAAAACCCTTGCATGGAAACTATATATATTACTATATTAGTGTATGTGTATGACCTTTTCTCTTACTGTTACTTGTTATGACATAGCATCATTTCTGTCGTGTAAGCGCGCGTCTGACCCATTATAGTTTTTTATTGGGATATTATATATATTTCTTTATAGTAAGCTGTTAAAACTCACACCCCTTTTCGTTAGAGGTTGATATATACATATTTCTTGTTATGCATATATGTGTGTGGCTTTAGGTGTGAGGAGCTGTTATGATGAGGGAAAACGAACAGCAGAGACCTTGAGCATGGACTATCATAGAGGCCTTGGAATTGAGGTGCCAATTTTTATACCTCGATTTTTATAGTTATCAATGTTTTTTTTTACTGTGATAATAGTCATATGTAACAATATCATGGAGTTGATTAACTTGAGTACTGTGTTTTTGGATTAAATAACGCAGGTGAGAATTGCTAGAATTTTTAACACTTACGGACCACGTATGTGCATCGACGATGGTCGTGTTGTCAGCAATTTTGTAGCTCAGGTTATTATTATAAGCTTTCCTAGCTCTGTTGACTATCTATATATAAAATTATTTTAGTTTCGTCGATTTTGTTTGTCTATGTATTCATATATGATAATAAGGTTATTCTCTTGGTTAAATTTCACTAAATTTTAACAAATGTAAGTTTTTATATATTTTATGTAGGCATTGAGAAAAGAGCCATTGACAGTTTATGGTGATGGGAAGCAAACAAGGAGTTTCCAATACGTTTCTGACCTGGTAATAAAGAAAAATATTATATGTTTTCTAAGTTGTTCTCTTTTCAATTATATATTTTGATCTAATCTAAACGCATGCATATAGGCTCAAGATTGCCTGCTTGTGATATGAATATGTCAAATATATAGCTATAATATTCATGATAGGGATATAGAGTAATTAAAGTTCACAAATAATCTTTGGACACAGAACTGTTTTTTTGGTTAAGTATACGTACCGACTTTTGATTAGTTAACCTACCTAACCAATTTGACATGTCTTTTTAGACGAAGAAGCTATTGGACCAGTAATGCGTGATAAATATTATTCATATTAATGAACTTTATAGTTTGTGGAAATATATAATTTGTGGACATGTGGAAACTGTACTTTTATAGCCCAAATAAGCTTCCAAAATGCTCAGTGCTTGAGAAATTAACACATGTGATAAGAAAATTCGTGCTTTTAAATTGATACTTATAACGATATGGTTGACTTTCAAAGTCATTCGTGATTGTACTTCATACGATCTTTAAATGTTTTATTTTATTTTTTCTTGTTGGTGAAGAATAGGATAAAAAAATGGTTGCTAGTTGGGATAGTAGAAAAGTAATAAAACATTTTCTAATTGTACATATATAGTGATCGAAGATTGTCAGTTTGAAATAGTCTCTGTGCATTACGGGGGTCCTAAATCAAATATATATATATATATATATCTTCTTTGACGAATCTCTGTGGATTTGTCAACGAAGAACGGCCAGATGCCTTTTAATCTCACATAATGGAGGCATATGTGTTTTCAAATCCTGCAATAATTTTCTTGAGAAACATCATTTTCATTTAGTATGATAAGCGCTTCTCATTTAAAGTGCTTACGCATAAATGGTTGAAACAATAGTAATGTGCTATACTCTTCATATGGTCCTGACTCCTGACAATTGTTGATCATATTGAAAAAAAAAAAAATTAATTGGACGATAAGGACGTATAGCATTTTTTGTTGTTATTGTTGTAGCTGCTAGAGCCTCTAGATGTCTAGTCCAAACAAAACACGTAAAAGTGACAGTGTTTTATGTGGAAAATAAAAAAACTAATACAGGTGGAAGGTCTGATGCGGCTGATGGAGGGTGAACATGTTGGCCCCTTCAATCTTGGCAACCCTGGTGAATTCACCATGCTCGAGCTCGCTCAGGTAACTTGTCATACGCATACATATATATATATAGTTTGAAAAAGAATAATTAGTATGAGTTTAAAGATTGTTTGGACTATAAATGTTTTGTTTGTAGGTTGTGCAAGAAGTAATAGACCCAAATGCAAAGATAGAGTTTAAGCCAAACACAGAGGATGACCCCCATAAGAGGAGGCCAGACATTTCAAAGGCCAAGGAGTTACTTGGGTGGGAGCCTGTTGTGTCCCTCCGCAAAGGACTTCCTCTAATGGTTTCTGATTTCAGGCAACGTATTTTTGGTGACCAAAAGGACACTGAGGCTGCTTCTTCAGCATAGTTTGGAGTACATGTTAAGTTAAGAGACAACTAATTGAAGAAAGAAATAAAATGATATGATAATAAGAAAAAGAAAAAGAAAATGAAAAATATCCCCATTTTGATAACCTATTTTTCTGCTGATCTTTATGTTTACCTTCTATGGGAATAAATTTGATTTTACAACTGCTTGAAATAATCCCTTTTGAGTATACATTTTTTTTCCTTAATTTGACAAAGTATAATGTAACGGTTTTCATTCCTTGAGTGTTGACTAAAATATAATGTTAATATCCAATTATCAATTTAGATTGCAAACTATTAAGACTTTTGGTATCATTGCACTTTTCAATTCATCAATCAATAAGTTATATAATTTTATTGATAGATATAAAATTTCTTTGTGCGATGTCTTTATTTTTTAAATAAACGTAATTGATTAAAAAAATTATGATATGTAATTGTGTGTAATATTTTGATGGGAATTTTTTAAAAATATGACTTTTATAGCCTCAATGTACATAAATATGATAATTATACTTTTTTTTAATTTGTATAGAAAAATTTATTTAAAAAATAAATAAATTATGAAAAACACAATTAGTAGCTAATTAAAATATAGAAATGCCACATTTTTTATCATAGTTATGTTTTATTTGATTTTGAAAGTAATTTTATTTTATTTTTTTAATTTTATATTTTTTTATTATTTTTTCTTTCTTTTTTTCCTTATTTATTTTTTTCTTCCATCTTTTCCCTTTTTTTTTTTCTATTCATATTTTTTTTTCTTCTTCTTATTTTTATTCATTTATCTATTTTTTTTCTTTCATTTGTATTGTTTTATTTATTTTTTCAGTTTTCTTTCTTTTTTTTCTTCATTATTGTATTTGTTATTTTCTCCTTCCATTTTTTTCTTCTTCCATTTTTTTTTCTTCATTTTTTCAACAAATTTTTTCTTTTATATTTTTTCTTTTCATTTTTCCATTATTTTTCTTCTTCTTCTTTTCATTTTTATTCATTCATCTATTTTTTTTCATTCATCATTTCTTTTGTTTTGTTTTTTTTTCATAAGTTTTTAGTTTTATTTCCTAAGTTTTTTTCCTTCTTTTTTCTTCATTTTTTGTACTTATTCTTTTCTCATTCTATTTTCTTATTTTCACACATATTTTAACATTACATAATTATTTTACTATTTTTTTATTTATTATCTTTTATTATTATAATTTTTTTTATAATTTTTTCCACTATATATAATAAAATTCAAATAAATTTTTCTCAGCATTTTCTTTTTACTGTAACCCTCATAGGAACACCAAAATTTGAAAAAAAAAAACTAATAATAATATGAAAACGTGAATGGGTAACCCATTACCCTGATGAGAACATTCAAATCTAGAAAAAAAAATATATGAAGAAGATGCGAGAGAAGGGAAGGGGGGTGGATCTGATTTTTTTTTCTATCTTCAGATTTGTGGTTACTAGTTACCTTCCCGTTCTTTATGTGTATATTTCTGGGGATAATTGGTTACCTTCACATTCTTTGTGTGTATATTTCTGGGAGTAACTGTTACCTTCACGTTCTGATGTGTGTGTATATTTCTGGTTACTTTATGGTAACTGGTTACCTATGTTACTAAAATCATAGTTACTTCTTCTTCTTTTTTTAATGAAGTGTTCTTCCTCTTTTTCCTTCAAATTTGATGTTTATTTTTCTATTTAACATGAGTAATCTGTCACCGCTCTTATGGTAACTGGCTACCCCTCTTATGGCAGAAAGTTACTCCTCCCAGGATAACTAGTTACCCCTCCTAGTACATGTTATTTAACCTAGTTCTAGGATTTTTTTACATAACTGTCAAAGATCAATCAAGTAATTGGTTACATTACCTAGGATTTGGAAAAAGAAACGTACAATCTAAAAAAAAAGAAAAAAATGTTGATAATAAATCAAAAATCATTTTAAACCCAATTCATATTACAAAAAAAATTGCAAAAAAACCAAAGAAAAATTTAATATAAAATTAGTAATATAAAAAAACAAATAAGCTAAAAAAATAATAATCAAATTACAAACATACCTTTCCAAATTAATAAAACTTGATTAACAGTAAAACTATGACATAAACCAACTTTCATACAAAAATATGATAAAATAAACCCATAAAAGTGATAATTCTTAAAAAAAAAGCCATAGATTAACTTTTTTTTTTTTAAATGCCATATTTTTGCACACTCTATTAAAATTCTCATATAAAATGTAATTTCCTCTATTTTGATATATATATATATTGATTGCGGGCACTTCTTATCAACTCCACACCTATGTGCATATATATATATATATAAATATATATAAATTACTAGATACAAGTAACGTGCAATGCACGTTTGTTTAGTTTTATTTATATAATTTATTAATTATTTTTTATTAAATTTGTATGATTGTCATATAAATTTCAAATAACTAAACAATATTATATATAAAAGAATGACATAAATATATTAAATGAAAAATTAAACCAAAACATTGTTTATAATTTTTTAAAAATATATTTATGATAACCTTTTTAAACATAAATGATAATTTTTTTAATAAAAATTAAGATTGTGTATCATATATTATTATTATAATGATATTTATAATATTTAAATTTATATTAATATAAGTATTAAATATCTAGTCTTGTATTAAATATTATTATAATAATAATATTTTATAATATTTGAATTCATATTAATATATTTAGTACAAAATTAGGATTATATAATATTATGTTGATGCGATTCTTCGCCAACAGGTAATTAAAAAAAGAAGAGAAATGGATTAGTGCTTAGGTTGAACCGAAATAGATAAATGATCTTAGAAATGAAATGGTGACTCAAAATACGTTTTTTAAGTGGTTCAAAGGTTAAAATCCTTCTACTCCACTAGTCAATATTATTGCTATATACTGGGTATTTGATTACAGGGTGTTTCTTACAATATAGAATCCAACCTCGATTAACTCCCAAGGTCTCCATATTTATAGGAGAAGGCACCTGGGAGTAGGTAAGAAGGTCATCCCGTGACCTTCTTACCTATCATGTCAACTCTGTGACATTCATGATTAATTCCTAAACCTGACACATTAGTGTGGTCAAATCAATAGGTAAGGGGATAATGGGCCGCACGGCCCAAACCAGTTGTGGATGTCTGAATACGCACGTTCCTGCTGCGTGTCCGAGAAGTCAGGGGTATATCAGACACGTGATGTCTGATATATGCACGTTTATCTTGCGTGATTGACTTTATAAAAGGTCACAGCCACCAACTCCAGCTCGTACAACTCCAGCTCGAGCTGGATGCTTCCCTTGACCTGTGGTCCTCAGAGCCCAGGCCCAGTCCTTAAGCAATCTTGGCGAACCCTTAGGTTACCTCGAGCTAAGAAGGTAGGATCTTACGACGGCAGCTCCGGTCTTGGGGATGTTCACGTGGTAGTCCTGATTAGGCCGTATCCCAGCTCGCTAATCAGCCCGTGGGAAAATCAGGGCGTACATATTATCATAATAATATTTTATAACATTTAAATTTATATTAATATAATTATTAAATTTATAGTCTTGTATTATATATTATTATAATAATGATACATTTGAATGTGAATTTATATTAATATAATTATTATATATGTAGTCTTATATTAAATATGATTATAATAATGATATTTTATAATATTTGAATTTATATTAATATAATTAATAAATATATATTTTCAGTTAGTTTTAAAGGTATATTCCATTAAATATTTAAAATATTTCGTTAATGTTAACAAAAAAAATTGTTAAAACCAAGAATTTCTATTATCTACATGTTATACCTAGATTTCGAGCTATGTTAATTATGATCTCGAAAGTTGGATTCGCAAATCAGTGGACTCATAAGGTTGGAAACATGCTCCAGGATTGTATGTCGAGCTTGCAGGATATAGACGACCTCGAGTATGATGACCTCGAAGTATTCATGATCTCGGAAGATAGCTCTGGGAACACACTCATCTTCAGGGACGACTTCGGATCCGGGGTCCCGAGCTCGACGCACGTACGATCTCGAAAATCATGTGGCCTCGGGAGATGTTTCTAGCTCGATAGATGACGGGAAACCTGGGAGGCTAAAGCCTTGGAGATACGCGATAACCACCTTGAATATCTGCAAGTGTTATAAATATGAGATGTAATCCTCATTTATTATTGTAAATCCCCTAGAATCGTGAGATATTATTTGGTATCATACGTCTCCTGGTCTTTAGGGGACGTTTCCTTGTATATCTGATTATAGGCATTTAAAACCATTAATTTTATTTATACAAAAAGAGTAACTACCCAAAATATGTGGGATAGTATTCTTTAGCCTTCTCTATAAATAGAGAAGCCATGCACCATTATAAGGGACCGAAATTCTGAACCTTGAGAGAAAACTCTGGAGAATTCATTCTTGAAGAATTCCTGGAGATAATCTTGAGTTTAATAACAAAGACTCGTGGACTAGGCAGATTTAACTGCTGAACCACGTAAAAATCGTGTGTTTATATTATTTTATTTGAATTGGCCATTTTCAGTTATCGTTTACGTGCTCTTCTTTCACTGTTTGACGAAAAACGACGTCAACAGTTTGGTGCTTTCATTGAGAGCCTTAAGCGTTCATCCCTGAAAAAGTCATGGCCGCGAACAATCATAACACCCCTGATGAAAACTACCCAAGGCGTCCTGGAAAACAACTAATGGAGAACCCGAATGCTGAGGAGAGAAGTGGGTCCTCTGATTCCCGGGGACCACCGCCTCCGCCAAGGGATGAGGATATGTACTACAATCCCGAACGTTACGTTCCTATTGTAGAACTGGAAAACCGGCAGTTGAAACAGCTGTTGGCAGAGGCCAACAAGCGGAATGAGGAGTTGACTAGGATAGCCGCAGAGGCGCAGGTGGCTCAACCCCCGCCTCCGCGCAAAAACCAAGTCCCTCCTCCAAGGGACGTGCATGTTCCTCCCCGGAGACCCCGTGGACGTCCACGAAAGGATGCTGCCACAAGGAGGCCAACTCAACCTTCGGCGCCAGCAGAACCATCTGCTCCTCCTAGGCCTCAAAGGAGTACCCGAGCTCGGGTCCCGCCTAACCCGCCTGTGGAAGTGCCTGCAGGAACTGAGAATAACCGAACCCCTGCAGAGGCTCAGACTCAGGTACCTGGTAGCGCACCGAATGCGACAGACCCATCTCGGGCAAATTCAGGACCCTCTAGGCCGCGGCAAGGGTGGCAGCCACCGTCGCCAATACGGTTCCCTCCATCACCCATAAGATATCCTTCGCCGCCCCGCAGAAACGCTCAACCTGCTCGAGATCAGGATCAAGGGCGTGCAGGGAATGGACAAGGGAACAGGGAGACTTTCCGGGAGCGGAGAGGCGCTCCATCTGAGAAAAGTCAGACGTCTCGGTCTCGAACCGCGGAGACGAGGCGACGTGGAAAGAATCCATCTCGAAATAACTGCGCAATGAGTTTTACCAGTGAAGATTCCGGAGATACCGGGTCGGTCAGTAAGCATGACCGAGGTCGTAAGAATACTGGAAGTCGCAAGAATCGCCCCGACCTGCGCAATCATCTGAATCAGAGTCGAGGGAATGGAGATCAAACAAATCCGGACCTAAGGGATCGCTTGAATAAGCGTAGAGATCCCTCGCGGAGACGCGATCCTGGAATTACGATCAATGACAGTCAATTCCAAACAGTACCTCCTACTGACCCAGTCCAAGAAAGAATCGATCAGCTCGAAAGAGCTTTTAGGCTTTTAAAGAACGAACGAGGAAATGGTCGATATGAGGACTCTGATGAGGAGCTCGAGCCGTTTGCTCCTCATATTTCTGACACTCAATTTCCTCAAGGGTTTCGGATTCCTCACGTCCCTACGTTTGAGGGAAAGACCGACCCATGTAGTCACCTGAGCACGTTTAACACTATCATGAGAGCAAGTAACGTGGGTTACGAGCTCAGGTGCATGTTGTTTCCAACATCATTGGCAGGTCCTGCCAAAAGTTGGTTCGAAAAGTACAAGAGACACTCGATAACCTCATGGGAGCAGTTGTCCAAAGACTTTAAGAAGCAGTTCAGAGCAATGGTAGGGGTCAGACCAGAAGCATCCACCTTAACTAACGTCCGGCAGCAACCGAGTGAAACATTGAAGAGTTACTTGACAAGATTTAATCTGGAAGTAGCCCGAGCTCGAGATGTGGATGACAGCGGACACCTCATGGCTATCCGAGCTGGCGTATTACCGGGAAGTGCCCTTTGGGAAGATATGCAAGGGAAACCGGTAAGGTCGATAACCGAGTTTAACAGACGAGCGCAGAGGTTTGTCAATGTAGAGGAATCGAGGTCGACGCTCAAAGTGACCTCCCAGTCTGAAAATACAACGATAAACATCAACTCTGCCTCAACATCGGCGGACCCAGCGGCATCAAAGCCTGCCTCGGAGAACCCATCCAAGAGAAAAAAGAACGAAGGAAGTAATTCCGAAGCTGAGGGAGGAAAGAAAAAGAAAGGAGAGAGGTATTTCTCCGTGTATAAAGTGCACACCGAGCTCAACGAGTCTCGGGAAAACATATACCTGGCTAATGAAAACCAGGTCCCCTTTAGGCGTCCGGACCCAATGAGGAATCAAAAGTCCAAGAGGGATTCCAGTAAGTATTGCCGGTTCCACAGAGACACCGGACACACAACTGATGAATGTCGACAACTGAAGGACGAGATCGAAGGGTTGATCTCGAGAGGTTACTTCCGGCAGTATGTCAAAAACCAGAATTCTGGTCAGACGGCCGCAAGCCAGAAAGTAGCCGCGCCTCCGACGACACAAAATAATAACTCTCGATCTCGGGAAGAGGACAGCCCCCCCCCCCCCCCCCCGATAGATGGAGAGGACGTAATAACCATCTCGGGAGGGCCTCATCTCGCAGGAGGAGGCAGGAATGCCCAAAAGAGATATGTTAACGAGCTTAAGACAGGGGACGGGTCTCCTTATGAACCCGAACCTAGGGCACCTAAAAGCCAGAGGGTTGAATCACAACCCATAACCTTCACTGAGGAGGACGCCTCCCATGTTCAGTTCCCACATCATGACCCGCTGGTTATTACTCTTCAGCTCGCCAACAAAAGAGTCCGCCGAGTTCTCATAGATAATGGGAGCTCAGTCAACATTCTTTACAAAGCAACCCTCGAGAAAATGGGACTCTCCCTTCGCGACCTGAAGGCATGTGCAACTACTTTGTACGGATTTTCAGGAGAAGGAACTGCCTGCATGGGATCCATTGTGCTCCCTGTGACCTTGGGAGACTACCCAGTCTCGGTAACCAAGATAATGGAGTTTGTAGTAGTAGATTTACCATCTGCCTACAATGTGCTGCTCGGGAGACCCGCCCTGGTCGGGCTGGGGGTAGTTTCATCTATAAGGCATCTGGCCCTTAAGTTCCCGACCCCTAGCGGAATCGGGACATTAAAAGGAGACCAGCTGGCAGGGAGAGAGTGCTATATCATCTCTTTGAGAAAGAAGCAAACGAGCGCTCAGGCTCTCGTTATCATACACAATAAAGATGGTACGGTCTTAGAAATCGACGAGGAGATTGATCCGAGGATTGAGGAGAAAGTTGACCTCGAACCTCTAGAGGAGCTCGAAGAAATTCAGCTCGAGGAAGCTGAACCCTTGAGGAAGGTGAAGGTCGGGAAACACCTCCCAGATGAGACAAAATAACAATTAATTTGCTTCCTGAAGAAAAACCAGGATGTCTTCGCATGGTCGCATTCCGACATGGTGGGGATAAGCTCGAATGTAGCAAGCCATGCTCTAAACATAGACAAAAGTTTTCCCCCAAAGCAACAAAAGCAAAGGCAGCTGGACGAAAACAGGAAGAAAGCACTAAAGGAGGAGGTTGACAGGTTAAAGGCAAACCATTTCATTAGGGACGCCTTTTACCCTGACTGGGTAGCCAATCCGGTGTTGGTCCCAAAGCCCAATCGGACGTGGAGAACCTGTATTGACTACTCAGATCTCAACAAAGCTTGCCCAAAAGATTGTTTTCCGTTACCAAGGATTGACCAGCTCGTGGATGCCACAGCGGGGCATGGCCTGATGTCGTTCATGGATGCTTATTCTGGATATAACCAGATTCCCATGCACGCCCCAGACCAAGAACATACGAGCTTCATCACGGATAAAGGGCTATATTGTTATAATGTCATGCCATTCGGGCTCAAGAATGCTGGAGCCACATACCAGCGGCTCGTAAACATGATGTTTTCAGAACAAATTGGGAACAACATGGAGGTTTATGTTGATGACATGCTTGTCAAGTCTCAACTTAACAAGAACCATGTTGATGACCTCGAAGAGTGCTTCGGCGTGCTCAAGAAGTATAACATGAAGCTAAATCCTCAGAAGTGCACTTTTGGGGTATCATCGGGAAAGTTTCTGGGCTTTATTGTAAACTCTCGTGGAATCGAGGCTAACCCCGACAAGATCAAGGCCCTAATTGATATGCCCTCACCTCGAAGGCATAAGGATGTCCAAAGTCTGACTGGCAGGATGGCGGCTCTAAGCAGATTCATCTCGAAATCTACAGATCGTGGTCTTCCATTTTTCAACTTATTGAGAGGAGGTAAGAAGTTTGAATGGAAGGAGGAATGTGAGCTGGCCTTTCAAGAGCTCAAAAAGCACCTTGCGGAACCACCCATCCTGTCAAAACCTGAAACGGGAGAAATACTGTACCTATACCTTTCAACTACCGAACACGCAATAAGCGCAGTGCTCATCCGAGAAGAAGAGGGGGTGCAGAGACCCGTTTACTACATCAGTAAAAGATTACTGGGGGCAGAGTCAAGATATACATTGATGGAAAAACTCGCGCTCAGTCTAATTCATTCATCCCGGAAGCTCCGCCCCTACTTTCAGGCACATCCCATCCATGTGCTGACTGATCAACCACTTAGACAAGTCCTATCTAAACCAGAAGCTTCAGGTCGACTTCTTAAATGGGCTATTGAGCTCAGACAGTTCGAGATCACTTACCACCCGAGAACGACTATTAAAGCACAGGTATTGGCGGACTTTATAGTGGAATGTACGGGTATAGCCGACGATGAGGTAATAACCACAGCCCACGAGCTGTGGAAACTCTACGTCGACGGCTCGTCAAATGAAAATGGAGCAGGGGTAGGGGTCATTTTGGTTACCCCCGCAGGAAGCAGATTTCATTCCGCCCTAAGATTTGACTTCAAAGCATCGAATAACGAGGCCGAATACGAGGCTTTACTCGCGGGACTTCGTATAGCTAACGAGCTCAAAGCTAAAGCTATACATTGCTACAGTGACTCCCAGCTCGTGGTTAATCAAATCTTGGGAGAATATCAGGCTCGCGGCACAAGAATGGCAACTTATTTGGAAAAGGAAAAATCCGCGTTAGAGAATTTCGAATTCTATACAATCGAACAAGTTCCCCGCGATCAAAACTCGAATGCAGACGCCTTAGCTCGACTCGCCACGTCCCTCGAAAACGAAGAACTAAATGTTGTGCCCGTAGAACATCTATCAGCACCTAGCATTAACAAGCCAGAAGAAAAAGATGTGTGTATGATCGAAACGGAGCCGACCTGGATGACCCCCATAGTTGATTATCTCGAAAACGGAGTTCTTCCAAAAGATTGGAGCCAAGCTCGAAAGTTGATGTATCAACTTCCCCGTTACACAATTATGGATGGTAAGCTATACCGAAGGGGATATTCCATGCCGTTACTCAGGTGCGTAACCCCTCCCGAAGCTAAGAAAATCATTAAAGAAATCCATGAAGGATTCTGCGGAGATCACACCGGGGGGCATAGCCTATCCAAGAAGATAATACGCCAGGGATATTTCTGGCCAACCATTAAAACAGATTCTTTCGATTATGTGAAGAAATGCGACAAATGCCAGAGATTCGCCACGATACCCCGAGCCCCACCATCCGAGCTGACCATGTTAACATCCCCATGGCCTTTTGCAGTATGGGGCATCGACCTCATAGGCTCTCTCCCGACTGGCAAAGGCGGAGTAAAATATGCTGTAGTCGCCGTGGATTACTTCACAAAATGGACGGAGGCCGAACCATTGGCAACTATAACTTCAAAAAAAATCCTTGATTTCATTGTAAAGAGCATCGTGTGCCGATATGGAGTACCGAGGAAGATCGTATCCGACAACGGAACTCAGTTCGATTGCGACCTATTCACCAATTTTTGCGAGAAGAACGGTATAATAAAGAGTTTTTCATCAGTGGCCCACCCTCAAGCGAATGGTCAGGTCGAAGCCGTTAACAAAACTCTCAAGAGTTCTCTAAAGAAAAAATTGGAGGAAGCAAAGGGACGATGGCCCGAGGAATTGCCTCAAGTCCTTTAGGGGTATAGGACCACGGCTCGGACATCAACAGGACATACCCCGTTCTCTCTAGCATACGGCTGCGAGGCAATGTTTCCCATCGAAGTCAAAATCCCAACGATCTGACTCAAATTTACGATCAGAATTCAAATCACACTCAGCTCGAAGAAACCCTAGACTTGATCGAAGAAAAAAGAGAAGAGGCTCAGCTGAGAAATGCCGATTACCAACAACGCACTATCAGATATTTCAACAAGAGGGTTCGAGATCGAAAGTTCGGAATGGGAGATCTGGTGTTGAGACGCGTATTCTTAGCAACCCGAGATCCAGCAGCGGGAGTGCTCGGGCCGAACTGGGAAGGACCGTACCAGATAGAGTCAGTCATCCGACCTGGCGTATACAAACTTGCGAGATTGGGCGGGAGCCTGGTACCGCGAGCATGGAATGGCGAACACCTTAGACCTTACTATCAGTAGTGTAGGAGGAGTGTTGCCTATAACCATGATTTTCTATCTGTACTAGCTTGTCTGTTTTTGATTTCCATCAAATAAAAGATCTATTTTGTTCAATATGTAATCTCTTTTTGTTTTTTATTTTTGCAATCTCTCTTAATTTAATAACCTATGGTCACACTCATAGGATATTAAGGGGGCATCATTGGTATATATACCATCAGCTTAAAAAATAAAATATATATATATCAAGTATTTGGATGTAACCAAATACGCGAGCCTAGATAGTTCGGACATAACCGAGTTATCAAAAAGCACAGTATTTGGATATAACCAAATACACGAGCTGAGATAGTTCGGACATAACCGAATTATCAGAAACGTAAAGTATTTGGATATAACCAAATACGCGAGCCTAGATAGTTCGGACAGCCGAGTTATCAAAAAGCACAAAGTATTTGGATATAACCAAATACACGAGCTGAGATAGTTCGGACATAACCGAATTATCGAAAACATAAAGTATTTGGAGATAACCAAGTATACGAGCTTAGAGAGTTCGGACATAACCGAACTACCAAAAACCTAAAACGTTTGGAGTTAACCAGATGTGCAAACTTAACAGGTTTGGAACAAACCAGCCAAAAAATTAATCGACGATAAGTAGGAACCTAAACCTATTGCGAAACAAGTCAAGATCGAGGCTGGAATATCTTAAAGAAAAATAGTTTCGAACTCTTAACCTCGGAGCAAAAAACTGAGGATGAGGAAAAGTGACTAAACAAAAAAGATATAACCAAATCATATACGTTACATACCATATAAGTACTTCCGGGTTCGTGGTTAAAGTAATATCCGACCTTGATAAATAACGAGGTCGGAAGCGGATAATTCGAACAAACTATGCATGAATGCATCGAGTTTCGAGCCTAAAATCCAAACTATGTTTGTATGAATAAATAAACATAACTGATTCATCCATAAAAAATGTGCAAAATATTTCGAACCAAGAAATGTAAAGCACATGTAAGTAATATTTAAAGATTGTATCAGCCCCGTGGGCATAAATTAAGGTAGTTACAAGAATAAGGGGACGCAGCCCCAATAAATGATTTCCCCGAGATCAGATTTAAGGAAGAGGAGTATCCTTGGCCTTCTCAGCATCAGTAGCACCGGACCCCCCAGGACGAATAGCATGACTATCCTTCTGAGCCGCCTCTCGAGCAGCTTCACTGGCCTTGAGACGGGCATTCCACCGCTCAACATATGTGGCCTCGAGAGGGCCCAGGAAGCTAGTATTGAGGTCGGCATTATCAGCCCAAAGCTTGTACATGGCCTGGTCGACCGTTTTCTCCTTCTGCTCCTTATACTCGTCCAGGAGGCGGGCCTTCTCGCTCTCCATGAAGTCGAAGGTGACAGATTTCTCCTCTTCGAGCTTGGCATTGGCCTTCTCGAGCTCGGCATTCGACTTTTCCAGCTCCTCGAGACGGGTCTTCATTTTTTCAAGTTCAGACTTCGAGTCTTTGAGCTCATCAGCCATCTTAAGCTCGAGATCCTTCGATTTCTGGGCCAGAGACATGCTCGTTTGGACCTCGTTGGTCAGCTTATAGTTGAGCTGTGCCGAAACGACAAGGGCCTGAAACGCAAAGAACGAATTAGATCGCGGGCTGAGGTACAAACATTTAAAGGAGAGTTACGAAGGTTACCGCGGCAGTAAGCTCGATACTCTTGTTGTAAAGAGTATTGCAATCCGAGGCCTTGCGCATGAGGTCCCAGTGGTCGGCGCCGAAGCCAGAAAAGCTCTGACCCACTCGAGAAAGGACATCCGAGCTGAGCACAGCCCCTTCTGTCCCAGCGGCGCCATCGAGCACGAACTCCTCAATATGAGTTCGGGCCGTCGGCAGCTGAACCTTGGAGGTAGAAGGCTTCTTCGGGGGCCGAACAACTGCTATTTGAGTTTCGATCGGAGGAAGCGAGATGGGCACGGTCGAGCCAGACGCATCAACCTGGACAGTCGATTTCGTGGCTATGCTCACAGTAGTCTGGGCCGTGGGGTTCGTCTCGCGGCGTCTGGGTACCTTGGACGGTCGGTCGGACCTCCCTGGTATTCTCGGACGCTTGCTCCTCTAGGCGCCAGCTCCCCCATCGCTAAAGAGCACAGCGTCGAGGTCGGGATTCATGGCACCTGCACAGTTACAATGAGTTAAACAATAATAATAAGTTTGAAAAGAGAGGGAAGCCAGGTAAAGAAAAAACCTAACTGGAACTCTCCCCCGAGCTCGAACTTGGGGACCATGAAATTCCCCCGTCTTCAGAGGAGGCGGGGGGAGTGCCCTCCCTCTATGTGGGTGATAACCTCGAGAGGTCCCTATAATCGTTGGTCCCATACTGAACGACTATCCCGTTCCACATCTCGTCTGTGGTGTACATGGTGTCCTATTTCCCGAGCCCACTATCAAACCTATGGACGCAGTCATCTACCCAACTCCATATGTAGAAGTGGTATCTATCCTGTGGGCACGAGACTAACCTATTGGGCCTATGTTTTAGTAAGGTCGGGGACCACATTCTCGAGGTAGGAAGGACTTTACCTTCATCCGAATCCGAGCTCGAGGCTTCATCATTAGCCTCATTCCCAGACAGCGGGCTCTTTGGGCGAACTGGAAGTGGCAGCCTCGTTTTTCTCCTCGAAGGAAGAGCGCCTGTGGGCAGTGGCACCTCCTCCCAGTGTTCATATTTTTTATTGGACCAGTCATAGGTTGACTGACCCTCTCCCAACAGCCCACAAGCTCGGAGCTTGCCCTCATGTAATAGGTGCGAGAGAGACCTCCTGCCATAAGGGAGTTGGAGCAAGGCCTCTCTGTGCCCCTTCATTGCTTCCTCAGGGGTGGGACACTGAAAATTAGCTGAAAGGCGAAACACATTTCAACTAAATATGGATTTAAGAACTAAAGTCTCGAGCACAGAAATAAAGGTAACGAGAATACTTACGAATCCGCCTGAACGAATAATGTCGAGACGGGGACAGACCATCTGTCCAGAAGAAGGCTCTTTTGAAATCAGGCGAGTGGTTGGGAAGATCCCCAAAAACCTTCGTCTCCTTGGGGTAGCTCGAGAGGTAGTAAAAGCCATCCCCTCCCCGAGCTCGGGAGGGGTTACTTTTTAAACAAAAGAGATATAAAATCTCTTGAGGTGAAGGTCCTTCCCACCCCAGCTCGTGGTACAAGGACCTCAGGGCAGACAGCACCCTGTACGAATTGGTGTTGAGTTGGAAAGGAGCCAACCCAACGAAATCAGTAAAGTCTTTGAAAAAAGACTTAAAGGGCAGTAATGCTCCTGCCCTCATACGTTCTTGGCTCCATGCCGCATATTTCACTATGGCGTCGCGGCCGCCAGGGGCAAAGCAGCTCCGTTCTTGACCAGTCGAAGCTCGACACTTCAAGGTGCCTAACAAACCAAGGCCATGGAAAGCCAGGATTTCAGATATTTGACTGGTTGTGGTAACCGTGCTCCAGTAGAGCTCGGCCTCGAACATCTCTCTCCTCGGCTGTGAGGAGGAAGGTTCCCCCATTAATGAAAATTTGAGCTCTCCGGGGGGTATGCGACAGTAACCTTTAAAGCAGGATCGAGAGGAATCGGCCTAGGGCCTGAATTAGATTCCGGATAGATGGCTTCCCGAAGAACTCTCCTCTTCCCCTCGATGACTTCATCTATCTGACGGCGGTAATGAGCTCGAATGTCCTCTTGCTCGCGCGCAAGCTCGTATTCTCTTATCCGACGTTGATTCCGGGCGAACAGCGATTCTGGGCTCGGAGATTTTGGCTTGTAAGGGATTGCCTACGATGACCCCCATCGTCTTTCCAGATTCTGTGACATCTAACGAGAAAGAAAAAATGGTGAGGGCCATGCATACAAGAATCACGAGCTCAATGGAATGAGCTCGGAGATTTAGGAACGAGACAAACTAAATATTAAGACCCCTATTGAGGAGTCAGGGGCGTGTATTCCACGAAAAAGAAAATGAGCGTGGATAATTTTTTGAAAATCCCGAAATTCAAGGGAAAGAAGAGTGGCGGTTAACCAGGAAAGGCGTCTTTGGGTTTTGTGCATTTATCAAGGCCCATGTTTATATCCAAAAACTTAGTGTACAAGAAACGTTGCCTAAAAATTTCAAAACCCAGAAAAATTGGAACCTCACTCAAATATGAAAACTGGGTATAAGCCAGTGATGTAAATCCAGTATGGGAGTCTAAAAAGCATCTGAGCCTATCGGATCAAAACCTCCAATCACATTATGCTAAGGATGTAAACTAGTATATACACATACACAGCAAGAACAGTTTGAATAAAAACTGACAAAATGGGAAACAGAGGTTGCTTACTTACACAATAATGGTGACTGCAGAGAGATTGTTGATTGAAGAAGAGGTTGCAAATAGGAACTCACTGACTCGAACAGACCAGGATTTCTTTGCTTCTTTGGCCGAGAAAACATGCGCAGAATGAAAACTTTTTGTGAGGAGGTCTCTGGTTTCTTTTTTCCTTTTTTCTTTCTCTTGGTAAGCGAAGGTAAAAATGAAGACGAAGAGTAGGGTCTTATATATATAGGTGGGAGAAAAGGATTAATCTGGAATGTTGAACAAAATCCTTGCAAAATCCAACGGTCAGGGATCAATGACAAGATGGCGCCGAAAAGGTGTCAGACGGACGATCGTGGGCGTGTTTCCAAGGTACTCAAGTACCAACAATGAGCAATGCCTAATTGACTCGTGTCCATTTTCAAGAGTGTATGACGGTACAGTTCTCAAAGAAAGTAGTTCAAAAGTTTCCTTCTCTTAGGATTCGAACAAATACTTTTGAGGGGGCAAGATGTTATACCCAGATTTTGAGCTATGTTAATTATGATCTCGAAAGTTGGATTCGCAAATCAGTGGACTCATAAGGTTGGAAACATGCTCCAGGATTGTATGTCGAGCTTGCAGGATATAGACGACCTCGAGTATGATGACCTCGAAGTATTCATGATCTCGGAAGATAGCTCCGGGAACACACTCATCTTCAGGGATGACTTCGGATCCGGGGTCCCGAGCTCGACGCACGTACAATCTCGAAAATCATGTGGCCTCGGGAGATGTTTCTAGCTCGATAGATGACGGGAAACCTGGGAGGCTAAAGCCTTGGAGATACGCGATAACCACCTTGAATATCTGCAAGTGTTATAAATATGAGATGTAATCCTCATTTATTATTGTAAATCCCCTAGAATCGTGGGATATTATTTGGTATCATACGTCTCCTGGTCTTCAGGAGACGTTTCCTTGTATATCTGATTATAGGCATTTAAAGCCATTAATTTTATTTATTCAAAAAAAGTAACTACCCAAAATATGTGGGATAGTATTCTTTAGCCTTCTCTATAAATAGAGAAGCCATGCACCATTATAAGGGACCGAAATTCTGAACCTTGAGAGAAAACTCTGGAGAATTCATTCTTGAAGAATTCTTGGAGATAATCTTGAGTTTAATAACAAAGACTCGTGGACTGGGCAGATTTAACTGCTGAACCACGTAAAAATCGTGTGTTTATATTGTTTTATTTGAATTGGCCATTTTCAGTTATCGTTTACGTGCTCTTCTTTCACTGTTTGACGAAAAACGGCGTCAACACTACACATTTTTTATATAGAAGATATATTTATATATACGAAACTTCTTAGGTGGGGGCATCAATTTTGCCCCTACCGTAGGAGCATTTTCTATTTTCGGCACTTGGAGAAATTATAACGATTTTTTTTATATAACAGCGTACATAATAGTTATAGCAGGCTTCTCGCTAATTTTTGGGAAATTCTGAATAATTTACAATGTCGAAATTAAAGTTAAAATAGTATGTTTTTGTTTAACCCCCAAATCGTGACAACCACTAAGCGGTGGTTGTAGTATAGATCGGGTGGTCGATCCACAAGGAGGTAACCTAAAATCAAATATTTAGTAGAAAATAACACAAAACGTTAGTAACATGAACTAAATAAAAAATGGAAATGAAAAGAGATTTGAGATTTTGGTAGAGTCTTTTTTGATGAAATGATAAAATGAGGTAAGTGAAACAAAAGTAAGGGAAATCAAGAGTTTGAGAAGTAGAAAAGTTTCAAGGATCATCAATATGCTTGTTTAGTTACTTAGTTACTTGATTTACAAAAATACACAAGTAATTAGTTCACATCCCAACATTTACTTGGAAAATCTAACATTAAAGTCCATATTCTTTATTTTACAAAAGTCCATTTAAGTTATAAAGTTCTTTACTTTAAAAGCACAATGTTAATCTTATAAAAAATCTAAAAATGACACAATATCCAAGGGTAATAATGCAATATAAGATTAGACATAAAATTATGTATCAATATTACTTTTACTAGTTAGAAGCACATAGAAAGAGCATGACTAATCCTATATACTATTAGCACACATAAATAAAGATAACAAAATAGATATGAAGATGAAAGAACATAAATAACTCAAATGTAGAACATAGTAAATTAAAGTAGCAAAATAACATCACTAGCATATGGAATCATCCCTAACCTTCTGAGGAAGATTAGGCCATTATGCTCATGATTCTCACAAAATTCTAAGAAGAATATATGAGAAGAAAGTGGGTAGAAATTTTGCTATAGTTTCTTTACTCTAAAAATTACATACTAATTGTGAAGAAAGAGTCTTTATTTATAGAGGAAGAAAATGACTAAAAAGAAATTAAACAACAAAATGAGATTTACAAAATAAATCTGAAATATTAATAATAAAATATGATTTTAAAAAAATTAAATCTTATTATAAATATTAACCTAGTTATTTTGGTGCATGGTCAAATTTCTCTTTTTCTAAAACACCAAAAAAAAATTGAGCTTTGAAGCTCAAAATAGCAATGTGCAAGGCCCAATACCCACAAAATATGGGTTGAAGGTGGCTGGTGGCAGAAGTGGGTTTTGACCCATTCCCAGCCAATGGTGAGAAGACACGTGGACGGCTGGCTGGGAGAGGGTGAGCTCTGGTTGGGCCATTGGAGGCTTGGGGCAGGAGCTGCTGAAAGGTGCGTTGGGCCTGGTTGCTGCGTTGGGTCGTTGGAGGCTTGGGCTTCAATTGCGTTGGAGGAGGTTGAAGGGTGTGGACAGGTGGCGCAAGGAGGCACGGACAGGTATTGGCTGGAGGTGGAGCAGAACTTAGGAGGGCTTGGGCTCTTTTGGGCCGGTTTCTAGGCCAACTGTCTTCAAAAATGCCACAAGTTCAAGTCTTTTTTTTTCAATTTTGATTCTTTCTCTTGTTTTCTTTTGTTTCCAAGTGCCAAAAATACTAATTAATTCCTACTAAATAAAATAAATTAAATCATAATCACATATTTTCATTTATAAAATAAACCATATTAATTCCATGAAAATATTAATTAAAACTTAATTTATTTTGACTATTAAGATCAATAAATATGTATTTTTCACCACTAATCACAACCCCCAACAAGCTTATTGCTAGTCCCTAGCAATTCAAGCGAAAAATAAAATTATCAAGTTCAATAATCAAGTCAAACCAAGCAAAATCATCTAAGCATTTTTTAAGTATCAGCAGGAAGTCAGAAATTACTATCTAAGCTACTTTAGTTGCGATTTCAGAGTTGTGTGTGTGTGTGCACCAAACCATATTCCTTTATCGCAAGTCATAACACAAATAGTATCAAAAAATCTCAAAAGTATAAAGGTCTCAACTCCAAATTTCTCACGGACATTGAAAGTATTTTGTTAATGGGAAGGTAACAAATTACACTCAAATGAGAAGAGATAAACTTTTTAAGATAAGCAATTTGAACAAGTATTGATTACAAGATAGGCAAATCAACTTATTGGAATTCAAATAACAAACAACCTTTGGGATTTACATGAGAAAGCTCAAAGAACAAAATGACAACTAACTAGAAATGATAAATAAGAAAATGAACTATAAATATTTTTTTAATACAATTACACAAAATAATAATAATAGAAATATTTTATTTTTCAACAACTACAAAATAATAGAGGAAAATGTTGCTCTTGTTTTTTTTTTCATTTATTTATTTATTTTTTCTTTTTTCTTTTGTCATTATTCTTTTCCCCTTTTTTATTTATTTATTTCTTTTTTTTTACAAGAGACAACACAAAAATATAAAGGAAAATACACTAAATGGAACACAAATTTAAAATTTATTACAAAGACTCATTCTTATATGAAAAGCATCCCTCTAGTAAATGCCATGTTTTAAATTCCAAAGATGTGACTTTACCAACTCAAATGATCAATAAAAGTTCAAAAAGTTGTTTTCTCAACTCTCACAACTCGCCAAGAAATGAAAAACTTTAAACTTGAAATTTCTCTCAACTATTTGTGTTAACAACCAATTTATCATATGTTTGGAAAGTGCACAAAAGAACTCTAAAAATCACTTCTTAATAGCTAAACATAGTAAGAACTGACTCAAACAAACAAGTTATACTCATGGTTGGATAATTTTGAGAAAATTTGATTTAAAAATTCAACAAGACAATAATGTTTTCCAAATGAATGCTAATGACACAACAATAAGATTTTCCAAATGAAAGTCAATGCATGCTCACCACCCCCAACCAAAAATCAGACAGTGTCCTCAATGTCAAAATGAATAATCAATGAAAAAGGTAAAGAAAGAGAACACCTGGATGATGACCATTTCCATGAGGCGAGAGCGAAAATAGCCTGGTGACAATACCCCAAAACAAACAACATACAATAATAAAAGAGAGACAGGAAAATAAAAAAAAAACAAACAAGCAAACCATTCAGAACTTCAGAGTGTATAAATTGGGTCCTTAAGAAGGACCTCTTCAACATGACTCACACTCTCAATGTAATGTTTCAGTCTTTGGCCATTAACTCAAAAAATTCTCCCATCGATTGGGTCCTCGACATCAACAAACCGTTGGGAAATACTTGCTTCACAATAAATGGACCAGTCCATCGCGATCATAGTTTACCGGGGTGCAAGTGCAAGCGAGAATCATACAGATGCACTTTCTGATTTGGCTCAAAGTATTTTCGCAGGATTTGTTTATCGTGAGCGATTTTCAATTTCGCTTTATAAATCTTGGAATTTTCATATGCATCGTTTCTCAACTCCTCAATTTTGGAAAACTGGAGTTTGCGATTGATACCTGTGGCATTCAGATCAAAGTTTAGGGCTCTGATAGCCCAATACGCTTTATGCTCGAGCTCGATAGGTAAATGACAAGTTTTTCCAAAGACAAGCCGATAGGGAGACATCCCAAGAGGGGACTTGAAAGAAGTGCGGTATGCCCAAAGAGCGTCTAGAAGATGTGTAGACCAATCTTTGCGGTCGGGATTTACCGTCTTTTCCATAATGTGTTTTATCTCCCTATTGGCTAACTCAGCTTGACCATTAGTCTGTGGATGATAGGCATTTGCAACTTTATGAAGTACACCGTACTTGCGCATAAGATCCTCAAAGGATCTGTTGCACAAATGAGTCCTTAATCACTGTTGATAGCGCGAGGAGTACCGAACCTTGATAACACATTTTCTTTCAAGAATTTTACAACTGTAGTGTTATCATTGGTTCGACATGGTACAACCTCGACCCATTTGGAAAGATAAACCACAGCGAGAAGAATGTAAAGGTAGCCAAAAGAAGGTGGAAATGGTCTCATAAAGTCTATCCCCCAACAATCAAATATTTCGATAACAAGAATTGGGTTAAAGGGAATCATGTGCCGACGGAATAAGGAACCTAACTTTTGGCACCTTACACAAGAACGACAAAAATCATTAGTGTCTTTGAACAGAGTGGGCCAGTAAAGACCGCATTGTAAGATTTTTGCAGCAGTTTTCTTCACAGAAAAGTGACCACCACAAGCATCATTGTGGAAAAAATTTAGCACACTAGACACCTCATCGTCGTGGATGCATCTTCGGATGATTTGGTCGGGGCAATACTTGAATAAGTATGGGTCATCCCAAAAGAAATTGCGCACCTCGACCAGAAATTTGCGTTTGTCTTGTGAACTCCATTCAGATGGGAGTTCACCTGTTACTAAGTAGTTTACTATGTGAGCATACCACGGTAACTTAGCAACAGATTGCAATTGTTCATCGGGAAATCATCATGAATGGGTGGACCATTAGTGGGATCACTGAATTCAAGTCGGGACAAGTGGTCCGCGACGACATTTTCAACACCTTTCTTGTCTTTGATTGTTATATCAAACTCTTGCAGGAGAATGATCCACCGTATTAATCGTGCCTTAGCATCCTTTTTGTAAAGGAGATACTTAAAGGCGGAGTGATCTGTGAAGATCGTAATTGGCGATCCAATCAAATAAGATCGGAATTTTTCAAGGGAAAAGACAACGACAAGCAACTCTTTTTCAGTAGTGGAATAATTCATTTGAGCATTATTGAGAGTTCGACTTGCATAATAGACAACAAAGGGTTTCCCCTCCCTTCATTGTCCTAGCACAGCTCCCATAGCAAAGTTTTTGGCGTCACACATGATCTCGAAAGGAAGGCTCCAATCAGGTGACTGAATGAAGGGAGCGGAAGTGAGTGAATTGACAAGCGTTTGGAATGATTCCTCACACTTAGGTGTCCATTCAAAAGTGGCATCTTTGGCTAGGAGGTTGCTTAGCGAACGAGCAATCATTGAAAATTTTTGTATGAACCTCCTATAGAAACCAGCATGACCAATGAATGACCTAACGTCTTTGACAGTCTTAGGAGTAGGCAGGTTGGAGATAAGGTCGACTTTGGATTGATCAACCTCAATTCCTCTTTCAGAAACAATGTGGCCTAAGACTATGCCAGAAGATACCATGAAGTGGCATTTCTCCCAATTGAGCACAAGTCCTTTCTCAATGCATCGTTTTAAAACAGCTTCAAGATGAAGAAGACATGTGTCAAAGGAATTTTCAAAAACAGTTAAGTCATCCATGAATACTTCCATTGATTTTTCAATCATGTCACTAAAGATGCTCATCATGCATCTTTGGAAAGTAGCTGGTGCATTACACAAGCCAAATGGCATACGTCGGAAAGCAAAAGTGCCAAAGGGACAAGTGAAAGTGGTCTTATCTTGATCCTCTAATGCAATCTCAATTTGATAATAGCCAGAATAGCCATCAAGAAAGCAATAGAAAGGATGACCAGCTACACGTTCAAGGATTTGATCAATGAATGGGAGTGGAAAATGATCTTTGCAGGAGGCGACATTTAATTTTCTATAATCAATGCACATGCGTCACCCTGTCACAGTTTTTGTGGGGACAACCCCTTTTTCGTTTTGGATCACGGTGACACCAGATTTATTGGGCACGACTTGAGTAGGACTGACCCATTTGCTATCAGCTACTGGGTAAATAATATCAGCGTCTAGCAATTTCAAAGCTTCATTTTTTACAACTTCTTTCATTGTGGGGTTCAGTTGCCTTTGAGGGTCTCTTCGAGGGATGGCTTCATCCTCCAGATTGATTCGATGGGAGAAAATTAAAGGGCTAATACCTTTGATATCAGCAAGCGTCCAACCTATCGCAGATTTATGCGTTCGCAGTAGCTCGAGTAACTACAATTCTTGAGAATTTTGAAGGTAGGACGAGATGATAACTGGAAAGGTTTCACGGTCTCCCAAGAAGACATGTTTCAAACCCTCAGGAAGTTGGGTCAATTGAACAATTGGAACCTCTTCGGCTGAAGTTTTTGGTTGTGACCTCTCACGAGGTAGCTCTTCAAAGCGAGGTTGCCAAAACTGAGTCCTTCTATTGCGTGAGTCTTGTTGGGGATTTATGCCCTAATTAAAAGCCAAATTCTTTGTAATCTCATTTTATTATCAATAAAAGAATAGAAATCATTTTTTGACTTGGTTAATCACTTTGCTCACATGTTTTATTTTCATGATTTTTTGTTTAATATAAACTTCTATTAAATCCCGAGCATATAGCTAATCTTATTTATAGTGACGTAATCACAGTGGAATATAAATATGATTATATGTTCAAAATAAGCTAGTCCTAAGATTAGTCAGTGCACAGGATTTACACTGACTTGTTAATCCACGATATGATCTACTTACACATTGCAGTGTTATGTTCTTTCCAGAACATTAGCAAAGTAGATAAGATCGGGTGTATTTGTTACATCGGACAGGACCGATATTGACAATTGATAAGATAAGTAAACATACCGTTATTATCTATTCTAGTCATATCATATAGTTGACCATAGGTCAATTCAATCTCAATTCTGAGTGGTTAGTATTCTAACTGATTGTATTATTTGAGTTCTTTGACTTGTTCGTTACCAGCTTACCCTACGGACTAGCCCATACTTATATCTTGGGAACTCGGTAGTATAATTGAGTGGGAGTGTTAATCATAGATATGAACATCTATAGCTTCTGAAGAAGAAGTGAAACGATGGTTTCCTTTTAGTTTGGTTCAAAGTGTTCAATGATAGAGATCTCATTTCAGTAATTAAATTAGTTGAGTGAAATATCATTTACAAGGAACTAAGTGTTTTAAGGATAAAATACAACGAGGGGTAAAACAGTATTTTAGTCCTATCTCATTGTAGACCGTCTATAGAGGATTGAGTGACAATTATGGTTGTAATAATGGATAATTAATAGTGTATCTATATTTGTTATAGAGTGTTCTATGAATTCAAAAGTGCAATTCCGAGTCTATAGTGGAGTCACGAGGAATTAATAAGTTAGTAAATTTATTTGTTAGATTTATGATAACTTATTGGAGCTTGATTTCAGAGGCCCATGGTCCCCATTGTACCTTGGATAAAATCATCTAGATAGTCTCAATTAATTGATTTAATTATCAATTAGAATTATCAAAGTTGACCAGGTCAATTTTGGATAGTTTCACAGAGTTGTGTAATTTTGAGAAGAAAAGATAAATTATGGCAGATTTATTAATTAAGATAAATTGGTATCTAAATTAATAAATAAGTTTAAATCAAGGTTCAAAATATAAATAATTAATTTGATAAAGGATTTAAATAATTATTTAATTAATTAAATCAATAGAAAATAATACATGCCTTGATTTTAAGTCCAATGGGCTTATAATCAAATGGGAAATTTCACGGGCCTAAAGCCCATGATAATTTCGACCTAGGGCTTTAAAATGGATATTTTTTTATTGATTTTTTAATTAAATTAAATGACCTAATTGAGTCTATAAAAGGAGTGCTTAGAGAGAAGTCAAAACATAAGTTTAATCACTGGTTTTCTTTTAGTTTTAGATTCTCTCTAAACACAAGTCCTTTTCTAAGCCTCTTTGATTATTTTCTCTTCTTCTTCTCTGTATCTATCTCATGTGTTGAGAATTGCCCACACTAGTCTAGGTGATTCTAAGGATACATTGGAAGACTGTGAAGAAAATAGAAGATCGGTTTAGTTTCTTGATAATACTCTGCGACAGAGAGGATACAAGAGTTAGAGAAACTGAAGGAATGATTCTTTAATTCCGCTGCGTATACTATAAGTATTCTAATCTTTGTTTCTCTTTGAATTCAATTTTAGAAACATGTTTTAGGCTATCTCGTATTAATTTGTTTAATATTAGATATACATGAAAATAAATAAAGATCCTGTATAAGTTTTTCCTAACAAGTCTATGCGATCTGATATTACAAGAGTAGACTCAATAGAACTGGGACTCTCGTTGTCAGACAGAAAGATGAGTTCATCAAGGTTATCAAAGTTGCTTCGCAATTGAACCTCCTCAGGAATTAAAGAGTCAATCATGAATGTTTTATAGCATTCATCATCTTCTCGGGGTTGTTTCCTGATGTGGAAGATATTGACTTCAAGAGTCATGTTTCCAAACGATATCTTCATTTGACCATTCCGACAATTGATCAAAGCATTTTTAGTGGCAAGGAATGGTCTTCCGATGATAATAGGAATTTTAGACTCCATGTTTACCACAGATTGGGTATCAAGAATAAGAAAATCCATGGGGTAATAGAATTTTTCAATTTGAACTAACACATCCTCAACAATACCCCTAGGCTTTTTGGTGGAACGGTCAGCAAGCTGTAGCACAACAGATGTTGGCTTCATTTCTCCAAGACCGAGTTGCGAGTATACATAGTAAGACATGAGATTTACACTTGCGCAAAGATCAAGTAAGGCTTGACTGACTTCATGGGTTCCAATTTGGCAAGAAATGGTGGGACAACCGAGATCTTTGTATTTCGGTGGTGCTTTTTGTTCAATCACCACACTCACTTGCTCAGTCAAGAAAGCAGTCTTCTTGACATGGTGCTTCCTTTTTGCAGTGCATAGATCTTTGATGATTTTGGCATAAGCAGGCACTTGTTTTATGATGTGAAGCAAATGAAGATTAATCTTCACTTGTGTAAAGTGCTCAAGGATTTCAGCTTTATCAGGAAGTTTCCCAACAGGTTTCAAAGCCTGGGGAAATGGTACCTTTGGAGTGTCATTGAGTGGTGGATTTTTTAAAATGACTTTTGGAGTACTGGGAGTGTTGGATTTTATGGGTGGGTCTTGCAAAGTCTTACCGCTTCTAGTCGTGATGGCATTTACTTCCTTGACATTTTGATCATTAGAATTTGAATATTGGGCCCTATGTTGGCCTTGCACATTGAATTTTGGTTGGGAAGGAAGTTGCATTTTTCCGGAATGGCCAAGGATTTAGTCAATTTTGAGAATTGACATTTCATTTCCTTGATTTCTTCCATCATTTGGCGATTTAGTTTGGATTGTTCCTCTATGAATGCATGAAGAGTATTATCGAGAGAATTTCATTGTGGATGAGCATTGTATTGAGGTGAAGAATACGCTTTTGATGGTTGAACTTGTTGCTCATTTCTCCATTGGCCTCCAGACGATTGAGCTTGGTTGGAATCTCTCCAACTGAAATTTGGGTGGTTTCTCCAACCAGGGTTGTACGTATGGGAGAATGGCTTGTTATATGCCCCTAAGGCATTGCATTGCTCCTCATAAACCCCCCTCATTTCATTCAAAGCTAAGTAGTCCTTAGCTAGATGCTCCGTCCCTCCACAAACAAAGCAAGGTTCCTGCGGTTCCGCTTGAGCGATGATGTGCGATTTTTGACCATTTTTCGTGATTAAGACCTCAAACTGTTTTTTCAAAGCTTCGAGTTGGGCCTTAACACTATCCTCTTCTCGAAGTTGATAGATCTCAGATGGTTTGTGTCGGTTGGTGCTATCAGTAACACTTGGACCAGTCCAGGTGTGAGACTTTTTCGCAGTTTCTTCGAGATATTGAAGAGCATCGTCTGGCTCTTTTTCGAGGAATTCACCATTGCATAGCATTTCTACAAACTGGCGCTCATACTCATGAGGCCTTCATAGAAGTAACTGACCAAACACTAGTTCTCATAGCCATGGTGTGGGCACTAATTCAACAGATCTTTGAATCTTTCCCAGACTTGATAGAACGTTTCATTGTCCTTTTGGGAATATGTGGAAATCTGTCATTTTAGACTGTTGGTCTTATGTCTGGGGAAGTGTTTAAGAAAGAAGGATTTGTTCATCTCCTCCCATGTTCCAATAGACCTAGGTCTCAAAGAGTATAACTAGTTTTTGGCTTTGTCCTTCAAGGAGAAAGGGAAGAACTTCAGTCGCATAGAATCGGCATTTTCGGCTCGGTTATAGAACATGGCTACTACCTTCTCAAACTCTCTGATATGCACATATGGGCTTTCATTTTCCATTCCATGAAATGTGGGCAAGAGTTAAATCATGCCAGGTTTAAAGTCTAATGCGGGCATATTAGGAGGAAAGATAATGCATGAAGGCGTGGAAGTGCGAGTAGGATGGAGGTAGTCATTGAGAGTTCTTGGTTGGATTTCATCATTGTGAGCCATTGCGAATGGATTACTATCAGCTAAAGTTTGTGGAGAAGCAGGATTGGTGGAAGGAGTTCCGGAAGGAGTGGTGGATGAATTGGAAGAAGTGTCACTAGAAGTTTCGTGATGATTCATCCACTCTCAGAAATCAGAATTATATATTTTATTTATTTATATTTATTTTCTTTTATTTTTTTTAAACTTGTTCCCAAGTAGATTTGGAGGTTTTTGGGTGATCTCCAATGCCTTACTAGACCTCCCCGAGGTTACTGAGTATGGTGGATCACAAGTTAAACATTTTCGACCAAACAACCTTTAAGCAGAGTGAAATTGCATATTTTGACAGAACAAGCTTGTTTTTTTTCTTATAGTAATAAGTTCAACAATGTAATAGTGCAAATGTATATGCTTGAAATGTTCCCAGGTTAATTGGGAAGGTTGCCAATGTACTACTTTAGACCCACACTTGCCTAGACAGAACTCCCCGAGGTTCCCAGGTAAGTGTGGAGGGTAACACTATCACAAACCTTATTTAACAACCAATCTTTCTAGACAGAATAATATCGGTTTCTACCATTTGTAATATTACACAATTGTTCCTAATACTAAGCGTTTTATGATTGAAATTTTATGAACAAATTTATAAAATTTTATGTTTTTTTTTTGTTTTTTGGAAAACCTATATTTTAAGGAAAACTAAGGCAAAGAAAAAGAAAAGCCTAAACTAAGGAACCTAAAGTAACAAAATAATCAACAAAAAAATAAAGTAAAGAAAAGAGAATTGAAGGGAAGATAAAATAGCAAGTTTAATCTATTTTTACAAATATTTATTAAACTAAAAAAAAGAAATTAAGAAAGATAAATGGAATAAAAATGAACTAAAAAAAATTATATATATTTATATGATTTTCTTTTTAACAAAAAAAAAAAAGGAAAAGAAAAAAAATTAAAAAAAATATATGTTTTCTTGCTTTTTTTTTTATAGATATATATACATATGAATATTTATATAGATATATAATTTTTTTTTGTTTTACCGAAAGAAAAAAGAAAAGGAAGAAAGGAAATATATATATATAAATAATTTTTTTTGTTTTTTCATTTTTATGATTTTTTTTGTTTTTTAATAATAATCAAATTAACTAAAAATTAGTAAAATTAAAAAAATTATGCTAACACAATATTCATACCAACAAAAATGCAAATAAAGTTACTAACATTGTGGTAAAAATTTCACTAAACCTTTGAAAACTACCTCCCCGGCAACGGCGCCAAAATTTGTTTAATGCCCAAATCGTGACAACCACTAAGTGGTGGTTGTAGTATAGATCGGGCGGTCGATCCACAAGGAGGTAACCTAAAATCAAAAGATTAGTAGAAAATAACACAAAAAGTTAGTAACATGAACTAAATAAAAAATGGAAATGAAAAGAGATTTGAGATTTTGGTATAGTCTTTTTAATGAAATAATAAAATGAGGTAAGTGAAACAAAAGTAAGGGAAATCAAGAGTTTGAGAAATAGAAATGTTTCAAGAATCTTCCATATGCTTGTTTGGTTACTTTTACTAATTAGAAGCACATAGAAAGAGCATGACTAATCATATATACTATTAACACAAGTAAATAAAGATAACAAAATAGATATGAAGATGAAAGAACATAAATAACTCAAATGCATTATATTAAGAACATAGTAAATCAAAGTAGCAACATAAAATCACTAGCATATGGAATTATCCCTAACCTTCCTAGGAAGATTAGGCCATTATGCTCATGATTCTCACAAAATTATAAGAAGAAAATATGAAAAGAAAGTGAGTAGAATTTTTGTTATAGTTTCTTTACTCTAAAAATTACATACTAATTGTGAAGAAAGAGTCTTTATTTATAGAGGAAGAAAATGACTAAAAAGAAATTAAACAACAAAATGGGGTTTACAAAATAAATCTGAAATATTAATAATAAAATATGATTTTAAAAAAATCAAATCTTATTATAAATATTAACCTAGTTATTTTGGTGTATGGTCAAATTTCTCTTTTTCTAAAACACCAAAAAAAATTGAGCTTTGAAGTTCAAAATAACAATGTGCAAGGCCCAATACCCACAAAATATGGGTTGAAGGTGGCTGGTGGCAAAAGTGGGTTTTGACCCATTCCCAGCTAGAGGGTGAGCTCGGGTTGGGTCGTTGGAGGCTTGGGGCAGGAGCTGCTGAAAGGTGCGTTGGGCTTGGTTGCTGCGTTGGGTCATTGGAGGCTCGGGCTTCAGCTGCGTTGGAGGAGGCTGAAGGGTGCGTACAGGTGGCGCAAGGAGGCATGGACAGGTGTCGGCTGGAGGTGGAGCAAAACATAGGCGAGCCTGGGCACTATTGGGCCGGAATCTGGGCCAACTGTCTTAAAAAATGCCACAAGTTCAAGTCTTTTTTTTTTTTTTCAATTTTGATTCTTTCTCTTTTTTACTTTTGTTTCCAAGTGCCAAAAATACCAATTAATTCCTACAAAATAAAATAAATTAAATCATAATCACATATTTTCATTTATAAAATAAACCATATTAATTCCATAAAAATATTAATTAAAACTTAATTTATTTTGACTATTAAGATCAATAAATGTGTATTTTCACCACTAATCAGTTTTCCACGCATAAAAAAAATCAGGCAAGCGTGCAACTAACTGTTTGAACTAGAATTTCAGTACCGTAAATTATTCATAATTTCCCAAAAATGGCAGGACTCTAGTAATAATTATAATGTACGTCATCATGAAAAAAAAAATTGGGTTATAATTTTTCCAAATGCCGAAAATAGAAAACGTCCCTACGGAAGGGGAAAAAGTGATGCCTCTACCTGAGAAAATTCATATATGTATATATATTTAGGGTAAATAGCACTTAGAGTCCCTATACTTTACCAATTGTATCACTTAAGTCTCCAACCTTCATTTTGTAGCAATTAGACCCCCAACATTTGCTTTATGGCTCACATAGATCCCCAATGTTATATTTTATTAAATAAATCCTAATTTATAAGGGTAAAATAGGATTTTAAAAAAAAACAACACCTATTTTTTTTCTCTATAAACCCTTCTTTATTACCAAAGATTTTATTTTTTGTATTTTGACCTAAATATTCTCTTGAAATATTAAGAAATAATATAAAAGAATAATATTTTTATTATGCCTCTAAAATATTTAATATATTACTTATATATTGATTAGTTTACTATTTTTAATAAAAAAAAAATTATATACTTTAAATTTTACAAACATAAAATTTATTATGGGTGCCTCTCTATTTACATCTTAATTTTTTCTCACCACACAATGTTCACTCTACACCCTGTACTCTTTTAAATAGGCTTTGATGAGTATTGTCCTATGTTTGGTAGAGAAGAAGAAAAAGAATGAAAAAATTAGAGCGAAAAGAAAGAAAAATAAAGAAGGAAAGGAAAGAAAGTTGCCTAATTTTATTTTGTTTTAAATGAAAATTATTTTGGTAAAATTTCACTTTTTTGTTGTTGTTGAGAAACATGTAACTTTTCATTAATAATCAATGAAGTCTTGTGTTACAATTGGGAGAATGGCTAGAAGTGATATCATTATGAATTAATTCATTATCTAACCCTAGAGCATCCTTAGCAAAGTGATGGGCTAAATTATTAGCCTGCCTAGGAACATGGGATAAGTGAACATGGGATTAGTGAACTCCCAGGGAAGAAAGACAATGAATGATTAATCTCTTGGATTACATCATTGAAGGGAGACAAATATGTCCCTTTAGCCTTCACTTTGTTGACAATCACAAGGAATCGATCTCAATATGGGTTATAGGAAACCTAGTGTGATGACACCAAGTAAGTGCATGATAAAGGGCCTGAGCTTCCATGATTGCTGAGTTGAACCTTCTAGTTAAGGAGGTCTTAAGTCCGACAATTATTCTGCCATGATGGTCACAAATCGCTGCGCCAAAACCAATTTTACAAAGAGCAAGATCCACCACAACATCAACATTTAATTTATAGCCTCCTAGGGGTGGTGGTTTCCAAGACACATCCTTTCTAGTTATTTTTGTGCTTGATGGATTGAATTGGAGCCTGGATTCGTGAGCTGGTTTATAACCATGTAAGAAGAAGCTTGGCCAAGCTGCAACTTGTTTTGGATTAATAACTGGTTTCTTGAACAAGGTCGCATTTCTATTATTCCAAATAATCCACATCATTCACACAAAACTCTCAAATTGGTTAGTAGACATGATATCAAAATCACACAAAATGTAATCTTCAATGTCTAAGTGCTGATGTTTAAAAAAAGTCTACAAAGGGTGAGTTTTTCCATACCTTTTGAGCTCTGAAACAGAAAAGTAGGGCTTGTAAAATCGATGTCAAAGGATGCAAGCAGGCTTGGCATATTGAGTTAGGAATAATTTTCCTTCTACAAAGATTATATGCTGATGAAAGGGCATGGTAGTAGGCTCTCCAAACAAAGTGTTTCACCTTAGGAGGGATTTTGGGGCGCCAAAGGCTTGACCACCAATGCTTTTGCAAAATAGAGGTTGAAGAGGAAGGAAGAGATGTGTCAGCTGTGAGAGCTAAATGATAAGCCGATTTTACTGTGAATAATCCTGAAGTAGTGAGGCTCCAAATAAGGCAATCAACTTTATTAGTTGAAGGAAGAGGGATAGAAAGGATAACTGAGATTGTTCCAAGTGAGAAATAAGCATTAAGCTTTTGAATATCCCAAGATCCCGAGTCTGAAACGAAGTAAGAAACCATTGAAGAATGAGGTAATGATGGGGAATCATAATGAATAAACCTAAAATTTGGTATCCAGTAGTCATTAAGCACATGGACAAAGTTGTCGTTACCATTTTTCCAGATCAAACCTCAATTTAGGAAGTCTTTACCCCATAAAATGTTTTGCCAAGTGAAAGAAGGGGGGTGTCCTTTCTTAGCTTTGAAAAAACCCGAGGTAGAGAAATATCTAGCACTCAAAAGCTTATGCAACAAAGAATTTAGATTTTTTAGAGTTTGCTAGGCTTGTTTAGCTAAAAGGGCTTGGTTAAAAGATATTAAGGAACGAAACCTAAGGCCACCAAAAAAATTTGAGGAGCACATAAAAGACCAATTTTTCCAGTGAGCTTTAGGATTTTTCCCTAGGGATCCCCACCAATATTTAGCCAGTAAAGATTCAATTTTATGGCATAGGCTAGCTGGTAATTTGAAACAAGACATGGCATAGGACATTATCACTTGAATGACAAATTTTAAGAGGATTTCTTTTCCTGCCCTAGAGAAAATTTGTTTATTCTAAGAATTAAGGGATGATTGGATTTTGTCTAGAATGAAGTTGAAAATGTCTTTTTTGGTTATGCTTATGCATTGAAGAAGACTTAAATATTTACTTTAATTGTAATTTTTTTCCTATTTTCTTTTTTTTTTCCTATTTCCTCTTTTACCACACAACCTCTTCTCTTTTCTACTTTTTTTTGCCCCTATTAGGCATGAATACTTCATTGGGGAAGTCCAAGATTTGAAGATCGATTATTAAGATGGGCCTTATTGTGGGTTTATGTGTAATGGACCTATTTAATTTGTTTGTAGTTGGCCTGGCCAGATTATGTTTGAGTGTTTGAGCTTGTTTAAATAAGACTATTTATCGTTATATGGACTTACCTAAAAAGCTTATTTGACAATTTGTTTTAGAAAAATACCAAAATTCATTTTTAGAACACACATATTTCGTAAAACCAAAACATATATATTTTTAATTTTCTCTTTATTTCATTAGAAAAAACCTAATTAATCAAAATAAAGAATAATTTAATTAATTATTTAAATAATACTTTTGAAATTATTATTTTCATAGTTGAATAAACAAATTTAGTTATAATGTCTTACTTGCACAACAAGCATTGCCAATAAATTAGTTTTAATAATTACTAATATTAATAATTATGAAACTAATTTCTTCACCAATTTTTTTTTACAATTCTAAGAGTCTCAATTACTATTTTTTTTAAAAATGAATATCAACTACTAATTTAAATATTTATATTGATGTCTAGCACAAAATTTATAGTGGTTTTACGAGAAAAATGATTAAAAGTGTTCTCGGGAGCATTAGCATTCAAGTCATTTATATAAATAAATTTCAGCTCTAATTATAGTAAAACACAAGGATAAATTTGATAATTAGAGATATAGTTTTTTTTTAAAGAAAGAGATCACATTAAACGGCTAAATCGACCAAAAGAATACATCTAAAGTCATTAGGAATATCACTTCTTCTGATGACATGATCTGAACAAGAAAATGAGCTTCTGCTAAAAAATGAGTAGCCTTATTCTCAGACCATTTGACAACATTTACATTGACAGAGTAACAACAAGAGATAATTTTTTTACAATCCTGAACTACAATCCCAAAAGGAGAAACAAGTTTACTGCTACTATTTATAGCAACCACAGTAGCAACCGAATTAGACTCCACATACACATTTGTCCAACCTCAATTCAAAATCCAACTCAACACCTCCTTCACCCCAATTGCTTCAGCCAGAAGAGGGTGAGTAAAATCTATGTACAAACGATGACACACCTCAATCAAAGCACCTTGTACATCTCTAGCCACCCAGCCAATACCAAAAGAACCAACAAACTCAAATATAGCTGCATCAACATTGATTTTGATCCTACCATTAACCAGTTTAGTTCAATGCTCATTCACCTATGCAAGCCCTTTTGTTACAACCAGGTCTTCCACATTTTTTTCTTGAGCTACCTTCTATTGATAAAAATAAGCTCTAGCTGAAGCAATTATTGTTTCCTTTCGAGTCCTACTGTTATTCTACACAATATCATTCCTTGCCTTCCAAAGTTTCCAGCACACCATTCGAATCAAGCAAGCCTTCTCTGCCTTTTCCTTCTGAATCACCACCTCAAACCAGTCACGAAAATCTAGACCAATCATCCCAAGCATATTCCTATCAAAATACTGCAAACAATCTTGAGCAAACGAGCAGGAAACCAAACAATGAATGGTAGATTCATGACCCCGAAAACACACAGGACAATCCAAACTAACATCAACAAACCTTTGTCTAAGATTGTCTTTAGTTGGAAGACATCTTATGGCAACCCTCCATAGGAAGTTCTTAACTGTAATGCCCTGCTTACTCCAAGACCGTTACTGTGGACTTTAAACAGTGCTTAACTCGCTAAACGAGTCATTTGGTTATAAACGTGCATCCAGGTGTTATTAATAGGCTAAGGTGAAAAATTTCGATCAAAAGGAATGGATATATTTTATTTAAAACATAAAACTGTACATGGGCCCATAAAAGTATTTACAAAGTTATTTACAATCCAAAATGGTCGTTGTAGTGTAAAAATTACAATCCGCCGACCTAAGCGGCAAAATATAGGGTTAAACCCCTAGTTCCCCTAAGAAACACCTTGGCTGTGGTGGTCAAGCGGCCGCATATGTACACATCGCCACCTAAGCTCTCCACTCAAGGCTGGGTGAGCTTCTCTTTCCCTTTACCTGCACCACATAGCACTCATGAGCCAAGACTCAGCAAGAAAACTTATTACTGCATGTATACAATATCAATAAATGATTGTGATAACCATACTGGGGCTTGTAGCCCAATCAGATAAGTGAATATCAATAATGATTCTGGTAATCATGCTGGGGTTTGTAGCCCTAATAAGATAAGTGACTAATGAGTCACGTACTTAAACCAGATAAGTAACTAATAAGTCATGAGCTTAAACCAGATAAGTAACTAATAACTCACGAACTTGGGCTCCACACCCTAAGCCATGTGACATTACGGTCACCTGAGCCTTTTGGCTCTAGCTCCAAGTAACTAGCCTTTAGACTAGACAAGCGCTTTTGTTTTCATTGAACTTGAGGTCGGTCAAGCATGTCATGCTTATGTTGATAATGCTTATGTCGATTAGATCTAATCTTTTCAGCTCGCGTTAAACATGCTAATACCGTTCTTGACTCATAAGCCAATACCATACAACCAGTGCTCAGTACTACTGCCGAACTTGACTAATAAGTCACAGCTTCATAATCAATACTGACACCATTGTTGTTTCCTGACTCATAGGTCAGTGTCATACACAGATAAGCAAAGCTGCTATGCATTTACTATGCAATCAATGCCAATATATAGAGCACTCAACATGCTTCATCAATAACCATGCATGTCACATACTCGGTGCAGTTTTCTTACATCTGGTTCGAGCGAGAAATAATAAAATAACAACCTTTGAGAACGATCAGTCCTTAAGTTCCTTAGCGGTCACCTAGTCATAACCAAATATGGAATTTCGTCAATAAAATAAGTAATAAAAGGTTCCTGGGCCAAGACCTAGCCTCTGGGACATCGAATCCTACTAAACCGGGTAGTAGGAACGATCCCAAGGCCTTAGGTTTAAGTTCCCATCAATAAAAACTCGTTTTGGCCATTTCTGCCCTTTTGGGTGTAGCCCCAAAAACCCAGGTCGCGACCTGATCAAGAACAGGGGGTAAACCCCTCTCTGTCTGCGTCGTGGGCAGCGGCCTGACAAAAAGGGACAGCGGCCCAAAGTGCCCCCATCAGCCAAAAACCACATTTTTTTCAAGCCTGGGCCGCGGCACACAATAAAAGGGCCGCGACCCAACCACGAAAACAACCATGAAACTCTGATTTTCTCACTTTAAATCATTCCAAAAACCTATCCAAACATACCCAAATCTCATAAACAAGGTTCCTAATCATCTCAATGGCACAAAATCCTCAAAACCCAAGCTTCAAAGCATTTAAAACCACACCAAATAACCACTTCAAAAATCAAACCTTCAAGCTCAAGAACTAACTTAAAAATAGAGCAAACCAGAAAATAAAGCTTAGAATTCTTACCCTTGACTTGAATTGAACCCCTTCTAATGGCTGAACCAATAACCTAAGCTCACAAGCCTTGATTCCCCAAATTGAATCCTCAAATTTGGTTCAAAAATCCAAAGAAAAGAGAGAAGGGGAGATGATCGAGAAAGAGAAGAAGAATACTCTATTTTGGCTGCTTAAACCTTCTACAACCAGCCACCTAGTTTAAATATATCCCTTGGTCAAAAGACCAAAATGCCCCTATGTCCATTTAATCCCTTTTTAAGCCACTAAGGGCAAAAGTGTCATTTCTCTCCTATTCTGGCTAATTATAATTAACATCATCCAATTCCCATTATTCATAATATTCTCAATTAATAATTAAATCATATCCCATTACCCGTTCATTCCCGGTAATGTACTAAACATCAAATTACCTCTAGGCTCACCTCGAGCCCGGAAATTAATCTCGTTAGGACCAAACCGCTAATTTGCATTCTAAGATCGTCTCATGCCGAATAGCTCGAACATATCCACATAATAATGTGGCCTCACTCATAAATCCCTAACATGCATGAAAATATACAGATATGCCCTCAACTGGCCAAATTGCCAAAATGCCCTTTATAATGAAAAGTGGACCCACATGCATGCATTTATAATCATATAATAATACAACTCGCATAATCATGCATATAATCATTTAATTGCATAATAAATAAAATATGGCCCTCTTGACCCCCTAATCCAGGCATTAAGCCACATTAGGGAATTTGAGTCGTTACATTAACTTTTGGAGGTAATTTGAGGTTCCACAAAACTCCCCAAAATCCATAATAATTGTCAACATCCCATCTACCAAAGTGCACCTGTAATAAACGATACACACTCCTAACTATATAAAAGCTAGTGGTCTCAGCGTCACTAAGAGGAATGCTAGTAATGAGATTCCAATCCCTTTCCTCAAAAAGATTATGTAAAATATCAAGGTCCCAATACATTTTGTCATTGGTAAGAACACTATTAACTGTCTTATTGACCAAAGCAGGATGTTGAGAAACAATAAAAGGGTAAGGCTCATCTAGAAGCCAAGGTTGAGTAAGAATATCGATGTTTCTACCATTACTGATTCACCATCAACAACCCAGCTTAAGAACACTTTGAGCTTCCTAAAGACTTTTCCAGACAAAGCTCAGGTTGCAACCTAACTGGGCATCCAGGAAAGAGCAGTTAGGAAAATAACGGGCTTTGAAAAGCCGAGCAACCAAGGAAGTTTCATTAGTCATAAGCCTCCAGCCTTGTTTTCCCAGCATAGCAAGGTTAAACTCTCTTAAATGCTTGAAACTCAAACCGCCCCTATGCTTATGATGACTCATTTAGACCAGCTCATCCAATTCAAACCCCGACCTCGCTTAGTGCTTGATTGCCACCAAAACTTACACATAAGTCTCTCTAAATCAGAACAAAGGCCCTTAGGAAGAAGAAACATGCTCATGACATAAGCGGGAATAGTTAGGGCAACTGTTTTAAGAATTACTTCCTTTCCCATATGGAGAGAAGTTTCGATTCCCAACCAAGAACTCTCTTTCGTATCCTTTCCTTAATAAACCACAATATGGCGTTCTTGTTTATCCCTATTAAACTTGGCAGCCCCAAATATAAGTTGTTACCAGAAGCTTCAGCCATGCCCATGACTCCACAAACACTAGCTCTAAGAGAACCAGCAGAGTTAGAGCTGAAGAAAATGGAAGATTTCGCCATATTTATTTGCTGGCCTGAAGCGACCTGAAACTGGTGAATTAACTCACACACATTACGAGCCTCAACTTCTCAAGCACGATAACAAAGGTAACTATCGTCAGCAAATAACATATAATTATTTACTCTATTTTTTACAATATGATAAATATTTGAATTTAAGTATAAACTTAATCGAATTTGAGTTACACAAATATTGATTAAATAATATGTAGAATATTCTAGATGAATATCTGCATTTTTTAGCCTACAATATGTAAAAATAATATTCCATCCAAATAAAAACGGTCTAAATTTTATTTTTGCTTGCACAGCAAGCATTGCCAATGTCAATCATATTTATGGACATTTCAAATTTAAATTCTTCAATAGCAAAAAGGTTCAATTACTAAGTTTAATTTTAATAGTTACAGAAGAAATTAGTGTCACAAGAAACATACTTATGTGCTTATCAAAATAAAATAAATAAATATTTTAATTTTGCTTTGCTTGGAAAGCAAGCAGTGCCGTTTGCCAATAGGAAATCTAAATTTGGGCAACTAAGGCCCAATTACTAATTGCACAATTGGGCCAGCAAAACCCAAACCCACTAAATATATATTCCTAGCGGCCATGTCTGGAATCTTTCCCTCACTTGACCCTAATTCCGAAAACTACAGAAAAACCCCTCTTTCTTTCTCTCTCTCGCACACACTGTATCAGCATCATCTTCTTCTTCTTCTCTAGTCGCCTCGCCCAAGAACTTCATCCAGGTTTGTCGATTTAGTTACTATATCTACTCATTCGTGGATTCTCTTAGGTTTTTCTTTCTCTCTTTCTGGTTTCTGTGATAAATTCTTTGGGGAGTTGAAAAGTTTACTGGAATTAATTCTTAAGCGTTTAGGATTTGGAGTATGCATATTTTTACTTTTGGGTTTTCAAGATTTTCGTTTACATTCTGCCATTGTTGGATCTCTATCTTGGAAATGATGTTGAGTGTATGATGTTTATGTGCATATGGGGTTTTAGGGTTCTCTTTCATTTGTCATTATTTGGTTGAATTAATTGTTATTCAGGTGTTTTGGTTGCTTTCTTTATACATTTGGGGAGGTTTTTTTTTCGAGAATGAACTAAAGAACTTAGGTTATGTTTGGTTGGGGAATGGAATGGAAAGGGAATGAATCAATTTTCATTCCATTAATTTGTTGGTTTCATTTAAAAGTAGTGGAATGCAAGATGATAATTTTTTTTACTCATATTATTTCTTATGCCATTCCTATTCCTATTCTCATTACCATTCCCATTCCTTTGTAGAGAAACGAGGGCTCAATCTTTGTTAAGTTGTGTAGGAAAGAATTTGTTTTGAAAATGGAGTAAAGATTTCTATACTTTTTGAGTTAGAGTTCATAGTTGTTCAGGAGTTTTGCTTATTAACATTCATATGTTTAGATATTTTGTCATTTTCGCCAGTTAAGAAATGTTTAAGTTTGTGCCCCCTCTCAATTTGGCTTTTTTCTTATTTTTCAGGGTTCAAGTACTGCGAATATAAATCGTTGTTTAAATTCGTGAGTGGCCAAATAACATACCAACAACTTCTTGAAGCAGAAGAAAATCACTTTAGAACAGGCACAATGTCACGAAAAGGTTTGATGGAGCAAGACCTGGGTAAATTGGATGTAACTAAGTTAAATCCACTATCGCCTGAAGTAATATCTCGTCAGGCAACCATCAATATTGGTAATTTTATTTTCACTGCTTGAACTTTCTTGGGGCTACATTGATTGTGCATGTAATGATTAAACTGCCCTGGTTTGCAATTGTACCAAATACTATTTTTCTTTATCTTCGTTTTGATTAACGTTTTGGATCCTAATATTTGTTTTCAGGCACAATAGGCCATGTGGCCCATGGCAAGTCAACAGTTGTAAAAGCAATATCTGGTGTTCAGGTAATGCTTGTTATATTTTGATTTTAACTGTGCTCTCTGTTTTGGTTGTTTGAGTGGGAATGCTATGTATTCATGTTTTTCATGATATTCAATTTTCAAGATTGCAAAGTTGATAATTTTCAATGTGGATGAGGTTTTTTTTACTATTGTTTTTAGCTATCTTGTTGAAAAGAAAATAATCTTGAAACTAGGATTTAATGTTGACTTTATTATAATGAGTGATATTTTATAATACAAACATAATTTGCTTAAATTTGAAAGGGCATGCTCATTTTAACACCCATCTGTTGCAGACTGTTCGTTTCAAGAATGAATTGGAGCGCAACATTACCATTAAGCTTGGATATGCAAATGCAAAAATATACAAATGTGAAGATGAGCGGTGCCCTCGACCTATGTGCTACAAGTGGGTGTACATGGAAAAATTACAATTATTTAGGTGATTAACATTTCTAGCATTCTATTGACAATTTTAATCGTGTATCTAGAGCATATGGAAGTGGAAAGGAAGACAGTCCTCTATGCGATGTTCCAGGATTTGAGACTGCTAGGATGAAATTGCTGAGACATGTTTCATTTGTCGACTGCCCGGTAAGGTGTCGAGGTCTCTCCAAAGTGTTTTTTTTTTTGGTTATTCCTTGTATAGATACTCAGGTAGTTCTTTTATTATACAATCGCTGTTTTAATATACATTATATTACTTAAGTTCATGTGAACAATGTCAGTTCTAAATGTTAGGTTGTTTAAAGATTATGGATATTCAGGTGTTCCTTTAATTAATTATTGTATTTTTACTCATAGTCCCTAGCAGTTGGATTTCATTCCTCTTAAGCATATGAATTTTCATTCGGTTAAAATATTTATTATACAAGATTTGTCATTGATGACCATCAATTAGAAATTTATTAGATGATCTTGTGCCTTTCCATTAGTTTTTGAAGTTGCTGATTATATGGTGGTGCTGCATAGCGGAATTAATGTGTAATGTTTGTGAAGTTGCTTATCATATTCCTCTCTTTTTAGGGTCATGATATTCTTATGGCTACAATGCTTAATGGTGCTGCCATCATGGATGGAGCGTTGCTTCTCATAGCTGCTAATGAGAGCTGCCCCCAACCACAGACGTCTGAGCACTTGGCTGCTGTTGAAATTATGCGCCTTCAGCACATTATAATTCTTCAAAATAAGGTTGACCTCATTCAAGAAAATGTAGCCATCAACCAGAACGAGGCAATTAAGAAATTCATTGAGGTAATGTTCTCATAGTTTGGAATATTGGTACTGATGTTAAGTTTGGAATGCTGTTCAATATTTTTGCTAAAAAGCTTATTTTTATCAGGGAACTGTTGCTGATGGTGCACCAGTGGTACCAATTTCTGCTCAGTTGAAGTATAATATTGATGTTGTCTGTGAGTACATTGTTAAAAAGATCCCTATTCCGGAAAGGAATTTTATCTCTCCTCCTAACATGATTGTAATTCGGTCATTCGATGTCAACAAACCTGGATTTGAGGTTGATGATATAAAAGGTGGTGTGGCGGGTGGAAGTATCCTCAGGGTATGCTGTTTCTTTCTAAATCTACAAGCAAGTGAACGCCTTATTTATACTACACATACATGTTTTAGTAAATAGTAATTGATACATTTTTGTATGCTATTAGTTTCCCAAACCGGTTTAGCTATGGGTATGCTTTTGGCACAAGAAATCTGCATTTTTTGTTAGATCCCCCTTGATCAGTCTGAAGGGCTGTGTTAGGGCTCAGTTGTTTGGTTTGCTCCTGCTGCCACTTGATTTGACCTTCATGAACCCACCTATATATCGTAATAATCATGAGTTGGTTCCCAAAGATTGTAGGGGGGTTTTGGTTTATACTCATACTTGCTAGGGTGTTTGGGAGACTTCTGAGTTATCACGTGTCTATATATATCTATATCTAAAGAAATACAGTTACATTTATGTTTGCATAAGTATATTCACTGCTAAATCACTTTTTTTGATATTATGTTTTGTAATAGGGTGTTTTGAAAGTGAATCAATTTATTGAGGTTCGTCCTGGGATTGTTGTTAAAGATGAAAATGGAAACACCAAATGCACACCAATTTATTCCAGAATTGTTTCATTGTATGCCGAGCAAAATGAGCTGCAATTTGCAGTACCAGGGGGTCTCATTGGTGTTGGTACAACCATGGATCCTACTTTGACTCGTGCTGATAGGTTGGTGGGACAAGTTCTTGGCGAAGTTGGATCACTGCCCGAGGTTTTTGTCGAGCTTGAGGTAAAGGATCCATGGATGCAAATGTTTTACAGTGTAAATTTGATTGATTAGCCTTGCTTAGGCTTAGGTTGATATGAGCCTGAGCTGAAAATCTTATTCTATGAATTTGCAGGTTAACTTCTTCCTTCTGCGAAGGCTATTGGGTGTGAAGACAAAGGGCTCAGAGAAGCAAGGAAAGGTCACAAAGCTGACCAAGGGAGAGATGCTGATGTTGAACATTGGATCCATGTCAACAGGAGCCAGGGTTCTTGCTGTAAAGAACGATTTGGCGAAGTTGCAACTCACCTCCCCAGTTTGCACCAGCAAAGGGGAGAAGATTGCACTTAGTCGAAGGGTAGAAAAGCACTGGCGGCTGATCGGGTGGGGCCAGATTCAAGCTGGAACTACTCTTGATGTTCCACCCTGCCCCATTTGAGCTGACTCTGCATACATAGACAGAAAAGACAAGAAAGGGTAAAGAGCGAAAGGAAGAAAGATGTGGCAAGGTCGAGAACTGTTGGGAACAATTTTTTTGAGATGGAGAAGAAAACCTCATTTGGATCAATACTCTGTTTTTTTGTTTACCTCGTTACCATATTTTTTTTTGGGTTTACTGTTTAGTGTATTCTGAGTTGGTTAATTGGATACTTCGTGCCGATTCTAAATTTAGAGTTTTGGATTTCATTCTTCTCGATGACTATGGGGTGGTTTGCTTAAAAACCATACCAGAGTATAATATTGCATTTTTGTGAGTGAAGATGATTCGTTAGCAATCGATATCAACCTTTCTTTATCACTCAGCTTCTTTTAAGGAAATACGGTGGTTCTTTTCACTCACTTTCTAATCAAAACGCTTTGCTCACCTATTGCTTTTAGACGATCCTCATGCTATATATGAACATGTCAGAAAGCGTTGTTTAATCTAATAGGAATTCTTCAAAATCTAATCTCATTTATGATTGCATTTTTCTCTACACATTTTCATTTAGTTTTTGCTGACAAAGTTATGTTTTGTTTAGTGATCCTTAAAGCAATTATGTGCTTCATTTAGATTTAGAGAATTGCAATTGGGTACCAATAGTATATAACAACACTTATTATTTTATAATTTAATATAAAAAATATTAGACTTAATATTAAATTGTACTAATTAATATTAAGTGGTGTTGGTGCTTCGTAGCAATTAGAATAGTGAAATTTACACGTGCAACCGGTTTTACCATTGTAATTATAATGCTCACGGGTGATATTTTATTTACAATTATATGGTTAATTATTTACTGTTATTTAAAGTTATTGTACCGTTTGTACAATTCATAAATTTCCTGCCTTCTCCCATGCTAGTATCCACTTTTTTTTGCATTCTCTCTCTCTTCTTTGTTTCTTGAAACAAAAATCTCACTATATCACTGATTATTTGGGCTCAAGAGTGGTAACAACCTACTCTTCAAGATTGTCATTTTAAAATGTGAGAAACATATATTTTCTCGCCGTCACCGAAATAAAAAACAACAATTTAGTTGCTTACGGTAGCAATTAGATATTGATTAGTTACCCTTACACAAATTTTTTATTATATAAGTTAATTAACTCCAGACTTATTTTTGGAATTTGGTTGATTGATTTCTAATATGTATGAAAGTAGCTTTATAGTTGCTTTAAATTTGTGTCATACCTAAAAATTTTGTAATACATAGTATGCTAAATAGTATTATTTTTTAATAAGATATTAATGGTAATCTGGAATTATCAGAATATATTTTTATACTATATCATAAAAGTATCTTAAATAATAAGATATGTAAATTATATGAGTGACTAAAAAAATCTATTAAAAGTTATTATGTAGTATACTAAATTAATTTTTATGGTAATTTATACTATATGACAACTCATTAGTTTCTGAAATAAATTTGAAGGTTATCAAAATGTATCTTAAATAATAAGATACCATAATATAACCTAAAAATAACTAATTGGTATATTAAGATATCTACAAATAAGTTTTAGAGGTTAGAAAAATGTATTTAAAATAATAAGATCTAAAAATAAAGTTTTTTTTTTTTTTATAAAAAAGTAACAAATTGGTATCTTATCGGTATTATAATCAACTTTTTACCACCTGGAAAAATAAAAAATTTCGAAAAGTGAAATTTCACAATTTTTTCGAATTCTGGTAGACTATCCTGATGTTAATGATATGTGTGTAAATAATGTGTTTTAATATATTTTTTAAATTAGTTTATATTTTTAAGATATTTGTGTAAATTTCCCATTAGAATATCCATCTACCTCGAAAATTATAATAATAGGTAACTCAACTTTTCCTATTATTGTAATTTGTATAAATTTTGAGTTAGCATCTTTGCAGTTGATGAAAAATGCAATTTCGATTGATATAATAATACAAGCTGATGTAGCATCAGTTTAGTGTATACTCTGAAAGTATGGTTATTTTTCTATACACTGCTTAATTAATAACCTAATTTTTGTTACTGTGCAAATTATTATTATAATTAAAAGGGTAACTTTAATCTTTTTGAAACAGAAATGTATAGGGAGAGAAAAAAGATGTGTGAAGAGCAAGAGTAACACACGAACGAAATATTGGTGAAATTTTGGTTCTCAGACCTACTACCTATGAAGTCTTTCAATATTCAAGCTCAACTATTTTCTAACTCGGTTGGTTTCCGGATATACATCAATATAATGGTGAATTAAAAATAAAGTATTATTAGATAAGATTACATAAATATGAAATCTCAACTATATATATATATATATGTGGCCAATTGTGCATGTAAGTGTCCAAATCGATATCACAATTCACAAATAATTGAAACGATCATAATCGAGAGACTGTCAATGCATGCTCGCACCAAGGAAGTAATGAAAGGTTACTGAAAGAAAAAAATAAAGAGAGAGAGAGAGAGAGAATCTATAACTTTTTTTGGTTCTACAGCTAGCTAGCTATATGGATGGACCTGTTTCTAGAAACTTTTTTGGAAAAGACCAAAATTTAGGGGTGGGAGTGTCAATTTGCCTTGCCCACCATCTAATAGTACGCTAAAAACAAATTAAACTTGACAAAAGGGCAATCAATATTCTATAAGCCTATATTTAAAGAGGCCAACAAATTAAAGGAAAGATCAGTACCATTTCATTAGGGTGAAGCCCACAAACTAAGCACGCATGCATGGAAAAGATAATTTAAACCTTGTTTTATTATATACCAAGAGACTTTCCTACTTGTTCTTTTGGTTCTTATTTGATCTCAACTTAAGTTGAAGAAAATCCAAGTTGTACTATTTTGTCAAACAAAACTGCATCAACTTGGCTTTGGCCTTGCTATAAATAAGGGTTTATATGAAGAGTATTTTCACCAAGCCAATATAAGTGATATACATATAGATCTTCATCAAGAAAAGGGTTTTGTTGAATTTGCTGATTAATATTTGAGCCAAAAAACATGGCCTTGAAAATGTCAGTTGTGTTTGTGATATGTGTGTTATTCGCTGCTTCAATGGCTGAAGCCCAACTTGGTGAGATCATCAGCCACCTCTTGGGTTTGATCCGTGTACAGGGCACTGTCTTTTGCACTGCCAATGGCAGAGTCAATAGCACTTCAGCTTCAACCCCTGTTTTCTCTAGTAAGCTTAACACACACACATCTACGAACAATTATATATGTAATCTTGAGTTCGAATCTATCTAATTATCTATTTAGTTCATAATCTCTATATACAAGCTAGTTCAGTATCTTATCTCCTATTGCTCCTTAATTTGATGAATTTGCATGCATTATTATATATTTAATGAAGTTTAATTTGTCTATACTCTCAAATTATGGCTCTCACGTACGTACGTACCACATTTTATATTTTCTTATAATAATTAATGTCACACATGTATATATATTTATTTATACAATCAATAATATATGGTATGCTAATCGGTAATGGAATGGTATATATGGTGGTGTGTTGTAGATGCTCTTGTCCAACTTCAGTGCAATGGAAATGTGGTATCAAGCACAACAACAAACAACGCAGGAGTTTTCTCAATGTTGTTGGATCCAGTACAGTTGGTATTGTCTTCTCTACAGTCTCAGTGCAAATTAGTGGTGACCACACCTTTGTCCACCTGCAACGCCACTCTGCCTTCGGATGGGGTGCTCATATCTTTACTTCAAACTCTTGGAACCATCGTCTCTGGCTTGCTTAACATTACCACCCTTGGTCCTTCTGGCTTCAATTTCCTACAGACTATTAATAATTAGTACATATATATATATATATATATATCTACCTATCTACCTAAGTACGTACCTTAAAAAATTATTACATATATATTATTATTGTCACATGATCATTCCACTACTACTACTTAAATAAGGTGGTCAAACGACAATATGCGTGTCGTTTCATTTAGTTATAATGTGTTCTTTGTTTTTTCTATTTTGTGTGTGTACTATTTTGCTAAGAGGAATTTCTTCTAGCTGCAAAGAAAAGAAATAAAATCACTTTATATTACATGTTTCAACATCGTTGGTAAATTAATTGTTAGAGATAATGTTATTGCCTCAATGAAAAATAAGAACTATTACAACTCTAAACAAAAGAATACAAAAGACAAGACAATGATTAAATAAGTTTACAACTCTATTGCAAAAGTACAAGTAAATATAAAAATAAGGAGATGAAATAGAAAAAATCACAACTCTACGATAAATGTTACAAATAAACTAGAAATAGTAAAACAAAGTAGGCAGAAGAGGAAAGAACTCTTATAGCAAGAGGAAAAATAAGAAAATTGACAAGATAAACAATAGAAGAAATAATAAACAACAAGAACAATGAAATAAATCACTCTCACTTACACAACCAAAGTGAAGAGCATTGGTGATCACCAATTTGAACAAGGTTTACAACATTTTTCCAAAAACTTATTTCCCCCTATCTCAAGCACCAAAGGGATTATCTCAATATTGGAAATAGCTCTCTGAATAATAAAGTCTTTTGGTGTATTTATAGCCAAGTGCTATAGTTAATAGAAATAGTGTGTCTTACAAGTGAGCATTAGACTCCTATTTATAGAGTTTGAGATATCTTTTGAATTTCAAATACCACCAACCCCATGGCTGTTACCAATGTTTAATTGGATATTTATGGAATTAAAATGGAGATTTGAGAGTTACTTGGTATGTTAGAACCGTTCAAATTGGAAAAACTGAAAAAAGAAATTAGCTGTCAGCACCTCTGGCCGCGGCCAGGAGTATTAGTAGCCGTGGCCACTGGCCTCTGTCCATCAGGCCGCGGCTAGGGATAATCAGTGGCCGCGGCCACAGTGCAAATTTCAGCCTTCAAATTTTAGTTTTCCAAAAAACGTCTCAATCTCTTCCCACATGATTTTGTAACCTCCATACACCTAGTGGGAGTTAAAAACATATCTCCAACAACCATATTTCATAATGGCTTTGTGAAATCCAAACTCAAATGTGTAACATATAATCTACACATTATTTGGTAATATTTGGGAGTTACAAATTTGTAACTAATTTTGTAACTCCAAAATATGTCACATTTGGGCACACACATCTGTCGCAATACACCACGAATTTGTCCCCGTCTGAAGGGAAACTCAACACTGGAGCAGTAATCAGTCGCCTTGGCAATTGATACTTGTTCTTGATAGTCTTCTTGTTCAGCTCTCTGTAATCAATACACATCCTCAGAGAACCATCATTCTTCTTTACAAATAAAACTCGCACACCCCATGGTGAGAAACTGGGTCTGATAAACCCCAAGTCCAGTAACTCTTGTAACTGAACCTTTAGTTCCTTCAATTATGCTGGAGCCATCCTGTATGGTACCCTAGACACTTCTCTGTCCCCGGTGCCAATTCAATAACAAAGTCTATCTCTCTGTGGGCCGGCAATCCTACACTACAAGAAAAATGCTTTTAATAACACCGAAAATGTGTTATCAAAACATACCATAACACTTTTTGATGTGTTAAGACCGACTATGTTATCGTAGGTCAGGGTACTTTACATAACACTTTATCATTGTTATATAGATGTGTTATTATACTGTCAACGATAACACAATTTCTGTGTTATTTTAATAAATAGATAAGTGTTTAATTATGTTATGTATAGTCGATTATATAACACATTTCAATACTTATAAATTTGTGTTATACTACACTTTTTTTGTGTTATACTACACTTTAGTATAACACATTTTTTGTGTTATACTATAGTTTAGTATAACACATTATTTGTGTTATACTACACTTTAATATAACACATGTGTTATATTAGCTTAGAGAAACATAATCTCTTTTTACTTACACAAAACTAGGAAAACAAATATGAAAGTTGAAGCCAAATAAGGTAACATAAATAGATTTTTATTAATTACTCAAATGTAATTACAATATTTAGTCTACTAGTCTAGGCTTAAGAAATCATATTACAACATGGTGGGTTGAATTAAACACTGAGCGCAAAACAGAGACAATATCAGTCTTCTTTGTGAAATTCTTTTTTATGCCAAGCAATCCTTTGAGTTGCTGAAGGGCAATTGTAATGGCAGCTCCTCCCATGAACCCAACAATGGCAGCATGGAATAGAAACTCAATCAAGAACCCCAATCTGAAAAAGGATCCAGCCATTTAGAGAAATATATAAAACATATAGAGTGCAGTTTTTTTTTAATTGTCTTAAACCATAAGCATTGTTGTATAAAACTTATTCTTAACTTCATAAAGTTTCAAACTAAAATGAGTAACTCAACTATGAATCCAATCTCATAATCAAGTAAGAACTTAAAGAAATTATTTTTTCAACATATTAGATTAAGTTTGGACATATGCATCAAGAAATTGATCATATAGATATGAAGACAGGATAAGATAACATGAAAATAAAACTGGCAAGGAACATCCAGTAACAAATTAATATTGAATCCTGCATAATAATACACTGAACACCCAATAAGACAACAATATTAAGGTTCATGAAATTGGTTATTGGACTAGAGAAATTATCAAATAAAAGATACTATGGGAACTGCAATAAAAAAGGAAACAAACAAATGTCCTCAACTAGCTAGTAAATCTCCTGGGAATACACCTAGAAACTCACAAACTAACATGGTCTCCTCGAGTCAAACTGGCACAACCCTAGTGGTATCCACCACACTAGCTAGGAATCCTATGCAACCACCTCATAATAGGTCTCTAGCTCTCAATGTTGATATCATAGGAATACGGGGTATGAACGGGTCCTCACCCTCAGGTTCAAAGGTTACCATCTTTTCTTACAGTCTATGGTTGCCCCATACTTGGCTAGCCAATCCATACCCAGAATCATATCAAAATCATCCATGACCAGCTCAACTAGATCTACTGATAACTCTCTACTATCTACCTCTATCAGTAATGATTTGACCCATCTCCTAGAGACTACTAGATCCCTAGTAGGCAATAAAGTCCTGAATCCCACTGCATAATACTCACATGGTCTACACAACCTATCAATCACTCTACTAGATACAAAGGAATGTGTAGCCTCAGAATCAATCAAAACAGTATAAGAAGTGCCAGCACTAGAGAGCTGACCATCACTATTGAGGGTCGAGCCTCAGTGTGACAGTCATAATCCCGTGATCCACAGGGGGAAAGACCGGGTAAAAAGCTGTGCAATCCCACACTGCCTGGGGAAGGTCAAGTGTGATGATTCCAAGACTGTGTAGGTATGGGACTACATAGTTGAAGAAGGCTTAAATGGATTGATGGGTACTACCTATGCCAACAAGATGCATCTTCTTTTCGGGAGCCCATGACTTAAGAACTCCAAAGTTAAGCGTGCTTAACTTGGAGTAGTCTCATGATGGGTGACCTCCTGGGAAGTTTTCCCAGGAAGCGTGTGAGTGAGGACAAAGCACGCTGGAAAGACTTGTGTTGGTTTGTAGGGCCAGTCGTCATTCCAGAAAGCAGCCATAGTGACGTGGGGTGATACACTCAGCCTCTGATTGTGTCAATGAGAACACTCGAGCAAGAGCCAAGCTGTCTGCCTTCTTTGGTTCTTCCTTCACTCTTGGGAAATCTTTCTTAAGGTGTGGAACTATACCACGTAAAAAGCAGGCATTCGCCCGGCACTCTCCCAAATGACGTCTCCTACATCTGGCACATTCTGGATAAGTCCTCCAGCTCTCATTACCACCCTAGAGGCCAACTTGTATACCCCGTGGCCTCTTGTCTGGTGATAACTATACAAAATAGAGTTATTTTACCACTTTTTATGTGCTAATTATTGCTTAATTCTTGAGTTTTTAAGTAATTTATTAAGTTTTTAAGTAATTTTGAATTTATTAGGTTTATTTTAATTTTATAGATTTTTGTGTATTCTTATAGTTATTTTGTTGTAAAATGTTGTAATTTAATTATTTAAAATTAGTATTGTTAGTTTGAATGCTAAAAATATAATTTTATTGGAATTAAATGTTATGTAAATGAAATTTTATTTAATATTTTCATGGAAGTTATATGATATATTTTATTAGTGAAAATATTAAATTTTAATTTAGTTTATGATTATTTTGTAGGAAACAATGTTGTTTTTGGGCTCTTGAAAAGCAAGGAGAATGATGAAAAAAGTGACATTTTTGTAAAAAAAACAAAGGAAATTAGCTTCAGCTCCCCAGGCCCAATTCCACGGCCCATGCCCACTTCAGCAGCTCCCCACACGCTAGCCTTCATGCCTGGCCCAATCCTGCCCCCATCCGAAGCTTGATGCCCCTCACGCCTGACCACACCAGCAGCTGCCTCTTGAATTGATGCCCCTCACGCCTGACCACTTCAGCAGCTTCCTTCAGCTTTTCCAGCCCACCGTGGGCCTGCCAATCCAGCCGGCCCAATCTCACCAAACCACCCTCTACTTCCCAACCAGGCCCACAGAAGCAGCAACAACCAACCAGCAGCCAACATGCTGCCATTTCCCCATTTTGAGCCTAACAATGTACCATTTATCCCCTATGTCCAAAATGCCGACTTTTTACCCATTTTTCTACACATTTTTCACCACAACATCATCATTACACCCTATAATTTACCTCTACATACCATATTTATTTTATTTAATTAATCTAATCAATTTAATTAATTTAAATTGATTATTTTAACAATCTCATTTTGGCTATAAATATGGTATTTCAAGACCATTTGGGGGTGCTTAATTTTTGGTTACCATATTCTTTTCTCTCATTTTCTCTGCACCATTCTCTCTTCCATTCTGGGTATTTCAAGAGCATTTTCAAGTATGTATTTAATTTATTTTGTAATTTCTACTCTAGTTATGTGCTTCTAATATTTTTCATAAGATTATTAAGATCATGATGAAGCAACTTGTAACTAGGTAATATTTATGCTGTATGTTGATTTCCCTTGTAATGCAATAAAATTTATGGATTTTTCTTCTTCATATATGTCTTTCATCTTTAATATCTCATATTTTGGATTGTTAGATAATATGCACTTTGTTCTTCATTTTGCAAAAACATAATATTCTTTGTATAAGATGTGTCATTAAATTGTACACATCCATGCTTAGAACAAAAATATTATGTTTTGCCTTATAAATAATGTTATTTGATTTATTTGTTATTTCATTAGATTGATTTACACTAAATGCTTTGAAATTATAATTTTTGAAAAGTGAAGAAAAATCCTATATTTTTAGAAGTAATTTGTGCTTAAAAATATAAATCTATTTGAAAAATGATAGTTTGAATTATTTTAACTATCACTAAAACTTGGGAATCAATATACTAATAAATATTATTAAACTTACATTTTGTGGATTCTAGTATCTTAATAATCTTTTCTTTTAACACTTATTTTCAAATCATTATTGATTTATTTTTATTCTCTTAAAAAGCTTTATTTTTCAATCTTTTATTTTATGTTCATAACATTAAAACTCATCAATCTTTGGAGCTATGTTAGAATTTATTACTTTTGATATAAAATAGTTTTCTTTTTTATTTTAGACAACTCCTTTGGGTTCGATCTCGTGCTTACACGAACATTATATTCCATATACGATTCGTGCACTTGCGAGTATAAATATCTAAAACATACTCGTTTTGGGTCCATCATCTGGGCTTGAAACTGCAACAGTCTCTGGGGTCTTCCTCTTCTGGTCACTAGGGTCTCTACCCCTACAAGATCTAGTAAAGGGAGGTCTCACCCTCCTTGTATCCCTTCTGGCCGCGTTCTCGCACCAGATCTTGTTCTCAACACCCTCGGCAATAAGGGCATTCTCCACTACCTGAGTATAAGTCGTCACTCCATGTAATGAAGTAATTTTAGCACCTTGGACTATCATAACATTTATCCCTCGAACAAATATCTCCTTTCTTATCACATCTGTTGGTACCAAGTCTGAAGCGAACTTGGCAAACCTGTCAAATTTCAGAGCGTACTCTGTAATAGTCATGGTGCCCTGCACCAGATTACTGAACTCGTCTGCCTTTGCAGCTCTGACTGCATCATTATAGTACTTCTCGTAAACAATTCTTTGAACTCTTCCCAGCTCTGAGTCTTCACATCTCTGGTCTGGGATACTACTTCCCACCAGATTCGAGTGTCCTTCCAAAACATAAATGTGGCATAGGCCACTATATCATTACCTGCTACCCCCCATAAAGTCCAGGATGGAAATGGTCATACCCATCCACTTCTGAGCTCCCAGTGGATCTGGCCCTCCCTCGAAGGTAGGAAGATGTTGCTTCCTGAAGCGCTCATAAAGAGGCTCCCACCTGTTCTCAACCCTTAGCTATTGCTGTAATACTGGTGCCACAACAAGTGGTACAATTGGTGCAACGTTCCTTACTAGAACCTGCTACTGTCTCAGTAGGTGGATCTCTTCTTCCTGCCTCTGTAATCTAGCTTGCATGTTAGCAAACACCTGTTGCCAGTTCTCAAGAGTTGGCTGAGGGTTCTGACCCTGGTCGTTGTCTCTGACCTGAATTCCAGCGTCGATTGGTTCATTTGATTGCCCTGGAAGCATACTTCAAAGTCTATCTGTAATCAATGACTCGGTACATCAGGCAAAAATTACGGTGCCCAGCACCACCCCATGGTTTAAGACCAAACGAATAAGCATACACATGCAATAACAATGCTAATAAGTAGTTCAATAGCTTTCACATACAGTAGTCATGCTAATAAGCAAGCTAGTTCATATTCATGCTCAATCAAGGTGCTAATAAGCACATCACTTATCATTCACACAACAATCAAATGGCAGATCCTATCAGTATAACTCATGCTTCCTAATTAAGCATGTAAATAATACATTCATATATCAAATAGGTAGGTAAACACAGATTCATATCAATAGTTACTAAACCCTGAGTCGAGCTTGTCTTTAGCGGCGAGTGTACATGCCCAGCTAATCTTCAGAAACCCTTAAACCTAAACCGCTCTGATACCAAGTTGTAATGTCCTCCTAATCCAAGACTGTTATGCTGTGTAATTAAATAGTGCTTAACTCGCTAAACGAGTCATTTGTACTTCAAAACGTGTAATTGAAACTAACCACAAGTTTAGGTACTAAAAATTTCGGTCAAAAGTCAACCATTTTATTAAAAGAGTTTGAGTGCAATACATGGGATCCCAATAAAGTTCAAAACTATTACAAACTCAAAATGAATATAAAAGCTGACCTAAGCGGCAAAATCAGGGTCCAACCCTAGTTCCAACTGATACTCTCGGAGCAGGCCACATATATAAACCCTGCCCCTGAAGCTCTCAAACTCATGGTTGGTCCAACTTTTCTTTTCCTTTACCTACACCATTTAAATTACCATTTTAATTACCATTATTTAATTATTAACTTAATATTTAATTATTTAATTATCTTATTATTTATTAAATTAATATTTTATTATTTAATTATCTTGTTATTTATTAACTTAATGTTTTATTATTTAATTATCTTATTATTTATTAAATTAATATTTTATTATTTAATTATCTTATTTCGAACTCCCGACCCCCGACCCCGACCCCGACCCCGACCCCGACTCCGACCTCGACCCCCGACATCCGACCCCAACCCCAACCCCGACCCTTGACCCCAAACCCCTAACTCCGACCTCGACCCACGACCCTTACCCTGACTCCCAACCCCCAGACCCTGAACCTCGACCCCGACCCCAGACCCCAAAACCCCAACCCCGACCCTAACCCATAAACCATGACCCCCAATGATTTTGTATCATTTTTTAAAATAATTATTTTTTTATCAATTAGTATTATAATGATTTCTCTTGACTCTACTGAAATTTGGACAGCATAACAACTGTATTCTAACCTATCCGAAAATTTCAAACCCTGCAATTAACACTAAAAAATTTCCAGAACAATTTACAATATACATATTAATAACAAATTTTTTTTCATAATACACCATAAACACATATCATTAACTAAATTCATACACTAATCTTTCATGTTCACATATTAAATACACATAGACCTAATATTTCTAAATACACAAATATCAAATACAAATATATACACTAAAATAAATGCATTCATATAGAAAGCTAATAAAATTTAACACATATACCCACAACAACATATATACATATATGAGATTCAAATGCACAAAGATAGAATATTTTTTAAACAAAACCTTGTATATATGAGAGATGTACACCCGAATGGAGACAGACAAATGGCGAGCTTCTATTTTCTCCTTCCACAAATAAAAACAAAAACCAAAATGAAATATGAAAATTATACACATATATACACACATATACACAATATATAAACAATATATAAACTTGCAATTAAAAAATAAACAAACAAACCTGGTGGTTGAAGTGGGTACCGTGGTGCACTGGTGGAGGTGATGGGGTGGGTAGGGTGGTGCGTTGTAAAGCCCTGGTTACTCCAAGATTGTTACTGTGAACTTTAAACAGTGCTTAACTCGCTAAACGAGTCATTTTGTTATAAATGTGCATCTAGGTGTCATTAATAGGCCAGGGTGAAAATCTTGGTCAAAAGGAATGAATATATTTTATTTAAAATATTAAATTGTACATGGGCCCATAAAGGTGTTTACAAAATTATTTACAATCCAAAATTGTCATTATAGTATAAAAATTACAACCCGCCGACCTAAGCGGCAAAAATAGGGTTAACCCCTAGTTCCTCTGCGAAGCACCTTGGCCGTGGTGGTCAAGCGGCCACATATGTACACATCGCCACCTAAGCTCTCCACTCAAGGCTGGGTGAGCTTTTCTTTCCATTTATCTGCACCACATAGCACCCGTGAGCCAATGCTCAGCAAGAAAACTTATTACTGCATGTATGTAATATCAATGAATGATTATGGTAATCATTCTGGGGCTTGCAGCCCTAATCAGATAGTGAGTCACTGTAACGCCCTGGATAGCCAAGGCCGTTACACTGTGTATTTATAAAGGTGCAGGACTTGCTAATCAAGTCAGCTAGTTAAAAACGTGTTTGCTAAAGTCATTAATGCGTTAGGGTTAAAAGGTTTTGGTCTCAAAAGATACTTTTCATATAATTAAACATTTTATACATGGGATCCCAAATGAGAGAGCATTTAAAAGTCTGCTTACAAAATTTCTAGTGTACAGACAACCACTAGCCATTCTAAAGGCAAAACAAATGTTTATGGTTCTCTTGTCCCTGTCTCCCCTCAGCCGTGGCGGCTGAGCAGCTGTTCATGTACATTCTGCTCCCAGAGCTCTCCAAATCAGGGCTGGTCAAGCTTGCCCTTGCCTTTACCTGCACCACGACGCACCCGTGAGCCAAGGCCCAGCAAGAAAGCGCAATATCATAACACAAGTACTGATAATAATCATAAACTCTTTAAGCATGTTTAAGCACTTAACAATCCCTAATAAACATATAACTCATTGATATAAGCATGAATTCACAAACTAACACTTAGCCATTCAACACATCGTATTCAACAATCAACCACAACAACCAGATTACAAAATAAATAGGGTCGACACCCTTAGGTCTCACCCTCTGTTTACCCCACTGACTCTGGCCCGCTTAAACCGAGCTCAGTGTATAATAAGCTGTCCTCAGCTACCAGTGGCCGAGCCGCGTCCTGTGCGCCAATGTAAACTTCAGCACTCTTATGCCATTTGTCTATTATTTACATGGCATAATACCATCCTCTATAAGGCATACAAAATAGGGAGACCTTAGTCCCATTATGAATCCATAGCCGGGTGTAGTTTTCTTACCTTTAATTTCCAAACGCTTCGATTACGAGAAATTCCCCTTGACCACGATCCGTCTCCCGAGCCCTAGCTTTTACCTAGTCACAACCAAGACAAGGGATTCCATTAATATTCGAATAAAGGTTTCTGGGTGAAGTTCTAGCTTCCGGGACATCGAATTCCACCAAGCACGGTGGTGGAATCGATCCCGAGCACCCTAGGTTAGGTTCCCGCGCTTAAAAACCTTCAAATAACCAAAAATGCCCTTAAGGGTCGCGACCCTAAAAACCTGCACCGTGCCCCCCCTAAAACAGAGGCTAGGCCTCTTTGATCACAGACATGCGCCGCGGCCCTGCCTTGTGGCGCCGCGACGCTTCTCTACCACAGAGCCTCCTTGGCTCTTCTTTGCTCCGCAGGGCCGCGACACTCTAGAAAAGAGCCGCGGCCCAACCCCTCGTGCCCAGAAAATCCACCATTTTTAACATCCCAACCTTGCTCAAAACCACCCCAAACCATCCTAATTCCAAAACCCATTGATCACAAAACTTCTAACATGATTCTAGCAACATAATCCAGCAAAAACCTAGCTTAGAAACTCATTAAAATCCCATTTCAATTTCTGAAACCCAGAAGCTTAAGAACATAAAAACCAGCCATGAAACACCAGAATTCAACCATTAGATCATAAATTTAAGCTTACCTCCACTGCAGAACCACTTCTCTAAGCAAATTCTGAGCTAACTCCCAAGCTTTCTGCCTTAATTCAACCTTGAAATTAAGAACCTAAGAACCCTTAGATTTCAGCACAAACTCCTCATAATCAATTGATCAAAATGAAATTCAGTGCTTACCTTAGTTTCTAGTTAATTCCCTAGCTTCCACTGAGTTAATCCTCCAATTCCTCAGCTCAAACCTCTGAATTCCCAGCCAAAACCCCTTAGTTTTCAGTGATTTCCTTGGGAGAGAAGAAGAGAGGAGGAGAGAGAAAGGAAAGGGTTGGTTCCTTGAGTTTGCACTGTTTTTCTAAGTTTTGTCTATCTATCCTCAAGCAATTAAACCAATCCCGAGGCTCGAGGTATCAGAAATGTCTTCGAGGGAAAAATGGTAAAATTCCCCAATATTCCCACCTAAACTTCCTAACCTCAAATATATCTCCAATTATTTATTTCCATGACCTGATAATCCAAATAATCATCTAGTACCCGAAATACCCCCCTGACTTGCCCCAAGTCAAATATTAGGCCCCGTTGTGACTTTCCTGCTAACTAGCTCCCTAGGATCGCCTCAAGTCGCATGCTGCAGATTTACCCACATAATAATGTGGTTCTCAAAACTATAACATATAATCATACAAGCATGCTTATCATAAAATCATGCATTAAACTAATAAATTCATGCACAAACCAATTATGCCCTCCCGACACACTAATCAAGGCCCTTAAGCCAAATGAGTGATTTTGGGTTGTTACAACTATCCCCTCCTACTGAGAATTTCATCCTCGAAATTTACCTGAATAGCTCCGGATATTGATCCCGCATCACTGTCTCTAGTTCCTAGGTCGCTTCCTCGACCTTGCTATTCCTCCACAACACTTTATCTAACAGAATCATCTTATTCCGTAGAACTTTATCCTTCTGATCTAAAATCTGAACCGGTCGCTCCTCATAGGAAAAATCTGCCTGCAATTCAGTACATGCGTTGTATCTGAAACATACTTCCGCAACATAGAAACATGAAATACATCATGAACTCCTGACAATGACGGTGGCAAGGCCAACCTATAAGCCACCTGTCCAATCCTTTCTAGAATCTCGAAAGGTCCAACAAACCGAGGGCTCAACTTGCCCTTTACTCCAAATATCCTTACCCCTCGCAGAGGTGAAAGTCGCAGAAACACGTGGTCCCCAACCTAGAATTCCACATCCCTACACTTGGGATCAGTGTAACTTTTCTGTCTACTCCGTGAAGCAAGCATTTTGGCTTGAATCTTTTCAATAACTTCACTTGTCTTCTGAACCATGTCTGGCCCCAAATATTTTCTCTCACCCATCTCATCCCAATGAATGGGCGACCTACACTTCCTTCCATATAGCATCTCATAAGGAGCCACTCCAATCGTGGACTGATAACTGTTGTTATACGAAAATTCGATCAACGGGAGATACTTACTCCAAGATCCCTCGAAATCAATCACACATGCCCTAAGCATATCCTCCAACACTTGAATCGTTCTCTCAGACTGTCCATCAGTCTGAGGATGAAAGGCTGTGCTAAACTTCAACTGAGTCCCCATAGCTCTCTGCAGAGCTCCCCAGAACTTGGAGGTAAAGATAGGGTCTTGATCAGATACAATAGACCTAGGAACCCCATGGAGATGAACTATCTCCCTCACATACAACTCTGCATACTGTTCCACTGTGTAAGTTGATTTCACTGGCAGAAAATGAGCTGACTTGGTGTATCTGTCCACTATTACCCACATCTAGTCACAAAGTCCCACAGTCTTGGGTAGACCTCCCACAAAATCCATCGTAATGTCTTCCCACTTCCACTCAGGAATACCCAAAGGCTGAAGCAACCCTGCTGGTCGCTGATGCTCAGCTTTCACCTGTTGACATGTCAAACATCTGGCCACATACTCTACCACATCCTTCTTCATCCCGGGGCACCAGTATAATGTCCGTAGATCCTGATACATCTTCGTGGTACCCGGATGAAGCGAGTATGGCGTAGTGTGAGACTCATCTAGTGTCTCTCATCTGATCTCTTCATCTGCCGGAACACAAATCCGCCCCTGATATCGAAGCATACTAGCCTCAGAAACAAAATAATCCTTAGCTACCCCCACTAAGACATTCTATCGTACTCCTGTAGCTGTGCGTTTACCAATTGACCCTCCTTGATTCTCTTTAACAAGGTCCACTGCAAGGTAATATTGGCTAACCAGCCTACCACCAACTCTATCCTCACCCTGGTCATCTTATCGGCTAACTCTCTGGAGATCTGAACAGAACTAAATAACTGGCCCGAGCCCCTCTGGCTCAATGCATCTGCCACAACATTGGCTTTCCCTGGGTGGTAAAGAATGTCACAATCATAATCCTTAACCAACTCCAACCAATGCCTTTGCCTCATGTTCAGATCCTTCTGGGTGAAGAAATACTTCAAACTCTTATGGTCAGTGTATATCTCGCACTTCTCCCCATACAGATAATGCCGCCAAACCTTCAGTGCAAATACCACTGTTGCCAGCTCCAAATCATGGGTAGGATACTGCTGTTCATACTCCTTCAGCTGTCGCGATGCATAAGCTATAACCTTCTCATTCTGCATCAACACACAGCCCAAACCCATCCTCGATGCATCATAGTATACTACAAACTTTCCTTCTTCCGAAGGAAGACTCAGAACAGGTGCAGTAACAAGTCGTTGCTTCAATTCCTAGAAACTGTGCTTGCACTTCTTTGACCAAACAAACTTCTGATTCTTTCGTGTCAAATCTGTCATCGGTGAAGCAATCTTCAAGAATCCTTCTACGAACCGCTTGTAATAACCTGCTAACCTGAGGAAACTCCGCACCTCTGAGGCATTCCCCTGTCTTCACTGCTGGGCAGTCCTTCTTGAGATGCCCCACAGTTCCACACACAAAGCAAGCCTTGGCCCGACATTCGCCATGATGGCGTCTTCTACACCTCGGGCACTCCGGATAGGTTCGCCACGCCTCGCTGCCACCCTGATGGCCACCCTGACCACCCTGACCCCTCCTATTAGGACCAGCAGCGGTCGAAGTGTCAGGGGTCTTTCTCTTAAAATCACTGGGGCCTCCGCCCCTACTTGATCTAGAATAAGGAGGCACCACTCTACGACCCTCGTGCCTCACTGCACTTTCCTTCTAAATCTTGTTCTCCGCTTCCTCCGCGGTAAGAGCTTTCTCAACGGCCTGAGCATAAGTTATTCCCCCGGGTACCATTGTGATTCTAACATCCCAGGCTATCATATCATTAAGCCCTCGAATAAACCTGTCTTGCCTAGCTTCATCTATAGGCACAAGGTCTAGTGCAAATTTCACGAGTCTGTCAAACTTCAGGGCATACTCAGTAACTGTCATGTTGCCCTACACCAAACCCACAAACTCATTAAATTTTGCTGCCCAGATGGCAACATTGTAGTATTTCTGGCTGAACAAGTCTTTAAATCCTTCCCAACTCAAAGCAGTGACGTCCCTGGTCTGTGAGGCCACTTCCCACTAGATGCGGGCGTCCTCTCTTAACATATATGTGGCACAGGCCACTCTGTCATGTCCCTCTATCCTCATAAAATCCAGAATAACAGTAATCATAGTCAACCATTGCTCGGCCTTCAGTGGATCAGGTCTCCCTTAAAGATTGGGGGCTGCTGCTTTCTGAACCGCTCATATAACGGCTCCCACCTGTTCCCAACCTCTCCTGGCTGTACAACTGGTACCACTGCAGGTGGTACAATAAGGGAAACACTCCTTGATGTAGCCTGCTGTAACACCCTGGTTACCCCAGAACAGTTACGGTGAACGGTGAACCATAAATTTAACTTGCTACCCAAGTTCTTTGGTTAAAAATGTGCTTCTAGGTATTATTAACAGACTAAGGTGGAAAACCAATAAAAAAGAAAGGATATATTTTATTTAATACATAAAACTGTTCATGGGCCCATAAAAAACATTTACAAGTTATTTACAACTCAAAATGGTCATTACTGTTTCAAATTTACAACCCGCCGACCTAAGCGGCAAAAATAGGGTAAACCCCCTAGTTCCTCTGAGAACTCCTTGGCCGTGGTGGTCAAGCGGCCGCATATGTACACAACACCACCTAAGCTCTCCACTCAAGGCTGGGTGAGCTTTTCTTTCCCTTTACCTGCACCACATAGCACCCATGAGCCAAAGCCCAGCAAGAAAACACAATACAGCAAAAATGTAATAGCAAATGATGATCATAATAATCATACAGAACTTATAGCTCTGAAAAGATGGGTGAATATCACTTGAGGTTCTGGTAAACCATACTGAGTGACTAACAAGCAAGTCACTTGCTCAAACAAATAAGAGACTGATGGTTAAGTCTCTAACTTAACAGATGAGTGACTGATGGGTAAGTCACTAGCTTAACAGATGAGAGACTGATGGGTAAGTCTCACGGGCTCAACACTCACAGCCATGTGACTAAATAGTCACTGTGGCTCTAAGTGACTAGCCTTTGGCTAGACAAGCGCTTATAGTATTCATCGAACTTGAGGTCGGTCCGGCATTAATGCTCTTTTGAGTCATTCAATGCAGATGTCGATTAGAACTAATCTTTATTGGCTTACGTTGAACACGCTAAGGCCGTTCCTGACTTATGAGTTAGCACTGTGTGACCAGTGCACAGTACCACTGTCGAACTTGACTAATGAGTCACAGCTTCACAGTTGATACCGACACCTTTGCCAATTCTGACTAATTAGTCAGTACCATGCACAAGTGAGCAAGATTTGCTAAGCATTCAATAATAAATCTATGTACACATTTACACATTCAACATGCCTCATGAACAACCATGCATGTCACATATGGGGTGCAGTTCTTTTACCTCTGGTTCGAGCGAAAAATAAAACAAGAACGACTCCTGTGAACGATCGACCTTTTGATTCCTTAGCAGTTACCTAATCACAACCAATTATAACCTCCATTAATGAAAATCAACAATGAAAGGGTCTTAACCTAAACCCCACTCTCGGGACCTCGAAACATGCCCACACGGTGAGTAGATTCGATCCCGGGTCTTAAGGATTGAAACCCCGAGCCAAAAACCCTTAAAAACACACAAAACAGGATTATGGAGGAACAAAGTAGTGCTACAACGCTTCTCAATAGTGCCCCAGCTCACTCAGAACCCCAAACCGCCCAACAAAACACTGGGTAGCTCTACAATGCCCTCTGGTGGGCGCTGTAGCGCTACACCCAACCAGGTTCTTCCTTGAAACCTCTTCCTTCGACTCCTTTAATTACAACTTGATTCCAATGCTTCCAAACCTCATTTTTGGTGCCAAATGAACCCAAAAACCATCCTCACATACCCTAAGCATCACAACCACAAGAACCCTAGCCAAAACTCCCAACAAAACCAATCATCCAACCTAGAAATCTCAACTGAAAACCAAAACTAAAACAGAGAAAAACAGGGATTTTAATGGCTAGAAACTTACCTCAAGCTTAGATTATGATGCTCTTCAATGGTGGAACACACTCCCAAGCTCTCAAGACTTACTTCCCAAGCTTGAATCCTCAAGTTAGGCTCAAAAATCTAAAGAAAACAGGTACGAGAGAAGCTCTTAAAGTTGCTCTGTTTTCTCTTCTTTCTACAGCCTTTAATGGCTTTAATCTATCCTAGGGGTGAAAAGACCAAAATACCCCTAGGCCAAATAAGGATTTCTAAAGGCTCCCAAGGGCAAAATTGACATTTTCCACCTATTCCGTTAATCATAATTAACACTCTCCAATTCCCGCTATTCTCAATATTCTCAAACACCAATAATTCATATCCCGTTACCCTTTAATTCGCGGCAGCGCTCTAATCATTAAAATCACCCCGAGACTCACCCTGAGCCCCGAACTTAAACCTGAGCCCCGAACTTAAACCTGTTATGACTAAACCGCTAATTAATATTCAAACATTGTCTCATGCCGAATACCTCGAAAAAATCCACATTATAATGTGGTCTCAACAATAGGTCACCGACATGCATACAAATATAAAATTACGCCCTCAATGGGCCAAATTTCCAAAACACCCTTGTAATGAAATGTGGACCCTCATGCATGCATTTAACATCATATTATAATATAATTCACATAAACATGCATATTATCAGTTAATGGCATAATTAAACAGTTATGGCCCTCCCAGCCTACTAATCCATCCATTAAACTGCATTAGGGATTTTGGGGCATTACACCTGCTGTCGCAGTAGACGAATCTGTTCATCTTGGCTCTGTAATCGCGCTTGCATATCTGCCATAAGTTGCTGCCATTTCTTAGGGACTGGCGGAGGAATCTGGCCCTGGTCATCACCTCCGGTCCCAGACCTAGTGCCGGCTAGTCGCGTAGATTTTCTTGGACGCATTGCTATCCAAGTCAATCTGTAATCAACGACTCGGTAATCAGACCATGATGACAGGGTAAAAGCTTCTCCAAAATCCACAAAAGGAACATAACCAATCACAAACAATCAAGATATAAGCATTTATTCACATGCACCAGAATTGCTAATAAGCATGCCCCAACATTTCCACACAACAACTAAGATATAAATACCCATCCATACAAAATATATAGTTAATCATTCAAATATTCATTTACATGCATGGCAATGCTAATAAGCATGCCTCCATATCTTCACACAGTAGTCAAGGGCCAGGCCCTATCAGTATCTCATGCTTCCTATTAATTCAATAAATAACAACATTCATAAGTCATTTCAAGCATGCAAGCATATAAACACAAATGCACATTACCAAACCCTGAATCGAGCTTGTCTCTAGCAACGAATGTACATGTCCAGCCGATCTTCAGGAACCCTTAAACCTAGGATGCTCTGATACCAAGTTATAATGCCCTGGATAGCCAAGACCGTTACACTGTGTATTTATAAAGGCCCAGGACTTGCTAATCAAGTCAACTAGTTAAAAACGTGTTTGCTAAAGTCATTAATGCGCTAGGGTTAAAAGGTTTTGGTCTCAAAAGATACTTTTCATATAATTAAACATTTTATACATGGGATCCCAAAAAAGACAGCATTTAAAAGTCTGTTTACAAAATTTCTAGTGTACAGACAACCACTAGCCATTCTAAAGGCAAAACAGATGTTTATGGTTCTCCTATCCCTGTCTCCCCTCAACCGTGGCGGCTGAGCAGCTGTTCATGTACATTCTGCTCCCAGAGCTCTCCAAATCAGTGCTGGTCAAGCTTGCCCTTGCCTTTACCTGCACCACGAAGCACCCGTGAGCCAAGGCCTAGCAAGAAAGTGCAATATCATAACACAAGTACTGATAATAATCATAAACTCTTTAAGCATGTTTAAGCACTTAATAATCCCTAATAAACATATAACTCATTGATATAAGCATGAATTCACAAACTAACACTTAGCCATTCAGCACATTGTATTCAACAATCAACCACAACAACCAGATTACACAATAAATAGGGTCGACACCCTTAGGTCGCACCCTCTGTTTACCCCACTGACTTCGACTCGCTTAAACCGAGCTCAGTGTATAATAAGCTGTCCTCAGCTACCAGTGGCCGAGCCGCGCCGCGCCCTGTGCGCCAATGTAAACTTTGGCACTCTTAGGCCATTTGTCTACTATTTACATGGCATAATACCATCCTCTATAAGGCATAAAAAAACAGGGAACCCTTAGTCCCATTATGAATTCACAGCCGGGTGCAGTTTTCTTACCTTTCATTTCCAAATGCTTCGATTACGAGAAATACCCCTTGAGCACGATCCGTCTCCCGAGCACTAGCTTTTACCTAGTCACAACCAAGATAAGGGATTCCATTAATATTCGAATAAAGGTTTCTGGGTGAAGTTCTAGCTTCCGGGACATTGAATTCCACCAAGCACGGTGGTGGAATTGATCCCAACCACCCTAGGTTAGGTTCCCGCGCTTAAAAACCTTCAAATAACAAAAAATACCCTTAAGGGCCGCGACCCTAAAATCCTGCACCGCGTCCCCCCCCTAAAACAGAGGCTAGGCCTCTCTGATCACAGACACGCACCACGGCCCTGCCCTGTGGCACCGCGGCGCTTCCCTACCACATATCCTCCTTGGCTCTTCCTTAATCCGCAGGGCCGCGGCACTCTAGAACAGAGCCGCGGCCCAGCCCCTCGTGCCCAGAAAATCTACCATTTTTAACATCCCAACCTTGCTCAAAACAACCCCAAACCATCCTAATTCCAAAACCCATTGATCACAAAATATCTAACATGATTCTAGCAACATAATCCAGCAAAAACCTAGCTTAGAAACTCATTAAAATCCCATTTTAATTTCTGAAACCCAGAAGCTTAAGAACATAAAAATCAGCCATGAAACACCATAATTCAACCATTAGATCATAAATTCAAGCTTACCTCCACTGCAGAACCACTTCTTTAAGCAAATTCTGAGCTAACTCCCAAGCTTTCTGCCTTAATTCAACCTTGAAATTAAGAACCTAAGAACCCTTAGATTTCAGCCCAAAAACCTCATAATCAACTGATCAAAATGAAATTCAGTGCTTACCTTAGTTTCTAGTTTGATTCCCTAGCTTCCACTGAGTTAATCCTCCAATTACTCAGCTCAAACCTCTGAATTCCCAGCCAAAACCCCTTAGTTTTCAGTGATTTCCTTGGGAGAGAAGAAGAGAGGAGGAGAGAGAAAGGAAATGGTTGGTTCCTTGAGTTTCCACTATTTTTCTAAGTTTTATCTATCTATCCTCAAGCAATTAAACCAATCCCGAGGCTCGGGGTACCGGAAATGAACAATCCGAATTTGCTAATAGGGCTTAGGGCCTTGATTAGCGTGCCTGGAGGGCATTAAATGATTTAATATGTTAATATGTGAATTTATGTGAATATGTGATAAAGATGCATGTTTAGCTGAATTAAATATGCATGTGGGCCCCGTTTGGACGTTAGGGGTATGTTTGAGATTTTAGCCCGTTGAGGGCGTAAATGTGATAAATACGATATGCATGTGATATATTTCTGTGTAGCACGACCCGAGACAGTCCTGGGGAGCGGTTAGCCAAAAAGTCACAACGGGGTTGAGAATCTGACTCAGGGCGAGTCGAGGGTTATCTTGGGTGTTAGATGTATTATGGGGTTATCGGGTTATGGAAATAAATATTTGGAGATATATTTGAGGATAGAATGTCTAGAAGGGAATATTGAGGAAATTTACCATTTTGCCCTCGGGGACGTTTCCGGTACCCCGAACTTTGAGGTAACCCTATAGATTTAAGTTAAATAAAACAAAATAAAGGAACTGTTGGGAAACTTGGAGAAACCAACCTTAGACTCTATCATACTCTCTCTTTACTCTCAAAGCTGCACTAAGGGGAAATCTCGAGGAAGGGAGATAGGAAATTCAGAGTTTCAAGTTGGGGCTTTGGAGAATTGTAGCTTGGAATCTAGAGGATTGGCTCAGAAGTATAATCTAGCAAAGGTAAGTTCCTAATATGTTGAAATATGTCAATTTATCAGCTAGTTTTAAGGTTTAATATCTGAGTTTGCATGTTAGCTAAGTTTGAAATTTGTTCTTGAATGCTTGGCTGAGTTTGGGGCTAGAATTTGTTGGGTTTTGATGATAATACTGTGCTAGAACCTTTGTGGTGATAATCTGGAATTGCTAGTTTAGTTTTGGGTGAATTAGTTTAAAGAAAATGCAGGAAAAGGATGGAGATTTATGGGTTTAGAGGTGAGGGCCGCGGCCCTTGTGCGTGCGCGGCCATGGGAGGCCATGGTGTTGGATGCGCGCCGCGACGCTTGGCCAAGTGCGCCACGGCCCGTGCGTGCTTTAGGGGGGTGCTAGCCTTTGTTTTGAGGCTTGCCGTGATGCTTGTGTGTAGTGCCGCGACTCTTAGTGCCGGTTTGTGTTTTTAAGTGTGTTTAGGCTTGGGAACTCAAAGGTTAAGGCTCGGGATGGATTTTATCACCCGGATTGATAGAATTCAAGGTTCCGGAGATTAGAGATATGGCTCAAAGTTATTTAGTGGATTAGAACTTGATGGATGAATATTGTTAATGTGTTGTGACTAGGGTTTCGACAAGGCTCAAGTTAGAGGACTGTGCTCGGGATATCGGTGCTCGGAAAACTCGGGACGCAGGTAAGAAAACCCCTGTTCTCATAGAGCTTGTATGCAAGGCTGAGCCCAATATGTCTGAATTGCAGGGCATATCCCTTTGGTTGAATTTGTTAGTGTTCAGTATTTGTTTGTTATGCTATGAATGCTATTGTGTAAATGTTCGGCAAGAGCTGGGAACGGCGTAGGCTGAGGTCGGCAGGGGTCAGGAACGGAAAAGGGTCGGGAATGACGTTGGGCAAGTTGAGTGCAAGGCTGAGTATGGCAAGGGGCTAGGATCAGCATTGAGCACGTGGGGTGAGAGTTTCCATGGCGAGACCCTAAAGGATACCTAGGATATCCTCACTGTGTGGACTGCGAACCCAGGGCCTGGTAAAGCGTCTGGGACGGCTTGGCCGTATGTGTTTAGCCTATTGATGGCCTGTTCATATGCTATGTGTTTGTTTTGCATATGTTATCTGTTTGTGGGTTTTCTTGCCGGGCTTCGACTCACGGGTGCTCTATGGTGCAGGTAAGGGCAAGGAGAAAGCCAACCAACCATGAGTGTAGCAAGCATGAAGTGATGTGTACATTTTTGGCCTGCCTGGCTGCAATAGCCAGTGGATCTTGGGAGATGATTGTAATAAAACCTAGATTTTGTCGTTTAGCCGACTTGGTTGTACTTACGTGCTGTAAATATTTCTAAATAGTATTTTGGGATCCCAAGTGTTAAACTTTTATGATTTTCAATGAAATAGAGTTATATTTAAGGTTTCTACTTTGCTTATGATTTAATTACACTTTTGCTTTAAAAGCCTCGATTAGCAAGTGATTGCACGATTTTAAACTCACTTAATAACGACTCTAAGGTAGTAGGGCGTTACAGGAAACGTCCCCGAGGGCAAAATGGTAAAATTCCCCAATATTCCCGCCTAAACTTCCTAACCTCAAATATATCTCCAATTATTTATTTCCATGACCTGATAACCCAAATAATCATCTAGTACCCGAAATACCCCATTGACTTTCCCCAAGTCAAATATTAGGCCCCGTTGTGACTTTCCTGCTAACTAACTCCCTAGGATCGCCTCAAGTCGCATGCTGCAGATTTACCCACATAATAATGTGGTTGTCACAAATATAACATATAATCATACAAGCATGCTTATCATAAAATCATGCATTAAACTAATAAATTCACGCACAAACCAATTATGCCCTCCCGGCACCCTAATCAAGGCCCTTAAGCCAAATTAGTGATTTTGGGCCGTTATAGTCACACTCTCGGGCTCCGCACCCTAATCAGATGGGTGACTAATGAGTCACACTCTTGGTAGATGACTAATAAGTCTATCTCTGGATAGATGACTAATAAGTTTATCTCTAGGGATCTTCTCCCTGAATAGATGACTATTAAGTCTATCTCTGGGGCTCTGCACCCTAAGCCATGTGATGTTTCAGTCACCTGAGCTTTTTTTGTCCATGGCTCTACGTAACTAGCCTTTAGACTAAACAAGCGCTTTTAGTTTTCTTCGACCTTGGGGTCGGTCAAGCATTTCATGCTCATATTGATTAGTTCTAATCATTTCGGCCTGTGTTAAACACATTAATGTCGTTCTTAACTCTTAAGCCAATACCATACGACCAACGCTCAGTATCACCGCTGAACTTGACTGATAAGTCACAACTTCACGATCAATACTAAACACCATTGTCGTTCCCTGACTAATAAGTCAGTGCCATACACAGATAAGCAAAACTGCTATGCATTTACTATGCAATCAATGTCCATATATAGAGCACTCAACATGCCTCATCAATAACTATGCATATGACATACTGGGTGCAGTTTTCTTACCTCTAGTTCAAGCGTGAAATAATAAAAGAACGACCTTTAAGAACGATCGGTCCTTAAGTTCCTTAGCGGTCACCTAGTCATAACCAAATATGAAATCCCATCAATAAAAATAAATAATAAATGGTTCATGGTCTAAACCCCGCTCCTGGGGCCTCGAATCATACTAAAATGGTTAGTAGATTCAATCCTGAGCCTTAGGAAATGAAAACCCGTGCTTAAAACCCTTAAAAACCCCTCCTGGCACAAAAGAAAGGGGCGGGCCGCGACTTGACCTAGTGGGTCGTGGCGTGCCCCCAAGATAGAGAGCCTCTGTCTGGGGTACCAGGGGCGGGCCGCGACTTGACCTAGTGGGCCGCGGCGCACCTGCTAGAGAGAGCCCAGGGGAGGCTCTGGCTTGGGTCTAGGTCGAGTCTTGCATGAACTCAGTTACGACTTGACCTAGCGAACCCAGCTCCCCTGCCCATTTCTCAATTCAAAACAACTCAAACCTTCATCAATTAAATCCCAAAATCACACCCCAAGCATCAACACAATATATACACTAATTTAACAAAAAATCCTAAGCTTTAAACCACCCAAAACAACAACACATATCCAAATCCATGACCAAAACCTCAAACTAAAGAACTAACCTTAAAACATACCAAAACCAGAAACTATGGCTGGAATCTTACCTTAAACACAGGTTTGAATCCCCTTCAATGGCTGATCACTAGCCTAAACCCTCAAGCTTTAATTCCCTAGCTTGAATCCTCAATCTTGCTTCAAAATTCCAACCAAGAGGAAGAAGAAGAAATGATCGTGGAAGAGGAAGAGAGCTACTCTATTTTGGCTGCCTAAACCTTCTACAACTAGCCATCTAAGTCTATCCCCTGGTCAAAAGACCAAAACGCCCCTAGGGTCAATTAATTATTTTCAAGGCTAGCAAGGGTAAAACTGTCATTTCCCACTAATCCCGTTAATTATAATTAACGTCCTTCAATTCCCGTTATTCCCAATATTCTCAAATAATAATTAAATCAGAAGATATTATTGGTTAATTTCTGTATATTATTCTAATACAGAAAACATGTATATATTGAGTACAAATATCCCTATAAAAGAGGGAAAAAATAATTACAATAAATAAGAGAATAAACCTATTAACTACTCTCCTAATATTACAGAATAATATACCATATAATAAATAAAATATCAACTATACAGCTTCACAAGAATTATTCCCAAATATAGAAAATATTTTCCTACACTCCCCCTCAAGCTGGTTGAAAAATGTTCTCCATGGCCAGCTTGCTAGTTAGAAAATCAAACTGTCTTTTACACAATCCTTTTGTAAAGATATCTACCACTTGTTCTTCAGTAGGGATATAGGACATGCTCACTTGGCACTTCTCAATCTTTTCCTTGATAAAGTGCTTGTCAACTTCAACATGCTTAGTACGATCGTGAAGCACTGGATTATGAGCAATGGCAATTGCTGACTTATTGTCACAGTACAACTTCATAGGAGATGCCTGTGATGATTTTAATTCTTCAAGTAATCTTTTTATCCATATAACTTCACACATGCCATGAGCAACAACCCTATATTCAACTTCTGCACTACTTCTAGCCACCACATTCTGTTTCTTACTACGCCAAGTAACTAAATTACCACCAACGAAAGAACAATAGAGGCAGATCTCCTATCTACTATACTGCTAGCCCAATCAGCATCTGTATAGACTTCAATTTCCAAATGCCCTCGAGATTTGAACAAGAGGCCTTTTCCAGGTGTTCCCTTTAGATACCTTAGAATTCTGTAAACTGCATCAAAGTTCTTAGAACCTGGTGAATGCATGAACTGACTTACCATACTTACAAAAAAGGCTATGTCTGGCCGTGTATGTGATAGATAAATCAGCCTACCAACTAGTCTTTGATAAAGCTCACGATCCTTCATATTCTTCAAGTCTACATGCTGTAATTTAACATTAGGTTCACTTGGTGTTTCAGTAGGCTTACAACCCATCATTCTTGTCTCATTGAGTAGATCAAGCACATACTTACGTTGACTTACAAATATACCTTCTTTGGATCTTGCAAATTCCATTCCAAGAAAGTATTTCAAAGTGCCCAAATCTTTGATTTCGAATTCTTCACCAAGTCTTCCTTTCATATTTTTCAGTTAAATAGAATCATCCCTAGTTAGCACAATCTCATCCACATACACAATTAGAATCGCTGCTTTACCCTCTTCTGAATGTTTGTAGAACATTGTGTGATCTGCTTGACTTTGAGTGTACCCATAACGCTTTAACACCGTACCAAATTGCTCAAACCAGGCTCTAGGGGACTGTTTGAGTCTGTATAAAGACTTTTTTAACTTGCAAACTTTTTCTGCTCCAAAGTGGCCTTCGAAACCTGGAGGAAGATTCATAAACACTTCTTCTTCTAGATCTCCATTAAGAAAATAATTTTTTTTATGTCTAATTGGTGTAAGGGCCAATTAGAATTAACTGCTAGAGACAACAACACACGAATAGAGTTAATTTTAGCAACATGAGCAAAAGTTTCTTGGTAATCTATTCCATAGGTTTGAGTGTATCCCTTAGCCACAAGTCGAGCTTTGTACCTCTCAACACTTCCATCAGCTTTGTTTTTTATTGTGAATACCCATTTACATCCTAGGGTTTTTTTTCCTTAGGTAACTCCACAATTTCCCAAGTACCATTATTTTTTAGAGCATTCATTTCCTCAAACACTGCTAGCCTCCAATTCGGTTCATCCAGAGCTTCCTGAACATTCCTAGGCACAACCAGTTTTGAAAGTTTAATGGTAAAGACTTTATAGGGTTCAGATAAGTGATTATAGGATATATATTTAGCCATGGTGTAACGCCCTGGTTACCCCAAGACCGTTACGGTGAACATTGAACCATGAATTTAACTCGCTACCTGAGTTCTTTGGTTAAAAACGTGCTTCTAGGTGTTATTAACAGATTAAGGTGAAAAACCAATCAAAAGGGAATGATATATTTTATTTAAAACATAAAACTGTTCATGGGCCCATAAAAATGTTTACAAGTTGTTTACAATGCAAAATGGTCACTACTGTGTAAAATTTACAACCCGCTGATCTAAGCGGCGAAAATAGGGTAAACCCTCTAGTACCCCTGAGAACTCCTTGGCCGTGGTGGTCAAGCGGCCGCATATGTACACAACACCACCTAAGCTCTCCACTCAAGGTTGGGTGAGCTTTTCTTTCCCTTTACCTCCACCACATAGCACCCATGAGCCAAAGCCCAGCAAGAAAACACAATAATGCAAGCATATAATATCAAATGATGATCATGATAATCATACAGAGCTTATAGCTCTGAACAGATGAGTGAATATAACTTTGTGGTTACATTAACCATGAAAGAGCTTATAGCTCTTAATCAGATGAGTGATTTAACACTTGAGGTTCTGGTAAACCATAATGAGTGACTGACAAGCAAGCCATTACCTTAAACAAATGAGTGACTGATGGGTAAGTTACTAGCTTTAACAGATGAGTGACTGATGGGTAAGTCACTAGCTTTAACAGATGAGTGACTGATGGGTAAGTCACTACGGGGCTCGACACCCACAGCCATGTGACTAAATAGTCACTGTGGCTCTAAGTAACTAGCCTTTGGCTAGACAAGCACTTAAAGTATTCATCGAACTTGAGGTCGGTCCGACATTAACACTCTTCTGAGTCATTTAATGCAGATGTCGATTAGATCTAATCTTTGTTGGCTTGCGTTGAACATGCTAAGGTCGTTCCTGACTTATGAGTCAGCACTGTGTGACCAGTGCCCAATACCACTGTCGAACTTGACTAATGAGTCACAGCTTCACAGTTGATACTGACACCTTTGCCAATTCTGACTATTCAGTCAGTGCCATACATAAGTGAGCAAGATTTGCTAAGCATTCAATATTCAATCTATGTCCACATTTAAACATTCAACATGCCTCATTAATAACCATGCATGTTACATATGGGGTGCAATTTTCTTACCTCTGATTCAAGCGAGAATTAGTATAAGAACGACCCTTGAGAACGATCAACCTTTAAGTTCCTTAGCGGTCACCTAGTCAAAACCAAATATGGGATTCCATCAATAAAATGAATAATAAAGGTTCTCGAACCAAGACTTAGCCTCCAGGACATTGAATCCCACTAATCCGGGTAGTAGGAACGATCCCGAGGCCTAAGATTGAGTTCCCATGATCAAAACACCCATTTGGCCTCAAAAACCCTCATGAGCTGCGGCCCCAAAATCTTGAGCCGCGGCCCCCAGCCAAACCAGGAGCTAGCGCCGCGACACCCCTTACCTAGTGCCACGGCCCCCATCACGCACAACCTCCACCTCCTTTAGCATCGAGCTTGGGTCGCGGCGCCCAAGAACAGGGCCGCGGCCCCCACCTGGGAACCAACCATAACTCAGTTTTTCCACATTCTAAACCTTCCAAAAACATACCTAAACATCTCCAAATCCAAAAATCAAAGTTCCCAAACATCCCAATGATCCAAAATCATAAATCCCAAGGCTCAAACGAATCAAAAACTCATCGATACACAAAATCCAAATCAAAGCTTAGAAACTCTAAAACTCAAAACTTAAAGCTTGAATTACCTTTAATTGGGTGGTTTCTCGTTAAATCCTTCGGTCAAGAAGCTTCTAATTTTTCCTAGGATCTCTATGCCTCCTCGCTTGATTCCGACTCCTAGAACTCAAGATTTCTTCGAAATTTCCACGAATGGTCACAAAGGTTAACGGGAGAGAGAGAAAAAGTGTTTTTAACGTACGGTTCTTTCTGTCAGACTACTTCAGGCATAAGTAACCTCAAATAAAACCTAATGCTCAGGGTCCCAAAAACACCCCTGGGGACAAAACAGTCAAATCTCCCACAATTTCCTCTTGATCTCAATAAGTCCCAATATATCATCAAATAAACATTCTCATTATCCAATATCCCAATAATTGACCCCGTTATGACAAAACCGCTAATTTGCAACATAAGACCATCTCATGCCGAATAGCTCGAATATATCCCCATAATAACGGGATCTCATCCATAAATCACAATATGCACCAAAATACACAAATATGCCATCAACGGGCCAAATTACCAAAATGCCCTCATAATCAAATGTGGAACGAAATGCATGCATTTAACATCATATTATAATATAATTCACATAAACATGCATATAATCATTTAATGGCATAATTAAAAAATTATGGCCCTCCTGGCCTACTAATCCAGCCATTAAACCGCATTAGGGATTTTAGGGCATTACAACTATCCCTTCCTTACAGAAATTTCATCCTCGAAATTTACCTGAACAGCTCGGGATACTAACTCTGCATATCTGGCTCCCAGGTCACTTCCTCGACCTTGCTGTTCCTCCACAATAACTTAACCAAATGTATCGTCTTATTCCTGACGACCTTGTCCATTGTGTCAAGTATCTGGACTGGCTGCTCCTCAAAGGAGAGATCTGCCTCAAGCTCCAGATCTTCATAGCTCAAAATATGAGTCACATCATATACATATCTCCGAAGAGCTAAAACGTGAAACACGTTATGCATGGCTGACAATGCCGGTGGCAAGGCCAACCTGTAAGCCACCTGACCAATCCTTTCTAGGATCTCAAATGGACCTACGAACCTAGGGCTCAACTTACCTTTCTTCCCAAACCTTCTCACCCCTTTCCATGGCGAGACTCTAAGGAAGACATAGTCTCCCACTTAGAACTCTACGTTCCTGCGCTTGACATCTGCATAAGTTTTTTGCCTACTTTGAGAAGCGAGCATCCGAGCTCTAATCTTCTCAATGGCCTCACTGGTCCTCTGAACTGCCTCAGGACCCAAGTATCTCCTTTCACCTGTCTCATCCCAATGAATGGGAGATCTGCACTTCCTACCATACAACATCTCATAAGGTGCAACTCCAATGGTAGACTGATAACTGTTGTTGTAGAAAAACTCTATCAAAGGTAGATACTTACTCCAAGATCTACCAAAGTCCAGCACACATGCCCGCAGCATGTCTTCTAATATCTGGATCGTCCTCTCAGATTTTCCATTTGTATGAGGATGATAAGCAGTACTGAACTTCAACTGTGTTCCCATGGCCTTCTGTAAACTTCCCCAGAACTTGGAAGTAAAAGTAGGGTCACGATCTGACACGATCGACCTCGACGCTCCATGAAGGCGCACGATCTCTCTCACATAGAGATCTGCATACTGATCAACTGTATATGTAGTCCTTACTGGCAAGAAGTGAGCTGACTTGGTATAGCGATCCACTATAACCCAAATAGAATCATGTTGACCAACAGTCCTGGGTAACCCCACCACGAAATCCATCGTGATGTCCTCCCATTTCCACTCAGGGATATCCAAAGGTTGCAATAACCCTGTCGGCCTCTGATGCTCAGCCTTGACCTGTTGACATGTCAAGCACTTAGCCACATATTCCACTACATCCCTCTTCATCCCCGGCCACCAATACAAAGATCTCACATCCTGATACATCTTCGTGGTGCTTGAATGCAAAGAGTAAGGTGTAGTATGAGATTCATCCAAAATCTCTCACCTCAAAGCAGTGCCTAACGGAACACATATCCGCCCCTTGTACTGCAGTAAGCCTAATTCAGACACTGTATAATCTCTGGATGCTCTAGCAAAGACATCCTCTCTGATCTTGATTAGCTGTGGATCACTCAATTGACCCTCCTTGATCCTTTCCAATAGTGTAGACTATAGTGTAATATTGGCCAACTGGCCCACAAGCAACTCTATACCAACTCTGGTCATATCATCAGCTAACTCTCTGGCTATCAGCCTCACACCATAAATCTGCCTCGGACCTTTCCAACTTAAAGCATCAGCTAACACGTTGGCCTTTCTTGGATGATACAAAATCTCACAATCATAATCTTTTACTAACTCCAGCCAACACCTTTGTCTCATATTCAAATATTTTTGCGTGAAGAAGTATTTTAGGCTCTTGTGGTCTGTATAGATCTCACACTTCTCCCCATAAAGATAATGCCTCCATATCTTTAAAGAAAGACCACAACCGCCAACTCCAAATCATGAGTGGGATATCTCTTTTCATACTCCTTCAACTGACGTGAAGCATAAGCAATTACCTTCTCTGACTTCATCATAACACAGCCCAAACCTTGATGAGAAGCATCGCAATAAATCACAAACTTCTCTTGGTCTGTTGGAAGACTCAGAATTGGACCTATAATCAATATCTGCTTCAGTTCTTGGAAGCTGTTCTAACACTTGTCTGACCACACAAATTTATGATTCTTGCATGTCAGCTCAATTAATGCAGTAGCAATCTTTGAGAACCCTTCCATGAGATGCCTATAATAACCTGCCAATCCAAGGAAACTTCTAACCACAGAGGCATTCTTTGGCCTTGGCCAATCTCTGACTGCTTCAATCTTCGCTGGATCTACCTTAATCCCCTCCTTACTGACAATGTGCCCAAGAAAGGATACCTGAGATAACCAGAACTCACTTTTCTTGAACTTTGCAAACAATCCGTGTTCTATCAGTCGCTGTAGAACCAACCTCAGATGTTGCTCATGCTTTGACTTAGTATGGGAATATACCAGGATATCATCGATGAAGACGATCACAAACTGATCCAGATAATCCTTGAACACTCTGTTCATCAGATCCATAAAAGCAGCAGGGGAATTAGTCAACCCAAAAGACATAACTAAGAACTCATAATGCCCATACGTGGTACGAAAAGCAGTCTTTGGTATATCTCCCTCCTTGACCCTCAACTGATGATAACCAGAATGAAGGTCAATCTTCGAGAATACCGTCTTACCTTGCAACTGATCAAACATATCATCTATCCTTGGCAAAGGATACTTATTCTTGATTGTTAGCTTATTCAGTTCTCTATAATACAAAAGGATCCTCACCTTTAGGCTCAAAGGTGACCATATTTCTTCTGCAATCAATGGTTGCCCCATAGTTTACCAACCAATCCATACCCAATATCATGTCGAAGTCAGCATAACCAACTCTATCAAATCCACTGACAATTCTCTGCCCTCCACTGTCACTAGCAAAGATCTGACCTATCTCCTGGATACCACTAATTCCCTAGTGGGTAACAAGGTTCCAAACCCCACAGCATAAAAATCACAGGGTCTACACAGTTTATCAATAATACTACTAGCAACAACAGAATGTGTAGCAGCAGAATCAATCAAAACATTATAAGGGGTTCCAAGACTAAGAATCTGACCTGTAACAACTAAGGGAGAAGCCTTAGCTTCTGCTTGTGTCAATGCGAACACTCGAGCTGGGGCCGAGTTGTCCGTTTTCCTGGGTTCTTCCTTTCTTGCCTTAGGGAAATCCTTCTTAAAATGACCTACTGCTCCAAAAAAATAGCAGGCCTTTGCCCTACACTCTCCCAAATGACGCCTCTTACATCTAGGGCATTCAGGACGAGTCTTCCAGACTTCACTACCACCTTGATGACCCATTGAAATACCACGGGGCCGCTTATGAGGACCTGGAATTGGGAAGGTGTCAGAACCCTTCCTCTTCTGATCACTGGGGCCTCTACCCCTACTTGAATCCACAAAAGGAGAAGTTGTTCTCCTAAATTCCTTTCTGGCTGCACTATCTCGCCAGATCTTGTTTTCTGCACTCTCAGTTGTGAGTGCCTTCTCAACCACATGTGCATAGGTAGTAACCCCTACCACAATGGTAATGCGAACATCACGGGCTAATCTAGGCTGTAGCCCCTGGAGAAATCTCTCCCTCCTGGTCCCATCAGTGGGCACCAGCTCCATGGCAAACTTTGCCTAACGATCAAACTTTAGGGCGTACTCAATCTCTGACAAACCTTCCTGATGTAACCTAATAAATTCCTCAGCTTTTGCTGCCCTTATGGCATCATTGTAATATTTCTCGTTAAATAGAGTCTGAAACTCTTCCCAACTCAGGGCATTGATGTTTCTGGTCTGGGATATAACTTCCCACCAAATTAGGGCATCCTTCCGAAGCATATAAGTGGTACAGCCACCCTTTCATTACCATTCACCCTCATGAAGTCCAGGATGGTGGTAATCATGCTCATCCACTGCTCAGCTTTGGCAGAATCTGCACTGCCTTAAAAACTTGGAGGTTGCTGCTTCCTGAACCTTTCATAAAGAGGCTCCCATTTATTACCAACCTCAGACAACTGCTCAGCTCCTGGCACCAATGCAGGAGGTGCCTCAGATACACTGACCACTACAGGAGCGTGCTTTTGTCTCATGAGGCAGAGTTCTTCTCCTTGCCTCAACACTGTAGCCTACAGATTGTTAAATAACTGCTGCCAGTTTGCATGAGCTGGTTGTGGAATCTGTCCCTAGTCATTCTCTTAACCCTGATTATTATTATTCTAGCCTTGATCACTCTGGCTAGGTGATGTATCTGTCTGTCCTGGATTCATTCTTATCAACTTATACCTTGCTGAAACAATAGTCAATGCAACCAATCAGGTAGTGATAACTAAACCTCTTACCGCTTTACGGTCCAAGAACAAGCAGATAATTATCATATTCCACAGTCATACAAATATACAAGTAGATACATGATTATATCATTTATCACTTAGCATGTATCACATAATAATTCACAATCAACAATACTAATAAGTATGTTCCAGCTATTTCAGTACTATTTAGCACACGGTTTCTGAAGAAGCAATATTTAGGGCACAGGTATAACATGGTGTCTCATGTAAACAGGTAAAGCATTTATACTATTTTTAAGCAGTTATACATATAACTACATAAATAGTTACCAAAACATGAGTCGAGCTTGTCTTCAGTGGTGAGTGTACATGCCCATCCAGTCTACAGGAACCCTAACCTTGGCACGCTCTGATACCAAGTTGTAACGCCCTGGTTACCCCAAGATCGTTACGGTGAACGTTGAACCATGAATTTAACTCGATACCCGAGTTCTTTGGTTAAAAACGTGCTTCTAGGTGTTATTAACAGGTTAAGGTGAAAAACCAATCAAAAGGGAAGGATATATTTTATAAAAAACCTAAAACTGTTCATGGGCCCATAAAAACGTTTACAAGTTGTTTACAATGCAAAATGGTCACTACTGTGTAAAATTTACAACCCGCTGATCTAAGCGGCAAAAATAGGGTAAACCCCCTAGTTCCCCTGAGAACTCCTTGGCCGTGGTGGTCAAGCGGCCGCATATGTACACAACACCATCTAAGATCTCCACTCAAGGCTGGGTGAGCTTTTCTTTCCCTTTACTTGCACCAAATAGCACCCATGAGCCAAAGCCCAGCAAGAAAACACAATAATAAAAGCATATAATATCAAATGATGATCACGATAATCATACAAAGCTAATAGCTTTGAAAATATGTGTGAATATCACTTTGTGGTTACATTAACCATGAAGGAGCTTATAGCTCTTAATTTGATGAGTGATTTAACACTTGAGGTTTTGGTAAACCATAATGAGTGACTAACAGGCAGGCCACTACCTTAAACAAATGAGTGACTGATGGGTAAGTCACTAGCTTAAACAGATAAGTGACTGATGGGTAAGTCACTACCCTTAACAGATGAGTGACTGATGGGTAAGTCACTACTTTAACAGATAAGTGATTGATGGGTAAGTCACTAGCTTTAACTAGGGGTGTTCGTGGTACGGTTGGTGCAGTTTTTCTTTAATTTTTTGGACCAAACCGCATATGCGGTTTGAACAATTTTCCAAATCGCAACCCGCACTACATAGACCTCAAACCGCACCGCAAAAATGCGGTGCGGTGCGATGCGGTGCGGTGCGGTTTTGGCGATTTATACCTATCGCCAAATAATTTAACAATTAAATATTATAATTAAGAAAGATTTATAATAAATCTCATAACCATAAAGTGTTTAACAAAAGAATTAAATGTACAACAAGCTAATAAACTTTAAGCAAGACAATAAAAATATAACAAACTAATAACAAATAAAAAATGTAATATAAAAGTAAATATTATTTTAATTAAGGAGGAATATCTTTAGATTGAAGTAGAATATGTGTTAGCATCCTATGAAATATTATATTTCTTTCTAGATATTGTGTATATTATATTATACTATATAAATATTTATGCATTAACTTTAAATATAGTAAAATTGAAAAAAAATAATATAAAAAAGTTAATATATATAATGATGTGGTGCGGTGTGGTTTGAACCGCATTTATAAAATTTAAAACCGCAAACCGCACCGTACCGCGCGGTTTGGCAAAAATACAAACCGCAACCGCACTGCGAAGGGTTCTAAACCGCAAATTGCGGTGCAGTGTGGTGCGGTGTGGGCCACTTTATGAACACCCCTAGCTTTAATAGATGAGTGATTGATGGGTAAGTCACTACGGGGCTCGACACCCACAACCATGTGACTAAATAGTCACTGTGGCTCTAAGTAACTAGACATTGGCTAGACAAGCACTTAAAGTATTCATCGAACTTGAGGTCGGTCCGGCATTAACGCTCTTTTGAGTCATTTAATGCAGATGTCGATTAGATCTAATCTTTGTTGGCTTGCGTTAAACATGCTAAGGCCGTTCTTGACTTATGAGTCAGCACTGTGTTACCAGTGCCCAGTACCACTGCCGAACTTGACTAACGAGTCACAGCTTCACAGTTGATATTGGCACCTTTGCCAATTCTGACTATTCAGTCAGTGCCATACATAAGTGAGCAAGATTTTCTAAGCATTCAATATTTAATCTATGTCCACATTTAAACATTCAACATGCCTCATGAATAACCATGCATGTCACATATGGGGTGCAGTTTTCTTACCTCTGATTCAAGCGAGAATTAGTATAAGAACGATCCTTGAGAACGATCAACCTTTAAGTTCCTTAGCTGTCACTTATTCATAACCAAATACGGGATTCCATCAATAAAATGAATAACAAAGGTTCGTAAACCAGGACTTAGCCTCCGGGACATTGAATCCCACTAATCCGGGTAGTAGGAACGATCCCAAGGCCTAAGATTGAGTTCCCATGATCAAAACACCCATTTGGCCTCAAAAAACCTCATGAGTCGCGGCCCCCAGCCAAACCAGGTGCAAGCGCCACAGCGCCCCTTACCTAGTGCCGCGACGCCCAGCACGCACACCCTCCACCCCCTTCAGCATTGAGCTTGGGCTGCGGCGCCCAAGAACAAGGCCGCGACCCCCACCTAGGAACCAGTCATAACTCCATTTTTCCACATTCTAAACCTTCCAAAAACATACCTAAACATCTCCAAATCCAAAAATCAAAGTTCCCAAACATCCCAATGTTCCAAAATCATCAAATCCCGAGGCTTAAACGAATAAAAAACTCATCGATACACAAAATCCAAATCAAAGCTTAGAAACTCTAAAACTTAAAACATAAATCTTGAATTACCTTTGATTGGGTTGTTTCTCGTTAAATCCTTCGATCAAGAAGCTTCTAATCTTTCCTAGGATCGTTATGCCTCGATCCTCGCTTGATTCCGACTCCTAGAACTCAAGATTTCTTCAAAATTTCCACGAATGGTCACAAAGGTTAATGGGAGAGAGAAAAAGTGTTTTTAACGTACGGTTCTTTCTGTCAGACTACTTCAGACTTAAGTAACCTCAAATAAAACCTAATGCTCGGGGTCCAAAATACACCACTGGGGACAAAACAGTCAAAACTACCCAAATTTCCTCCTGATCTCAATAACTCCCAATATATCATCAAATAAACATTCTCATTATCCAATATCCCAATAATTGACCCCGTTATGACAAAACCGTTAATTTGCAACATAAGACCGTCTTATGCCGAATAGCTCGAATATATCCCCATAATAATGGGATCTCATCCATAAATCACAATATGCACCAAAATGCACAAATATGCCCTCAACGGGCCAAATTACCAAACTGTCCTAATAATCAAATGTTGACCCACATGCATGCATTTAACATCATATTATAATATAATTCACACAAACATGCATATAATTATTTAATGGCATAATTAAACAATTATGGCCCTCCCGGCCTACTAATCCAACCATTAAACCGCATTAGGGATTTTGGGGCATTACACATGGGGTGTTTGGTACAAGTATGGGTTCCTTTCCTAAGAGTAATGGTAAGGTTGTCTAATTCAAGATTTTCTAGGGCTGATTCTGGGGTAGGTTTAGGAGCAAATTTTGGGTTTAAATCATGTTGAGATGGCTGAATAATGTGTGGAGATGAGTCAAAAATAGGAATAGAAGAAGAATTATCTGGAATACTTGAAGAACCATCATCCAGGGTGTAACGCCCTACTCCCTTAGAGCCGTTACTAAGTGTGTTTAAAATCGTGCCTCAACTCGCTAATCGAGGTTTGAAATAAAAAACGTGTAACTAAGCCATAATTAAAAAGAAAACATTAGAGAAAATAGATTTCATTGCTAATCATAAAAGTTTACACTTGGGATCCCAAAACAAAGTTTAGAAAATATTTACAACACAAAACTGATCAGAGTCGAATAGACGACAAAACCTAGGTTCCTTTACAAACATCTCCCAAAATCCCCTAGCTATGGCAGCCAGGCTGGTCGGACATGTACACGCCGCCTCACGCCAGCTGTGCTCATGGTTGGTTGATCTTCTCTTTACCCTTACCTGCACCACAGAGCATCTGTGAGCCGAAGCCCAGCAAGAAAACCCAAAACAGATAACATATGCAAAATACAAGTCAAACATATAAACAGGCCACTAATGGCTAAACACATACGGCCTAGCCGCCCAGGCGTTTACCAAGCCCTAGGTTCGCGGACCATGCCAGGAGGATATCCCAGGTATCCTTTTAGGGACTCGCCCTGGAAACTCGCACCCCTCGCGCTCAACGCTGCTCCCGGCCCTTTGCCGTTCTTGGCCTTGCACTCAACGTGCCTGATGCCGTTCCCGGCCCCACACCGTTCCCGGTCTACACCGTTCCCGACTCTTGCCGATCACACATATAATATCAACACAGTATAGCAATAAGCACAGAATTCAAGCATAAACAAATAAAGAGCCATGCTCTACAACTCTAGTATATAGGGCTCGGCCCTGCATGTCATTTCCATTCAATAGATTGGGCTCAGCCCTGCACATAAGCTCTATGGAAACAGGGGTTTTCTTACCTGAGTTCCGAGCTACCTGAGCACCGATGCCCCGAGCACAGTCCGCTAACGTGAGCCTTGCCGAAACCCTAATCACAACACACAACAATATCCGACCATCAAATCCCAACCCAACAAATAACCTCGAACCGTAACCCTAACCTCCGGGATCTTAAATTCTATCACTCCGAGTGATAAAATCCATCCCGAGCCTTCCCCTTAAAGTTCCCAAGTCAAAAATATCATTAAATTCCTCACTGACACTAAGGGCCGCGGCCCCACCCCCTAGAGCCGCGGCTAGCCTCAAAACAGAGGCTAGCTCTCCACTGACCAACACGTGGGCCGCGGCGCGCCCGAATTCCTTCAGCCTCCCACGGCTGTGCGCGCATGCAGGCCGCGGCACACCCCTCCTAGGGCCGCGGCACTAACAACAAACCCAGAATTTCCATCAACTTTTCATCCCTTCTTCAAGCCAATTACCACCAAAACCAAACTAAGATTCCTAGATATTCAACACAATTACTCCAGCACAGAAACAACATCAAAACCTCATCAAAGCATGCTCCAAAACTTAGCTAAAACACCCAAAAGATCAAGCAAACTTAAGTACATGCAAACCTCTAAACCAGCAGAAAATTAAAGACTAGACCTTAGTGTTTAAAGCTTACCTTGCAGAGCTTAATCCTAGGATTATGATCCTCAATCCCAAAGCTTCAAGCCCCCTAGAGTTTCCCAGCCGAACCCCTTCAATTTCCTGAGCAATTCCTTTAAGTTTCTTCAAGTTTTGCCTTAGAGAGAGAGAAAGAGAGAGACAAAAGCTATTTCTCAACTCAAGGAAGATATGAGTCGGTTTCCCTCAGTTTCTGTACAGTTATATTTTATTTATTTGTTTTATATGACTTAAGTCTAAAGGTTACCTCAAGGCTCGGGGTACCAAAACGTCCCCGAGGGAAAAAATGGTAAATTTCCCAAATATTCCCGCCTAAACATTCTATCCTCAAATATATCTCCAAATATTTATTTCTATGTCCCGATAATCCCATAACTCAGCTAATACCAGAATTACCCCTCGACTCGCCCCGAGTCCGAATCTCAACCCCGTTGTGACTCCCTGGCTAACTGCTCCCCAGGACTGTCTCGGATCGTGCTGTACAGACATATCACACATATACAACATGTATTTCATTTATCACATTTAACTCAATTAACTTGCATCATAATCATATATACACATAGATTCACTTATAAGCTTATCTAAACCACTTATTGCCCTCCAGGCACACTAATCAAGGCCCTAAGCCTGATTAGAAAATTCAGGTCGTTACAACTATCCCCTCCTTACAGAAATTCCGTCCTCGAAATTACCTGAACAATTCGAGGTACCGTTCCCTCATCTCTGACTCAAGTTCCCACGCCGCCTCCTCAACTTTGCTGTTCCTCCACAGCACTTTCACTAAGGCGATGGTCTTGTTCCTCAAAACCTTATCTTTTCGGTCAAGAATCTGAACCGGCTTCTCTTTGTAGGATAAATCCTGATCAAGCTCCAAATTCTCAAAACTCAAGACATGCGTTGAATCTGACATATACTTCCGGAGCATAGATATGTGAAATACATCATGAACCCCCGATAAAGCTGGAGGCATCACTAATCTGTAAGCTACCTCACCAACTCGTTCCAGTATCTCGAAGGGGCCAACAAACTTGGGGCTCAACTTACCCCGAACACCAAATTGTTTCACACCCCTCATGGGTGAAACCCTAAGGAACACATGATCACCCACCTGAAACTCCACGCTCCTGCGTCTCAGGTCTGAATAACTTTTCTGTCGACTTTGGGAGGCGAGCATACGTGCTCTAATCTTCTCAACTGCCTCATTGGTCCTTTGAACCATCTCTGGACCCAAATACTTTCTCTCACCTGTCTCATCCCAATGAATAGGTGATCGACACTTTCTTCCATAAAGCATCTCGTACGGAGCCACACCAATAGTCGCTTGATAACTATTGTTGTACGAGAATTCGATTAAGGGAAGATACCTACTCCACGATCCCCCAAAGTCAAGCACACAGGCCCGCAACAGATCCTCCAATATCTGGATCGTCCTCTCAGACTGCCCATCCGTCTGAGGATGATAAGCGGTACTAAACCGTAATCGTGTGCCCATGGCCTTTTGCAAACTCTCCCAGAACTTGGAAGTGAATGTGGGGTCTCTGTTCAATACTATTGACCTCGGAGCCCCATGAAGTAGAACAACTTCCTTTACATACAACTCAGCGTACTGCTCCACAGTATAAGTTGTCCTAACAGGCAAGAAGTGGGTGGATTTAGTATACCTATCCACAATCACCCACACAGAGTCATGCTGTCCCACAGTTCTCGGTAAACCAACCACAAAATCCATAGTAATATCTTCCCACTTCCACCCTGGGATCCCCAAAGGCTGCAACAATCCCGCTGGCCTCTGGTGCTCAGCCTTGACCTGCTGACAAGTTAAACACTTAGCCACATAATCTACCACATCCCTTTTCATACCTGACCACCAATATAAAACTTTCAATTCCTGGTACATCTTCGTCGTACCCGGGTGCAAAGAATAGGGAGTGGTATGCGATTCATCCAAGATCTCTCGCCGGAGATCAGAATCCATCGGAACACAGATCCGACCCTTATACTTCAGTAATCCCGTCTCTGAAATGGAGAAGTCCTTTGTCGCTCCGACTAAAGCACTCTCTCTATTACCACGCAACAGAGAATCCTTCTCCTGCGCCTCCTTGATTCTCTCAAGGAGTGTAGACTGAAGAGTGATGTTGGCTAACTGACCAACCACCAACTCTATACCCGCTCTGGTCATCTCCTCAGCTAACTTACCGGATATCTGCCTCGAGCTAAACAACTGTCCTGGGCCTCTCCGACTCAATGCATCTGCCACAACATTAGCCTTCCCAGGATGATAAAGGATATCACAGTCATAATCCTTAACCAACTCCAGCCACCGCCTCTGGCGTATATTCAAGTCCTTCTGGGTAAAGAAATACTTTAGGCTCTTATGGTCAGTGTAAATCTCACACTTCTCACCATAAAGGTAGTGCCTCCAAATCTTAAGTGCAAACACCACTGCTGCTAATTCTAGGTCATGTGTAGGATACCTCTGCTCATACTCCTTTAACTGCCTTGATGCATAGGCTATCACCTTACGAGCCTGCATCAACACACACCCCAAACCCTGCCTAGACGCATCACAATAAACAACAAACTTTTCTTTCTCTGTCGGCAAGCTAAGTACTGGCGCAGTGATCAATCGCCGCTTAAGTTCCTTAAAACTGTTCTCACATCTGTCCGTCCAAACATACCTGGTCTTATTCTTTGTCAACTCTGTCAATGGCGTAGCTATTCTGGAGAACCCCTCAACAAATCGCCGATAATACCCTGCCAAACCCAGAAAGCTTCTCACCTCAGGAACATTACTCGGTCTAGGCCAATCTCTGACCGCTTCAATCTTACTTGGGTCAACCAGAATCCCCTCCTTACTAACGATATGGCCCAAAAATGTAACTTGTGGCAACCAAAACTCACACTTACTAAACTTAGCATACAACTTATGCTCCCTCAACCGCTGTAGTACCAATCGCAAATGCTGCTCGTGCTCCATCTCTGTCTGAGAGTACACCAAGATATCGTCAATGAACACAATCACAAACTTGTCCAGATAGTCCTTGAAAACCCTATTCATCATGTCCATAAAAGCTGCTGGGGCATTGGTTAATCCAAAGGACATAACCAGGAATTCATAGTGTCCATACCTCGTTCGGAAAGCGGTCTTTGGTATGTCCTCCTCTTTAATCCTTAGCTGATGATAACATGATCGGAGATCTATCTTGGAGAACACTGTTCTACCCTGTAGCTGATCAAACAAATCGTCAATCCTAGGCAATGGATACTTATTCTTGATGGTTAACTTATTCAGTTCTCTGTAATCAATACACATCCTGAGGGACCCATCCTTCTTCTTAACGAACAACACTGGAGCACCCCACGGCGAGAAACTCGGTCTAATGAACCCCAAATCAAGTAACTCCTGTAGCTGAATCTTTAACTCCTTTAACTCCGCTGGAGCCATTCTATAAGGTGTCCTAGATACTGGCTCCGCTCCGGGTATCAATTCTATAACGAAGTCAATCTCCCTTTGAGGTGGCAACCCTGGCAGATCCGTCGGAAACAACTCCGGAAACTCACACACCACCCTTGTCTCACCTGGTCCAACCGGCACCACCCTAGAAGTATCCACAACGCTTGCCAGGAATCCTATGCAACTTTCCCACATCAGGTCCCTAGCCCGTAAGGCTGAAATCATCGGTACACGCGGTCCACTAACTGTCCCCACAAACACAAAGGGTACCTCCCCTTCCGGTTCAAAAGTCATCATCCTGCGCCTGCAGTCTATCATTGCCCCATACTTGGATAGCCAATCCATTCCCAAGATTATGTCAAAATCATCCATCTCCAACTCAATCAAATCAACAAACAATTCCCTACCATCTACCTCCACAGGTAATGCCCTAATCCACTTCCTAGAGACAACCAACTCCCCTGTTGGCAACAAAGTCTGGAATCCTCTAGCATACACACCACTAGGTCTACAAAGCTGATCTATCACCCTAGCAGATACAAACGAATGGGTAGCCCCAGAATCAAACAATGTAGAATACAAAGAACCAGCACTAGAGATCCTCAGTCTGTGTCAAAGTGAACACCCTGGCAGGAGCTAGACTATCACTCTGCTTCTGCTCCTCCTTCTTTACTTGAGGGCAATCCGTCTTCAAATGACTGGCACTTCCACAAACAAAACAGGCCCTGATCCTGCACTCACCCTGGTGTCGACGCCTGCACCGTGGACACATAGGAAAACTCCTCCAACTATCACTGCCACCCTGACGACCGGTGGTAGCACCCCGCACTCTCCTATCAGAACCAGGAGAAGTAAATGAATCTGGAACTCTCCTTTTCTGCTCACTGGGGCCACTGCCCCGACTGGTCCCAACAAAAGGAGGCACTGTCCTCCTGGCATCGCGCCTAACAACGCTGTCCTTCCATATTTGATCCTCAGCCCTTTCAGCAGTAAGGGCCTTATCCACTGCTTGCCCATAAGTGGTAGTCGCTGGATCCAAGGTAATGTTCACATTGCGGGCAATCATAACATTCAACCCCCGCACAAACCTATCCCTCCTAGCCGCATCTGTCGGCACTAGATCTGGCGCAAACTTCGCCAATCTATCAAACTTGATTGCATACTCTGTTACTGTCAATCGATTCTGAGTTAGGTTGACAAACTCATCAACCTTCGCAGCTCGCACTGCCACACTGTAATATTTCTCATTAAAAACACTTTTAAACTCCTCCCATGTCATAACTGCAACATCCCTCTGCTGGCTCACCACATCCCACCAGATGCGAGCATCAGCCCTGAGCATATAGCTTGCACAGTCCACCCTGTCATGTCCTTCGACCCTCATAAAATCCAACACCACAGAGATCAAATTCATCCACTGCTCTGCCAGCAATGGGTCCGAACCACCCTCAAAAGTAGGAGGTTGCTGCTTCCTGAACCTTTCATACAATGGTTCCAACCTATTCTCTAGAGTAGACTGAACAGGCACTGGCACTGCAGCCTGCTGCATTAGCAGCCCAGTAACCTGAGGCGGGGCCTGCTGCCTCATCTGTCGCAGCTCTTCCTCTGTTCTCTGCAGTCTGGCCTCCATTTCGGCCATAATCTGTTGCCAATTCTGTGGGGTAGGCGGAGGGTCCTGACCCTGGTTGTTATCCTCGGCCCTACTGCCGCGGAGTCTAGCTGATTGACGAGGCATCTCAACAAATATGCCTGCAACCATCGATGCCGCTCATTAGGCAAGACAACAACATACAAAACCACCTCCCAGGCACATCAGAAATCCACACAAAGCAGCTCATATAGCATATAACACACAACGGGCCATGCCCTAACATCATGCATATGTTAACTAATTCATCATGCTCTATACAAAACATACATGCATACATGCATTTAAACACGTATTCAAGCATACCAACCAATCTTACCAACCAACCCTGAGTTAAGCCTGTCACTGACTGCGTGTGTACATGTTTGGTCAATCTCCAGAACCAATAACCTTGGCTCGCTCTGATACCAAGTTGTAACGCCCTACTCCCGCCGTTACTAAGTGTGTTTAAAATCTACTCCCTCAGTGGTGACAGGTCAGATCTCTAGTGCTGGTTCTTTGTATTCTGCATTGTTTGATTCTGGGGCTACCCATTCGTTTGTATCTGCTAGGGTGATAGATCAGCTTTGTAGACCTAGTGGTGTGTATGCTAGAGGATTCCAGACTTTGTTGCCAACAGGGGAGTTGGTAGTCTCTAGGAAGTGGATTAGGGCATTACCTGTGGAGGTAGATGGTAGGGAATTGTTTGTTGATTTGATTGAGTTGGAGATGGATGATTTTGACATAATCTTGGGAATGGATTGGCTATCCAAGTATGGGGCAACGATAGACTGCAGGCGCAGGATGGTGACTTTTGAACCGGAAGGGGAGGTACCCTTTGTGTTTGTGGGGACAGTTAGTGGACCGCGTGTACCGATGATTTCAGCCTTACGGGCTAGGGACCTGATGCGGGAAAGTTGCATAGGATTCCTGGCACACTAATCATATATACACATAGATTCACTTATAAGCATATCTAAACCACTTATTGCCCTCCAGGCACACTAATCAAGGCCCTAAGCTTGATTAGCAAATTCAGGTCGTTACACAGGGCTTCCAATTGACCATGCGCATGGATGATTAAAGGACCCCTACTTCTTTCATTGATATTTTTCCTTGAATAAACCACAGGCTCAAGGTTATTACGATTTTTTATTAATCGTAGCATTTCTTTATCTAATAAACCAATTTCAGATTCGTATGAGGGATTAGTTTCCTGAATAGAAATATCAATAATAGTTATAGGTAAAGGTTCTACAGTTTCCCAAAAATATTGTTCCACTAAATTCCCCCCCTGAATTAAATTTTTGGAGAAATAAGGGACATTTTCTAAAAAGGAAACATCCATAGTCATATAAATATGCTTAGTTATAGGATTAAAACATTTATATCCCTTTTTATTAGGAGGATAACCCAAAAAACACATTTCTCAGTTGTAGGATCTAGCTTGGATTGAGACCGTTTAAGAATGTGAACATAAGCAGTACAACAATTTTTTTTTAAAGGTAAATCATAATTAATTCTAGAATCGGGAAAGAAATTTTTGAGACATTCTAATGGGGTAAGATACTGTAAGATTTTTGTGGGCATCCTATTTATTAAATAAGATGCAGTAAGAATAGCATCACCCCATAAATATTTAGGAATTTGCATATAAAATATCATAGCACTAGCGGTTTCTAATAAATGTCTATTTTTTCTTTCAGCCACACCATTTTTTTCAGGTGTATCTGGACAAGTAGATTGATGCAAAATACCTTATTCTTTTAAAAAATTCCCAAGGATTTTATTAAAATATTATGTTCCATTATCAGACCTTAAAATACTGATTTTTGTGTGAAATTGAGTTTCAATCATTTTATAAAAATCTGATAAAAGCTGCTCAACCTCAGATTTTTCACTCATTAAATATACCCAACAAAGACGAGTATGATCGTCTATAAAAGTAACAAACCATTTTTTCCCAGAATTAGTGGTGACCTTAGAAGGTCCCCGAACATCACTATGAAAAAGATAAAAAGATTTGGAAGATTTATAGGATGTTTTAACATAAGACTTACGTTGGCTTTTGGCCAATAAACAACTGTCACACTGAAAAAATAAAGGATTTAACCCTTTAAACAAAGCTGGAAATAAATGTTTTAAATAAGAGAAACTAGGATGACCCAATCTATAATGCCAAACCATTATTTGATCATGAACAGAAAAAGAACTAATGCTACTAAACCCTTGAGCAATTTTATTCTTAGAAATATTATCTTCAAAATACTAGAGACCATTAATCATCCTAGCACTGCCAATCGTCTTCCCCGAACTCCAGTCCTGAAAAAGACAACAAGATTCATGGAATATCATAGAACAATTAGAATCTTTTGATAATTTACTCACAGATAAAAGATTGCAGGTGAGATTAAGAACATGAAGAATAGATTTAAGATCTATCCCCTTAGATAATTTTACTAGACCTTTTCCTGCAATAGGTGAGAAATTACCATCTGCAATCCTAACTTTTTTATCTCCTAAACAAGGTATATAGGAATTAAAGAATTTAGAAGAATTTTTCATATGGTTAGAAGCCCCAGAATCAATTATCCACGGAGCATAAGATGGAAAGAGGCAATGTAAGGCATGTATTTCATTACCTGATTGTGCAATAGAAGCAGTAGGAATAATACCAGATGAGTTCGAATTGGATTTCAGCAATGCATGAAGATGATGGAGTTGCTCCTTAGTGAAAGGATTGGTGTCAGCTTCATTGGCAGCAGGTGTACGACCTGATCTCTCAGCTTTGCTCTTCCAATTTATAGGTTTTCCATGAATCCTCCAACAAGTTTCACGAGTATGGCGAGGCTTGTTACAGAAATGTTTCTGCTGTAACTTCCTCCAACAACCAGTGTCGAGCCTTCAATAGTAGTTTTGGTTGGAACAGAGGTGGAATTGGTGGGATTGACATTGGTGGAGTTTGCTTGGGTGTTGACAGATTCACTGGAGTTTTCAGACATGGTGGGATTGGCTTGGGATGCGATTAGCAGCTAGGGTTTATGCGATTGTGAAGAGATGAGGAAGATAAAGTCGTGTGATTAGGGTTAGGGAAAAGTGTGATTTTGGCTTTGATACCAAGAAGATATTATTGGGTAATTTCTGTATATTATTATAATATAGAAAACATGTATATATTGAGTACAAATATTCCTATAAAAGAGGGGAAAAATAATTACAATAAATAAGAGAATAAACCTATTAACTACTCTCTTAATATTACAGAATAATATACCATATAAAAAATAAAATATCAACTATACAACTTCACAAGAATTATTCCCAAATATAGAAAATATTTTCCTACAAAATCATATCTCATTACCCGTTCATTCCCGGTAATGTACTAAGCATCAAATTACCTCCAGGCTCACCCCGAGCCCGGTAAATTACCCCGTTATGACCAAACTGCCAATTTGCATTCTAAGATCGTCTCATGCTGAATAGCTTGAAAATATTCACATAACAATGTGGTCTCACCCATAAATCACCAACATGCATATAAATATACAGATATGCCCTCAACGGGCCAAATTATGAAAATGCCCTTCAAATAATAAGTGGACTCACATGCATGCAATTATCATCATATAATAATTTACTCTCACATAATCATGCATATAATCACATAATTGCATAATAAATCAATTATGGCCATCCTAGCCCCCTAATCCAGACAATTAACCACATTAGGGAATTTGGGACATTACACGCGTGGTGCGTGGTGGAGGTTGTGGCAGAGAAGAATTTTATTTTTTTGTTTTGGATTTAGGGCATTTCGGGATTGGAGGAAAATGGAATGGAAGAAGAGAGAGGGAAAATGGAGGGCAAGAATTTAGAAGGGTACGGTAAGGTGGTGGAGGCGACGGGTATGGTGGTGGATGGGGAATTTTTTTATTTTTTCGGATTTAGGGATTGGGTGGGCCGACGAGTGTGGTGGTGGAGGGGTACGGTAGGCCGAGGGCTTCGCTGATGTGGGGTCATAGGGTTGGGCCAAGGGCTTCGCCGATGTGGGGGTCGAAGGGTTTCTTGTGCAAAAAAGGCATACAGAAGAAGAAGAAGAAGAAGAAGCATCATTTTCTTATATATCGAGGGGACTTTTAGCGGTGACTCATGTCGCCACTAAACATCATCAGTAATAAGAAAACGACATTGTTTTCATCAAGAATTAAAAACTCGGATTACTACTAGCGGCGACGATCATCGTCACTAATAGTGGCATCGAAAATTTAACCACCCAAGTTCCCCCCAAAAATTTCGAGCCAACATTAGCGGAAACATGTCGCCGCTGATAATAAAAAATTATTTGCTTCAAGTATCAGCGACGACGTATCCTCAAGTAGTGACAGCATTAAAAAAAGTTGTAATCGTGACAATTATCAGTGGCGACAAAGTAAAATCGCCACTAATAAGGACATTTTTAGTGGCGAAAGTGTGTCATCGCTGATATTGTCGCCGCTGAAAGACATATTTCTTGTAGTGTCTGGCATTCATCTAAACGTCCTTATATGCCTTTTGGCTTCACTCTTAATTAGTACCTATATATATATCTATATCTTATAGACTTAAATAAGGTGATCATAAACGACAATATGTGTGTGTCGTTTCAATGTTCTTTTTATGTGTACTCTACTACTTTGCTAAGCGGAATGTATGATCTTCTAGCTAGCTGTAACAGAAAATAAAAAATGGCTGAGTTGTTATTTTAGTTAGTTGGTTAGGTTTGTTTGTTAGTTGGTTGGGTTTGTTTGTTAGTTGTTATTGGGTTGTTTTATTTTGGGCTCTTGTTTTGGACCCTATATTTATATTGCTTTTTCAGTGTAAAAATAAGACACACCTTTCATTTTTCTTTTTGGTAAATGAGATCAATTTTTTTTTATCTTAGGCCCAAGTGTTTTTTTTTATTTTTGGACCGAAAGATCTGTTATGGTATCAGAGTAATACCCCAATTTTTTTTCACATCTTCCTTCTTCAACCTTGTAACCCTAGCTGCCCATTGTAACCCTAACCCCCCTTCTGCCACCAGTCGACACCTACACTACCCAGCTATCCACTTCCACCAGTTACATTTCGGCTCAGAGGCAAGGACCATGATCTCCATTTCTGCAAGTTTTTTTCTTGACCCGTAGCTCTTGTCTTTATCACTGTTTCGACACCTTTCTTCACCTTTTCTGAAGATCCTTAGTCGACATTCCTCTCACCATGGCCAGAACTCCCTCTCAGCACCATACCCCTGAAACTGAAGGGAACTCTGTCAACCATGGAGCTCCAGCCCGTTTAGATGCGCCTCTCTCCGACCATGGCCGCTCTACTTCATCCACTCCACCTCCACGACCACAGCTCTGCCAAACACAGCTCCGCCAGCCACGGCTCCTCCTTTCATAGCTCCACCGATTTCGCCCATATATGAGAATCCCTATTCTCTTTCTCACGCTGACCAACCAGGAGCTGTTTTGGTGTCTAGTATACTCTAAGGCATCAACAATTATAACTCTTGGGTTCGATCTATCACTATTTCTCTTGTTGCCAAGAACAAGATGGGTTTCATTCTTGGTACGATATCCACACCTCCGGTTCATGATCCACACTACAATTCTTGGACCCGCTGAAACTCAATGGTTATGGGTTGGATCATTAACACAGTTTCACCTCCCATAGCTGCCATCATTTTGTATCGTGATTGTGCTTCTGCAATGTGGCAAGATCTTCATGATCAGTACTATCAAAGCAATGGCCCTCAGATTTATCAACTGAAGCAGTCCATTTCAAATACCAAACAAGGGGATCTTGACATTACCACATATTTTACCAAGTTGCAAACTCTCTGTGATGAGTTAACTATGTTTAGGCCACTCACTGATGGTGCCTCTTCAAATAACCAAGAACAAGATTATGTCTTGTATTTTCTAATGGGTTTAAATGAATCCTATGCCCAAATACGCTCCAATATTTTGATGATGGAGCCCCTTCCTCCCATTAACAAAGTGTTTTATCTCATCATCCAAGAGGAAAAACAAAGACCCTTGCCTAACCTTCAGTTACCTATTACTGCCCCTATTCACACAAACAAATCTTTTGGGAAGAAACCTTTACTGTGCACTCACTATGGCCTCCAAAATCACACACGCGATCGTTGCTACAAGCTCCACGGTTTTCCCCCTGGTTGGAAACCAAAACCTTGTGACTCAAATGCTTCATGGACTGCCAATAAACACTACAAGAAAAAATGATTTTAATAACACCGAAAATGTGTTATCAAAACATACCATAACACTTTTTGATGTGTTAAGACCGACTATGTTATCGTACGTCAGGGTACTTTACATAACACTTTATCATTGTTATACAGATGTGTTATTATACTATCAACGATAACACACTTTCTGTGTTATTTTAATATATAGATAAGTGTTTAGTTATGTTATTTATAGTCGATTATATAACACATTTCAATAATTATAAATTTGTGTTATACTACACTTTAGTCTAACACTTTTTTTTGTGTTATACTACACTTTAGTATAACACATTTTTTGTGTTATACTATACTTTAGTATAACACATTTTTTGTGTTATATTACACTTTAGTATAACACATTATTTGTGTTATATAATGAAGTTTGCATAACACAATTATTTGCATAAAAAGTGTTATTGTAATAGATATTATAACACAATTTTCGTATTATTTTAATATTTAGATAAGTTTAAATTCTCATTATATATTTCATTTATATAACACTAATTTATTCTATTATATTTTAATTTTTTTATATAATTAAAATTAGCTTTCTAATATATACTAGCATCACCAAATGAACTTGATTTTCAAATAACAAAAAGTAAAAACATTCAACATTGTATTAACAATCCACAAATTAGTTTAAAACATTCAACACTGCCATCAACAAAAAAATGTTATTTAAGTATTCAAGGAGTCTTAAATATTGAACATAGTGAAAAGTTACTACTTTCAACACAAAGAAATAAACAAAGTTACTACTTTCAAGGAGTCTTAAGTATCCTTTTCTACTTCGCTTGTCACATCTGCAAAATAAACAAAGACATATTTTATTGTTATTATCTAGCATAAAAAATTACTTCAAGAAAAATGCTATGGAAATTATATCCAAGAAAGGACACCACATACAAAAAAATGAATTCACAACTACACCAAAGAAACCAAACACTGACACAACTACAATTTTAGAGCATACGTCAATAATCAAGCACTGACACTTAAACTTATACCCAAAATAAACTATATAATTTTGGTTACTAACCTATTAAGATGGATCCAACTTTTATCCATCTCCAATGAATTTGAATTTGATGTTGTTCTCTTAATAAAATCTTGTTTTTTGTCTGAGTTTAACAACTGTTAGACAAGACAATAACATTATTTGTGGTTGTAATTTCAGGGTCATGACAAGGTCATTAACACACATGCTTTTAAAAGAAAACATGCCTTGGTTGAATTTCAGGTCATCTTAAAAGAGAATTTCAAGTCTCTCCATTCCATGCCTTGGTGGAATTTAATAAAACAAAGTGAATAGGTCATTGTTTCAACTGGGCATGTTTGATCTAGAGTTGGTTTTTACTTTTGACATTGTAAAACTCTATTATATTTACTGAATTTTATGGAATTTGCAGCTTATGCTTTGGATGCAATTTATTTTGCTTAGTACTTAGTGGGCATCACCCCACCGTAGTTTTAGGATTGGACAGATCTTTTGGTTATCTATATGCATATTATGCTTTTCAAGCTGAAACTTGATTTAGAAAAACTGTTATTATGAAAGAAAAATTGTTAGCATTGGTTTATGTTCTATTCACTTATCCCATACATTAAGCTATAGTGTGTATAATACTAGTTATGGAGTTGGGGTTTTTGTTTTTTCTTTCAAGTGAATCTCTACTGATCATGGGAGTGACTAAATGCTTGGGGTACTCTTAGGCACTGGTAGTGATCGAGATTGGTGAGAATTTTGGGAGACCATTATATATATTGTCTAGCCTTCCTTTTTATTTTTTAGTTGCAATTTTATGAACTTCTCTAAAAATTTATGTTGCCTAAAATGAAAGCATGATGGTCCTAGAAGTGTTTGCAAAAGCGAGTTTGAAATAAAGAAAGGAGATTGGAGCTGTCCCAAGTAAGTACCCGCTGCCCATAATGGTTCAGTGAAATTAGATACTTATGGATTATATTTCATAGGATTCGTCCCAGAACTTTTAACATTGAGAATATTATATTAAGTATAATTAAGTTGAAGGATATTACTCTTTCATTAAAATTTTAAAGTAAGTTTTATTTTTATTATTGCAAATTTTCCCTAAAAGTGCCCATTAGTATAGTTTTCTATCTACTCTTCTGACCACACCTATCTTTCTTTCTTGTTGCTTCTTTCCATGTGTCCTCTCCACTTCTTCTCACCATTTTCATAAAAAATAAAAATAATCTATAGATATCTATGAACTAACTCTTTTTTAGTTAGTTATGTTGAGTTAGGGTTGTAATGTTGCATGGTTTACTGAGAAAAGTCAATGATTGGGAGATTCTGGTAGTGAGCACTCTGAGCTTATACGAACATTTTTATGGGTTTGCATTGAAAATGGGAAATTTCAGCATAGTCAAATAACCGAGGGTTAAATCTTCTTTTGTAAATAGTGTACAGGGACTTATCTTTGTGTCTGCTTCCTATTAAATGATTGATAAAGAACTGAACCAAAGTAATAGTTGTTTATTTATTTATTACTTCTGTTTGTGTTCATGTGCTATTTTTGGGGGTTGGGAGTAATAAGGAAGGAAGGAATGTGTCATGATAGTATGTTAAGAAGATATGTGGTTCATTTGGTAGTCAATATGAGTGCATTTTTAGGATTATGCTCTCTTAGTCAATTATCTTATATAGTTTACATAATATTTGCAGATGTGGAGGGGTAATTGGATTCTATGGGCCAGGGTCAAATATTGGACTGCTTTTAAATACAAAAAATTTCAAAGATATATTGTTTTTGGATTTAGTTATGAACTAAAGTTATTGTTTATATATATGAAGAAGATCCATTGTCATCTTTTACTATGGTAATGTTTCTGTTATACTAATCATATCAGCCCCTGTTTCTTCTGGAAAATGAGAATTATACTAAAATGTGCTGCCATTTTTTCTTCTTCTTTCGTATTGTCTATGATAACGACATAGGTAAAATGAGCATGCATTTAAACATCATTTTTAACAAAACAAGTGTCATATATCTCACAATTCAGGGCCAATTTAAGAAGCATACATAGCCATATGTTTGTTAGTGTGACCATTTTCTATTAGTATACATTATAAATTCAATCTATTGTACTCACTTTGTTTGGACCTACTTATAGGCTATATATATCATCAGAATACACCAACTAGCGGATATCATTTGATATTGAACCACAAGGCCAGCATCTTGGTACAGGTGGTCAGGTAGCATCTCAACTTTCATATGGCTAAGTACTTTTAGATTTGGGTTATAATTAATTGAAGAAATTACACTTTTTAATTGTAATTTTATTCCACCATACCATCATATTCTTACCAGTTTTTTTTCCCTCTAGTCTTGGCAGTTTTCCCTCTACTAGCTAATTACTCTCTTGAATAAATAAAAGCATTTCATTTCTTGGTTTTCTTTTAAATTATGGCTTTCTATATTTTGTAATTTAATGATTTGCTTATTTGGCTCAATCTGAATTGTTCCTCAGGATTCCCATACAACTACCTGCAAATTGAAGTTGTAATAGAGAGCTTTCACCAGTTGAATAGAGGTATAATAACTGTGTTTTTTTTTTCTTCTGTTTTTGCCGGGTAAGCACTGACTTGATTTCCATTTCAGAATCTTTTATATTTTCCCTTTGATGAGCATGATATTTGGTCTGGTTAGATTTTCTATTGATTGTGATGCCTCCTGATACGGGTTTTGATGCACATGCATATTGTAATGATCACATATGGTAGTTCTAAAGGCAGTAGTTCTTTCATGTGGTCACTGTGTGTTTCATATTGAGTTTATTCGATTCTTCCTTTTTATTTGTTGATTTTTCTTAAGGAAGAGGGTGTGTATATATATGTGTATCAATTTCAGTATTGTTTAAGAATTAAGATACAGGAAATGAGAAATTGTATGTTTGTTTTTCATTTGTAACAATTTAGAAGCTTAAAAAGATCCTTTTCTTCAGTTAAATTTGATTGATTGATTTTTTAACTCAAAGTTGTGTGTGTATGGCTTAATATTTTTTGAACTGGTGTTTGGTTGTTTGGTTTCTGTTGAATAGAATAATCACGTGGAATGACTATTACTTTGTTCTAAGTGTTCATAGTGTAGTATACTCTTTGAACACTGAAACTAGAAACTAGAAACTAATGGTACAAGGAGTTGAGTGTGAAAATAGAAGATAATAAAAAATAGGAAATGATGGTTTACACAATGCTACTATGTTAGGGAGGAATAATATTTTCTTATGGTGTTTTATAATACCATTAATATTTTTTGAAAATTAGGCTTGTTTTCCTTTCTATTTTTAAAAAGATTTATAAAGCTTATGGTTATTAGATTTTTTTATTTTGGGATAAAGTGAAGTTTAGAGAAATGGGTCATTGGTACCAATAAGAGTCAAAAGGACCTTTAGTTTAAGTAAGGTGCTTAAACCTAACTTTTCACTCAATGTGGTTATATAGTTGTCATTTGTAGCCACGAAGAAGGCCCTCTAAGTTTTTTGCATTATATATTTGTGTCAATAAAGTTAAGATTATCACATTCCACCTCCAAAAGCTCTAATTATGGTCATAGATAAAAGCAGAATGTAAGTTTTGGCATTTTTATATACTTTAGTTTGATCTTGCTCTTAATTTATTTAAATGATTGGTTTGTTGTTGGATGAATAATATTTCATTCTAGTTCAGTTATAATTTAGCAAATTTGAAAAATGATCTCGCTATGTACTATGTTATGAAGAGTTGAACCAAGATCATTAAACAACACTAACCATGACTATCAAAGATAAACATTATTTAAGTAAGCACATTAATATTTTGGATGGCTTTTGTATTTCTTTAATACTATTCATGGTTCTCTGATATTGTTCCAATTGCATATCATGTAGAACTATTGCTAGAACTTGTTCTGTTTGCGTCTATAACATTAGGTACCCATTTTTTCGCATATAGTAGTTATGATTAATTAATTTTTCATACTTTAATGATTCCCTTATTTTTGAGTCTCCTATGCATATAAGCCTTTTTTAGCTTTAATTTATATATGTATAAGGAAAAGAAGAAACAAAAACATTATAAATATTTTCAAATGTGTGACTTGGTACTTTTCTTAGCTGTTTTTTTTTCTACTTAAGTGGTGCTTGTTCTTATTTCAATACTTTTTTGTTGTGTTGTTTGGTCTCCTTAGGCTCGTTAAAAAGAAGACTATAAACTCATTAAATTATGTACTAAGGAGTGTTGGGAGCAATGATTTGTAATTCTTGTTATTCTCTATATATGTGTTAATAGAATTTTGTTACTGTAAATAAAATTCTGTTCCACTTGATTAATTTATTCTATTTTCTAATAAATATTTTATTTGACAAATTCTACAATTGGAAATCAAGAGAAGGTTTGATTATGCTAGTCTAGTGCCTTCATTAATCACTTATTTTCACCAAATTTAATATTTTCCAATTATACATGCTTATGTTTCACCATATTTAACATGTTCTAATTAATAATTATACATGCTGGATTCTTAACATTTCCTTGGCCAAGTAGTCTCTTCGTCATTTCCTTTATGTATATCCTATCTTGATAGAAATATTTTCATATATAATCAACTAACATCATGAAACATTCATATTAGTTACTCTTCTGTTTTTGAAACATTCATATAATTACGTAGCAGCATTGTAGAGTCCAAGAACTTTACTTAGCTAGTTAGATAGTAGTAGCAATAGTAATAGTAGTAGTATTTTTATGACTGTGGATTTTGGTTCAAATCGGGATTTAATTGGACACTCATAGTAACACTTGTAGATTTTCTAAGTTTAACCTATAGTTTAAGAATATTAATTTTAACCTAAGGTTTGATTAATATGACTGATATTGATGGTGATATTTATTGTATTATAAGGTTTAGATAGACCAAATAAGATAGTAACACTTGTCTTGTGTATGTTTAATGATAATTAAGTATTTTTGAGGAATGAGTTTATTAAAATCAATATTTGAATATCCTAGGGTCTGTTAGCAGCTTTGAAATCTTTAGAGGACTTAGTCAAGGCTGTTTACTCAATTCAAATTATGCTGAAAATGTGCAATTTCGTGTTTAAATATTCAGCGTATGCCGATATATCGCAGCTATAGGGGGCGATATATCGCAATACGGGGATACGAAAAAACACGTAATTTCGCACGATCACCTCGACGAGCCTCGGGCATACTGGCCTAGGCGATATATCGCCTACTAGGGGCGATATATCGGCTCCTTTGATGGATTTTTGAATGTTTTTGAAAACGTTCTCATTTTAATCTTTAACCTCTTGATAAGTCCAGCATCTTTCTGACCGAGTCTTCAGCCTCTGCTGAACGATAATTCAAATATTTTTCACTTAAAAAGCCATTATTTTATTCAAGTTAAATGAAGATCTTTTCATTCTTGAACTCTATAAATAGGACCTAGTACACAGCCATTTATTCATTCATCAAGCTAAGTTCAGAGGCTGCAAGCTGCTAGGTTATTTTTGAGTGCTTAAACACATGGGTTGAGGATTATAAGCTTAATCATTATAAGCTTACCAAACACTTGGGAAGTAAGGTTTATAGCACTTTTTGGTTCAAGGTTTAGATCGGTCATAGAAGCATTCAAGGTATTTCAAACTCTAATTCATTTTGGTATTGTTTTCCTTAAGTTCTTATAGTTTTCTACTCAACATCCTAACTTTATTCTTTATTCTTGGTTAGGAAATCTAAGATCTTGAACATAAGGTTCTTGGTAAGTATCTTTCAATGGAATAGTTCTTTCATTATTTTCATCCCTTTTTCTTTAGTATACTCACCCTTTCATTGATGGTTTTTAGGAGTGTCCCAAGGTCCCAAACCTGTTCACATATCCCGGTATATTTGGTAAGGAAAATAGGATAGGATATTATATGTTATGCTATATGTTATCTTATGATTTATGTGTTATGTTAACTTATGATTTATGTGTTATGTTATGTATGTTGTAGACTTGGGCATATGACTTGTATAACTAACAAGCCCCAATAAATTTATGGGCATATGACTTGCTTAGCTAGCAAGCCCCACAAATCTAATGGGCATATGACTTGTTTAGTTTACGAGCCCCAAGTAATAATGGCCATTATAGTATATGTGACATATGTTTATGATATGTTTCAGTATATGTTGTTATGAATTTTATGTATATGATTTATGTGTTAGATTTTCCTTGCTGGGCATTAGGCTCATTTCTTTATGTTTATATGTGCAGGAAAATAGCTTTGGTGGTGGGAAAGGTTCTTGAAAGCTTTGGGGATGTGTATTGAGGCAGGATGGAATCGATGGACTGAGCGTTCGATTTGAGGATGAAGTCTCCTTAATTATGGTTTTCTATGTATTTTTCCGCAATTGGTTGTAATAAGTTTTAATTAAGTTTTCATTATGTCAAAGTTATGTTTTGTTTCAAACAATGGGATCCCAATGTCCTACTTATGAATTTTATATAGTTTTAAAACTTCACTTTATAGTTTTGAATAAAGATATGTTATTTCAAATGTATGTTTTCGTAAGGTTAGTATAGAGATTAGTAATGGTCCAAAGTCTAGATTAGTTGGGTCTTTACAAGCATTTTTTTAATAGGTTTATGTTGCAATATTAAAAATACTTTTCAAGTTTTGGCTGAATTTCATTGTTTTTTTATGATAGACTGCATGTGAGCAACAACCATATTTACATGCAAAATTATTATATCTTAGTTTTCCAGCCCTACAAGTAACTTGGCACTGGTCTATGTTGTGCCTTGACCACCATTTTTTGTTAATTCTGCTGGTTTATTTTCTATCCATTTAATAGTCTCTAGTTCAATAAAAATTTCTCTATTCAAGCCTTTTTAGTAATTATCTTAGTCTTTACCTCTCTCTCTTTCTCTATCTCTCTCTCTATATATATACACACACACTCACTCACACACACATAAACACATGTATATTAGGAATCGTTGGCATGGAAAAAGAGGATTGAGGTGAGATCTTTCCAACCCATATTTTTGTGTTTTTTTATTTATATTATCTTTGAAAAATAACTAACAACATTTGTGCTTGAAATGAATATCAAGAGATTATAGTGTTGTTTTTAATTTAAAAATCAGATTCTAAAATGGTAGCTACTAACTAATTGGGTTTGGATCAAAGACAAGATTTTAGCTTGGGTTATGACAATTTTGTTATGGAAATTAAATCTAATCTATACATATGGAAATAATGAAAACAATATGACTAAATGAAAAATCTAATATATACATATAATGAAAAATCTAATCTATACATATAAAAGCTTACCTAACCATCTATCAATACCAAGTCAAAAAATTCACACAACACACAATAAGTTTTCTTCCTTATATCACCGCAGCAAACAAACAAATTTTTCAGAACCTACTTCTCTAATACACACAAGTTTTCAACCTTCCGTTATCACCGCAACACACAATTTTAATCTCAGAACCTACTTCTCTATGGATGAATATTTAAGATATTCAAACTCCTCTAACATTTTTAAGATATTAATAATAAGAGTTAAAAGAACATAATTTCGTACCTCTTGCAAATTAACTTTGCAACGCTCCTTGCCAATTCAATCCACAACCTAAAGAATATAATCAATACCTAAAAGATTAATACAAAATTAAAATTAAATGATACAAAAGAACCATAAAATTCATGAAATTACTTCTTATCAGTTGAAGGCCAAAATAGTTTATTTGGTAGGGTTAAATCGTTAGAGCTGAACATAAAGATGTGTGTGAAGCCATTCTACATGGTAGTATCTTATCTTCAAAGTGGTTGGTAATTTCTTAAGATCAGATGAATGAAACTAACCATCAAATTCGATTAAGAAATATACATATATATATATACATATACACATGTAAACTAATTAAGTGGCTTTTAATTTCCTATGATCATGTGACAAATTCTATTAATGCTTACAGGTAAACCAAGGGATGTTAGACACATAACTTGAAGCAACACGTCTAAATTTATGTATGCAGAGGGAAAATCTTGTATGCATTTTCTTAAAGTTGACGAGGAAGCCAAGGGAAAATCTTGAAAGTAAGTTTGATTTATCTTTTGTTGTTGGTAATTAATATTTGCTTTACTGCCTGCTGCATATGCAACTTAATTAAAATTTGTCAGTAGATATTAAAACAGCCTTTGAAATCCAAAATTTATCTAATTCAATCTTAAAATTTGGGGATAAAATATATACACACATTTACTTTAAAGGAATTTTAAGTATGACTTAGTAAATTTTGACAAAATGGATAGGAGAGTGTACCTATTTCACACAATACAACAGTAAGTTTTAATCGTTTTCTGAATATATGGGATTAAATGGTACTTTTTCCATAATTGAATTTTTTCTTTCCGGGGATGATTGAGATGTTATTATCCAATAATTTTTTTTCTAGGGGACATTTATACTCTAATAGAAATTACAGAGTATATACTGAGTATACTCTGGCTGAAATTACAGAGAGAAATTGAAAGGATAAAGGCTGAACTGAAAAAAGAATTTGAGATAAAAGATTTGGGTGCTGCAAAACTAATTTTGGGTATAGATTTCTGGTTTATGGTGGAGCTGGAAACGAATATAGGACAGCTGCTATAGAAGGTTTTGTTGACTCATATTTTGCAGGCTGTCTAGAAAATAGAAAATCACTTACAGGTTATGTTTTTGCAGTTTTCGGTACAACTGTTAGCTGGAAAGCCAGTTTGCAAAAGATGGTTGCTTTATCTACTACATAAGCTGAACATATAGCTTTAACAGAAGTTGTCAAGGAAGCTATATGGCTGGAAGGCCTTGCTCTAGAATTGAAGATACAAGACAAAGTTATCACCGTTCACTGTGATAACCAAAGTGCCATTCACTTGTCAAAAAATCAAGTGTATTATGAAAGGACAAAGCATGTGGACATCAAACTACATTTTGTTAGAGAAATAATAGCTCAAGGATCAGTTAAAATTGAAAAGATTTCAACTGATCATAATTCCTCAGATATGATTACTAAGGTGATTCCAAGTAGTAAGTTTTTCCACTGCTTGGATCTGATTCAGCTGAAAGGAAACTAAGCCATTCGAGGCCTTAAGTGCAGCCACTTATCTAAGATTGTTACTGCTCCAAGGTGGAGAATTTGTTAGTTATTTTGGTCCGGTCAGCAATGATGAGTCTAGTTTTCATGATGTTTTGGTGATGTTTTTAGTAGTCTTTTATTTTGTTTTTCCTTGTTTTAGCGCGGGTTTACGCTTTGTTTGGTTGTTTTTGTGAATATCAGGAAGAATTGAGCATGTGGAAGGAAATGCCAAAGAAAGGGAAGAAATAATCGAGTTTTTCATCATATTTTGATCAAGAATGGTTCTCAACACAATTTGGAAGTGTTGGTGAAATTTTGGGATGAAAACTTGAAGAATTGAAGAATTCCTTAAGAGCCACGGCTTGATCAAAGTAGGGCCGCGGCTAGGGGGAGAAACAGAAGCATGGTTTTTGAGGACATCTTCGGGCCGCGGCATGGCTAGATAGAGCCGCGGCATGGATGGGCATTTTGCCCAGAAGACAATGATGCGGGCCGCGGCATGGTTTCAGAGAGCCGCGGCATTGAAAGGATAGTCTGCCCAGAAATTTTGACACGGGCCGCGGCATAGTGTATGTAGAGCCGCGGCCCGCCTCTCTAAAATCTAAAAATCCTAGGTTTTAAAGGACGAAAAAGAAGAGAGAAGGAGGTACGGACGAAGGGAGGAGTTCTGGTGTTGAAGGCTCAAGCTTAGAGTATTTTTACATGTTTTTCTTTTTGATGTTATCTTTAAATTCTGTTGTGATTAGCACTATGACTATGAACTAATTTTCTGTTTAGGATGTTCAATTGAATCACTTGAATTTCTATTATGACCTAATGCAATTTTAATTTCCTCTTCTTCAATCTTCTTCAATTCCTTATAACCTGTTCTTATAGATTGATTATTGATTGGCCATCTTTAGTCATATATATATATATATATATATATGTTTTTAAGTCAAAATCTGAGAAGTGAGATTTAATTATGCTGTGGTTATATTGGACATAATTCTAATTTAGAACGAAAGTATCTGAATTAATTGTGTAGCTGTTATTAAGTTGTGGAATTTAATGCTACCTTTGTGGTTCAATTTACCATAGAAATATAGGAAATTGTCACCTAGGTTGAGTTTATAATTCATAGTATGATTATAGACTGTTGTTTCAACTTGTTAATTGAATTAGGTAAAAATAAGAAGAATTCATACTTTGCGTTAGGGAATAATAGAAAGGATAGTTGATGAGATTGAATATCCTAATTGTTTCTCAGTGATTGAATTACGAGTTTTTACTATTAGTTATTATTCTATTTAATTGTCGATTATTATTTCTGCACTCTATCGATTCTTTTGCTGTATTTTACAAAAATCAAGAAATTTTAATTCATCAAATAGAACAAGAGATTAATTGACTGGTAATTGATAATTCAGTCCTTGAGGACGATACTTGGTTTTACCATTTTATTACAAGTTCGCGACTGTGTGCACTTGCATAGCAAAATTATCGCAACAAGTTTTTGGCGCCGTTGCCGGAGACTGAAAATTATCAATATCAGTTTAATTAATTTTTATTCTAATTTGATTTTAATTTATTTGCTTCTAATCTGTTTAGTTGCTAAATTTTTCTATCTCAGGTGAATTTTGGTATATGCGTGGCAGAAAAGGAAAAGCCACACTTGTTCCTCTGAATCCCGAGATCGAAAAGTCTTGCAATCAAATCAGAAAGACTAAGAGAGAGACCCAGAATTCTGTGAAGATGGCACAGAATGATGGGGATGGCAGGAATGGTTTAAATCCAGGAGTTGTCCAAGGGGTTCAGGCTCAGACCAACGCTGAGAGGAGTCTGAGAGATTATGTGCTACCCACTCTGACGGGAGTACAAAATAGTATACGCCCACCAGCTGTAGAGGCCAACAACTTCGAAATCAAGCCTGCTATTTTACAAATGGTGCAGTCCTCTGTGCAATTCAATGGGTTGCCCTCTGAAGATCCTCACACCCATTTGTCCAACTTCCTAGAATTGTGTGGAACCTTCAAATATAATGGGGTGAGTGATGACGCAATCAAGCTTAGGCTCTTCCCATTTTCTCTAAGGGACAGAGCTAAAAGTTGGCTGAATTCTCTGCAGCCAAACTCCATTGTCACTTGGCAAGATCTGGCTCAGAAATTTTTATCCAAATTTTTCCCTCCGTCAAAGGCTGCTAAATTGAGGGGAGAGATAAATAACTTTTGCCAGAATGACGGAGAGTCACTGTATGAAGCTTGGGAACGGTTTAAGGAACTCCTGAGAAGATGTCCTCATCATGGCATAGAGCAGTGGATGCTAGTACAGAATTTCTACAATGGTTTATGTCCGACAACCAGAACCATTATTGATGCTGCAGCGGGTGGCACTTTTATGAGCAAGAGCGCAGCTGGTGCTTATGAACTGCTGGAGGACATGGCTACAAACAACCATCAGTGGTCTGAGGAAAGATCATCAGGAGTCAGAAAGGTAGCTGGGGTGCATGAGCTAGATGCAATCACTGCCTTAACAGCGCAAGTAGCCTCTTTGACCAAGCAGTTGCAACAGAGTAGTGTGTCTGCTAATGCGGTTCAGATGGCAGTGAGATGTGAAATGTGTGGTGGTGCTCATTCTGTCGATCAGTGCCCTATCTGTATGAATAACACCCCCATGGATCATGCTCAAGTTCAGGCGGTGGGAAATTTTCAGAGGCCACTCAATAATCCATTCTCCAACAACTACAATCCTGGGTGGCGAAATCATCCCAATTTTTCGTGGAAGAATAATCAAGGCCAACAACCTCAGTTTCAGGGTCAATTTCAGAATAACATGCCTCAGCCACCTATGAATCAAGCTTCGTCATCAATGCAGCCTAGGCCTCAACAATCAATGCCTCAACCTGAGAGACCTAATGAACTGCAAGCTGCCCTGTTGACTCTTACTAACACTCAGACTCAATTTATGACTGAGACAAGATCCTCCATTCGAAACCTTGAGACACAGGTTGGGCAGTTGGCAAATATGCTCAATAACAGACCCCAGGGAAACTTGCCAAGTAATACTGAAGTCAACCCCAAGGAGCAAGTTCAAGCAATCACTTTGCGGAGTGGGAAGCAAACAGAGCAGCCTAGACCTCCACAGGCAGTGGTTCAGAAAAAAGAGATGGGTGCACAGTCTGATTCAGAAAGGGTTACTGAAGACCATCAGAAGTCAGAACAGAGTCCCCCAGTTGTCATTGAGCAGCCAGTTAGAGTTCCATACCCTCAGAGGCTTAGAAAGACTACCCTTGATAAACAGTTTTCTAAGTTTCTTGAGGTGTTTAAAAAGCTGCACATAAACATTCCTTTTGCAGAGGCCTTGGAGCAGATGCCCAGTTATGTTAAGTTCATGAAGGAGATTCTGTCAAAGAAAAGGAGAATGGAGGACTATGAGACTGTAGCACTCACTGAAGAGTGCAGCGCTATTTTACAAAGGAAGTTACCCCAAAAGCTGAGAGATCCGGGGAGTTTCACCATACCTTGCACCATTGGCAAGTTTGAATGCAAGCACGCCTTATGTGATCTGGGGGCAAGTATCAATTTGATGCCCTTATCTGTGTTTAAAAGACTTGGTTTGGGGGAGGCAAAACCAACAACTGTCACTTTACAGCTCGCAGACCGATCGTTAACACATCCACGAGGTATTATTGAGGATGTTCTTGTGAAAGTGGATAAGTTCATATTTCCCGCTGACTTTATTGTTCTGGACATGGAGGAGGACACAGATGTTCCTATTATTCTTGGTAGACCATTTTTATCCATAGGCCAAGCTCTTATTGATGTTCAAAAAGGAGAGCTTAAGCTGAGAGTTCAAGGAGATGAGGTGGTCTTTAATGTCTTCAAGTCTATGAAGTATCCGGTGGCTAGTGACAGTTGCTTTAGTGTGGATATGATAGAAAAGGCAGTCTCCAAGAGAAGGATGAGCAGTGATGCCTTAGAGGCAGTATTATTGGTTGATGAGGGCGATGATGATGAGGATGCTGAGATCAGAGAATGTGTAAACTGGATCAACTCTTTCTTACCATATTGGAAAAAGTTCCAAGAATTAGCGGATGCGACTGATAAACCGCTAACCTCCATTCAGCAGCCACCACCGTTGGAATTAAAGGTCCTCCCAGATCACTTGCAATATGCTTATTTGGGAGAGAATGAAACTTTACCGGTCATTGTGTCAGCTGACTTGTCAAAGGTAGAATTGGAGAAACTGTTGAGGGTTCTAAGGGAGCATAAATTGGCCATTGGGTGGACATTGGCAGATATTAGAGGAATAAGCCCAGCGACAGTGATGCATAAAATTTTATTGGAGGAGAATAGCAAGCCATCCATAGAGGCCCAGAGAAGACTCAATCCAGCCATGAAGGATGTAGTATTGGATCAGATTCTTAAATGGTTGGATTTTGGGGTGATCTACCCAATTTCTGATAGTGCATGGGTGAGCCCTGTGCAAGTGGTACCTAAGAAGGGTGGAATGACTGTGGTGAAAAATGAGAACAATGAACTCATTCCAACAAGGACTGTAACGGGGTGGCGGATTTGTATAGACTACCGCAAGCTCAATAAGGCAACAAGGAAGGATCATTTTCCTTTGCCTTTTCTTGATCAGATGCTTGATAGATTGGCAGGCCACAGCTACTACTGTTTCTTGGATGGGTATTCTGGGTATCATCAGATCGCTATTGCACCAGAGGATCAAGAGAAAACAACCTTCACATGTCCTTATGGCACATTTGCTTTCAGGAGAATGCCATTTGGACTATGCAATGCCCCTGCAACATTTCAACGGTGCATGATGGCCATATTTTCAGACATGGTAGACCGGTGTATTGAGATTTTCATGGATGACTTCTCTGTTTTTGGCTCATCATTCGACCTCTGTTTGGGTAATTTAAAGAACGTGCTGCGTCGTTGTGAGATGGCTAATCTGGTGTTGAATTGGGAGAAATGCCATTTTATGGTGAAAGAGGGGATTGTCCTTGGCCATAAAATTTCAAGTGAGGGAATTGAGGTAGATAGAGCGAAAATTTCTACCATTGAAAGGCTGCCTCCACCAGTTTCAGTCAAAGGAGTTAGAAGTTTTCTTGGTCACGCTGGGTTCTATCGAAGATTCATCAAAGATTTCTCAAAGGTGTCTAAGCCTCTCTCGAATCTGCTTATGAATGGAGTTGTCTTTGATTTTAATGACGAATGTTTGAGGGCGTTCAATTTCTTGAAAGAAAAGCTTATTTCTGCTCCAATTGTGATAGCTCCGAGATGGGAATTGCCTTTTGAGTTGATGTGTGATGCCAGTGATTACGCAGTGGGGGCAGTTCTGGGACAGCGGATTGATAAGGTATTCAGGTCTATTTACTATGCTAGTCGGACTCTAAATGATGCTCAGCTTAATTATGCCACTACAGAAAAAGAGTTGCTAGCTATTGTGTTTGCTTGCGATAAATTCAGACCATATCTGATTGGTAACAAGGTGATTGTCTACACTGATCACTCTGCCATTAAATACCTGATGTCAAAGAAAGATGCCAAGCCCCGCTTGATTAGATGGATTCTGTTGCTTCAAGAATTTGACATGGAGATTCGTGACAAGAAGGGCAGCGAGAATGTGGTAGCTGATCATCTCTCTAGACTTGAGGTGGAGGAGACTGAAAATAAGAAAGCAGTGCAAATCAATGATCATTTTCCTGATGAGCAGTTGTTTGGGGTAAGTGAGACTTTAGCTGTCCCTTGGTTTGCAGACATAGTGAACTTTTTGGTTGCAAAAATTGTGCCTTCTGAAATGTCAAAGCAGCAATTAAAGAAATTCTTTTCTGAGGTGAAACACTACTATTGGGAGGAACCTATTCTCTATAGGCACTGTGTTGATCAGATTATCAGAAGGTGCGTTCCTGAAGAAGAGATGCAGTCCATTCTTAATCACTGTCATACTCAACAATGCGGAGGGCATTTTGGAGCATCAAGAACGGCGGCTAAGGTATTACAAAGCGGTTTCTATTGGCCTTCATTATTCAAGGATGCCAATGTGTTTGTCAAGGCCTGTGATAGATGTCAGAGAACTGGCAATATCTCGAGGAGAAACGAAATGCCTCTACAAGGGATTCTTGAGGTGGAAATGTTTGACGTATGGGGCATCGATTTCATGGGGCCTTTTCCACCGTCTTACAACAATGAATATATTCTATTGGCAGTGGATTATGTATCCAAATGGGTGGAGGCTGCAGCAACTAGAGCCAATGATGGTAAAACTGTGCTTAATTTTCTGCATAAACATATTTTTACTAGATTTGGCACTCCCCGAGCTCTGATTAGCGATGAAGGGAAACACTTTGTGAATAAGCAATTGGATGCACTGCTGGCTCGTTATGGAGTTTATCACCGAAAAGCTTTGCCTTATCATCCTCAATCAAATGGGCAAGCTGAAGTTTCGAACAGAGAAATCAAGAGCATCCTTGAGAAGACCGTTGACAGTTCGAGGAAGAATTGGTCGAAAAAGTTAGATGATGCGATTTGGGCGTACAGAACTGCATTCAAAACACCAATAGGCATGTCTCCTTATAGGTTGGTGTTTGGTAAAGCGTGTCATCTACCAGTCGAATTGGAGCATAGGGCATTTTGGGCTATGAAAAAGTTAAATTATGATTGGAGTGCCGCTAGTGAAAGAAGACTGTTGCAACTGAATGAACTTGACGAGTTCATAAATGAGGCTTATGAGAATGCTAAGATTTATAAAGAAAGAACAAAGGCATGGCATGACAAGAACTTAATCAGAAGGGAGTTCCAACCAGGGCAGCAGGTACTTCTGTTCAATTCAAGACTTCGACTGTTTCCTGGCAAATTGAAGTCAAGATGGTCCGGACCATTCACTGTAGTTCAAGTTTTTCCTTATGGTTCTGTAGAAGTTCGGGGCAACTCAGGTGATTCATTTAAAGTCAATGGTCAGAGATTGAAACCCTACTTGGGTGGTAGTTTTGATCAAGCGAAGTCTATCCTCCTTCTGAAGCCTCTCTGAAGAGGGTTCCGCGTCCGGCTAAATGACGTTAACGACAGCGCTTGTAGGAGGCACCCTATATTTTACTTGTTATTTTTTTTACTTTTGTATTTGTAAACGATGGATATTTGGTTTATTTTTGGACTTTTAGAATCGTGAAAAACGTGAAAAATGAAAAAAAATTTAAAAAATCAAAAAAATCAAAAAATTAAAAATTCCTTAAGGGCCGCGGCATAGCCCTATGATGCCGCGGCATTGGGGGGTTCCAGAGGCTCACGGATTTGGCAGAAAAGGGGCGGGCCGCGGCATAGATGAGGAGGGTCGCGGCATTGATCCCAAGTTTTCCCAGAATCACAAGGCGGGCCGCGGCATATGTCTGAGAGGGCCGCGGCATTCCAATGTGGAAATTTGATGCGGGCCGCGGCATAGTCAAGGTAATGCCGCGGCCCTAGTCCGAAAATTGGGATAAAAAGCCCTAAATCAGCCATTATCCCATTCATTCATTCTCACAATCTTACTCACACTCAAAACTTCTTTTCTCTCTAATTTTGTTTGAGACTTCCATCAGTCAAGGAGACCACAAGAAGGATTTTTGTGCCATTCAAGTAAGTGTATCTTCTCTAATCTAATACTTTTGATTAGAGATTAGATTGCATTGTGGTGTTGTGGATTGTTCTTTGTTGTTCTTGTGAGAAGATTAAGGGTTTTGTCAATTTTTTATTGTGGGAATTATTGTTAAAGGCTATTGATTGTGGGCATTATTGTTTGAGGCTATTGATTGTGGGAATTAGTGTTTGGGGTGTTGATTGTGGTAATTAGTAAGTTTGGGGGGGAGTGACACCAAAAAGGAAAGTATACTCAAGTTCTTGAGAGCATATTTGGGGGTTTAGTTGGTTCTTTTTGAAAGATATTATGGGTCCTAAGCGAAATCCCCCTAGAGGTACCTCCTCCAAGAAAGCATCCTCATCACGCACTCAACCACCACCAACACCACCTGCCCCAGCTGAGTATGACACGAATATTTTTGTGAGTAAGGATGCTGCCGAGTTGTTTAAAAAGATTTATAAACGATCGGTGGTAAGGGAAAGGGGGTTTGACTTTGATGAGGCCCCTGCTGTACAGCACCCTGGTTATGAACTTATAAAAGCTGAAATAGTGCGTCGAAGATGGAATTTGTTTTGTGACTCGAACCATGTGGATTCAGCCAACTGCTCTATTATATATGAATTTTTCGCCAATTTCTCCTATCAAGATGCAGAGCAGAATAATTTTGTTAGAGGCAAATTGGTGCCTACATCAGCCTATGCATTCAACCAATTACTGGGTCTTCCCTCTTTTTCTGCACAAGAGGATGAATACTGGCAGTTGGCCCATTTCGAGGAGCCAGACTATGATGCGGTGGCTGAGGTCTTAAGTATGGAAGGGGCACGTTTCAGTTATCATAATGGGAGGCCCAAAGAGTTGTTCAGGTGGCAGCTAAACCCAGTGGCGAAGGAGTGGTTTTATTTTGTGTGTGCACGTTTACTGCCGACGTCTCACCTGTCTTCTGTTGATCGAGAGCGTTGTTTGTTAGTGTACGCTATCATGACTCAAAAGAAGGTCGATGTGGGCCGCATTCTTCGATATAGCATACGCAACATCAGTCGATTCAACACTACCGCTGGTGTCGCCCATGGTACCTTCCTTTCGACTTTATGTAGCACTTATGAGGTACCAACCTTTTCCAGCGATCTAGTCCGGAGGCCAATGGGGGCCATCAATCAGACCTTGTTTACGGCCTTCCCTCCAGCCTGTCTTACGCAGCCTGACTCTACTCAGCCAAATAAGCGCAGCCGGGCTGATGAAACAGGGGGCACTGATCGCGCTGAGGAGGAGGAAGTAGAAGAAGCGGGTCCCAGCAACCCACATGAAAATTTGGCAATTGGAGGACCGATTGACGAGCACACGCAGAGTACGCATGCTCGATTGGATTACATTATTCAACAAAATCAATATTTAATCCAATCGCAACAGGCGCAAAATCAGCACTATAATGACTTTATGGTGCAACAAAATGAATATGGGCGGTCTCACATTGAGGAGTTGAATACTTTGGTCACGAGGTGGACTATGAGTTCAGCCGATGAGAATTATTTCACTCCACCGCCACAGTACACTCCATATCAGTGGCCACCTCCACCACCTCCACCGCCATACTGATGTGGCGTCAGGTAAGTTCTCTTCCCTTGTTCTTTTTCTTTATCACATTGGGGACAATGTGCGTCTTAAGTTTGGGGGGGAGCTTATTTTGTTTTATTTTTGTTTTCTGCGTTGTTTAGTTTAGTTTAGTTTTCTGTAGTGTAAAAGTTAAACCATCATTCTTGTCTGTACTTGCTTTGTCTTTGCTCGTGAAAAGGAAATTGAATTCAACTGTGTGCTTGGTTCAATTGTTTTAGAGTTGAATTTAAAAAGTTCTGTGGGAAATTTTTAATATGTTTTGAAAAGATAACATTTTGGATTGTATTATATGTGTTTGACTAGGGTTGGTGGAATGACAATTTGAATCTAATAGAACTTGCATTATTTGGCTTTTGAGGCGAAATTCTTGATGACATGTGTTTAGAAAAGTGATTTAGGCAATTTTTTTTGGATCGATTGTGCCTTTCAAGCCGACCTTGAGTTAATTATCCTTAGTTACCCTTTTGAGCCTTGAATTTGGTTTTTGTTCTTGATCATACTATTTGAGCCTAAATTTCTTAACTTCTTTATTTTTGTTTTCCTTTCCTTTTGTTATCATAAGCATATAATCTGTGGGAAAGAAGAAGGAAAAATAGTAAGAGGTTGTTATGATTGGAATACAGTATGATTGTACAAAAAGAAGAGAGAGAGAAGTCTTTGAGAAAAAAGAAAAAAAAAAAAAGAATAATATCACTTTGTCACACTCCTTGATCATATTTATATATAGGAAATAATAAGTTTGGAGGAGTGTGATTTGAAAAAAAAAAAAAAGAAAAAGTGATAAGTCTAGAAAAAGAAAAGAAGAAAATAATGAAAAGTGTTGTCATCTCTCTCTCTAATTGTATAAAAGGGTGATTTTTGGTGTGGTAAAGAAAAATTTGGTTGGTTTTAAGGTTTTATGCTTATGGTAACGATTGAGCTTAAATGAGAATTTCATCTACCCTTACCTAAGCCTAACACTATAACCTGTGAAAGTCCTGTTGATTTCAAAACATGTGTTGTTGACATTAGTGGAGAAGGTCGAGTAATGCAAGCATATTGTAGATTTGGTTTGTGAAATTATCTGGAATGAGTTGAGCATATATGATAGAATGCAAGTGTTGTAGTCATTTTCATGATATATTATCGATTTTCCTAATTGAACTGTATAAGTTGGACTTTGAGGCAATTGAGCTGAAATTCTGGTTATAAATATTGCAATTGAGATTTCATGAGTGTTGGCAAAGCAGTGTAGATGGTAATGATGGTTTAGCTTGTTCGTTTTTGTGTTTGTTTCTTTTTGTTAGTGTAACTTGGTCTTTACTCGAGGGCGAGTAAAGGTTAAGTTTGGGGGAGTTTGATGAGTCTAGTTTTCATGATGTTTTGGTGATGTTTTTAGTAGTCTTTTATTTTGTTTTTCCTTGTTTTAGCGCGGGTTTACGCTTTGTTTGGTTGTTTTTGTGAATATCAGGAAGAATTGAGCATGTGGAAGGAAATGCCAAAGAAAGGGAAGAAATAATCGAGTTTTTCATCATATTTTGATCAAGAATGGTTCTCAACACAATTTGGAAGTGTTGGTGAAATTTTGGGATGAAAACTTGAAGAATTGAAGAATTCCTTAAGAGCCACGGCTTGATCAAAGTAGGGCCGCGGCTAGGGGAGAAACAGAAGCATGGTTTTTGAGGACATCTTCGGGCCGCGGCATGGCTAGATAGAGCCGCGGCATGGATGGGCATTTTGCCCAGAAGACAATGATGCGGGCCGCGGCATGGTTTCAGAGAGCCGCGGCATTGAAAGGATAGTCTGCCCAGAAATTTTGACACGGGCCGCGGCATAGTGTATGTAGAGCCGCGGCCCGCCTCTCTAAAATCTAAAAATCCTAGGTTTTAAAGGACGAAAAAGAAGAGAGAAGGAGGTACGGACGAAGGGAGGAGTTCTGGTGTTGAAGGCTCAAGCTTAGAGTATTTTTACATGTTTTTCTTTTTGATGTTATCTTTAAATTCTGTTGTGATTAGCACTATGACTATGAACTAATTTTCTGTTTAGGATGTTCAATTGAATCACTTGAATTTCTATTATGACCTAATGCAATTTTAATTTCCTCTTCTTCAATCTTCTTCAATTCCTTATAACCTGTTCTTATAGATTGATTATTGATTGGCCATCTTTAGTCATATATATATATATGTTTTTAAGTCAAAATCTGAGAAGTGAGATTTAATTATGCTGTGGTTATATTGGACATAATTCTAATTTAGAACGAAAGTATCTGAATTAATTGTGTAGCTGTTATTAAGTTGTGGAATTTAATGCTACCTTTGTGGTTCAATTTACCATAGAAATATAGGAAATTGTCACCTAGGTTGAGTTTATAATTCATAGTATGATTATAGACTGTTGTTTCAACTTGTTAATTGAATTAGGTAAAAATAAGAAGAATTCATACTTTGCGTTAGGGAATAATAGAAAGGATAGTTGATGAGATTGAATATCCTAATTGTTTCTCAGTGATTGAATTACGAGTTTTTACTATTAGTTATTATTCTATTTAATTGTCGATTATTATTTCTGCACTCTATCGATTCTTTTGCTGTATTTTACAAAAATCAAGAAATTTTAATTCATCAAATAGAACAAGAGATTAATTGACTGGTAATTGATAATTCAGTTCTTGAGGACGATACTTGGTTTTACCATTTTATTACAAGTTCGCGACTGTGTGCACTTGCATAGCAAAATTATCGCAACAAGCAATCTTTTATGTTTACAACCATTCTTGTAAAGCAGTTAGTTATGTTTCGTTATGTTTACTACTGCTATATATATTGTTGAGTTGTATACTTTTACATATAGTTTTTTAGAAACTTTTCCTTGTAATTCAGTAAAAAAATCTGTAACTGAGAGAAGAGAGATTTGTACTGAAAGAAGAAGGAAGTTCTAATAAAAGTGGCTGCCCGTGGATGTAGCTTAGATTTCTAAGTTTTGACTTTAATTCGGACCACGTAATTCTTGGTGTTGTGTTTTAACTGGTTTGATTTCTTTTGTGTTTCTTCTAACTGGTTTGTTCTTGTGACTGTTTCTTTGGATCAAATTGTGTTTATGCAAGTTGTTGTGATCTCTGGTCTTGGCTCTACATGTTTTAATAAATTATTCTATGAACTATATATCAAAAAGATATTTGATCAATATCTTGATTGAGATTTGACTCATTCTTCTTGCATATTATTCCATGTACTGCTTCTTCAGGGTAGGCTATCTAATGGACAATATATAGCATTAAAAAGACTCTCCAAGACTGCAGGACAATTTTTTCATTACAGGAAGGAATTAAGAGAAAGTAGAAAGATAAGCAAAACAACAAGTGTGGTGGTCCTCATAGTCACAGCATGGGTTATATCAATAAGATTGTCCATAATTTTTCAATCTATATCAAATACATTTTATCATATAGATTATATACATTGGAACAAGCAACAAGCATCTTTCATTTTTATTCTTTTCCTTTCCAACTAGGGCTCCTAGCAATTCTTGGCTCAATTCAAAACATGCCAAAAAACAACATGGAAATAATTTTATTCCATTCTAATCCTAAGTAAGCTAAGTTGTCTAAACATGTTTTCTGTGGTGATAGGAGACCAAAATATCAGAGTATGCAAAACAAAAGACGATCAATGATTTTTTAGGTGACAATGGACCCCATAAAATCGACTAAAGATATGATCTTGAAAGCAATCTGAGGACAATTAGAGAATATTATATTGTAACTACTAAAGCCTCTCTGGTCTAATCCAACTTTCACAACATTTATACCAGTATTTTTCAGAGCCAAAAATCAATCAAAGTATCTTGTCTCAAGAACAGTTCAAAATAGCAATCAAAATATGATCTTTAAACATAAACTGGTAAATGCCCAAATAAAAACTCAAAATAAACTGGTAAAGTTGATAAAACATAAAACATAAAAAGTCTGAAAGATGAAAAACTCAAAATAAAAACTCGATAAAACATAAACATAAACTGGTGAAGTTGAAAAAACTCAAAAACTCAAAATGCCCAAACCGTACCTGGTGAAAGCTAATGTAGTTGAGGTAACCCAAGTCTTGAACTGGTCGGAGACTGAGTGAGGAAGGGAGGTGCGACTGAGCCGAGATCGAGGGAGTGAGGCCTCAGATTGAAAAATTGCCAACAATCTGCAAAACCCACAATTAATTTTGAAAATGCTGATAAATTTTGAGGTTAATGCTTCCAATAACACCTAAAACTAAATATACTTACCTGGCTTGCCAAGACCAAAGAGAAGGAGTGAAACACAGAAACCCAACGAATGGAAACCTATTGACAGAGAGATAGAGAAAGACGAGAGAGAGAGAGAGAGAGGAGATGTGAGGGATGGAGGAGACTTGAGCTGAGATTTGAGGGATGGAGGAGATTTGAGCTGAGACTTGAAGCAGGGATGGATGAAACCGAAGCTGGATAGAGTTCGGAGACTTACTGTTCTTAGCCGAAGAAGAAAATGGTGAGTCCGAAATTGGAAGGATTTTTTCTGAAAAAAATGTATAAGTGGCGGGCTCCCAAAAAATTGCCGCCCTTTTCATTTGCCACATATATAACATTTTCCATAATACTTTTTCATTAGTATTATATTCATGTGTTATGGAAATGGGTATTTGGTGTAGTCTAATCAGATTTTCCACCCAAGCTTCCACCAAAACAGGGAGTAGCCGCTAATGTTTGTAATGGTCCGCCATCTTCAAATTTCACCCCTGAACAATGCCAGCAACTCCTCACATATCTTGCTAATTAGATGCAATCTCAACATCCCGAGCCCACTGCCTTGGCTTCACAAGTTTCTGTTATACACTCTAACTCTTCTTCTTGGCTGCTTGATACAGGTGCTAGTCATCACATTTGCAAAGACAAATTTTTGTTTACTGATTTTGATGATACTGTTTTTCCTAACTTTGTTTCTATGCCTAATGCTATGACTGCCCCTGTCCTTAATATTGGCACTATCAAACTCTCAGCAACACTTATTTTGCATAATGTATTATTTGTCCCTACATTCACCATAAATCTCATATCTGTTAGTGCATTATGTCAAAAATCTACTTATAATGTCATATTTACATTACATGATTGCATTATTCAGGTCAAGGATTGCCATACTCTGATTGGGAGGGCTAAATGTATTGGGAATTTATATGTCACGGACGTGTCTAGGATTGCTTCTATCTCTACTTACATATGGCACTCAAGACTGGGACACCCTTCTTTACATGTTTCTACTAATACATATTTTTTACTTTCATTTTCACCTTTAAATAAACAAGATATCCCTTGTAATGTTTGTCACTTAGCAAAGCAAATAAAATTTTCTTTTCCCTCAAATAGCCATATCTCCAATTCTATTTTCGATTTAATACATATTGATATATGTGGACCTTTTATGCATGAGACTAGAGAAGAATATTGATATTTTTTTACTATTGTAGACGACCACGCTCGCTATACTTGGCCTTTTTTATTAAAAATGAAATCTGATGTTTCCACTATTATACCACATTTTTTCACAATGATTCACACACTGTTAGACACTAAAATAAAAGGGGTTCGATCTGATAATGCCAAAGAATTAGCTTTCGATCATTTTTTAAAATCACAAGGTACTATTCATTACTTCTCTTGTGTTGATTGTCCTGAGCAAAATTCAGTGGTTGAACGAAAACACCAACATTTACTCAATGTTGCAAGAGCTTTAATGTTTCAATCGAGCGTTTCTTTAGTATATTGGGGTGATGCTGTTCTTACAGCCACTCACTTGATCAATCGGCTTCCCTCCAAGCCTCTCAAAAAAATTACGCCATATGAGGTATTACACTCTAAAACTCCTACTTATGATCATTTAAAATGCTTTGGCTGCTTGTGTTTTGCTTCCACTTTGCCAAGCTCAAGAAACAAGTTCTCTCCAAGAGCTCTTCCTTGTTTCTTCCTAGGGTATCCCTAAGGTATGAAAGCCTACAAAGTCATGGACCTAACCAATAATAAAATATTCAAATATAGAGATGTTGCATTTTATGAGAAAGTTTTCCCTTTTCTCAATAATAGATCTATTGATAATCTCAATTCTTTATTTTCTAATATTACTTCTCCATTGTCCTTGCATGTACCAAATGGAGCTGCTGCCCATGCTCCTTCTTCACTAGAAATGGACATTTCATAACAGCAACAAAACCATTTCGGCATTGACAATAACACCAATGAAGTCATCACTAGAACAGTGAGATCTTCTAAACCTCCCTCCATTTTATAGCAATATCACTGTTATAATAGCTTAGCATATACCAAATCCTGTACTCAATATCCTTTATCTAACCGCCTTGATTATTCTAAATTGCATCCTTCCTTTCATACAATTATTTGCAATGCTAGCTCCATAAGTGAACCCACATCTTACAAGACAGCTAGTCTTTCCTTAGAATGGACCAATGCCATGAATGAAGAACTAAATGCCTTAGACAATAACAACATTTAAACAATAGTTGACCTTCCCACTACACATAAACCGATAGGGTGTAAATGGATTTATAAACTTAAGAGAAATTCTAAGGGTATTGTCGAAAGATATAAAGCTCGGTTAGTAGGGCTGTGCAGAAATTTTTACAACCCGCCCAACCCGAATAATCCGCCCAAACCAACCCGAAAAACCGCCAAAAAACGCAACCCGAATAAACCGACCAAAATTTAAACCGCCCAATTGTTTCATTGGGCGGGTTGAAATTATAACCCAACCCGCCCAATATAACCCAACCCGCCCAATTAAGCATTATATATATATTTAATTAAATTTATATTTAAAAAAAATAAAACCCTACTGAACCATATTATTAACTTTGTCTCTCTGCCTCATTTCTTTTTTTCCCGTTTCTTTTCTTTCCTTTGGTGCCGTCGCAGAGCTCATCTCTTTCTCTCCTCTCTCTCTCGACTTTCTCTCAAACATTGCAGAGCCTCCCTCCGGCGTCCCTTCTCTTCTTCAGTTCAAGCCTCCGGCGTCCCTTCTCTTCTTCAGCTCAAGCCTCCGGCGTGACGGCGTGACAACGTTCCTGCTCTTCAGTTCAAGTCAAGCCTCGCTCGCTCCACGCAACAACATCAAACATGTATTAAGAGTGAGGTTATCTTAAACTTCCGTTGTATTCCACCTTTGATCTCAATTTGGAAACTCAGTTTTGGTTTTGTTATATTATATTATTTGACCTGTTTAGAATTTACATAACTAGCTTTGTGGTGTTTATATATATATACACACAAATTTCTTGAATCAGCTTTTTCGGATTCACTCAAATATCACAATTAATCTTGCTGTGTTGTTTTTATTATATAACTACACTTCTTTCTAAGCCCAAACACAATACTAAACAGGAAGGAGTGTTAAACAGGAAGGAGTGTTAATAGAAACAAAGAGAAACAGGTCAAATATTCTGGGTTTCTTCTTGTTCTGGTTTTTTAGTTTTCAAAATAATATATATTGGTCAAGAGCATTAAAATTTAAAAGAAGAGAGCCCAACAAAAAAGATCCACCATATGATTCGTTAGCACATTTATTTATTTATTTTGACAATGTTAGCATAGTCAATATTTAAAGTCAAAATAATTGGTGAAAACTATGTCTGTTTAGTGTAAGTGATTGTCTGTCTTGTGAATGAGTTAATGTTGATTAATTAAGAGGCTGGGTTCATACATATAATTGTAAAAAGACTTGAGACTTTAGATCGTCAACTATGAAAACTTGTTAAATAAAAATATAATTCCAACACTACTAGCCAAGCAATTATAAATATGAATTCTGGTGTGTTAAGAGATAAAAACAGTCTCATTTTTCTCTCTAAGAGAGTTTGTTAGTAGTTGTTATTATTGTTTTGGTAAAATTTAACAAAAGAAGAATTAAGAGATAAACAACTGAAACTAATCTCTTCCTAATCATCTGCTCTGCCTCTGAGATTTAATCCCACATTAGTAGAAGCCAGTTAATATTTGCCTAATTATAAATTATAATAATAATTATTATTATGTTTTTTTTAATTTAATTTTCTCTTCTTTTTGATCCATAATTAGATAATTATATGATTTCAAACTCAATACCTTTACTGTGTAGAAGTAGAACCACACTTCACACACACACACATGAATGTTGTTCATTCTTTTTCCTTTGTTGTTTTTGTCTTTTTGGCAGTACTTATTTGAGCATTACTCAATATCTGATTTTTTTTATGGTTTGCATTTTTATTTAGTTTTCTCTTTTCATCTCACCTTGTGTTTGTGTTATGTTTATCATATACATTTAGATTAGAATGTGTATGATATATTTTTTTGCAGATAATTACATATGGAAATTGAAGATGAAAATGTGGATGATTTGGTGAAAGAATGGATTAAATATGTAGAGACTGAAGAAGGGGCTGCTGAAATCGAACGACCGCAAAAAAGGAAGAGGAAAGGGAAAAAAACATCAACTATTTGGGAACATTTTACTATGGTTAAGAAAAAAGTAAAAGGTAAAAATAATAAAGAGGAAAAAGAAGAGGATAGAGCAGAGTGCAACTATTGTGGAGCTGATTATGCAGCTGATAGTAAGTATTGTGGGACTAGTACATTGTGGAGTCATGTTGAGAAAAAGTGCAGGAAGTGTCCATTTAGTGAGTGGGTAGAGCAGAATAAGAAACAAACGATGATAACTCAATTTACAAAGAAGACTCTTGATTCTGAAGTTAACTCAAGTGGGACTACCACAATGAAGTTTTGTCAGAATAAAGTGAGAGAATTGATTAGCAAGTACTTCATTATTGATGAGCTTCCCTTTAGGCATATTGAAGGGAAAGGGTTTCGCTTGCTTGTTACTCATTTTTTTCCAAAATTTGACTTTCCTTCAAGATTTACAATTGCTCGTGATATCTACCAGTTGTTTTTGGAGGAAAAGAAAAAATTGAGAAATGAATTTGTCAATCGTAGGTTGTCTTTAACTACTGATTGTTGGACTTCCATACAAAATATTAGTTACATGTGCCTAACTGCTCATTGGATTGATGACAATTGGAAGATGCAAAAAAGGATTATTAGTTTCATTCAGGTTCCTAGCCATAAAGGTGACATGGTTGCAAAAGAACTGATCAGTTGCCTCAATCATTGGGGGATTACTCAACTTTTCTCTATCACTGTTGACAATGCCTCTTCAAATGATGTAGCTTTGAGAAAAGTCAAGGAATATTTGTCTGAAAAACCAAATGCTTTAGTTTTGGGTGGAGAGATGTTTCATATGCGGTGTTGTGCACATATTCTGAACTTGGTTGTTAGTGATGGTTTAAAAGAAATGAGTTATGCCATTTCTAGCATAAGGAATGCAGTTAGGTATGTGAGATCTTCACCAGCTAGGTTGAAGAGGTTCAAAGAAGCATGTAAAGATGTAAATGTTGAATCGAAAGCTTTATTATGTTTAGATGTGGTGACAAGGTGGAACTCCACCTACATGATGCTAGAGGCTGCATTGAAGTTTAAGAAAGCTTTTAGGTATTTGGAAGGGGATGCAAATTACACAAAGTATTTTGAAGAAGAAAGAGTAAATGGAGAAAAAGTTGATGGGCCACCAGACAATACTGATTGGACTAATGCAGAAGTATTTGTTAAGTTTCTCAAGGCATTTTATGAACTTACATTAAAGTTCAGTGGGTCATTGTATGTCACATCAAACCTTTTCTTCCAAGAGATTCTTGAAGTTCAAGTTGAGCTGAATGATATGAAGAGTAGTACAGATGAAAGATTCAAATTGAAGTTTGACAAGTATTGGGGCAATGTTGAGAAGATTAATTTGTTGCAATATATTGCCTCTATTTTGGATCAAAGATTCAAATTGGATGTTGTTCATAACGGTTTCAGGTATCTCTATGATCCCATTCTAGCTGAAAAAATGATAAAGAAAGTTGAGAATATGATGACTACCTTGTATGCATTTTATAAGGGCACTGTTATGACACCTAGTTCCTCTAATGATCAACAAGCAAGTCAAAGTGTCACTTCCAATGCAAGTGGAAGTTCTAGTAGCTCGTCATTTCTTATTAAGCGAAGGTTTATTTCGAGTGAAGTAACCAGCAATGATTTGGATGATTATTATGCAGATCGAAAGGAAAAGTTAGTTGAGGATACTAATTTTGACATTCTAGATTGGTGGCAAAGGAATGGAAACAAGTATCCTATTGTCTCTCATATTGCAAGAGATGTTCTGGCTGTTCAAATGTCTACTGTTGCCTCTGAATCAGCTTTTTCAACTGGAGGACGGATTCTCGATCCATTTAGAAGCTCTTTGTCTCCAAAGATGGTCGAGGCTTTAATTTGCTCAAAGAATTGGTTGACTTGTGAATATGATGCTCCTATTGTGTTGAGACAATACATGGACGAAATCGAAGGTTTGGTGACATCCGAGCAAGTTGAGTCAGGTATGTTAATGTTATATTTATCGTTTTGCTTAGTTCTTATTCTTAACTAAATTTAATAAATATTAGTTTCTAATATGTTTTAATTTTATTTTTATATTAGAGGAATCGTGTATTACAAACACAGGAACTGAGACTACTACCGCTACTCCTAGTACTTTATGAGCCCTTTGATGGAGGAATCATGAGATGATTATTGGATACTTGGATTGGTATTATCTTTTTATATTTGTATTTGAACTTTGAAGTTTTAACGTGGTTGTATGATTTGTGATGTTTCATGGTTGGACTATTTTTTTTTTTGAATTTTGGACTAAGTGTGTAATGTTTTACGGTGGTTGATTTAATTGTATTTGGACTTTGGTTTGCAATTGGACTTTGGACTATATTAAGTTTCTTTTTCATTTTAATGATATATGTTTGTTACTTTGTTTAATGCTTTTAATGTTGATGCAATTATTAATATATTGCCAATTAATATATAAGAATTTTTTTCAAATAAATATATAAATTAATTAAGTTTTGTTTTATTTTTTTACTATAAATTTAAAATATTGTTTTAAGTTTAAAAAGATAAACTTCACACTATTAGTATTAGTATTTAAAAGAAAAAAATTACAAAAATTAAAAAAAAAAAAAAACTTGTTTGGGCGGGTTGACCTGCCCAACCCGACCAACCCGACCCTCGCCCAACCCGCCCAAAAAAATCCCATTTCGGTTTGGGTGGGTTAACCCGACCAACCCGCCCAAATTATTGGACGGGTTAAAATTTTTTTTTTTTTAATTGGGCAAGTTACGGGTCATTTTTGCTAACCCGATTATAACATTGGACGGGTAAAAATGCCTTGTAACCCGACCAACCCGCCCAATGCTCACCCCTATCGGTTAGTTGCTAAAGGCTATACCCAACAAGAAGGCATGGATTATTTTGACACCTTTGCCCTTGTTGCCAAAATGGTCACTGTTAAACTTTTATTGGCCATTGCTGCCCATTATGGTTGGTATTTACACCAATTAGATGTAAATAATGCTTGAATGGTGATCTTGATGAAGAGATTTACATGTCTCTACCTCAAGGATACACACTTAAGGGGGAGCAAACTAATTTTCAAAAACTAGTTTGTAAACTTAACAAGAGTCTATATGGCCTTAAGCAAACTTCTAGACAATGGAACACTAAACTCACTACTTCCTTACTTGCCTATGGTTTTCAGCACTCATATACATATTATTCTTTGTTCATTAAGCATGACAATACAAATTTCTTGGCTCTCTTAATTTATGTTGATGATGTTATGATTGTTAGCAATTCTACACATGCAATAAACACTCTTATTCTATACTTATCATCTTGTTTTCAATTAAAAGATCTTGGTGAACTAAAATTCTTCCTTGGTCTTGAAATTGCTAGGAATAAAAAAGGCCTTTTCCTATGTCAGCGAGGATATGCTCTCCAAATCCTTGAAGACAGTGGCACACTTGGATGCAAGACAACATCTTCACCAATGGATGTCAACCTCAAGTTATCCGCTGAAGATGGCGAGCTACTTAAGGACCCAAAATCCTATAGAAGACTCATTGGCCGCCTCATCTACTTGACCATCACACGACCAGATCTATCATATGCCATCAATAGATTGAGCCAATTTGTTTGTTCGCCACGACAGTCCCATTATCAAGCCGCCCTCAAAGTGCTACACTACATCAAAACCACTCCTGGACGTGGTCTCTATTATCCAACCAGGAAGGATCCTATCACTACCACTCATTGGCCCTTAGATCATCCCATCAAAGTTTTCTGTGCTGCTGATTGGGCCATTTGACCAGACACTCGGCGTTCCATTTCAGGTTTTTGTGTGTTTTTCAACAACTCTTTGGTCTCTTGGAAATCAAAGAAACAACACACCATCTCTCGCTCTTCTGCTGAAGCTGAGTATAGATCCATGGCTAATGCCACCACTGAAGTTATTTGGCTACTCTCCTTACTCAAAGAACTTATTTTTCCTCAAACAAAACCAGTTCTTCTCTACTGTGACAGCAAATCAGCTCTTCATATCTCTTCCAATCTTGTCTTCCATGAATGAACAAAGCACATAGAGATAGATTGTCACTTAGTTCGCGACAAAATCAATCAAGGAATCATCAAAACTTTACAGGTCTCCACCAACCACCAACTTGCTGACATCCTCACCAAAGCTTTTGCCATCAACTCAATTTCAATGTCTTGTCTCCAAGATGGGTCTTCTCAACATCTTTGCCCCATCATGAGGGGGAGTAACAAAAAATACAAAATGGCTGAGTTGTTATTTTAGTTAGTTGGTTGGTTGGGTTTGTTTGTTAGTTATTATTGGGTTTTTTTTATTTTGGGCTCTTGTTTTAGATCCTATATTTATATTGCTTTTTAAGTGTAAAAATAAGACACAACTTGCATTTTTCTTTTTGGTAAATGAGATCAGTTTTTTCTCTTAGGCCCAAGTGTTTTCTTTTATTTTTGGACCGAGAGATTTGTTAAGCTGCAAAGAAATAAAGAAATAAAATCCCTTTATTATTACATGTTTTAATTTGCAATTAATCTTTTGCTTTACAGTAGAGGTGAGAGGCAATCATTGCCAACAAAAAAATTATGCAATAACTGTTAAGTAGTTATAGCATTATTTGTATCTTTCATTTATTTATGATAATTTAATTTTATGGATAATGATGGTATATATATCTGGAAGATGTTGGTACCTGAATCGATTTTTAGGTCTTGTATTACTATATTATTTTATTTGTAGATAAGATAGTGATCAAGAATATGTATATATAAACTTTGATAGGTGACATGGATAACACAGACATATACATGCATATATATATATAAATATATATATTCTACATAAATAGACATACACAAAAGATGAAGCGTGCATATTGTTGGGGTTTTGGTGGTGTGAGGGGGCCATTAAATCATATGATTACATGAAGAAAATGAACCCTGAACAGCACTCACCTTTGATACATCATAATCCATGGATTTTCCACTTTATTATATATATATATATACAAATATTTATCAATGATAAAGATTGATCGACTAATTAATTAATGTGTGCAAACAGAAAGAAATTGCTCAAGGAGAGGGTGCCAACATGGGGGTTGGCAATGTTCGACTGTCCATCCAAACAAAAAAGATATAAATAAGTACTGTTCTTTTAATAATAATAATATTATTATTATTATTAAAAAAGAGGGTGCCAACATGGGGGTTGGCAATGTTCGACTGTCCATCCAAACAAAAAAGATATAAATAAGTACTGTTCTTTTAATAATAATAATATTATTATTATTATTAAAAAACTAAATTTTATATATTTTTGGTGGCAAGTATACAATAACACAAGTGAATTTTACCGTACTAAATAATATTTATTATATTGAACTCACACTAATACAAGGCAACACTTTATCAAAATAAGACCAAATATTTTTTTTATTGCCTAGTACACATTGATACGTATAAATATTTAAAGATATTAATATTAAAACATTATCATGAACATTTGAGTAAAGAATGTACATATTTTAAATTTGACACTACTTTTTTAAAATAATTTTTTGCAAGATATATTGTGTTTTGAGTTTGAATTTAATATATAAATATATTCCCGAAAAGTACTTTTTCTTAGTAGTACATGGTGAATTGTTCATCTTTTTTAATTTAGTTTTTTTTTTTGTTAAACTCTTTAGTAAATATAAATCATTTTAATATTTATTACTTTTTCTATTAAATGTTTTTTAAATTATATTAAAATGCTACAAAAAATTATTTGGCTAGCGATCAATAAAGTAAATAAAAGTCAGAGTAAAAATATGATTAAATAATAAATTATTTTAGTTTTTTTAAATAAAAAAAAAAAGATAAAACATATCTAGCTAGTTCTCAGAGTTGTTATTGGAGGAATCCATAATATGCGAGGGAAATTAATACAAGTGAAGGGTTTTAATGTGTTACTTCTTATTATTAAACAGCATGGAATTAATTTTGGGATCTCAATTAATAATACAATATTTTGGTTTAATAATTATTGTATTACGCCAACTATTAAAAGGTTTTCTACACTAAATTTGATTTACACGTCTATATATAAAATATCTACTGTGTACAACACTATTTGATTAGTGCAATTTAGTATTAGATTTTATATATTATATTTTAAAATATAATTGGTAGGATCTCATACTAAACTGTACCAATTATTATAAAACACATATGTAATATTACGCATCAATAACAGACTGATGTGTTAGACACCACTCGATCATCTCTTTTTGCAATTAACTTTTAATAATGGTTAAACTTTCAAGCGTGCTTGTACAAAGCAAGAGCCAAGAGCACGGCTCTAAAATCTATAGTTCCACGTGTCTTAACGTCATAGGACCACTTTAACACGTTCACACGTACCTAATGGGAAACTACACCAATTCGTATTTGTTTTGCTTATTGAAATGAAAACTCAATTCATTGTACAGTGGCAGTACTACTATTCATCTCCAACTTTAACCAGTCTATTTATAACACCCCAAACAAACCCTACTTCTCTCTACTACCAATACCAGAGAGAGACTTTTAGGGGGAGAGAAAGAGAGAGAAAAGGGTCTCTTCTTTCTTTCTCTTCTCTTTCACTAATAATAGCGTTGATCTCAGTAGTCGTGGGATCAGATCAGATCAGATCATATCTTACAGTTAGTTGTGATCAAATGGCTATGGCTGGCTCTCTCTCAAAGTCTAAGCTCCTAATTAACCAGGCTCTTCCCCTCTCCAATAGTATTACTCGGTGAGTTAGTTCATTAATTACGAGTACTGTTTTTATTTCTTGCTCATTATTATTATTATTATTTGATTGAGTTTGTAACAAATGATCTTGACCGAACAGGAGGGGTTACGCGGCGTCATCTCAAGGGTCCATAGGGGTACGATTAGGTAAGGGAGGGTGTATGGTAGGGAATAACGAAGTGGAAGGGAGGCCTAACAAGTACTCAGAAGACAAAGAAGCAGCAGCCTCTGCATGGATCCCAGATCCATTAACTGGCTATTACAGGCCTGCTAATCGTGCGGTTGAGATCGACCCAGTTGAGCTTCGTCAAATGCTGTCGAACAATAAAGTCAGACCCCTTTAGATTATAATTACATTTTAACATAGTATTATTACAACATTTACCATGAACTAAGTTTAATTACGTTGCAAATAGAGCTCTAAGAATTTGATTAAAGTCGTATCTCTATATATAGATCATCATGTCTTTTCCAATAAACTCTAATAATATATATCTAAGAAGTTTATTATTACCTTATTTGTTTTCTAATATATTTATGAAAACTTGGTTTTGAGACATTTTTAACATTTGATAATATCCATTAATGTTACAACTTGTCTCTACATTATTAATGTGTTCATTGACTTCAACTCCTAGCGATATAAGAAAATATACTAAATAATTAGACTAAATACCTTAATAATTAGTACTTAAAGTTGCTTTGACTTAATTTTAGGCCTAGACAAAACAGATTTTAATTTTTACAATAGTTGAAAAAAGAAAGAGAAATGCATTACTTATAAAAAGTCTACATTGTTATGTGTAGTCTAGTAGTAACTTTTTTAATATTTTAAATTTTATTTGGGATATTATTTAGTATTTTAAATCATAAATATTGTGCAATAGTATAATTTACATATGATTTACAATTTTTATTTAAAAATTTATTTTTTAAATAAATGGGTTCCCCGTGGATATTCTCCACCCTGCCCCCGACGAGGAATAAGCAGGGATGGGGCGGGGACGGGGGGAGCACTCACTGCCAATTCCCCGCCCTGTGTGCATCACTAATTATTATAAAGTAACTATAAGAAAAATGTTTTTAGGAGCGACACTTTTAGGGGCGACGCTATTATCAGTGGCGACATTACATAGTCATCGCTAATACAACATTGAATTTATAAATAATCAACAAAATTTATTTGGGGCGTTTTTTTCAACATATTTGCGGTGACATTGTTGCCGCTAATATGTGGAAAATTTTATGAAAAAAAAACGTGGGAACTTTCTCCCCAAAATTTAAACAGGTCTATTAGCGTTGACACGTGTCGTCGCTAATAGTCATACGGTCAATTACAAAACGCAGCCAAAACGTCATGTTTCGTCATTAGCGGCAACACATGTTGCCGCTAATAGTCCTGTATATTTCAACCTCCCCACAACATGTCGTCCTCATTTGCCCATTTCGAAAAAACCCCTACATCCTGTCGCCTACTGCATTTCCCTGTCGGAAAATCGCCATTCACAACCCCCAAGCTTGAAATCGAAGCCATAATTCCCATTACCCGACCCTCCAAACCATAACCCCCATTACACGACCTCTCTCTCTCTCTCCTCGTCGGGACCCGCAACCACCACAGTATCGTCGCCTCCATGATGAAAATGGTGCCACCACGGTACTGCCTCCTCCACCACCACCTCTTTATTATATATAGGTATATGAGTGCACTCTTAATGTTTACTACATATAGATGATTGCTTTAATACTAACCATTGGATTAAGATCAATGGTCTATATTTATAGTTGTTAATTAATATTTCTAAAAATAAATTTTGATTTTTTCAAATTTTTGGAAGGGTTACCTGATGGAAAACATGTATTTATTATGAAAATATAATATTGTAAACTTTTCATTTTTCAAATGCATGTCAATTTCTAAATATAGCTAGTGTCTCTCATTGGTTGGAAACAACATTAATTATGAAAAAAAATAACTAAATTCGAAATTAATGTAGAAAAAAAATATTTACATGTTGGTGACTTGCTATACCAAATCACTATGTTGCCACATCATCATAGTTAGTATCTATCTATGAGTAGTAATCATTGAGAAGTCTTCCATATATATATATTGTTTTCTATTTTGATTTTTTTTATTTTTCAGTTTATATTTTTGAATTCTTATTTGATTTATCTTTCTGTTTTTATTTAATCTTTTTATTTATTTATATATATGTGGGCCCGTGTATATATATATATCTTTATATATTATAAATATGAGTTTAATGAAAATTGTTGGTTTCCGTTAGATTTAACACATTTTTTATCGTTTTCTAACACTGTTAGTTTTAAAGTCATCTAAATAAGGTAAATAAATTAAAAAAAAAAAAAATGAGCCATAATAATTTCTCATCACATATTTTAAAATTTCATATCAAAGTATTTAAATTACTCTATAATTATGTTTTAAAAATTATAACCAAAAAGTACTTATGTGTTTAAATTTATTATTTTCTTTCTTTTATTAATTATTTATTTTGTCACTTAATATACTTTGTTTATCCAAACATATATGTAATTGTGACATAAGACATAAATATACATATATGTTATTTCTTTCATTTAGTTTTTTTAATGAGAAATTACTTATTTTAATTGCTCTAGCCATTAATTAAGTAATATATATATATATATAAATTTTGTTCACTTTAAAAAAAATAATTAAATAATTAAAATTTGATCAAATAAATTTTTTTAATTCATACTTTTAAGATTGATTCACTATTTTTTATATTTTATTTATGTATTTTTAAATAAAAATAGCATTTAGGGACCTAAATGATACGATTTAAAAAGGTTGGAGACCTAATTGATACAAAATCAACTTTCGAGACATAACTGCTACAAAATGTAAAGAATAAAGATTACAGCTAAAGAAAAAAAACCCAATAATTATAACAAAAACATAATAACTTTGTCTGTTGTATGAAATTTTCAAATGTAAAACTTTGATATAAATTTAAGAAAAATAAAAATCTATGATGAAATATATATTTATATAGATAATTTTTTTTTAAAAAAAAAAAGATAAATTATATCCGGGGAAGTTGCCTTTTGGCACCTATCATCCACTAGTATGACTATCTATTTTAACAATCACAGTCATATAAAATTGCTATATACCACTCACTTAACAATATAATTATTCAATTGCTACATCAAAAAAAATATATAATCATTTAACATTTTATATAAATAATTTATTTGAAAAAAAAGTATATAATACTATTTTTCATGATATTGTTGATCTTGGAATGCATGAGTTGGCGATTAGACCATTAAGTCTGAAATGACACATAAGAAAATGAGGTAAAATACCTGTCACTTAAGGGCGAGAGCAGGTGTGATCGACAAAGATCACAGTACTTTTGACTAATTTCTTTTACAAAGAACACTCTTGATTAGGAATGTTATTGATCTCGGAATGCATGGGTCAGCGATTGATACATCCTAAATGACACATAATTAGGAAATGAGATAAAATCCTACCACCTAAGGGTAGACCAGGTGCGATCGACAAAGATCACACTACATTGACTGTAATTCTATTTTGTATGATTACCAACTTAATTATTCAAATTAAATAATTAATTGCTAAACAGTTACAGAAATGTTTAAACGGACACAGAGACTGTTTGAACAGAAACCAGATATGTTTAAACAATTTATCACCAGAAGATAAAAACGAACATAAGGTAAAGAACACACGAAATTATACGGGGTATCAGCAATCTTTGCAGATTGCTACTAGTCCACGGGGCCACGCCCAGAGAATGAAATTTATTAGAAGAATATCTAAACGATTACAAAACCAAATTGACTTATACAAATAAAGACTCCCTCTTGAGTTTATCGCAACTGTTGTAATCTAAACTCCTAATCAAATTTCTGAAGTGCTAAGATCTTGAACTCCCTTCAAATCACAACACTTGCACTTTTCCTCCCGAAAAGTGACTCACGAACAAGACTTCTCCCAAAGCTTGATGAACAATGTACAAGTGTGTTCAACCTACACAATTAACACAAAGAAAACAATACAGAAGTACACTGTAATAAACCACTAAGAACTTGCTGGACTCAAGTTCTTCACATAATAAAAAGTCTCTCTAAAACTTGAAAAATATTTGGAAAATAATACACCAAGAGAGATGATCAAAAACCAATGACCTAAGGATGATTATATACTTTTTAGAATCACTTTAGGTCATGGAAAACAAATCAAAATCCAATAAGCCAATAAATAGAAAATATTCCCAAACAGTAAAGTCAGAATATGTTCAAACAGACTCGCAATCCGTTCAAACAAATTCATTGAACCTGGACAGTTTTTTAAACCCAGTTTCCTTAAATAAATAAGGAAACAAAATATACATTATCTCTGCGAGCTGTACACGGTTTTTAGACAAACAAATCAGATCAAGAAATAAAAATAAATACCAATAATGTCTATTTTAAGAAAAGATATTCTTTTATAGGAAATTATATATATTTATTTTATTAACATATATATAATAATCTAATTATAGAAATCATATCACAACCAAAACAAGAAACTACCCTTTTCGAAAAATCTTCTTTAATTAATTTTGTCAATATTGTCAAATATGCCAATAAAAGATTTTACAATCTCCCCCTTTGGCAATTTGTGTTAGGAACGAGTTTCCTAATACGCAGCGGAAAGGTGGTGTGGTTGGCCCAGTGTACAATAAAAATTTTGTAACATATTTAAACTACCTTTAAATATGCGGATCCATTAATATACATACATTAATCATAAGCAAGATACTAATAGAAATCATACCTCTTGAAGCCTATCAAGTGTCATTGCTATCTTTTCGTATTTAGAACGATCTTCCTATCCAAGCGGCTCCCACGTACTCACACCAAGATCTTCCAAAGCGTTCTCTACACCTCAAGAAATGTGTGGACACTTAGAGAATGAAGGATAGTTTATTTGTGATTCTTCTTGATGTACTCAACTCATAAGATCAAGAGAATAGGCCTGAGAATTGGTTCTTTATTTTCAGGGAGAGAGAAAACTATCGTTCTATTTTTCACAGAGCATAGGGATATTTGTTTTTCAAATTTTATTTTATTATTTATTCAAATTTCTTTGTCAGATAAGATCTAACAACCTGATAACTAATTCAAATTTGAATTTAAATTAATTATCTTTTTAATTAATTATCAAATATAATTAATTATTTGAATAAATATTAATCTTTTAAATTCAAATCCAATTTGAACTTATCAGATTATTTTCTCCCACTCAAATAATGATATTTAATTAATTCTACTAATTAATTAAACCCAAATTTTCGAAAATAAATATTTAATTAATCATAATTTCAAAAATTACAATTGAATAATTATTTAATTAAATTTCGAAATTTAATTTAATTTAATTATTTAGTATAATTTCGAAAATTATACAATAATTAAATATTAATTAATTTTTTTAACTACAACTAATTTGTAATTAATTAATTAATCACTATTATCATATAATTGCATATTTGGCCTGAAGAACAAGTTCTTCTTAAATATGTCTTTAAACTATTTTCCCTTCATATCAACTCTTACCTTGAACAGTGTTGATAGAGCCACTATGGGACCTATGGGCCTATAATTGCAAGCTCCAATAAATTTGAGATTATTAATTAAACTCTTTAATTAAATAATCTTAATTTATTAATCTCATGATTATTCCACTATAAATATGAGATTGAACTCTTGTAATTATAGACATTTCATTTACTGAGTACTTTATAATCATAAAGCGTCCATTGATTTAATCATTGCATACAACTTGACCCTCTAATAATGGTTCATAATTAATCGGGAATAAAATTACCGTTTTACCCTTTTAATTATGTCTTGTTTCCTTAAGTACCATTGACTCTACTAGTGAAGGTTTATTCATAACTAAATTATGAATTTGAGCTCAATAACCTTTCAGTCCCAAAATTCAACCCTTAAGAGAACCATCATTCAATCTCTTGCGAGAAGGTATAGATTCCATATCTGTATACTATGTCCCCAGCCATCTATATTAATGAGTTCCCAAAACAAAAGTTTTTAGCCTGATCATTCTGATAGACCCTAACAAGTGAATTAAATAACTTATATAACATAAACAGGAGTTCATAGTAACCTCAGGATTAAGATCTATTTGTATATGATCATCAGTTGATATATTTAATTAATACTTCGAAACGGTATTTAACCAAGTATTAATAAACATATCTGGTCCAGTTCTATATATTCTCTAAAATATAAAGCACCTCCACTAAAGTTTCCTATCACACTAGTGATCCGGATCTAGATCACATGTGTTCATAATACTAGTGGATCGCACTTGCAATAATTAATCTAAAGATTCCATAACTTTATTTTACCGCGAACTATTCAAGTTCATTTATCTCAAACACAATCATCTCGTACTAATACGTGTTTGAGATTACATTCATAAACTTAGGAATTTTCCTTATATTTACATAATATTATCATAGAATAATATAGTCCATAAAATATATGCATAACAAATTCAATTTATTTATTTATTTCATAAAAACAATGTCCACTACATATGCTTTCAGGGCACATTTCCAACAATTTGATAGACAAAATTAATTCAAAAAACATACAACACAAATGTTAGTGACAAGTAAAGAGAAAAAACTCCCCCTGCAAATATGCATTAACTTATGACAAACATTTAAAGAAACTAGACTTAACTCCCCCTCAAAATAAGAAGGCCCACAGTTAAACAAAAACAACAAACAAGGCAGGTTTTTGGAAGTATCTACTCTCCCCCTTTGTGTCTTTCAAAGAACCATAAAACAAAAAACAAAAGAGAGTGGATCAATGTGCTTGGGACAATAGACAAAAAAATAAATAAAACTAAACGACTGGATCTTTGGACAGAGTTTGAACAGCATCCAACACAGAACGTTGCAGTCCTTCAATCGACATCACTCGAGCAGCCAAAGAATCAACAGAGGCTCGAACAGCAGCTATTTCTGTAGCAATAAGTCCTGAATCTGTGGGAACAGAGGAGGATGCATGAGGAATGTCATCCGAGGCAAACTTCAGAGATTGGGGCTTGACTTTCTTGGTTGATGGAGCATCAGCGGCTTCAGCAGGAGGAGCAGAGGCCTTGTAGGAAGCAAGAGTTGTGGGAGCCACCAAGTCTTCTTGATCACGTTGGAGATCTTTTTTCTACATACTCAACACTTTATAAATAACTTGAGGAAAAGGAAGATTCAAGTTTTTCCTATTACCTTTTCGAAATCCAATGATTTGATCATGGATGACCATAGCCAAGTTTATACCAATACCGGTCCCCACCTTGTACAAAAACGAGGCCATGTCAAATGAGATAGTTGTGGTGTGAGAAGTTGGTTTCCAATTCATTGTGGCAAACTTATGGAGGACAACATAAGTGTAGGTGAGATTAGAGATCGAGATGACTGTATTAGATGGCCATACCATTTTTTGCCCTACTAATTCAGTGATAATCGTATCCTTGTCAAGAGTGGCAAGATCATCATCATCCTTGACATCAAGAGGAAGATGCAAAGCATGGGCAATATCTTGAGGAGAGAAAGAGAACCAATGGCCCCTAACAAACACTTTACAATACAGAGGAGATTTAGGTTCAATAATTTCATTAGTAAGATTGGCATAGAATTCCTTGACTATTCTATCCACAAAACCAATAAATTTAACCAAAGAACCTGTCCATTTTCGATCTTGAAGCATTGTTAGCACACCATAAGGTCGATGATCACTCAAGACATAATTTCTCTCAATCATAAATTTCTTTTGAGCATAGAGAACCATATCATGAGCATTATCATTATAACAAAAAGTTGAAGAATAAGGTTTGAAATTTACACCTGAATGTTTTCCAGAAGGTGTAGAATCAGAAATAGGTCTCTTCCCTTTAGCCTTGGATGACAAAGGAGATGCAACTGGCTCTGAGTCAGATTCGGCTTCTTGTTCAGAGGGGACAATGTCTTCTTGTTCTGGCTCATCAGACTCAGCCTCTGATTCTGCATTGTCAGGAACAGTTTCATCAGATAAGGTGGTATCACGGGTTGCTTCAGATTCAAACTTTCCTTCCTCAGGGTCAGATTCGGAGGAAGACAGAGAAGGGGGATGAGCCTTCAATCTTTTCTTGGCAGCAGTCAAGGGGGAAAAAGACGTGTCCAACCCCAATTTTCTTTTGGGAGCCACATAATTTTTCTTGGACTGGCTCGGCTTCAAGGGCAGTTTGAGTAACCCAGCAGCAGCAACTTTGGAAGAAGATGAAACAGATTTTGATTTTGCCCTAACCGTCGGAGATGAATCAATCGAAAGAGGAGATGGCTTCTTGGCTCGAGAGGGCACCACCACTTTAGATGGTGGTGCAATATCAACAATATCAGTTGTGATATCAAGAAACACCATGGGGTGTTCATTAGAGAGGGAGAACACCTTCTTGCGCGCCTTGGATTTGCAAGTCTTCCCAACAGATGTGGCAGGTGCTGGAACAGATGGAGGCGTCGTTGACACAAATGGGGGAGGTGATGGAGAGGACACCTTTCTGGATTGAGAAGCAGGGGTCTTCTTAGAGGAAGCTCCACACGTTTTCACCATTGTTCCTTCTCTGAAAAACAGCTTACACTTACAAAAAATGAGAGAAAAAAAGAAGAAGAAGTGGCTTAGAGGGATCGTGGGTGAGAAGAAAAAGGGTAGTGTCAAGCTTTTTAAGGACAAAACTTACCCAATTTGGACACCCACGGCAAAAAGAGGTTTCCTTTTTTTTTTTTTTGTAAAAAAAATTGTTTTAATTAAAAAAATAAAAGGAAACAAACCTTAAGACACACGATCTACAAAAAAAAACATACCTCTTTTTTTATTTTATTTTATTTTATTTTATAAAAGGAAGTAGAATAGATATAAAATGCCAATACAAAAAAGGTAACCAGAAAAGTAACCCCACACGATCTTCCTATTGACCTTTTCCCCATTTTTAAAAAAAATTCTAAACAAGGTACAAGACAATAAAGATACAAATAATGGTATTCCAAATTGAGAAAGAAGACAAAATAAAATCTTTGGAAATAAAGAATATATTAAATCACACAAAATAAATGCATAATTTCACATAATTACCACAAAGATTCGGTCCACCATGAATTTCCTTGTCAATCAAATTTTGATTTATTTATTTATTTATTTTTATTTTATATATATAAAAATGTACAAAAATAAACTCAACCAAAAATTTCTACTTTGATCAATGTGAGTCATCCTGATAAGAATAAAATCAAGCAACTGAAAATAAGTGTTAGTGTATACCATGGATAAAAGCACTTGTGAAAATGAAAAATTAGAAAGAATATTCGAGAGAAATAAAGCACAATTCAGTCACAAGCACATATTCTTAAGTGAATCAATCAACATGTATGAGTCTTACACACATTTTTTTCTTTATTATTATAAACTGTGTACAATTTTTCTTGCATAGTTTCAAGCATAAGTGTGTGAAAGTGTATGCAAGGGAACATTGCCTAGTGACAAATAATTCTTTTTCAAAATTTTAAATAATTGTAACCCATGAAGACGCTGTCACACTACACCAGTGGTAGCCTTTTTCTATGGTAGCGTATCCTCTTTATAACTCTGAATTACAAAGTTCCAACTTACTCAAAAGATGGCTTTCACACACTGATGTAGGTAGCTCTATTCTTGCACAGGAGCTTGAAACAATGCTACACAAAATGAAGCTCAAACATTTAACCATTGATTGATTGACCCGAATATGCCTAGGAGGAATTGATTATTTCTCTCTCAAGAATATACAACTAAAAGCTCATAAACACAAGTTAGATTATCCAGCTTGACACACAACAAAATTCTTAAATTAATTGACAATTTTTTTAAACTTAAATAACACACATTTGATCAAGAGGACAACACAATAACAAGGAAATTTAAAGAGAACAAACCCTCAAATATTTTCGGAGGAAATCAAAGCGAACCGAATCAAGAGCTTTAGTGAAAATATCAGCAATTTGTTTATGTGTTTCAATATATTCCAAGACAAGAACTTTATTTTCAACTAATTCTCTTATGAAATGATGACGAATATCAATATGTTTAGTACGAGAATGTTGCACATGATTTTTTGAAATATTAATTGCACTTGTATTATCACAAAAAAATAGTTAAAATGTCAAGATCAAACCCATAATCCATCATCATTTGCTTCATCCACAAAAGTTGTGCATAACAACTTCCTGCTGCAATGTATTCGGCCTCAGTTGTTGAGAGAGAAATAGAATTCTGTTTCTTGCTGTGCCAAGAGACTAGGTTATTTCCCAAGAATAAACATCCTCCACTAGTGCTTTTTCTGTCATCAGTATTACCTACCCAATCAACATCACTAAAACACACTAGATTAGGGTTAGTATCTTTTGAATACCAAATACCATAATCAGCAGTCCCATGAACATATCGAATGATTCTTTTGACAGCTGTAACATGAGACTCCATGGGAATTCCTTGGTACCTGGCACACACACCAACACTATAACTCAAATCAGGTCGACTAGCAATGAGATAAAGAAGACTACCAATCATGCTCCTATACAGTGTAGGATCAACTTTGACACCATTTTCATCTTTGGATTGCTTCACAGTCGTTCCCATTGGTGTTTTGGCAATCTTTGAACTTTCAAGTCCAAACTTTTTGACCAAGTTCTTAGCATATTTGTTTTGAGAAACAAATGTGCCTTCATCTAAATGCTTGACTTGCAAACCTAAGAAATAAGTCAATTCTCCCACCATGCTCATTTCAAATTCCTCTTTCATTTGTTTCACAAATACCTGCATCTCATTGTCAGAAGTAGAACCAAACACAATATCATCAACATAAATCTGAGCAATAATTATGTTCGATTTAATATTTTTGATAAATAAAGTTTTATCTACTCCACCCATTTTGTATCCATGAGAAACAAGAAATTGAGTGAGTCTCTCATACCAAGCCCGAGGGGCTTGCTTCAAACCATAAAGAGCTTTCTCCAATTTGTAAACATGATCAGGTGCATGGGGATATTCAAACCCTTTGGGTTGTTCAACATATACTTCTTCATTCAAGATCCCATTGAGAAATGCGGATTTGACATCCATTTGGAACAACCTGAAACCAATCAAGCAAGCAATAGACAATAATAATCTAATTGATTTAAGTCTTGCTACAGGTGCAAATGTTTCATCAAAGTCTATTCCTTCCACTTGTGTGTACCCTTGTGCCACTAATCTTGCTTTATTTTGCACAATTGTACCAAATTCATCAGATTTATTCTTGAAAATCCATTTTTCACCAATAATATTGGTATGCAATGGTCTTGGCACAAGGATCCACACTTTGTTTCTAAAAAATTGTTCCAATTCCTCCTGCATAGCTTTAATCCAATTTTCATCAGTTAAAGCTTCTTTCACATTTTTAGGCTCAATTAAAGATAAGAAACAAACAAATTGAACAACATTACTAAACCTTCTTCTTGTTACCATACTGTCTTTTGGATTTCCAAGTATTAAATCTGCTGGATGATTTAATTTAACTCTGGTTGATGGCTCCTTTTGGACTTCATCCAAAATAATATCTAGAAATTTCTTTTCTGTCTGTCCAGAATCAATTTCATCGGATTCGCGATCTGTTGGAACAGATGGACCAGACGTTGCAACAATAGTATCACTGACACAAGCTTCTTCATGTTTTTCAGTAGGTTCATCAATAAACCTATCAATTTCTTCCTCATTAGAAAACTCAGAAAAATTTCTGGCATCATCAATAACAACGTTAGCCGACTCCATTACAGTTTGGGTTCTCATGTTATACACACGATAAGCCCTACTGTTAGTGGAGTATCCAATAAAAACACCTTCATCACTCTTAGCATCAAATTTACCAAGATTTTCTCTATCTCTCAAAATGTAACAAACACATCCAAAAACATGAAAGTAAGCCACACTTGGTTTCTTACCTTTCCAAATTTCATAAGATGTTTTAGATGTACCTGGACAGAGAAAAACACGATTTATGATATAGCAAGCAATGTTAATTGCTTCTGCCCATAACCGTTTGGTCAATTTTTTGCTATTTAGTATCACTCTAGCCATTTCTTGAAGAGTGCGGTTTTTCCTTTCTACAACTCCATTATGTTGAGGAGTTTTGGGAGCTGAAAACTCATGAGAGATACCTGCAGACTTACAAAAATCATCATAGACAGAATTCTCAAATTCTTTACCATGATCACTTCTTATACGAATAATTTTTCCAATGTTGCAATCTTTTTCAACTTTTAATTTAAAGCAAAGAGTTTTAAAGGCATCAAAAGTGTCAAATTTTTCTTTCAAGAAATCCACCCAAGTATATCTAGAAAAATCATCCACACAAAAAAAAAAATATACATTTTCCCATTAAACTCTCAATTTGAATTGGACCCATAAGATCCATGTGAAGCAATTCTAAAACTTTCGAAGTGTTTATGTCAGAAACACTTTTGTGTGTAATTTTTAATTGCTTACCAAGTTGACAACTCTTTCACTTACCATCAGATTCTTTACCTAGTTTAGGTAAACCACGAACACTCCCTGCATGTGACAATTTTTTCAAAGTTTTGAAATTTATGTGACCAAGTTTAGCATGCCACACATCAGTGTTATTACTCACAGCAGATTGACACATAATAGATGGCAGAAGAGTGTAGCAATTGTTATTAGATCTAAAACCTTCAAGAACATTCTCACCATTCTTGTTTAAAACAAAACAATTCTCTTTATCAAAGTTAACAGTATAACCTTGATCACAAATTTGACTTATGCTTAGAAGATTAGCTTTAAGTCCTTCCACAAGTAACACTCTTTTGATTCTAGGCAACCCTTCAAAGTTAAGAGTACCCATTCCAAGAACATTACCCTCAATTCCATTGTCAAAAGTAACAGATCCACAATGCATAGGTTTTATGTCTGTAAGAATAGACTTGTCACCTGTCATATGTCTTGAACAACCACTGTCAAAATACCAAAACTATGAAGAAGCAGATCTATCATATTCACTAGTAAAACTAGCAAAACAATTATTTTTTTTTATCCATATTTTCTTTGATTGAACATTTTCTTTTTTTACTCTTTTGAAATTATCAAAATAATTGAATTTTTCAAAATATTCATTTTTGGAAAAATTCATAAGAGTAAAACACTTAGGACGAATATCACCATTCTTACCACAAAAATGACAGATTGGAATGAATTTTTCCAATATTCCATTGGATTTTCCTGCTGACTGTGTCCCTTCTGTTGGAACAATCCGAGAGCTGGATGCAACAAATTTTAGTGAAGATGACACAGGAACACTAGACGATAGCATCCCAACTGAGATAAAGACAGTTTTCTTTGATTTTTGAGAACTTGAAGCACCAAGTCCCATATGACTTCTTTGACCTGCATTTTGCATTTTCTCAAAAATAGTCGAACCGGGGTTAAGCATTCTAACATTTTTCTCAAGAGTATCCAAATCTTTAGACAACTAATTAATTTCAACATTTTTTGAAATTATTTCTTTTTCAAAATTTTCATTTAAGTAAGTAAGTTGTTTAATTTCAAAGGATAAATCTTTATTTTTGCTTACCAATGACCGATTCTCAGAACACACTTTCACCCATGAACCATACATCTTTTTGTAAGATTCACTCAAAGACTCATCATTTAATTCAGATTCATCACTGTCAGTATTTTATTCATCTTTTGAAACATTATTCAGGCAAACAATTTTCTCATTTTCATATTTAGAAACAGGCAAAATAGAAGTGAGAGCGACATTACATTCCTCATCTTCACTACTTTCAGAGCCATTATCACTCCAAGTAGCAATCATACATTTTTTGTTCTTTTTCAAGGTGTTTGCACATTCAGACTGGACGTGACCAAATCCCTCACATTCCCTGCACTAAATACCTTTTTTATTATTTTGAAAAGGTTTAAGAGAAGAAGGATTACCTTTTGACATCTTGCCATTGAATTTCTTATTTCCTATCTTATTCATATATTTTCGAAAATTATTTGCAAGCATTGCCATTTCATTATCACCATCTTCATCATTTGACACTTCTTTTTCAGTGCTCTTGAAAGGTATGGTTTTCTCTTTCTCTTTGGAAGTACTTGGCTTGTCTTTTTGACGAATCTTTTGATTTAACTCAAAGGTTCGAAGTGGCCCCATCAATTCTTCTACCTTCATAGTACTGAAGTTTTTTGCCTCTTCCATAGCAGTGAGCTTAACATTGAACCTGTCAGGAAGAACTCGAACGATTTTTATAACAAGAACAGAATCATCAAGTTTCTCACCAAGTGCAAAATACTCATTAGAAATATCAGATAATCTCTCATAAAATTCAGATAGTGTTTCAGAATCAGACATCCTAAGGTCATCAAACCTAGTTTGTAACATAATAAATCTAGACCTTTTAACATCTACAGTTCCTTCAAACTGAGTTTGAAGAATTGTCCAAGCATCTTTAGCTGAGACACATGTGGAAACAAGTTTTATAAAAATTTCTCCAACACCATTAAATATGGCGTGAAGAGCTTTATTATTATAACTGGATAATTTTTCTTCTTCTGTATCCCAAATAAGTTCATATTTTACAATTGTGCTTCCATCTTCACCTTTTTCAGTAGGAGGTGACCATCCTGACAAAATTTCTCTCCATGCTTTCTCATCTTGAGCTTTTATGAAAGCTCTCATCCTAACTTTCCAATATGGATAGTGTGAGTCATTAAGTAATGGAGGTCGAGACACCGAACTACCTTCTGCAAAGAAAGACATTTCACACAAAACAAATCAAACGAAAAATAACCACAAGATCTCACTAAGAGTTTAGTGAACCGCTCTGATACCAATTGTAATTCCATTTTTTATGATTACCAACTTAATTATTCAAATTAAATAATTAATTCCTAAACTGTTACAGAAATGTTTAAACGGACACAGAGACTGTTTGAACAGAAACCAGATATGTTTAAACAGTTTATCACCAGAAGATAAAAACGAACATAAGGTAAAGAACACACGAAATTATATGTGGTATCAGCAATCTTTGCAGATTGCTACTAGTCCACGGGGCCACGCCCAGAGAATGAAATTTATTAGAAGAATATCTAAATGATTACCAAACTAAATTGACTTATACAAATAAAGACTCCCTCTTGAGTTTGTCGCAACTGTTGTAATCTAAACTCCTAATCAAATTTCTGAAGTGCTAAGATCTTAAACTCCCTTCAAATCACAACACTTGCACTTTTCCTCCCGAAAAGTGACTCACGAACAAGACTTCTCTCGAAGCTTGACGAACAATGTACAAGTGTGTTCAACCTGCATAATTAACACAAAGAAAACAATACAGAAGTACGTTGTAATAAACCACTGAGAACTTGCTGGACTCAAGTTCTTCACATAATAAAAAGTCTCTCTAAAACTTGAAAAATATTTGGAAAATAATACACCAAGAGAGATGATAAAAAACCAACGACCTAAGGATGATTATATACTTTTTAGAATCCCTTTAGGTCATGGAAAATAAATCAGAATCCAATCAGCCAATAAATGGAAAATCTTCCCAAACAGGAAAGTCAGAATCTGTTCAAACAGACTGGCAATCCGTTCAAACAAATCCATTGAACCTGAATAGTTTTTTAAACCCAGTTTCCTTAAATAAATAAGGAAACAAAACATACATTATCTCTGCAAGCTGTACACGGTTTTTAGACAAACAAATCAGATCAAGAAATAAAAATAAATACCAATAATTTCCATTTTAAGAAAAGATATTCTTTTATAGGAAATTATATATATTTATTTTATTAACATATATATAATAATCTAATTATAGAAATCATATCACAACCAAAACAAGAAACTACCTTTTTCAAAAAATCGTCTTTAATTAATTTTGTCAATATTGTCAAATATGCCAATAAATGATTTTACATTGACCACTTTCTTTCATAAAAAACACTCTTGATTAGGAATGATGGACCCAAAATGGGTACGTTTTAAATATTTATAACTCACAAGCGCACAAATTATATATAGAGTATAGTGTTCGTGTAAGCACGAGGTTGAATCCAAAGAAATTGACTAAAATAAAAAAGAAACTATTTTAAACCAAAATTAAATAAATTCTAACCTAGCTCAAAGATTGATAAGATTTAATGTCAAGAAAATAAAATAAAAGATTGGAAATAAAGTTCTTTAAGAGAATAAAAAATAACCAATTATGATTTGTAAATAAGTTGTATAGAAAGATTATTAAAATACTAGAATCCACAAAATGTAAGTTTAATAATATTTATTAGTATATTGATTCTCAAGTTTTAGTGATAGTTAAAATAAATCAAACTATCATTCTCCAAATACATTTATAATTGGAGCACAAATTATTTCTAAAATGATAGGATCTTTCTTCACTTTTCAAAAAAATATAATTTCAAAATATTTAATGTGAATCAACCTAATGAAAAAAAAAAACATTATTTATAAGGCAAAACATAATATTTTATTCTAAGCATTGGATGTGTACAATTTAATGACACATATTACACAAAGAATATTATGTTTTGAAAAATGAAGAACAAAGTGTAATATTATCTAACAATCCAAAATATAAGATATCAAAGATGAAAGACATATATAAAGAAGAAAAATCCATAAACTTTGTTGCATTACAAGGGAAATCAACATACAACAATAAATACTATCTAGTTACAAGTTGTTTCATCATGAACTTAATAATATTATGAAAAAATTAGACGCACATAACTAGAATCCAAAATATATTACAAAATAAATACATACTTGGTACAAAATGGTCTTCCAAAAGGAAGAGAGAAAGTGTAGAAAAGATGATAGTAACAAAAAATTAAGCACCCTAAAATGGTCTTGAAATTCCCTATTTATAGCCACAATGAGAGTATTAAAATAATCAATTTAAATTAATTAAATTGATTAAATTAACTAAATAAATTAAATATGGCATGTAGAGGTAAACTTTAGGGTGTAATGATGATTTTGTGGTAAAATATGTAGAAAAGATGGGTAAAAAATGGCACTTGGGTATTATGGGACAAAGGGACAAGGGACATTGTTGGGCTCAAGATAGAAAGAAGGTACGCTGGGGTGGGGTGGCTGCAGGGAGAAGGTGGGCTGGCATGCGTGGTGGGCTGGGGTGGCTACAGAGGGCAGGCGGGCCCAGGCCATGGGAGGTTGAGTTGAGGGGTGTTATATTATTTTATAATATAATGTAATATTATATTATTTTATAATATAATGTAATATTATATTTTTTTATAATATAATGTTTTAGATTAAATAAATGTGACATGGAGTGTCACATATTGTAACATATAATAGAGAGTTACATTATTTGGATATATGTGAAATATCCAAACATGTAACATATTTGGTGTTACAAATTCATCACAAATTTGTAACTCGTAAATATCACCCATTATTGTGTAGATTTGTTGTTACACAATATTGAGATGAATTTCTTAAAGCCATATGAGAAATGGCTGATAGAGATGTGATTTTAACTCTCATATTGTAGAGTCCAAGAACTTTACTTAGCTAATTGTTTAGTAGTATTATAGTATGTTTAGTGTTATCATTGTTACTTTGGATTTTTGGTTCAGACCGGGAGTTATTTGGACACTCATAGTAGTACTTATAGATTTTCTAAGTTTAACCTATAGTTTAAGAATATTAAGTATAACCTAAGGTTTGATTAATGTGTCTGATATTAAGGATTATATTATTATATTATAAGGTTTAGACAACAACCAATAGGATTTTTAAGCACATGTTTTGAATGGTAATTAAGGATTAAGTATTTTTTAGGATTAAATTAAATAAGGGTAAAAGTTTGAATGTATAGGGTCAGTCAGCAGCTTTGAGCACGTTGAGGGCTTAGTCAAGGCTGTTTACTCCATTCAAACTCAGCTAAAAATGTGTAAATTCGTGTTTAAATATTCAGCGTATGCCGATATATCGCAGCTATAGGGGGCGATATGTCGCAGCACGTAGGTACGGAAAACACGAATCGATGCACGGTCGCCTCGGGAACAAAGGTCCAGGCGATATATCGCCTATAGGGGGCGATATATCGCCTCCACCAGCATGAATTCAAATACATTTGAATTCTTTTCCCTTCAGCCATTCAAACTCCTTCAATAGTCCAGCATCTTCTGAACGAGTCTTCAGCCTCTGCTGAACGATTATTCAAATGATTTTCACCTAAAAAGCCATTATTTTTATTCAAGTAAAATCAAGATATTTTCATTCCCAAACTCTATAAATAGGACCTAGTACCCAGCCATTATTCACCATTTGCTCTAAGTTCAGAGGCTGCTAGTGTTAAGTGAGTGAGAGAGTGTAAACACTTGGTTTGGGGAAAAACTATAAGCTTAAACATCATAAGCTTATCAAACACTTGGGAAGTAAGTGAGTGCTATAGTATTTCGGTGGATGTTAGATTGATCTTGCAATCTTTGAGGTAAACCCAAAACTCTAGTTCTTTTCTGTATTTTTATGTTATTTCCTTTCTCAAAACCTTCTACTCAGTCCCCTAACCTTATTCTTATTTTGGTTAGGGAATCCAAGCTTTTAAGCATATAAGTTGGTAAGTATGTTTTCTATGGTTTAGTCTTTCCATCTCTTTCATTTCATCTCCTTTCTTTAGACTTACTCTTTCTTATGGTTTTAGGAGTGTTCCAACAATCCCAACTCAGTCCATAATCTCGGTAACTTTGGTAAGGAAAATAGGCTAGAATCTACATGTTTATGATTATGCTATTTTATGTGTTATGTTTTCATATGTTATATGTTATTGATGTGTATGTTGTAGGCTTGGGCATATGCCTATTTGACTAACAAGACCCCAAAAGGATTGTGGGCATAAGCCTATTTAGCTGGTAGGACCCCACTAATCTCATGGGCATAAGCTTGTTTAGTCTATGGGACCCCAAGTAATAATGGCCATTATAATAAGTGAATTATGTGTTATGATATGTCTTTATATTTTATTATGAAATTATGTATATGACTATGTGTTAGGTTTTCCTTGCTGGGCATTAGGCTCACTCCTTTCTGTTTATGTGCAGGAAAATAAGTTTAGAGGCGGTAAGATTCGTGACGCTTGGAGGATGTGTATCGATGATGAATGGAGTCAAGGGGCCGAGCGTTATTCGATTCGAGGATATAGTCTCCTTTTATGTTTTTTATGGTTTTTATGTGTATTTTCCGCATTATTATGTAATGTCTTTTATTTTAAATCTTATTTTGTTTTAAAGACAATGGGATCCCAAAATCCTTCTTAGTATTCTGTTTCTTTGTAAATAACTCTTATTTTCAAGTTACTCAATAAATTATGGTATTTTCGTAAAATGTAAGTTTTTATGTATAGTTTCGATAATGGTCCAATTAGTCTAGATTAGTGGGTCATTACACATATTGTGTATGGAAGTTACAAAATCAAGTGGGAATAAATTGGAACGTTTTGGAAAAAACTGAAAAAATGTGTTGCTGAAATTGACTAAGGGCCGCGGCGCCTGGAACTAGCGCCGCGACCCTAATGGCTGACAGCTTCTATAATTTCGGTTTTTTATCCAACTTTGAACGATTCCAACAGCTAAGTAACTCCCAAATCTCTATTTTAATTCCATAAAACACCCAATTAATCATTGGTAACAGCCATGGGGGTTGGTGGAATTTGAAATTCAAAGGGTGTCTCTAAACTCTATAAATAGGAGCCTAATGCTCACTTGTAAGACACACCATTTCTATCCACTAAAGCACTTGGCTAGAAACACCTTGAGGCTTGATAATTCCATAAAGCATTTCCAAAATCTGAGAGAGATCCCTTAGTGCTTGAGTTAGGGGGAAATAAGCTTTTGGACAAAGGTTTTAAACCTTCTTCAAGTTGGTGATCCCCAATCCTCTTCACTTAGGTTGTGTAAGTGAGAGTTTGTTTGTGGTTTATGTTCTTCCTTTTGTTCTATTGTTCTTCTTCTTATTCTCTTGTTTTATTTACTTGTATATTTTGTTTAAGAGTTGTAATCTCTTCATTTGGTCCAAACACTTTAATTTATTTGTAACTTTTGTTTTGAGTTGTATTTTACTATTCACTTCTTCTTCATCATCTTCTTCATTTCCTTTGTTTTATTTGTATTTTCAGTTATAGAGTTGTAACACTTTATTTAATCAATCTTGTCCATTGTAATATTTTTCATAGAGTTGTAACATAATCTTACCATTTCCATTGAGGCAATATTATTTTTCCTAACAAGGGGTGCAGCTAGAGGCGGGCCGGACTGGTGATGTAACACCTTGGCTACCCCAAAACAGTTACGGTGAACCGGAAATTTGACTCGATACCCAAGTCCTTTGGTTAAAAACATCCTTTCTGTCAAGTATCTGAACTGGCTGCTCCTCAAAGGAGAGATCTGGCTCAAGCTCCAGATTTTCATAACTCAAAATATGGCTTACATCAGATACATACCTCTGAAGAGCTGAGACATGAAATACATTATGCACGGTCGACAACGCCGGAGGCAAAGCCAATCTGTAAGCCACCTGACCAATCCTCTCCAGGATCTCAAATGGACCTAAAAATCTAGGACTCAGCTTGCCTTTCTTCCCAAACCTTCTCACCCCTTTCCATGGCGAGACTCTAAGGAAAACATAGTCTCCTACTTGGAACTCCACGTTCCTGCGCTTGGGATCTGCATAGCTTTTCTGTCTACTCTGAGAAGCAAGCATCCGAGCTCTAATCTTCTTAATGGCCTCATTGGTCCTCTGAACTGCCTCAGGACCTAAGTATCTCCTTTCACCTGTCACATCCCAGTGAATGGGAGATCTTCACTTCCTACCATACATCATCTCATAAGGTGCAACTCCAATGGTAGACAGATAACTGTTGTTGTAGGAGAACTCTATTAAAGGCAGATACTTACTCCAAGATCCACCAAAGTCCAGTACACATGCTCTCAGCATGTCTTCCAGAATCTGGATCGTCCTCTCAGTTGCCCATCTGTCTGAGGATGATAAGCTGTACTGAACTTCAGCTTTGTCCCCATGGCCTTCTGCAAACTCCCCCAGAACTTGGAAGTAAAAGTGGGGTCCCGATCTGACATGATCGACCTAGGTGCTCCATGGAGACGCACGATCTCTCTCACATAGAGGTCTGCATACTAGTCAAATGTATAAGTAGTCCTCACTGGCAAGAAGTGAGCTGACTTGGTGTAGCGATCCACTATCACCCAAATAGAATCATGCTGACCAACAGTCCTAGGTAAGCCCACCACAAAATCCATTGTGATGTCTTCCCATTTCCACTTTGGGATATCCAGAGGCTGCAATAACCCTGCCGGCCTCTGATGCTCAACCTTGACCTGTTGACATGTCAAGCACTTAGCCTCATATTCCACTACATCCCTCTTCATCCATGGCCACCAATACAATGATCACACATCCTGATACATCTTCGTGGTGCCTGGATGCAAAGAGTAAGGTGTAGTATGAGATTCATCCAGAATCTCTCGCCTCAAAGCAGTGTCCAGTGGAACACATATCCGCCCTTTGTGTCTCAGCAAGCCTATCTCAGACACTATATAATCTCTGGATGCTCCAGCCAGAACATCCTCTCTGATCTTAATCAGCTATGGATCACTCAATTGACCAACAGCGTAGACTGTAGCGTAATGTTAGCCAATTGGCCCACTAGCAACTCTATACCAGCCCTGGTCATATCATCTGCTAACTCCCCAGTTATCAGCCTCATACCATGAATCTGTCCTGGACCCTTCCGACTTAAAGCATCAGCTACCACGTTGGCTTTTCCTGGATGATAATCATAATCTTTTACTAACTCCAGCCAACGCCTTTGCCTCATATTCATGTCTTTCTGGGTGAAGAAGTATTTCAGGCTCTTGTGGTGCTTATAGATCTCACACTTCTCTCCATAGAGATAGTGCCTCCATATCTTTAAAGCATAAACCACAGCCGCCAACTCTAAATCATGAGTAGGATATCTCTTTTCATACTCCTTCAATTGACGAGAAGCATAAGCAATTACCTTCTCTGATTGCATCAGAACACAGCCCAAACCCTGATGAGAAGCATCACAGTAAATCACAAACTTTTCCTGATCTGTCGGAAGACTCAGAATCGGAGCTGTAATCAATCTCTGCTTCAGTTCCTGGACGCTGTTCTCACATTTATCTGGCCACACAAATCTCTGACTCTTGCGTGTCAGCTCAGTCAAAGCACTAGCTATCTTTGAGAACCCTTCCACGAAACGCCTATAACAAGCTGCCAATCCAAGGAAACTTCTAACCTCATAAGCATTCTTTGGCCTTGGCCAATCTCTGACCGCTTCAATCTTTGCTGAATCTACCTTAGTCCCCTCCTTACTGACAATATGTCCAAGAAAGGATACCTGAGACAACCAGAACTCACACTTCTTGAATTTAGCAAACAATCTTTGTTCCCTCAGTCTCTGTAGAACCAACCTCAGATGTTGCTCATGCTCTAACTCAGTATGAGAATATACCAAAATATCATCAATGAAGACGATCACAAACTGGTCCAGATAATCCTTGAACACTCTGTTCATTAGATCCATAAAAGCAGCAGGGGCATTAGTCAATCCGAATGACATGACTAAAAACTCATAATGCCCATACCTAGTACGAAAAGCAGTCTTCGGTATATCTCCTTCCATGACCCTCAACTGATGATAACCAGAACGAAGGTCGATCTAAGAGAATACCTTCTTACCTTGCAATTGATCAAACAGATCATCTATCCTTGGCAAAGGATACTTGTTCTTAATTGTCAGCTTATTCAGTTCTCTGTAATCAATACACATTCTCAGAGAACCATCCTTCTTCTTCACAAACAGAACTGGCGCACCCCAAGGTGAGAAACTAGGTCTAATAAAACCCAAATCTAACAGTTCTTGCAACTGCAATTTTAATTCTTTCAACTCAGCTGGGGCCATTCTGTAAGGCGCTCTAGACACTGGCTCCGTCCCTGGTGTCAGTTCTATCACGAACTCAATTTCTCTGTGTGGTGGCAACTATTAGAGAATATATATTATTGCTCATTGGAATTATGGAAAAACCAAATACAACTCTATGCAAAAATACAATGGACAAGATAATATTGATTAAATAAGTATTACAACTCAATTGCTCAAAATACAAGTAAATAAAAAGATGTAGAAGAAGAAGATTGCAAACTCAATACTATAACAATACAAGTAAATAAGAAGAACAAAAGAATGAAAACACAAACTCTCACACAACCAAAGTGTAGAGTAGTGGGGATTACCAACTTGAACAAGGTTCAAGACCTTTGTCCAAAAGCTTATTTCCCCCTATTCTCTAAGCACTAAGGGATCTCCCTAGGAAATATCTCTCTGGAATTATCAAGCCTCAAGGTGTATTTTTTCAGCCAAGTGCTTTGTGGAAGAAAAATGGCGTGTCATACAAGTGAGCATTAGGCTCCTATTTATAGAGTTTAAGATACCCCTTTGAATTTCAAATTCCACCAACCCCCATGGCTGTTACCAATGTTTAATTGGATGTTTTATGGAATTAAAATAGAGATTTGGGAGTTACTTGGCTGTTGGAAACGTTCAAAATTGGATAAAAACCAAAATTCAAAGAAGTTGTCAGCCACTAGGGCCGCGGCACTCAGTCAAGTTCAGCAACAAATTTTTTTCAGTTTTTTCCAAAACGTTCCAATTTATTCCCACTTGATTTTGTAACTTCCATACACAATATGGGAGTTAAAATCACATCTCTATCAGCCATTTCTCATATGGCTTTATGAAATCCAATCTTAATTGTGTAACATATAATATACACATTATTGGGTAATATTTGGGAGTTACAAATTTGTAACTGATTTTGTAGCTCCAAAATATGTCACATTTGGACACACACATGTGTCCAATTTTGTGACTCTCAATAATATGTTATAAGGTGTGACATATCACATTTGTGTGTCAAATCACATTTTGTCACATTGTTTAATCTAATATTATATTATATGAAATAATATAACATTCCCCCACTAGATTAAATAATCACTTTTTGTAACACTTATTTAATCAATCAAACATTATATTAAAATATAATATTCCCACACTTGATTAAATAATCACTCTCTATAGAAACCTTTGCATTGGTGCATAAAGTAAAATGTCTTTCGACTTGAATTTTACCTTAGTGTAATTATCACAAAGTTTGTTGAAATTTTGGTTGCCGAAGCATTGAACCACTATCCCTTGATAACAAACCGATGATAACACACACACCTTTGCTATGTTCACTTAAGACCTCAATGTCTCGCTTTTGCACCGTTAATGGCCATGTGCACATTCCATTCATAGACTTTTCTTGAGAATGACTCCCAATTCTCATGAGGGGTGGCACCACCCCTAGGTCTATATAGGTAGAACTCTTACAGTATTTTGTTACCCTAAAATACTTGTCTTTTCAAGACTGAGTTTTATTAAAAAACCTTCCGGTTTTAACCCTCAATTTGGTAACACACTAGTACTCATATCTCAGATGGGACAAAATTGGAGTACTACTATCTATTCACTTGATTGACTTGTTATTACCTATAGAACCTAATACTAGTTTGGTTACTAGTATTAAGATAGGTTACCATCAACCGTGAATCTCTTTAGGGAGTCTAAGTCCCACCCCTTGAGATGTAGAAATGATTCCATTTGAATCTTTTCTTTTCTCATGTATGCATACTTAGACACTCTCATTATTTTATTCAAACTTTGTTGCTAGCCATAGTTTGATTAAAATAGTTACCCCTTTAAAATAGTGATTTTTACCATAGTCAACACCCCCACTATTTTATAGTTTTATATCCAAGATAAACATTTTCCTTGAATATTAATTCTAGAAACCTATTTTGTTCCTAGAATTCTAATTTATGTTTTAAATTGATTCCTTCTTGAATCAAAATATTACAAACAGTAACTTTAGACACCAAGCATGTGATTTAGAATGTGGAATTCCAAATCACCTATTTGATAGAATGAACAAATTAATCAATTAATTAACAACAAAATAAATTGATTAACTTTGGAGCATCACCCCAACATTTCTCATATAGTGACAATAAAATATCACTTTAAAATAGAAATCTCTTCATTTCTAATAAGTCATTTATCCTCCAAGATAAATCTAGACCTATGATTCTCAAAGTTCATCATGAGTCCTTAAGCTTCATGATAAACACTCAATAGATCAAGATAAAAAACCTCAATGTTTATCTTGATTCATTTACTTGCTAAAGCAAGGCACACTTATTTGAAAGTAACTTTCAAGTGGTTGCTTTCTTTTATATATTTCACAAAATAAAATGAAAACACAAGTGTAATGTGAGAATTTCTCAAACAAATAGTCACATTATGAAATAATAGGTGTACACACTTACCTATTATTTTAACAAGTTCATTTTCAAACTTTGTTAATGTCTCACACAAATGTCTCATAGCAAAATAAAGAATCATCATAGAATAATACTTTAATTTTATTGATAGCTTTCAAGAGTACAAGCTTTATTACAAAATAAAAAATTTCCCAACAAGGCACATAAACATGGTAATCATGCTAGGATCTCTTCTTCCTTTTCTATAGCATTTACCTCATTCTTATGTGGGTCCTTTCGGTACCTACATACTCTAGCATAGTGCCCGAGTTTTCCACAAACAAAACAATGACCTCTCACGTCTTTGAATTGTCCATGATCTTTCTTTGGACCTAAAGGGTTCCCACTACCCTTTTTGTTGTTGTTGTTGCCCTTGGAATGCTTGTGTAAGACCGCATTGGCCTTGGAAGTCTCATATTTAGACTCATTCACACCCTTGTCTCTTATTATCGATTCCTCTTCAATTCTAATGTGTTTTTGGATCTCTTCCAAAGTGTAATCCTCATTCTTATGGAGGATTCTTTTCCTATAGCTCCTCCAAGTTGGTGGTAATTTTGCTACTATTGCACCAACTTGGAAGGCCTCGGGAAGCTCAATCTTGAGAACTTTCAACTTGTTCACAATCACTTGTAACTCATGAATTTGAGGTAAAAGAGTTTTCCCATCAATGAAAGACAATTCGAAATATTGAGAAATTAAGAATTTTCTTGTACCTTCTTCCTCAGCCTTGTACTTACTCTCCAAGGCATCCCAAATCTCCTTCGCAAATTTGGTATTGGTATAGAGGTCATATAGCCTATCGGATAGGGCATTAAGGATATGACCCCTACAAAGAAGGTTGTCCTCTTCTCTCTTCCTTCTTTTCTCCACCTCCTCGGGAGTGTCTTTGTCGGATGGCTCGGCTAGAGGTGCCAAGGATGACTCAAGGATGTAGGCTATCTTGAGTGTTGTCAAAAGAAATTTTACCTTCTCTTGCCACCTAGTGAAATTGGATCCATCAAACCTATCCAACCTCACTAGGTCTTGGTTCATGATCTTGATGGTCTCCCCTTCCATTGAAACAAAGAGAATTAAGCTTTTGATTGTTAGAGAATATATATTATTGCTTAATGGAATTATGGAAAAACCAAATACAACTCTATGCAAAAATACAATGGACAAGATAATATTGATTAAATAAGTATTACAACTCAATTGCTCAAAATACAAGTAAATAAAAAGATGTAGAAGAAGAAGATTACAAAGTTAATACTATAACAATACAAGTAAATAAGAAGAATAAAAGAATGAAAACACAAACTCTCACACAACCAAAGTGTAGAGTAGTGGGGATCACCAACTTGAACAAGGTTCAAGACTTTTGTCCAAAAGCTTATTTCCCCCTATTCTCTAAGCACTAAGGGATCTCCCTAGGAAATAGCTCTCTGGAATTATCAAGCCTCAAGGTGTATTTTTTCAGCCAAGTGCTTTGTGGATGAAAAATTGTGTGTCATACAAGTGAGCATTAGGCTCCTATTTATAGAGTTTAAGATACCCCTTTGAATTTCAAATTCCACCAACCCCCATGGCTGTTACCAATGTTTAATTGGATGTTTTATGGAATTAAAATAGAGATTTGGGAGTTACTCGGCTGTTGGAAACGTTCAAAATTGGATAAAAACCAAAATTCAAAGAAGTTGTCAGCCACTAGGGCCGCGGCACTCAGTCAAGTTCAGCAACAAATTTTTTTCAGTTTTTTCCAAAACGTTCCAATTTATTCCCACTTGATTTTGTAACTTCCATACACAATATGGGAGTTAAAATCACATCTCTATCAGCCATTTCTCATATGGCTTTATGAAATCCAATCTTAATTGTGTAACATATAATATACACATTATTGGGTAATATTTGGGAGTTACAAATTTGTAACTGATTTTGTAGCTCCAAAATATGTCACATTTGGACACACACATGTGTCCAATTTTGTGACTCTCAATAATATGTTATAAGGTGTGACATATCACATTTGTGTGTCAAATCACATTTTGTCACATTGTTTAATCTAATATTATATTATATGAAATAATATAACAGCAACCCTGGAAAATCTTCTGGAAACACATCTAGAAATTCACAAACAAGTCTAGTATCTTCTGGTCTCACTGGCATGACCTGAGTGGTATCAACCACACTGGCTAAGAATCCAATGCAACCTCTTTGCAATAAATCCATAGCCCTCAACACAAAAATCATAGGGATACGGGGTCCATGCACAGCACCAACAAACACAAAAGGATCCTCACCTTCAGGCTGAAAGGTGACCATCTTCCTTCTGCAATCAATGGTTGCCCCATACTTTGCCAACCAATCCATACCCAATATCATGTCGAAATCAATCATAACCAACTCTATAAAGTCCACGGACAACTCTCTGCCCTCCACTGTCACTGGCAAAGATCTGACCCTTCTCTTGGATACCACTAACTCTCCAGTGGGTAACAGAGTACCAAACCCCACAGCATAAAAATCACAAGGTCTACACAGTCTATCAATAACACTACTAGCAACAAAAGAGTGTGTAGCACCAGAATCAATCAACACATTATAAGGGGTTCCAACACTAAGAAGCTGACCTGTAACAACTAAGGGAGAAGCCTCAGCTTCTGCTTATGTCAACGCGAACACTCGAGTTGGAGCCGAGCTATCCACTTTTCTCGGTTCTTCTTTTCTTACCTGAGGGCAATCTTTCTTAAAATGACCTACTGCTCCACACAAGTAGCAAGCCTTCTCCCTACACTCTCCCAAATGACGCCTCTTGCATCTAGGGCATTCAGGACGAGTCTTCCAGGCTTCACTACCCCCTGGACGACCCATTGAAATACCATGGGGCCGCCTATCAGGACCTGGAACTGGGAAGGTGTCAGGAACCTTCCTCTTCTGATCACTAGGGCCAACACCCCTACCAGAACCCACAAATGGAGGACCTGTCCTCCTGAAATCCTTTCTGGCTGCACTATCACGCCAGATCTTGTTCTCTGCACTCTCAGCTGTGAGTGCCTTCTCAACCACCTGTGCATAAGTGGTAACCCCAGCCACAGTGGTGATACGTACATCACGGGCTAATCTGGGATGTACCCCCTACAGAAACCTCTCTCTCTTGGTCCCATCAGTGGGCACCAGCTCCATGGAGAATTTTGCCAAATGATCAAACTCCAAGGCATACTCAGTGACTGACAAACTTCCCTAAATTAGCATGATGAACTTCTCAGCTTTAGCTGCCCTAATAGCATCATTGTAGTATTTCTCATTAAACAGAGTTTAAAACTCCTCCCAAATCAGGGCATTAACATTCTTGGTCTGGCTAATGACCTCCCACCAAATCTGGGCATCCTCCCGAAACATATAAGTGGCACAGGCCACCCTCTCATTACTAGTTACCCTCATGAAGTCAAGGATAGTGGTAATCATACTCATCCATTGTTCAGCCTTGGCAGGATCCGCACTGCCCTCAAATACTGGAAATTGTTGCTTCTTGAACCTTTCATAGAGAGGTTCCCATTTATTTCCTACCTCAGGCAGCTGCTCTGCTGCTGGCACCGACACAGGAGGTGCCTCTGATACACTAGCCACTGTAGGCACTTATTGCTGTCTCAGGAGACGAAGCTCTTCTCCCTGTTTCAACACTGTTGCCTGCAAGTCATTAAACAACTGCTGCCAGTTTGCAGAAGCTGGCTGTGGAATATGAGATTGGTCATTTTCCTGACCCTGACTGTTATTATTATTTTGTCCCTGATCACTCAGGCCAGCTGAAGTATCTGTCTGCCCTGGATTCATTCTTATCTGACACCTTGCTGAAATAATGATCAATACGGCCAGTCAGGTAGTAATAACTAAACCTCTTGCCGCCTTACGGTCCAAGAACAAGCAGACAATTACCATATTCCACAGTCATTCAATTATACAAGCAGATACATGTTTATAACATTCAGCACTTAGCATGTATCGCATAATAATTCATAAAAACCATACTAATGAGTATGTTCCAGCAATCTCAGTACTAATTAGCACACATTTGCTGAGGATATAATATTTCAGGGCACAGGTTTAACATAGTGTCTCATGCATACAGGTAAAGCATATATACTATATTTAAGCGGTTATACATATAACTACATAAATAGTTACCAAACCATGAGTCGAGCTTGACTTTAGTGATGTGTGTACATGCCCAGCCAGTCTACAGGAACCCTAACCTTGGCATGATCTGATACCAAGTTGTAACGCCCTGGCTACCCCAGAACAGTTACGGTGAACCAGAAATTTGACTCGATACCCGAGTCCTTTGGTTGAAAACGTGCTTTTAAATGTTATTAACAGGCTAAGGTGGAAAACCAATAAAAAGGAAATTATATATTTTATTAAGTATATAAACTGTTCATGAGCTCATCAAAACATTTACAAGTTGTTTATAACACAAAATGCTCACTATTGTTTCAAATTTACAAACCCGCCGACCTAAGCGGCAAAAATAGGGTAAACCCCTTAGTTCCTCTGAGAACTCCTTGGCCGTGGTGGTCAAGCGGCCACATATGTACACATCACCACCTAAGCTCTCCACTCAGGGCTATGTGATCTTTTCTTTCCCTTTACCTGCACCACATAGCACCCATGAGCCAAAGCCCAGCAAGAAAACACAGTATTGTATATAAACATTATCAAATGATTATCATTATAATCACACAGAGCTTATAGCTCTTAAACAGATGAGTGAATATCACTTGAGGTTCTAGTAAACCATATTGAGTGATCGGCAAGCAAATCACTAATTTAAACAGAAGAGTGACTGCTGGGTAAGCCACTAGCCTTAAACAAATGAGAGACTGATGGGTAAGTCTCTAACTTAACAGATGAGTGACTGATGGGAAGTCACACAAGCGCTTATAGTATTCATCGAACTTGAGGTCGGTCCGACATTAATGCTCTTTGAGTCATCCAATGCAGTTATCGATTAGATCTAATCTTTATTGGCTTGCGTTGAACACGCTAAGGCTGTCCTGACTTATGAGTCAACACTGTGTGACCAGTGCCCAATACCACTGCCGAACCTGACTAATGAGTCACAGCTTCACAGTTGATACTGACACCTTTGCCAATTCTGACTAATGAGCCAATACCATGCACAAGTGAGCAAGATTTTCTAAGCATCCAATAATCAATCCATGTCCACATTTACACAATTAACATGGCTCGTGAACAACTATGCATGTCACATTTGGGGTGCAATTTTCTTACCTTTGGTTCGAGCGAGAATTAATGTAAGAACGACCCTTGAGAACGACCCTTGAGAACGACCTGTCTTTTGTCCCCTTAGCAGTTACCTGGTCGTAACCAATTATGGGATTCAATCAATAAAATGAATAACAAAGGTTCCCAAACCAAAACCTAGCCTCCGAGACATCGAATACTACTAAACCGGGTAGTAGGATCGATCCCGAGGCCTAAGGTTAGAATCCTCAAGCCAAAAACCCATTTCCGGCCAAAATGCCACTAAGGGCCGCGACCCTCCTTGGCCATGCCGCGGCCCAACCCCCAGTTCAGCCTATTCTCTGGTTTTTCCTCCCTTGCGATTTTCCTTGGAACCAACCTTTCAAACCAAGCTCAAACACCACTCAAACATCCAATACAGCCCCTAAACTTGATCTATAACACTCCCTCATAAAAACCCAAGTTAAACCCCAACCAAAACTTCCATCAATTCCAACTACCTACAACAAAATCATAAGCTGAAACTAACAACCAAAACAGAGCAAACCAGGGAACTAGTGACTAGAAACTTACCTCAAACTTAGGTTGTGATGCTCTTCAATGGTAGACCACTCTCCCAAACTCCCAAGGCCTACTTCCCAAGCTTAAATCCTCAACAAGTGCTCAAAAATCACAAAGAAGATGAAGGAGAAAGAAGGTACGGGTAAGCTTCAAGACTTGCTCTGTTTCACAGCCAAAGGTAGTTTATATCTATCCTAGGGGTAAAAAGACCATTATACCTCTAGGTCAATTAAAGGTTTCTAAAAGCTCCCAAGGGCAAAATTGTCCTTTCCAACCTATCTCGTTAATCATAATTAACGCTCTCCAATTCCCGTTATTCTCGATAATCACAAACACCAATAATTTATATCCCGTTACCCTTTAATTCCCGGTAACGCTCTAATCATTAAAATCACCCCAAGACTCATCCCGAGCCCCAAACTTAAACTGTTATGACTAGACCGCTAATCAATAATCCAAGATCGTCTCATACCGAATAGCTCGAACAAACCCACATTATAATGTGGTCTCAACAGCATACCACCAACATGCATACAAATATACAATTATACCCTCAACGAGCCAAATTACCATCACACCCCTGTTATTAAAATGTGGACCCACATGCATGCATTTAACATCATATTATAATATATTCACATAAACATGCATATACTCATTTAATGGCATAATTTAACAATTATGGCCCTCCCGGCCTACTAACCCCGCCATTAAACCACATCGTAGAATTCGGGGCATTACAGGTGAGGGCAGGTGAGCCCAGGTGGAAGGCAAGTGTGGGCCTGGGCTATAAGCTTGGGCCTGTGAGGCTTTTCCTTTAGTCTTTTCAATATTGCCATTTTTTCATTCATTCTTCCTAATTATTTCTTTTCTTTTTCATAATTTTCAACCCAAAAGTACATCATAATTCCTACAAAACAAACATGCACTAAATTAAAACTAAATATTTCAAATAATAAGATATACAACATAAGTTCCAAGAAAATAATAATTAAAACTTAATTTACTTTGACATTTAAGCTCAATAAAATCATATTTCTAACTTTTAATCTATAACAACACTAATTTCAAATAATTAAACTACAACATATTTCAATAAAATATCTATAAAAACATATACAAATCTAAAAAATTACAAAAAGACTAATTGTTGTCCCCGTTTCATCCCGAGTGTCCGGGCCCACCCTCTAAGCCCATGGGCCGCCCGGTTTGGAGTTAAGGCCCAGATCAGGCCCATTTGGCGAGAGGAAAATGGAGGTTGGCAGCCCAAGTCTGGGCAAGGTCCAAAGAGCGTTGGGGAGTTCGGACCGGGACCCCCACCAGGGGCAGGAGGTATGGTCCCGGGACCGCTCCCCCCAACGCCTCAAGGTGCGGCAGAGAAGGACACGGCTCGGGAAACTAAGATAGAAGCCGAGATCGCTGTGGATTTTCCTGGGCCTTGGTAAATGGTCCGGGATCCTGGAAGATGGCCTGGGACCTTGGTGAACGGAGGGGGATGTGGGTAAACGAACCCAGGTCGGTTGTCCAAGGTTGGCAAGGTAAAGTGCCCAAGATACTGACATCATCCCATGAAGCGTGGGGGTTGTCCCCACGCTTAAACCTGCAGAAAAGGCTGCCTCGGGATTGCACGCTGTTGGTTCAGAACTGCGCCGCCACAACTCTGACCGATCTTGTCCCCCAAATCTTCCTCGTAGCCCAGAGAATCCAGACTGAAACTCCAGTTTGTCTCATGCCTTAGAATAAGATATTGTTTGGTTTGACCCAATGGGCTTAGCTTATTGTACGCTTCTTATTTTATTCCTTTGTATTGGGCTCCCATCTGAGAAGCCAATGATATTTACGCCCTTATTGGGCCCGGGTCAGCCCGGCCCAAGCCCAGTTTACTCTTGTGCCTATAAATACGGATAGCAGTGCACTGGGGAGGGGATCGAGATTTTGATCATAAGCAGTTACTCTGCGAAAACGTGTAGAAAAAACTCCATTGTCAAAGGTTCTCTAAGCTCTAATACAACTTGTTGACTGCATTTTTGGCCAACGACGTGAGAACACCAAAAACGATAAAGCCTTCAAGAGAAATTAAACGACACATACAATTTTGAACAGAAAGTAAATAACACACGCAATTTTTATAGTGGTTCAGCCCCAATATGTTGGTAATAGCCTAATCCACTTAGAGTTGTGATTATAGATCTGTACTCAAGATCAGATGAACTGAGCCAACTGAGTTTCTTCAGTACAGATTACAAGAATACAAGAATTCTTTCAGATACAAGCACTTTCTCTCTCTAGAAAATTCAGACCCAAAATTTCCAAAAAGTCTCCAAAAAAAACCCCTTTATGATCCCATAAGCCAATATTTATAGGCTTAGGATCATACATCTGCTATCCCCTAGAATCAGGATATTTTATTATATTTATTACATTTAAATTACAAAATATTCAAAATGTAACAGAACACAAAATTTGTGGGAAGAATGAGAGATTCCCGCGTATGCCAAGACCGATTCTTGTTGAAGTCGTTTCTGGGAACCTTGATGTAGTCTGTTCTATCTGGTTGACAAAATATCACCTTCTGGTTGGCCATACCTCTACTGGGCAGTCATGCACTTAGCTGGTAGGACATGCACTTGACTGGTAGGACATGCACTTAGCTGGTAGGACAAGCACTTGGCTGGTCGGACATGTGCATGACCGACCAGCCAAGTTCATTCCTGGGCAGCAAAGTCATTCCTGGTCGGTCATGCACTTCTCTGGTCTAACACGACACATATCTGGTCTAGCACGACACATCTCTGGTCTAGCATGACACTTCTCAAGCCAGATCACTTTATCACAACTCTGAGAAGCCAATATATTTATTGACTTATTAATGTGTCTTTTATGGACCATGTACTGCTACTTGTCACCTCTATTGCCACGTCATCGATCTCCAATTTTGGGGGATAACACAACTGTCTCGTGGACTAAGTCTTATTAACGCCCCAACCACGTAAAAACCTTGTCTTTATTCCTTAAATCCTTTCTTCTGCGCTCTCTAATCTTCTATTATTAAGATTTCTGAAAAACTCGGTAAACACTAATAAATTCAAAATTACTTAAATACTTAATAAATTACTTAAAAACGCAAAAGACTAAGCAACAATTAACATAAAAATTATGGTAAAATAACTCTATTTTGTAGAGTTATCAAGGAATGTTATTGATCTTGTAACGCATGGGTCGACGATCAGACCATTGGATACGTCTGAAATAGCACATAATTTAGAAAGAAGGTAGAATCCTACCAGCTAAGGGCGAGATCGAGTGTAATTGACAAAGATTGCACTACTTTGACCGCTTTCTTTCATAAAGAACACAATTGATTAGGAATTTTGTTGATCTTAAAATGCATGGGTCGTTGATCGAACCATTGCATACGACTAAAATGACACATAATCAAGAAAAAAGTTACGACTAAAATCCTACCACCTAAGGGCGAGATCGGGTGTGATCAACAAGATCGCAGTACTTTGACTAATTTCTTTTATAAAGAACACACTTGATTAAAATTGTTACTGATCTTGGAATGCATAGATTGACGATCATACCATTGGATATGCCCTAAATGGCACATAATTTGGAAATGAGATAAAATCCTACCACCTAAGGGTGAGACCAGGTGTGATCGACAAAGATCACACTACTTTGACCACTTTCTTTCATAAAGAGCACTCTTGATTAGGATTGTTGTTGATCTTGGAACGCATGGTTCGGCGATCAGACCATTGGATACATCCGAAACAACACATAATTATAAAAGAAGGTAGAATCGTACCACCTAAGGGCGAGATCATGTGTGATCTACAAAGATTGCACTACTTTGACCACTTTCTTTCATAAAGAACACACTTGATTAAGATTGTTGTTGATCTTGGAATGCATAGGTCATTGATCGAATTGTTGGATTCATCTGAAATGGCACATAATCGGGAAATGAGGTAAAATCCTACCACCTAAGGGCGACATCAGGTGTGATCGATAAAGATCGAACTACGTTGACTACTTTCTTTCATATATAGAACACTCTTGTTTAAGACTGTTGTTGATCTTGGAATGCATGGGTCGGTGATCGAACTATTGGATGCGTCCTAAATGGCACATAATTAGGTTATGAGATAAAATCCTACCACCGAAGGGGGGGATCTGGTGGGATCAACAAAGATCGCACCACTTTGACCACTTTCTTTCACAAAGAACACTATTGGTTAGGATTGTTGTTGAACTTGGAATGCATGGGTTGGCGATTGGACCATTGGATACATCTGAAATGGCACATAATGAAGCTATGAGATAAAATCCTACCACCTAAGGGTGTGATCGAAAAAGATTGCACTACTTTGACCACTTTCTTTCACAAAGAACACTCTTGATTAAGACTGTAGTTGATCTCGGAATGCATGGATGGCGATCTTACCATTGGATACGTTCAAAATGGCACATAAATACAAAATGAGGTAAAATCCTACTCTCTAAGGGCGAGTTCGGGTGTGATTGACAAAGATCGCACTATTTTGACCACTTTCTTTCATAAAGAACACTTTTGATTATGATTGTTGTTGATCTTTGAATGTATGGGTCGGCGATCAGACCATTGGATACATCCAAAATGGCACATAAATAGGAAATGTGTTAAAAGCATACCACCTAAGGGCGAGATCATGTATGATCGATAAAGATCGTACTACTTTGACCACTTTCTTTCATAAAATAAGTGTTAATTAATTTTTCATTAAATTATTATAATATAGTTTATTAATGGAAATATTCAATTATGATTTGATTCTTGTCTATTATGCAGGAATTAATTAAATTTTTGGAAATGTTTAAATGTAGAAAAAAGAGTATAAATAACACTGAAAGAAAGAATTTTAAAAATGATATTTTTTAAAGAAAATTCCAAGATAAAGCAGGTAGTTTTGCAACCCAAGCCCATCGTTTGCACGGCCTAGCCCAGAGCTCTAGTGTAGTTAAAAAAGCCTACTCCCTTAAGTGAAGTATCCTAGCATACTTCATATATGAAAATTTTATTTACTACTTAGAGGAATATGATGATTTTTATGGATATGACCACATTGTACAATTTATCTATATATTTATATAAAGGAGAGCATCAAGGAGATGATGTGACACTCTAAAATTGATGCAAAGCACTCTTTCATTTTTCTAAAATTTTCACATTTTTTAATTCTTGTTTTCAAATTTATGATTATTAGCTAATAATTAAAAAAAGAAAAAACTATAATATCCAATCTATATAAATATCTAAAATTAAAAACTCTTCCCACATTATTTTTTAAATGTAATTACACTAATAAATTAACATACACTTTATAATAATAAAATAAATGTATTTTTTTCTAAATTTTTCACATTTTTGTATTCTTCTTTTTCAAATATATTGGTATTATTATAATAATTTATTTTTGAAGAGATATATAATATTTCCAATCTATACCTATCTATATAAATATATATATATATATAAAAGAGAGCACCAAGGAGATGATGTGACACTCTAAAAACTCTTTAAATCACTCTATCTATGAATACATAATACTAAAATTTTAAGATTTTCCAATTCATGTTAATCTTTTTATTGTTTCATATTTCAAATTCAAAATATTTTAATTTATTTATAAATAACTAATTTTTTAATAATCATAATAATAAATAATCATATATAATTGACATTTATTTCAAAATTTTCTATCTGTATTTATGTTTTTATTGTTTCGATATTTCAAATTTAAAATAAAAATATTTTTATTTATATTTTAAAAAAATTAGGAATAACTAAATTTTTAATAATTATAATAATAAATGAATCGTATATAAATTGACATTTATCTTCAAGATTTATTGTTTTGATATTTAGACTTTAAAACCACAATATCTTAACAATTAAAAATATCAACATGCATACACGTGATATTAACTTGATGAAGAACATTATTAATTAAATTAAGAAAACTATTTATTTTAATAAAATGAATGATTGTGCAAAATTTCATGATTTATAAATTTTCTACACTAAAATTATAAAAATCTTAAAAAATTTATATAATAAGCAAAAAAACAACACAAAGCGTATAAAATAATACTACTATTAAATAAAAGCACTCTTACAGCAAGTAGTTTGAAGTTTATTTTTGGCATTTTAATTATTCAGAATTACTCGAAAACCTACAAAAGGCTCGCTATATAATGAACATTCTCAAGAAAAAAAAATTATGGTCAAGATGCCCTTACGTATCCATATAAGGACCATGTTGTGCGAGAAAGGTGAAAAGGAATCGCTTACACACAATCTGTTGGGAAAACTTATACATGATTTTATTTATTTTCATGTAAATCTTATATTAAACAAATTAATATGAGACAACCTAGAACATGTTTCTAAAATTGAATTAAAACAGAAATAATGATAAGAACACTTACATTATACACAACATAATTAATGAGTCATTTCTTTAGTTTCTCTAACCCTTGTATCATTTCTGTCGCAGGGTATCACCAAGAAGTTGAACCGATCTTCAATTTCCTTCACAGCCTTCCAAAGTATCCTTAGAATCACCTAGACTAGAGTGAGAAATTCTCAACACATGAGATAGATACAGAGAGAAGAAGAGAAAAGAATATTGAGGCTTAGAAAATGACTTATGTTGTAGAGAGAATCTAAAAACTAGAGCATCAAGAATTGAAGTTCTGATTTTCTATCAGATAATCTTTTTGTAATCTGTTTTCTACTCTCACTTAGCATTCCTTTTATAGACTCAATTAGGTCACTTATTTAATTAAAAAATCAATAAAATAATTGCCAATAATCATCCCTAGGTCGAAATTATCATGAGCTTTAGGCCCGTGAAATTTCTCATTTAATTATAAGCCCATTGGACTTAAAAACAAGGCCTGCATTATTTTCTATTGATTTAATTAATTAAATAATTCTTTAAATCCTTTATCAAATTAATTATTTATAATTTGAACCTTGATTTAAACTTATTTATTTAATTTATATACCAATTTATCTTAATTAATAAATCTGCCCTAATTTTTCTTTTCTTCCATAACTCTGTGAAACTATCCAAAATTGACGTGGTCAACTTTGATAATCTAATTGATAATTAAATCAATTAATTGAGACTATCTAGATGCTTTTATCCAATGTACAGTGGGGACCATGGGCCTATGAAATCAAGCTCCAATAAGTTATCATAAATTTACTAACTTATTAATTCCTCGTGACTCCACTAAAGACTCATAATTGCACTCTTGAATTCATAGAACGCTCTATAAGCAATATAGATACGTTATTAATTATCCATTTTTAAAACCATAATTGTCACTCAATCCTCTATAGACGGTCTACAATGAGATGAGACTAAAATATCGTTTAACCCCTCATTGTATTTTATCCTTAAAACACATAGTTCCTTGTAAAAGATATTTCAGTAAACTAATATTAATTACTGAAGTGAAATCTCTATCATTTAGCACCTTGAACCAAACTAAAAGGAAGCCATCGTTTCACTTCTTCATCAGAAGCTATAGATGTTCATATCTATGATTAACACTCCCCTCAATTATATTACCAAGTTCCCAAGATGTAAGTATGGGTTAGTCCGTAGGGTAAGCTGGTAACGAACAAGTCAAAGAACTCAAATAATATAATCAGTTAGAATACTAACCACTCAGAATTGAGATTGAATTGACCTATGATCAACTATATGATATGACTAGAATAGATAATAACGATATGTTTACTTATCCTATTTACTATCAATATTGGTCCAATCCGATGTAACAAATACATCCGATCTTATCTACTTTGCTAATGTTCTACATAACATTACAATGTGTAAGTCGATCATATCGTAGATTGGAAAGTTAGTGTAAATCCTGTGCACTGACTAATCTTATGACTAACTTATTTTGAACAGATAATCATATTTATATTCCACTGTGATTACGTCACTATAAATATGATTAGATATATTCTCGAGATTTAATATAAGTTTATATTAAACAAATAATCATGAAAATGAAACATGTGACAAAGTGATTGACCAAGTCAAAAAATGATTTCTGTTCTTTTATTGATAATAAATGAGATTACAAGAAATTGAGTTTAAATCAGGGCATAAAACTCCACAAAACTCCCACTTGCACTAATTGAAACTAATGCCTTAATTCTACTAACTCCATTTCTTTGATATGCTTATCAAATGTAGCTTCTGGTAGTGTCTTTGTAAAATGATCTGCAAGAATGTCTTCAGATGCAATCTTCATAACCTTCACATCTCTTGGCCACATATTCTCGAATAATGTGATACTTCCTTTCTATATGCTTACTCCTCTTGTGACTTCGAGGTTCTTTCGAGTTGGCTATCGCTTATGTGTTGTCACAAAACAACACAAGCAGTTTATCCATTTATGGAATAACACTGAGATCTGAATAGAACTTCTTTAGCCAGACTATTTCCTTAGCTGCTTTACCCCAAGATTAAACACCATTCCAGAAGTAGACTTCCTGTCATCAACATCAGTTTGAAAATCTGAATCATGTAGCCTACATGGTTCAGAACACCACCCTTGTAGACTAACATATAACCCCCAGTTCACCTTAAATACTTCAGGATATGCTTAACTGCGATTCAATGTTCCGGTCCTGGGTTTGACTGATACCTGCTCACTGCTCCCACTGTATAGCAGATATCTGGTCTAGTACACAACATAACATACATCAGACTTCCAACTGCAGATGCGTAAGGAACTTTTCTCATTGCATCTTCCTCTTCAGGAGTCTGGGGAGACTGCTTATTTGAAAGATGAATTCCATGGCGAGACGGTAGACGTCCTTTCTTGGAATATGTCATTGAAAAACATTCAAGCACTTTATCAATGTAAGCTACTTGAGATAGAGCTAAGAGTTTGTTCTTTTTATCCCTAACAATCTGGATACCTAGAACATAACTTGCTTCATCCAAATCCTTCATCTAGAATTGAGTGTTCAACCAATTCTTCACATCTGACAATTTCTTAACATTTTTTCCAATGAGTAAGATATCATCTACATAAAGAACCAGGAGTACCACTATTTGATTTGCCTTCAATTGGTAAACACAAGGCTCATCAGTATTTTTTTCAAAGCCATAGGTTTTGATTATTTCATCAAACCCAAGGTTCAAGGAACGAGAAACTTGCTTAAGTCCATAAATAGACCTATTCAACTTGCAAAGTTTTCTTTCTTGTTCAGCTACTTTATATCCTTCTGGCTGATTCATATAAATGACTTCATCAAGCTTTCCATTAAGAAAAGTTGTCTTGATGTCCATTTTCCAGATCTCATAGTCGAGAGCGGTTGATATGGATACGAGGATGCGTATGGACTTGAGCATGGCTACCGGACTAAAAGTTTCCTCATAGTCCACGCCTTCTCTTTGGGTATAACCCTTTGCCACTAATCGAGCTTTATAAGTCTTGATATTTCCATCAACACATCGTTTCTTCTTGTAGATCCACTTGCACCCAATGGCCCGAAAGTCACTAGTTGCTTCCACAAGATCCCAGACGGATATTGAGAACATGGACTTCATTTCCTGTTTCGTGGCTTTGAGCCATAGTTCCTTTTCAAGGCTAGTCATTGCCTGTTTGAAAGACAAGGGATCATCATCACTAATGTCACCAGCAACCATATTGGTTTCACCATACATACCATAGCGAACTGGGTTCGTAGAAACCCTCCCACTATGACGAGGCCCCGTGACTGTTTGCTCAGGAACATTGGTACTTTCTTCATTTAAATCGACTTGTGTCGGTTGGACTTGAAGAGTGGGAATTTCATCATCAACTCACGTTGACGACGATGGAACATTGGTTGGAGTCAATTCCTTAACCATCTCCTCTAAAACTACTTTGCTGCGTGGTTTGAAGTTTTGGACATAGTCATTTTCCAGAAAAGTAGCATTCGTAGAAGTAAACACTTTCTTTTCTGACTGGCTATAGAAAAGTCTGCCCCTAGTACCTTTATGATAGCAAACAAACATGAAAAAGTCAGTCATGGTTCTAGCTTTCCTTCCTTTTTCCTCTGGACGTGGGTGGGATACCCCCAAATTCTATAATGGCGTAAAATAGGTTCCCGTACATTCCAGCATTCTAAAGGTTTTTTGGGATTGATTTGGACAGCACGACATTGAGAATGTCGTTCGCGGTTTCAATTGCATGTCCCCAAAACGAAGTTGGTAGAGTTGAGTAACTAAGCACGCATCTAACCATTTCCTATAAAGTTATGTTCCAGAATTCCGCTACACCATTTTGTTGCGGAGTGCCTGGGGCAGTAAGTTGTGATAAAATCCCAAGTTCAATTAAATGATCTTGGAACTGCATATCCAAATATTCTCCACCCCTATCATTTCGCAAGATCTTTAACGTTTTACCTAATTGGTTCTGAGCCATAGCTAAGAATTCCTGAAACTTTGAAAATGTTTCTGAATTCCTATGCATAAGGTAAAGACATGAGTATCTAGAGTAATCTTCAATGAAAGTGACGAAATACTCAAAACCACCCATTGCTTGTACATTCAAAGGTCCACAAACATTTGAATGCTCAAGTCCAAGTGGTTATTTTTCCCTATCACCCTTTGCAGAGAATGGACGCTTGGTCAGTTTGCCTTCTAGACAAGATTCACAGATAGGTAATTCACCTAAGCTGAGCTCCCTCAAAGGCCTGTCCTTTGTAAGTCTTTGAATCCTATCATAGCCAATGTGACCTAGTCTCAAGTGCCATAAATACCTCATATTATCGTTATCGGTCTTTTGACATTTATTGGTCCTGGGTTTTGCTACTTTGAATAAATCATTGTTAAGAGCGAGGGGTTCATTAGGTCACAGAATATAAAGCCAGTTTTTCAAACATGCAATATACAATTGTGATCCATTGAAGGGAATATATATATTAGAACTTGTGAAAGTCATAACAAATTGTTCTAATTGCAACATGGAAACTGAAATTAAATTTCTACTAAAATTCGGAATAAAAAATACATCTTTCAAAATTAAGTACTTATTTCCAAACTTCAAACGAGCTCTTCCTCTAACTTGGACTGCAATGAACGCTCTATTCCCAACTCTAAGCTTTAATCCACCTTCGTCCACTTCCTCCAACGATTCAAGAAGTTGTAAAGAGTTTCAAACATGGTTAGTAGATCCAGAATCAATAATCCAAATGGATTTATCATTCTCTAAAACACATGTTTCTAAGATAAATGTACTATAATCATTACCTTTATTTTTCGCTGCTAGAAACTTAGGGCAATCTCATTTCCAATGCCCCTTCTCTTTGCCGTGAAAGAACTTATCTTTACCTTTCTTGTTTTTCTTATTCTTCCCCTTAGGCGTATGTGCATTTGGTTGTGCACTCGTCTTTGCAGCCTTTGCAGGCTTGGGGTTGTTGTTTTGTCCACCTTTCCTCTTGTTTCCAGCTTTCGAAGACGAAGCGTTGTTAGCTTCAGCCTTAGTTGGATTAGTAGCAACAACAGTAGTCTTATTTTCTCCTCCTTTTCTAGGTCCACCAATGATAGACTCGAAAGTCTAAAGCTCGTTCATGAGTTGCGCCAGACCATAGTTGAGTTGATCATGAACATGCGGACACAGTGCCATTCGAGCATTCACGGTGTCATCACGTATGTGCGAAGACAGTGCTATCCAAGCATTTATGGTGCCATCACGAGCATTGACGGTGCCATCACGAACATGCGGACGCGGTGCTCGTTCTAGGGATTCCTCAATCATGACAAACTCGGAGTTGTCACCAATCAACTCTATGTTTATATTCTACTTCCAATTAAGGAAGTTTTCTCCAGTGAGTTTCTCCATCGAAAGTTGAGAAAGGATGGGAGTAGACACAAACACTGCTTAACTTAAAACTACAAATTATCAATAAAATAGAAATCAATCACATTTTCTCAATAAAACTTCTATTCACTCAAATTTCAAGAAATAGCACAACATATACCAAAAATATGTAAGATATGAGAAAAAATACCATAATAATCATATCTTTATTTCTTTAGGTATTTAACTAATCTATGATATCCTTGTCCCGGTTGGCGAGAGTTAAATAATATCACTAATTAAATTAAGTTGTAAACTTATATAATAATGGACACAATTATTAACAACCTACTATTTGATCAATATAAGAAAACAAAATCTCTTATTTTATGAGCTAGACCCACAGTTTTGATAATCATAGATTTAGTCCTAGTAGTCATCGTAGAGGTGAGTCTAGTAGAATTTGACCTATAATTATCTATCTTTCGAAATCTAACCTTGTCAAAAAAACTAATGAACACCTTTTGTACGAGGACGAATCAAAGCGTCTTGAGGCCCCATTAAGCTATTGACTTTGTTAAACCAACAGTGGAGATCGAATATAATTTTTAAAATAAGCTCATTATATAATTAAAAATAGTATTTTTATTATTTATTTTAGAAAATTAATGACTATGGTTCTCCAAAAAGTTGAAAAGATTAAATTTTTTAAAACCAAAGTCCTATAATATCCTATTAATTCTAAAGTGTCACATTGAAACAAATTCACTTAATTTAGAATTAATTTGTTGCTAATCAATATTTAGATTTAGCTAATATAATGAACCTGTACAATTAAGTCCAACTCAGGTAAATGGGCATTAATAATTGGGCTTGTATGGAGGATGGTTGGGTCCAGTATGTCGTTCCCACTATAAAAGCCCCTATACTTCCATACATAGTCCAAAAGACAAGAATTTAAACATTCGTTTTATTAATTGTTATTAATTGATTAGACCCACTATAGTCATGCAAAGTAAATGAGCCTTCACAAGTGGAATTACCCACAAGAGAGAAATTTAAACTTTACATTTTCTAATGGGCCCAAATAAAACCTATTATTTTATGAATATTTTAATTGAAAAAATCCATATATCTAACAAACATATGGGCCACTATATGCATCTAAGCCCAATTTCAAAAATACCACATATAGTGTAAACATACAAGTTATAATTGGATGTGCCTAATCATGTTACTATATGAGCAAGTCTATGAATTTATGCAAAAATACAACAATTTATTTCATTTGCAAAAATACCACAATTAATTATCTAAAATTTATCAAAAAATTCAAATTAATTAATTTTTTACAAAAATAAGTCAATTTAAATGAAATTTATCAACAATTAACAAAAGTTAATTTAAATTTCATTTATCAACAATCAACTTGATTTAGGTTAATTTGAAAAAAAAATATCAATTTAATTTAAATAGGATTTATTAACAATTAACCAAAGTTAATTTAAATCTCATTTATTAAAAAAATATTTTATAAATAGGTTGAAAAAATATCTTAACTGTTTTTCAAAAAATATCATGTGTTGTTACAACAATAAGCTAATATTTTAACAATTTAAAAAAAAATATTAATAGTTATAACAACCCTAAAATATCTCAAAACAGTTAAACAAATTTAAATATCCATGAAAATATCTAACTAACAAATTTCAAATTTTAAATAATTTAAATATTAAAAACTATAGATTAAACAGATATTTATATTTTCAAATAAAAATTTAATAAAAATAACAAGTATTTAAAAGAAAATATCTTAAATATCTGATATCTTAATTATAATATTTTAATATATTAAAATATTTAGAATTAAGTTGTTAGACTATTTTTATATTTGAATTTCAATCTTTGTAAAAATATCTAATTATTTAAATCACAACCAACAAAAATATCTTATTTTAAAAAATGTTCTTAAATGCAAAAAAAAATCTTATATTTTTTGTTTTGATTATAAATAATCAATTTTCACATTTTTATTTTTATAAAAATTAAAAATTAAAAAATCGGATGAATAGTAACCGTGCGTGTTGATAACTGGGGTGCGCGCGCGCGAGGCCTTCTAGCTGCCGATGGCTGCGCCCGGGTGGCAGGGTGATGCACACGCGTGCGCGTGCTGTGGCTGGGTGACACACGCACAAGGGGTGGTGCGCGGGTGATGTGCGCATGTGCGTGCGTTGGTGTGCGTGGTGTTTGCGCGGGTGCGCCTCACAATGGTAGCCAGGCCAAAAAATTTCCATAAATTTTTTGTTCAATTTTTCATGCCAAAACAATTTTCTAATTAATTTTTAACATGTTTTACACAAAATAAAGCATATATAAAAATTAATAACATAGAAAACACAACAAAATAACCTAAAAATTGCTAATAATCACATAAAATCAATATGCTTCATAAAAACATGAAAATACATCCAATTATTCAAACACATCAAATAATTTAAATTTTCACATGTTCATGCATGAAAATAAAGATTACCAAAGGCTATGAGGCTAGTTATTATGAAACTTATACATGATCTTTATTTATTTTCTTATAGATCTAATATTAAACAACTTAATATGAGACAACCTAGAACATGTTTCTAAAATTTAATTCAAAGAGAAATAATGATAAGAATACTTACATTATACGCAGCGGAATGAATGAGTCTTTCATTCAGTTTCTCTAACCCTTGTATCCTTTCTGTCGCAGAGTATTACCAAGAAACTGAACCGATCTTCAATTTTCTTCACAACCTTCCAAAGTATCCTTGGAATCACCTAGATTAGAGTGTGCAATTCTAAACACATAAGATAGATATAGAGATAAGAAGAGAAAAGAACAATAAGGCTTAGAAAATGACTTATGTTTAGAGGGAATCTAAAACCTATCAGAAAACCAGTGTATGTCATTTGATTTGAACTCTCACTTAACATTCCTTTTATAGACTCATTTAGGCCATTTATTTAATTAAAAAATCAATAAAATAATAGCCAATTAATAGCCCTAGGTCGAAATTATCATGGGCTTTAGGCCCGTGAAATTTCCCATTTGATTATAATCTCATTTGGCTTAAAATCAAGGCCTGTATTATTTTCTATTGATTTAATTAATTAAATAATTATTCAAATCCTTTATCAAATTAATTATTTATAATTTGAAGCTTGATTTAAAATTATTTATTAATTTAGATACCAATTTATCTTAATTAATAAATCTGCCCTAATTTCTATTTTCTTCTCTGAATTGTATAACTCTGTGAAACAATCCAAAATTGACCTGGTTAACTTTGATAATTCTAATTGATAATTAAATCAATTAATTGAGACTATCTAGATGATTTTATCCAAGGCACAGTGGGGACCATGGGCCTATGAAATCAAGAACCAATAAGTTATCATAAATCTAAAAAATAAATTTACTAACTTATTAATTCCTCATGACTTCACTAAAGACTCAGAATTGCACTCTTGAATTCATAGAACGCTCTATAACAAATATATATACGCTATCGATTATCCATTGTTACAACCATAATTGTCACTCAATCCTCTATAGACGGTCTACAATGAGATGGGACTAAAATGTCATTTTACCCCTCATTGTATTTTATCCTTAAAACACTTAGTTCCTTGTAAATGATATTTCAGTAAACTAATATTAATTACTGAAATGATATCTCTATCATTTAACACCTTGAACCAAACTAAAAGAAAACCATCGTTTCACTTCTTCATCAAAAGCTATAGATGTTCATATCTATGATTAACACTCCCACTCAACTATACTACCGAGTTCCCAAGATGTAAGTATGGGCTAGTCTATAGGGTAAGCTGGTAACGAACAAGTCAAAGAACTCAAATATTACAATCAGTTAGAATATTAACCACCCATAATTGAGATTGAATTGACCTCTGGTCAACTATATGATATGACTAGAATAGATAATAACGGTATGTTTACTTATCCTATCAACTCTTAATATCGGTCCAGTCCAATGTAACAAATACATCTGATCTTATCTACTTTGCTAATGTTGTGGAAAGAATATAACACTACAATGTAGACTGGCAAGTTAGTGTAAATCCTATGCACTGAGTAATCTTAGGACTAACTTATTTTGAACATATAATCATATTTATATTCCACTATGATTACGTCACTGTAAATATGATTAGTTATATGCTCGGGATTCAATAGAAGTTTATATTAAACAAATAATCATGAAAATAAAACATGTGAGCAAAGTGATTGACCAAGTCAAAAAATGATTTCTATTCATTTATTGATAATAAATAAGATTACAAAGAAATTGGGTTTTAATTAGGTCCTAAAACCCCAACAAGGACACCTAAGAGGCTTTCACAAAGTGCTTGAAGTGGAAGTCGGGACAAGAGCCATTGAGCTCGACCCGAGCATAAGGGTGAACGCGAGGTCCCATTGGGGGCACATCAGTAATGTAGACAAGCTAGACAACCTCAGCCGTGTAGGAGTTTTATGTCGAAATCACGTGAAACCGGAATTAGGGTGCACGTGAATAATCCACCTCGCAATCAAGCCCCACAATAGCAGCAACAACCAGAAAGAACTGTCAGGTTTCTTGACAGAAGCCAGGATTACAGCAGGTCGGTGAGTGTCTATAACACTGAGCCTAGATATTACAAGAACTATCTGAATGATCATCTGGATCTTCGAGACCACCTGAGTGTGAATTGGGGGCAGTTCAATTATCCAAACTCAGACGTGAGGGCACACTTAAATGCCCAAAGAGAGCTTTTACAACTAGTATATGGAAATCAATATAACCCTATATTGCGACAAGGAGCTGGAGTTCCTATGAGCAATGACCAGCTCCAGTAGCGCAAGCTCCCCCTCTGGTAGACTCAGTTAAAGAAAGAATTAACCAACTTTAGGAAGCATTCATGCATCTTCAAGAAGAGAGAAACAAAGAAAAGGCGTATGACTCTAATGAGGAGCTCGAGCCTTTTGCTTCGCATATCTCGAACACATCATTCTCCAATGGGTTCAAGATTCCCCACATGGCGCCATATGATCGGATTACTGACCCAAGCAGCCACCTGAGTACATTCAATACTATGACGCGAGCTTGCAATGTCAGATACGAGTACAGGTGTATGCTCTTCCCGTCCACCTTGACAAATGTTAGACAACATCCAGGTGTGTAATAACCAAGGTTATTATTTTTTTATAAGCTCCTTAAATATGATCTTAGGTTATATTTAGTTATGATTTAAGTTGTGGAATAAAGATTGCTTTAAGCTTAAATCATTTAAGTTATGATTTTATGACTTAGAAATAATCATAGTTTCGGTAATTATAATTATTTTAGCATATGATTAAATTAGTGTATAGTTTTATTAAGTATTAAATGCACATGTTATTTGATGTATTAATAAGTGAACATGTGGCATTAAACTAAGTCCAAGTGTTAGAATTAAAATGAAAACCAAAATAGCTTAGTCTTAGGTTTGGCACAAAAATAGGAAGGATTTTACTCTTTTAAAATTTTAAAGATAGGCAAGATTAAATCTATTTGAATTAAGTGACTATGTGTCAAGAAGAGATAGATAAATGGGGATTTAAAAAATTTAATTTAAGTAGTCAAATAACTAAGTAGAGATAGTAGTGTGATGGTTGAACTAAGAGTTAGATAAGTAAATGAAGTTTTCGCAACTTTAGGGTGCTGTAACTTCGGACCTAGTTTTAACCCAATTATATTATGATTTTGAAAATTAGTGTTTTTACAAAGTTTTAGATGATTAATTAGCTATCCAACAGTATAAAAATGGCCTAAATCGGACTCCTACAGCTCTAGTTACGTTAATTTTACTACAGGAGGGTCAAGAGTTACGAGATATATGATAGTAGTTTGGACTTTGACTAAAGTTTGAACCAAATGGAGACTATATGGCATACTTGGAGAAGATATAGCAACAAGAAGGGAGTAGACTAGGCTAGCCAAAACCATATAGTGGAGGGAAGGTTTGATTTTTAAAATTTAAGTTGAATAGTGTGGAGAAAATCAAGGAAGGGAGTTGGGGTTTGAAGCCTATAAATGGAGACTTATCCTTCACCATTTTTCTCACACTCAAAAGCCTCTCATATTAAAATCCGTAGTCCCAAAAATTCTCTCCATTTTGCCATAAACACTCTACATAGTCATAGCCGAAACACTAGTCCTTATAGTGATCGGGATCTTTTTCTTCTATTTTATTTATTTTGCCTTAAACACTATTGCCTTTATAAACCCTCTTATATTCAAAATATTGAACCCCATCAAGCCAATATATAGCCAAAATCTACCCATGTATCCAAACTCTTGGTGTTTTTGTTTGAGATAGACATTAGAGAGAAGACTCGGGATTTCATCATTTTGGTTCTAGGTTGAAGGTATGACTTTATGAGGTTTAGAAAATTCTTGAAAGTATAATTTTATTATAATACTCTAATATAAATATCTTATGTTGTATTTAAGGTTGATTGGACGTTTTCTATAGCAAGCAATCTCTTCTCTTTCTTTTTCTCTCAACACTCAAGGTAAGGAAAATAATTTAGATTTATGTGATGTGTGCTTTGTGTATGTATGTTTGTTTTTATGTCTTTAATCGCTTGGGAAATATAGTTGCTTAGATAGCAAATCCCGAGATTTTCATCATTATCGTAGACTATAGTTGTGTCTAAACCTACCTCTAAATAGTAGCAAGAGGACTATAGCAGTTTCTATCACATACTATAGTTATGTCTAAACCTACCTCTAAATAGTAGCAAGAGGACTATAGTGGTTTATATCACATACCACGGTAATGAGTTAATGGTAATTAATATTGTAGTCCATTTTTATGTTTTATGTTTTATGTCTTAAGTTTTATGTTATGCTTTAGTAGTTTTTCTTTATTGGGCATTTGGCTCATTCTTTTTTATTTAGATTGTGCAGGTAAATGAATATGGGAGGCGGGACGAATCCATGGCGGCTTTGGAATGTGTATCAGGTGAGGACTAAAGGAATGGACTGATGGAATCAATCGAGGATGACGTTGACCTTTGAGTCTTTTATTATGTATTTATGATTTCCTCATTTAGTATTTGAACATTTAAAAATAAAGGTTTAGTTTTTCTTTATGATTTTATGTATAAATAATGGGATCCTGTATTTTGGATTTTCTTTAATAAAGTTGTATTATTTTATGTATATATATCCAAAAGATAGTAGTTATTGTCTTAGTAGTTTTAAAGGTCTGAGGTCTTTAAGTTAGTCGGGTCGTTGCAAGGTGAATCATTGAAGAGCTACCTGGCGAGGTTTAATATAGAGGTAGCCCAAGCCCACAATGTTGATGACAGTGGTCACCTTATGGCAGTACGATTTGGGGTGCTGCGAGGAAGTCCTCTTTGGGACGATATGCAAAGGAAGCCTGTGAGAACAATAACCGAGTTCACCTCCCAGGCTCAGAGGTTTGTCAATGTAGAGGAGGAGAGCTTAGCACTTAAACTGGCTCATCCACCCTCAATAACTACAACGACAAACGTTAACTAAGCCATGACCTCGGCTTCGCCTTCCATTGCACAACCTCAATGAGACTATTCTTCTAATAGAAAGAAGAATGAAGGTAACTGTAACGCCCCAAACTCCAGGGACCGTTACGGTGTGCCTTGTAAACAGTGCTAAACTCGCTAATCGAGTCATTTGGCCAAAATCGTGAAACTAAGTATGATTAGCGGTTTAGGGATTAAAAATTTGGTTAGGATGTAACGTTTCACTAAAACGTTTAATTTATACATTGGGATCCCGAAAATATAATTTCAGAGTTTATTACAGAAAATATTTACAACAGGCCGTTCTAAGCGGCAAAACAGGGTTCAACCCTAGTTCCACTTTAAACCTCGGCCGTGGCGGACGAGCAGCTGCATATGTACACGTCATCACCTAAGCTCTCCAACTCAAGGATGGTCCAGCTTCCTCTTGCCTTTACCTGCACCACGTAGCACCCGTGAGCCGAAGCCCAGCAAGAAAACACAATATAACATGATATAATATCAACTATAACCATAGTAACCATTTGGAACCAATGATCCATCCAGATAGGTGACAGTAGCCAAAAGTCACAATAATGAGCATCGCTCCCTCTAGTCACGTGACGATAGGGTCACCATGGCTCAACTGATAAGTGTTTCTTTCATAAGATTGGTTAGGATAGGTGCATGGTGATTAGTCACCAACATAACCTTCCTCACGACTCTAGAGTCGAAACTATGGACAACGTCCCTTAGCCATGTGACAAACGGTCACCGGGGTCATATACCTTGGCTATAGTCATCTGGTCGTAGACCAGGCAAGCGCTTATAGTTCTCAATGACCTTCCGGTCGGTCTAGCATTAATACCCCATATGAGTCATTCAATGCCGACCTCGATTAGATCCAATCTTTAATCGGCCCGGCGTTCACAACACACTGCCACTTCTGACCCTTGGGTCGGTAAAACGCGACCAGTGCACAGCCCGTGGTGAACTAAACTGATAAGTCACAGCTTCACAGACGGATCTGACACCATTGTCGATTCTGACTAATAAGTCAGCGCCATACACAGGTAAGCCATGCCACCAAACATATATCACATGTCCAATGTCCATAAACAAGGTATTTAGCATGCTTACTAACAGATACCAGTACAATTAGGACTATGCAATAACACAGAGGCTCAAGCTCTGAACAATATCATACCCAGTATACAAAGCATGTCCTAATCACCTGTTTCTCATGCATCATATACAATACATCCAGAAATCTAACATGCACCAATAACAGCCATGCATGTCACGTTTAATAACCCGCCAACATGCATCAAGAATAGCCATGCACGTCATACATAATAATCAACTGACATGCATCAATAATAACCACGCATGTCATACCCATTAGTCAACCAACATGCACCATAATAACCATGCATGGCATACATAATAATCAACCGGCATGCATCAATAATAACCACGCATGTCACATATACACAGGGTGCAGTTTTCTTACCTCAAAGTCGAGCTAGAATGATTAAAAGAACGACCCTTGAGAACGATCAACTTTTAGTCCTTTAGCGGTCACCTAGTCATAACCAAATTATAGAATTTATCAATAAAAATGATAACCGAGGGTTCCCAAACCAAAACCCAGCCCCCGATACCTCAAACACTACCCAACCGGGTACTAGGTTCAACCCCGAGGCCTATGGTTTGAATCCCCGAGCTAAAAACCACACTTTAGCAAAATTAGCCTTAAGGGCCGCGGCCCTCCCCTGCTGCGCCGCGGCGCGCCCTTCAGACAGAAGGGCTCCCTCCTGACAGACACCAAGGGCCGTGGCGCTCCCCTGCTGCGCCGCGGCGCTCAGCCCAGATCAGCTAAGTCGGCCACACGAACCAGTTTTTTTCCCCTGTGCTTTCTCCTCTCAAACCAGTCATTCTAACCATCATAAAACCTCTTCCTAACATATAATTAAACCCCTAGACAACACCCATAACCTCCCCTCATCAAAACCCAATATTATCATCCATCAAAACCCCTTTGAATCCAAACTTTTAGCAAGAAATCAAAGCAGAAAAACCAAAGAAGAAAACAGAGTATCACCTGAACTTAAAGACTAAAACTCACCTTTAACACAGCTTTGAATCCCCTTTGATGGTTGTTATAGATTCCCTAGCTGCCACCTTTAATCCCCTAGCTCAACACCTCCATTTGAGCTCTCAAAATTCAAAGAAAGGTGAGGGAGGAAGCTTGTACGGGATGGGAGGGAGAAGAGAGGATAGGCTCTGTTTTAACATCAATTCACAGCCTTCCTAAGTCATATATATCCTTAGGGTCAAAAGACCATAATGCCCCTAAGCCAAATAAACCCCTCTAAAAGTTTCCGAGGGTAAAACCGTCCTTTCCCGTTTATCTCGTTAATTATAATTAACGCTCTCTAATTCCCGCTATTCTCAATATCCTCAAATTCCAATAATTCATATCCCATTACCCTTTAATTCCCGGTAATGCTCTAATCATTAAATTCACCCCGAGACTTACCCCGAGCCCCGAACTTAAACTCGTTATGACTAGACCGAACACTTACATCTCATGATCGTCTCATGTCGATTAGCTCGAACCAATCCACCTTATAATGTGGCTATATTAATTAATCACAATCATGCACCCAAAATATACACTTACGCCCACAGTGGCCAAATTACCAAAATACCCTCACAATAATAAATTCTCCCATATGCATGCATCCACCATCATATAATAATATAATTCACGTAAACATGCATATAATCATTAAATACTATAATAAATCAATTATGGCCCTCCCGGCCTCCTAATCAAGGTCCTAAACCTTATTATGAAATTTGGGGCATTACAGTAACAACCCCGAGAATGACAGGGGTAAAAAGAAGAAAAGAGATAAACACTTCTCCATTTAGACAGTGTATACCAAGCTCATAGATACTTGGGAAAATATATTTATCGTGAATGAGGATCAGGTCCCCTTCAGGCTACCTGACGGAATGCGACATTAGCGAACCAAGAGGGATTCAAACAAGTTCTGCAGATTCCACAGAGACGTAGGTCATACAGCTGAGTAATGCAGACAGCTAAAATATGAGATCGAGGGGTTGATCTCGAGAGGTTGATCTCGAGAGGCTACCTCAGAAAATATGTCCAAAATCGAAACAAAGCCTAGACTCTGCCTAATCAAAGGCTACCTCCGACTCAACCTGCCCAAAAAGTCGTGGCACCACCTACGAGGGAGGATAATCGACCTCCCCCAATCGATGGAGAATACATAATAACCATCGTGGGGGGACCGCACATTGCACGGTCGGGCAGAACGCTCAGAAGAGATATGTCCAATAACTCAAAATGGGATATGTGCCTAAACCACGAGCTTCGAAACAACAAAGAGTTGAATCCCAACCTATCTCTTTCACTGAAGACGATACTTCACACATCCAATTTCCTCACAATGACCCCTGCTCATAACCTTCCAACTTGCCAAAAAGAGAGTGTGTCGAGTCCTGATCGATAACAGGAGCTCGATCAACATCTTTTATAAGGAGACCTTGGAGAAAATGGGTTTGTCTGTTCTAGACCTTAAACCCTGTGCTACAACATTATATGGATTCTTAGGAGAGAGAATCGCCAGCATGGGAACTATTGAGCTCCTAGTAACCTTGGGAGACTATCCAGTTTCAATAACCAAAATGCTGGAGTTCATCGTAGTGGACACCTCATCATCCTACAATGTCCTGCTCGAGAGACCAGCCATGATCAGGCTGGGGGCAGCTACATCTTTCAAGCATTTAGCTATTAAGTTCCCAACCCCTAGTGACATTGGGACACTAAAAGGAGATCAATTAGCAGCTCTAGAATAATATGGCATCTCGATGAGGGGGAAAGGCTAAGCTAGTGCGCAGGCATTAGTCATCATTGAGGAGATTGATGAAGTGATATACAAGGTGAAATAAGAAATCGAACCAAGAGTAGAAGAAGACAGGGTTGATCTCAGTCTGATTGAGGATCTCAAATATATTCAGCTCGATGAAAAGAACACCGCCAAGGTGGTGAAGATTGGGAAAAACCTCACAAAGGAAGTAAGATAGAAATTAATTCGCTTCCTAAGGGAAAATCAGGATGTATTTGTGTGGCACACTCAGATATGATTGGGATCAGTCCCAATGTTACAAGTCATGCACTAAACATCGACAAAAGCTTCCCTCAGAAACAAAAAAAGAGAAGACTCATCGATGACGAGAGGAAGAAAGCCTTGAAAGAGGAGGTCGACAGATTAAAAGCAAATCAGCTTATCCGAGATGCTTTCTACCAAGAAGGGATAGCCAACCCAGTACTGGTTCCGAAACCAAATGGAAAGTGGCGAACTTTCATCGAATATTTGGACCTCAACAAAGCATGCCCAAAAGATTGTTTCCCTCAGCCTTGAATCGATCAGGTCGTGGATGCAACCTCGGGTCACGAAATCATGTCATTCATGGATGCGTATTTTGGATATAACCAGAAAGTCATGCATGCACCCGACCGAGAGCACACGAGCTTCGTGACGGATAAAGGGCTATGTTGTTACAATTTGATGCCCTTCGGGCTCAAAAATGGTGGGGCTACATATCATAGACTGGTAAATAGGATGTTTGCTAAATAGATAGGAAATAACATGGAAGTGTATGTGGATGACATATTAGTCAAGTCCAAACATAATAATAACCATGTTGATGACCTCGCAGAATGCTTTGTTATACTTTGAAAGTATAACATGAGACTCAACCCACAAAAGTGCTCAATCGGAGTATCTTCGAGAAAGTTTCTCGGATTTATAGTAAATTCTCGAGGCATCGAGGCAAACCCGGATGAGATAAAATCCTTAATTGATATGCCTTCACCTCGAAAGCATAAAGATGTTCAAAGTATAACTGGACGTATGGCGGCAATATATACGCTCATCTCGAAATCTACAGACAAGTGCCTACCATTCTTTAATCTTCTAAGAGGGGAAAAAAGTTCTAGTTAAAGGGTGAGTGCAAGCTCGCTTTTCAGGCTCTCAAAAAGCATCTCACTGAGCCACCTATCTTATCCAAATCAATAACGGGGGAAATATTATCGCTACAACCGAGCATAAAATCAGTGCAACACTTGTTCGGGAGGATAAAAAAATTACAAAGACCCATCTATTATATTAGCAAAAGAATATTGGGCGCAGAATCGAGATATCCACTAATGGAAAAAATGGCATAATGCTTAATACATGCATCTCAAAAACTTCGACCCTATTTTCAAGCACACCATATACATGTGCTGACGGATCAGCTGTTGAGACAAATATTATCGAAATCTGAAGCATCCAGAAGACTATTGAAATGGGAAGTTGAATTCGGGCAGTTCGAGATCACATAACACCCGAGAACGACAATAATGGGACAGGTCTTAGCTGAATTTATAGTCGAATGTACAAGAATAACCAATGAAGAAGTCTTGACCCCAACTCGCGAGCTATGAAGACTATACGTCGATGGATCCTCTAACGAGAACGGATCGGGGGCAAGCATCGTCTTAATAACCCCATCAGAAACAGATTTCACTCAGCCTTAAGGTTTGGCTTCGAGGCCTCCAATAACGAGGTTACGAGGCACTATTAGCTGGACTCTAAATAGCTTTCAAGCTAAAAGATGTTTTTATATTTACATATATTGATTTTTTTGGGTGTTCATCAATTTCAGTGAAAGGGGATACTTAGATCTAGGGTGTCTCTCTTGGCTCGGTATGTGTATTCATTTTAATTAAAAAAAAATTATATGTGTATTTGACATTTGAAATCGGATATATATGTATTTAATATGTGAACTTGAATCTTGTCAGTGGTGTTAGGGGACTAAATTAAATAATAAACAAAACTAATTAATAATAACTCACTATCAAATTAGAAATTAGATAAGTTATTAGGGGCAACTTTAGTTGTCGCAAGTAATAATGAATATTAGCGTCGACTCGTTAGGGACGACTTGTTAGGGACGACATGTTGTCCCTGATGTCATTAGGGGTGACTTTTGGCATTATTATGTCGCCCCTAAAAGAACTTTTTGTTGTAGTGAGTACCCTAGAGTGTCCAACACCCTATAACAAGATATATAGCTATTGGTGCCACTTACTATCGAGTATCGCATATTTTAATTAAAATTTAATTTAGTTAAAAAATATGAGACACAATATAGATTTGAAACAATATTACTATGCCATATTCTAAAGTGTTGGGGAGCCTAAGGTGTTGTTTAGCATTTGTCTTAAAAATAAGGCAAGGTGGCTTTCTTTTATCATTCATGAGAAAGACAAAAATAATTTCCATTTGCTTTTAGATAAATAATAATGAATGCTTGTTGATATTGAAAACTAAAATTCTCTTTTTAGTAACTACCAAATTAATTAAAATAAGTAGTTTAATCAAGATGCATAATGGTAATTGAATGTTAAAACATATTTCATTTTTGTCGTGACAGAATGAGAATTGGTCGTAACATACACTAAACACAATAAAAAGACAGTGCAAAAACAATAAAGAACACAACGAATTTTTACAAGGTTCAGAAATCCTTTCGGATAACCTACTCCTTGGGGCCACGCCAAGAGAATAAAACCAATTAATAAAGAATCACAAGTACACAAATATTGACTTAAACAAAACAAGACTTCCTCTTGATATTTGCCGCAACTTTGTTGTACTTCTCTTCACTAATTTGATTTGATTGAAACGCCTAACCACTTGAACTCCCTTCAATGGTCAGCGAGTGCTTGCATCCTCCCGAAGCAAGGCTTGTAAAAATCTCCTCCCGAATACTTCAATAATTGTGTTCAAATTACAACCTGTATTCACTCATAAACGTGGTATAGACTCACCACAAAACTAAACACTCATTTTATTACAAGAACACGTGAATTCTGTGATCTTGAATACAAACTATGAACCCTCACAAATATTACAATTCACTCACAAAATAATACACCAAAGAGTTCACTTTTTTCTCAACACCCTAGAATTCTATTTATAGAGACCATTTCGAGCTAGAAGGCTGAGAAAAATATCCACAATAAAAGCAAGAATATTTGATAATATTCTTGATTGATAGAGATTTGTCAATTTGTTGATATTGTTCTGACAGTCACGCAATTTGCGGAGATATCTTATACTTGAGTCAACATAAAATTTCCTAAAAAATAAAATGAGCAATAACTACCCAAGTATTTTATTTCCTGCAATAAATCATCATTGGAGGGTACGAAAATTATCACACGAAAATCCATAAATGATTTCAATTAATCACAAAATATTTCCCTTATAAAAATAAGGTATAATTTCTTTTTTTTTAAATATATTGTGAATATAAATATGAATAAGGAATATTTGCAAATCCAACCAAATATTCTAAGATATTAAAACTGAATATCATAATATAAAAAAATTTAAATCAGTTTTTAAATAAAATAAGATATTTCCAAAAAATTTACCAAATTAACATTTTACAAAAACAAACTAAACCACTTCTGCCTGTCGTTTCTAATCAATATAGCATCGAAACCCCTTTGCATCAATGTCGATAATTTTTCCAACCAAAGTTTTTTAATTTCAGATGACAAGCGCTGTCGTGGCTGTTGTTTACTTCATGAAACGACAACAAGAATAATTTTATGCCATTTCCTGTAAAGATTGCTTGGATTTCGTTAGTGATTGATCTTTTATAAATTTTCTCCTCGCGTCTAACGACAATTTGGATTCTGTCGTTTGTGGAGATGATACAAAGTCGTTGGCTTCTTTCAGTGATCAGCAACAGCAGATTGGCCTTGGTCATATTAAATTTAAATCCTCAAACTATGAATATATGACGTATAACGATCTATATCATTCACACATGAAGTTGGTCGTGGACGGATGCACTTGAAGGGGAAGGAGGGCCTTGGCCCCTCCTCCCAAAATGATTTTCTTTTATCATTTATGATCCTTAGTGAATTGGACAATTGTGTGTTGGCCCCTCAAATTTTTATTTTATTCCTGGCCCCCCTAAATTTTAGTTCTATGTCCGAGACCTCTTGACTTTTATAGTCTGTTTGAACTTATTGTAGCAGTTTTCTTCTTTTGTTTAAAAGAAAAAGAGAAATAAAAAAATAAAAAAATAAAAGAGCATTTTTTATTAATTTTCTTAATTTATGAGTTTTAATCAAATTCTAAATATAAACCACATTTTAAAAAATTATCCAACATTCTTATACAACTCAACTACCTTTATACTAGCTTTTCGAAAAAGATCTTCTAACAAAAAAACGAAGGAAATTTGTTCAAAAGTAAAATGAAACTATTCTATTATCTAATAGTATAATTCATTTTGTTTTGTGTTGTGTATTTAAGATATATGGACGTCTAAAATATATTAAGTATAATCTTATTTTGAGTAATGGTAATTAAAGCTGTTTTCTTTCTGAAATTTAGAGCCAGAAACAAAACGTAAAGGTTAACACTAATCAAGTCTTGACTTGAAAACAGAATCTATTAAAAGCGTGCAATGTAGTACAACCACTAGTCTACAACTGGCTTTGAAGTGGGAGACTGTGCTCAAAATTAAAAGCCGTTAAGTTTAATTAACCCCTCTAATTATTTTAGGCTAAACCCTAGAGTTCATCACAAATTCCCAAAAAAGGGAATAATTTTAATAAATAATTAAAAAAAAAAAAAAACTCTCACGGGTATGGGGTATCAGAATCAGTATCGCTATCACAAACCCCATGCAGAGTGCAGACGAGAGAGATTTGAAAAGATCTTCATAAAGCTACTTTTGAAATTAAAGCTTTTTCCATACTATTCATCAAAATTTGCATGAATATGGCATTACAAAACTTCTTCTAAAGAATCAAAACTTGTATATTATTTTTTATATATATATGTGTGGGGGGAACTATATGGATAGCGTGGGGTCGTAAATGATGGACCAATTTATGAGTTCGGACCCTTCAAACATTTATTTGATTGCTGCATGGACCAAGTGGCAAGTGATTGAGCTCCTCCGTCAAACTTTAACTCATGCACCAAAATTAATAATTCATCAAAAACTTTCACAATATTTACTATAATATAATGCATGCTTTTATAGCTAAATTTAACCACTGATCATTCTGTGTATTCTAGCTGCCTTTAAACAGTTAAATGTACTAGTACTATAACATATATATATATAAATCATTCCAACAAACAGTATATGTGTATTATATGCACGAGTGACTAATAATCCTATCATATTTGAGACATAAAAAACTATAGCAAAACCCACATATCTGACCAATTTTTAAACCACCCTTCTCCCTCTTGGGGTCACTGTAAATATACTTTTATGTAATTTTGTTGATATTATACGTAAAGCAAAAGAAAAAAGGTGAGAAAAATCCAAGGCAAAGGGCTAGGAGAAAAGGGTCCACGCATTTAACCTCTTCTGATTCTGAATCGTGGAGCACAGTAGTAGTAACAGTATCCCATCCCATGCAATGCTATGCAATGCAACAGCTTTTCCTCTGTCTTTACCTGTTTGTACTTCACCCAAAGCCAGCTTCTGCGTTGTGTCCCCATCATCATAGCCCATTTTCGTTTCATTTTTTTCATTACTAACATCTTCTCCATTTCCCCCCACCCACATCTCTTTTTTTAGCTACCATTCCCAACCAGTACAATTATACACAACAGGCCAATCTCTATCCCTCTCTCTCTAATAATCTCCTGAATTTTGCAGTGATTTCTCTATACCATATTTTCAAAGAAGTGGCAGTGTATACCAAAACGTTACAAGAGCAAACAAATTATTACAAATCAAGAAAACTTCACCAAGACCTGTCTGGCTCTGGCTCTGGCTCTGGCTATTGCTGGCTACACTGACTTCTCATGATGATTCACTTGCTCATATAATCACATGATCAACATCTTTAACTAAATCAATTGGATTATCCTATAAATATATATTATATGTATATAATATGTAGTGGAAGCATCAAACAGTGAAGGTAGGGGTTTCTCTAAGAAGACCAACAGTGATTTGCACAAGTGTATAATAGATGACCCAGTTTTGTCTAGTACCCACCAAACATGTGTGTGCATGTGCCCAATGAAGTTAACAGATCAGTTCAGAAACACCACCAAAATAATCAATAAATTAATCAAAATTGTATAGGCCAGGCATATTAATTAATAATTACTTTGCAATATAATATCATCCAAGTAGAAAATTACAAAAATAAATTAGTTAATAATACAAAACTCCAACTCAGAAAACAAAACCCAAGTAAAAAATTATTTTTGCTTCTTCACTCTGAGTTGAACAGAGCTAGAGTTACAGCTAACTTCGTTTTATGATTCAAACAAACTATAACTTAGAGAATTTTTTTCCAAAAGTACAATTTTTAAAATGAAAATGTTGTTACACCACTAATATATAATGGACTAGAGGTTTCAAACCCATTGATACACAGAAGACTAAATTTAAATAAACAAGAGATAGGTAGTAGTAGTAGTAGCAGTAGTAGTAGTAATACACAGATGAACAATAATATAAAAACTTTGAATTAAAATGGTGTATTATAGTAATGATAACAGTAAAAATAATAATTATTATAATTATTAGCTTCTCACTGTGAGCAAAGAAGGAATAGCTGCCAAGTTGGGAGTAGATGTTGAAGTAGTAGTGTTCTTTTCTGAACCTTGTCTAGTTATATGATGATGATGATCCCTCTTGCCGTTTGAGCTAGTGGGCTTGCTGAAAGCTCTCATTGGGCTCGCGAAGGCCCAACCCCAGCTCCTACTCCGGCCATTCACAAGTGGGCCCGGCCCACCACCAGCTGAAGCCACTGACTTTCCGTTCATTTCTTCAGCCGAAGACGAAACCCAATACGACGAGGACGACGAGGAGGAAGACGAAGAAGTCAATATGAATCCGCCGAAAATACCACCGCACCTCACGCGTTCCTTCATGCATTGGTGGTCTCCGGTGCCGGAATCGCCACTGTGGGCGGCGGCTGAGACTTTGGATTTGCCTTCTCTTTGGGACTCAACTCGCCGGAGAGTGCAGTCGCCGAACCCAGTGGAAATTCTCTCGAAGAAATCGCCGGAAAAGCTCCGGCTTCCGCAGCCAACAGATCTGGATCTCGAGACCTTTCGCTCAAACGACGAAGCCGAAGCTGTCGTTTGACTGTTGGGGCTACTGTCGTTTTCTTCCTCAACGACAGAATTCACAGACGACCCCAAACACCTCTCCTTCTGCTTATTAGTACTACTATTAACACTAATATTATTATTGTTATTACTGCTATTACCAACCAAACCAGCTGACGTGGCGGAAGAAAACGACGCCGTCTTAGAACCACCGGCGGTGCCGTTATCCATTTTCCGGGCAGAAGAAGATGAAGAGAGGTAGAGAAATGACCAAAAACCCCCTCTCTGCTTTCTGGGGCTATTATGAATGAAATCATGATCGTCCAAAAACTTATTACTGTTACTATTACTACAATGGCGGCCTCGACGTGGTGTAGTAGTGGACTTGCTTCGCTTGAAAACGACATTATTATCTCCGGGAGGAGCATGAGCAGCAGAGCGATGATTTTCCATGAACGCAGTTCCAACAGTGTTGGTCACTTTCTTCTTCTTCTTCTTGGCCAACAGGAAAGGCAATCTGCTCCGTCTGTGGTTACTATAGTACTCCTGGACCTGGTCCTCGCGATGAACAAAACGACATTCATTACCACTACTACTACTATTGTTACCTTTGTTCAACGACAAAGACGACGAAGACCCAGGTCGGGCAGAGAGCGAGAGAGCCACCGCGGCAGCCGTGGAGGAAGTGGAAGAAGACGGACCGACTCCGATGTCAGATCTGAAAGAAGGCGAAGAAGAAGAAGAGGCCGAGCCCCGAATGGGAAGAGGGAAAGAAGAAGAGACGAGCTTGCCGAGCTTCTCTTGGAGACAGAAAGCACAGATCCCACCTGAGTTGTTCCGGTAAGGATGATCAGTGCACTGCATACCGTCGGCCATGTCTTCATCAAGATGACCCACCCCCACCACTCTTCCGCCATTATTAACACCTTTGATTCCTTCCACCATCATCATCATCGCTTCTATCTTTCTCTAGGGGGGGACTGAAAATGGGAGAGCACAGCAGTAGCAGAGGGAAGTATAGCTAGATATATTTTGGCTGCATATCCCTGTACAGCGCTAAAAATGGTTTATGGTATTGGTATTGGTATTGGTATTGGTATTGGTATTGGTTTTTGGGTACGTGAGGCTTTTAGAGAGGGAAAGAGAGAGAGAGAGAGAAAGGGTTTGTGGTTTTGATGAGAAGCAAACAAAGAAGGTGAAGCAGAGAGAGTCAGAGGCAGAGGGGTGGTGTAATTGAGTAGAGGAAATTAAAAAAAAATGAAATTTAAAATAAATAAAAGAAAAATGGTGGCATTGATGGAAGGAAGGAAGGAAGGAGAAGGAAGAGGAAGAGGGCGTGGGGGAAGAGAGAAAGGGGGCCTAGAGTGGGGAAGAGTGGAGAGTCCCCAGGAGCACGTGGAAGACTGACTTTCTTTCTTATATATATATATATATATTAATATTATATAATGTTTGTGTTCGATAAAGACAAACCCTAAACATTAGGACCTGTTTGGCTTCTCAACATATATATGCCTAAACGCATATATTTTTATCTTTGGTCAATACATCATAATCATATTCTCTCTACTCCCACTTCCACTTCCATTTACCCCTTTTTCCCCTCTTTCTTTTTAACCATCCAATTATTATTCTTTTTAACAATTATCTTGAATATTACATCTCAAATTAAACTAAAATTGTTATTTTTTTCAAAATATAATTTTATTAAAATCTATTAAAAATTCATGAATTACGATCAATGTTGAAAGAAGTATCAATTTGTAATGCCCCAAATTTCCTAATAAGGTTTAGGACCTTGATTAGGAGGCTGGGAGGGCCATAATTGCTTTATCATGCTATTTAATGATATTATGCATGTTTAGGTGTATTAAATATGCATGTGAACCCATTTGTGATTAATTGGGTGATTTTCATATTTTGGCCATTTCAGGCATTTTTGGCATATATGTGAAATGGGCGTGGTGCTTTGTTATTATCTGGTTATGCCAGGGTTACGCAGCACAAGACGATCCTAGGAGGTAAGCTAGTGGGAAAGTCACAATGGGATTTAAGCTTGACTTGGAGTAAGTCAAGGGGTATTTAGAGCATTACCGGGTTATTGGGTAATGAGAAGTAACATTTGGTGATAAATTGGGAGTTAGTAAGACCAGGGGGAAATTCTGGAAGTTTTGACTATAATGTCCCCGGGGGTGTTTTCGAGACCCCGAGCATTAGGTTTTATTGGAAGCTACTTAAGCTTGAAGTAACCTTTTAAGAAAATAAAAGAACGTTATGTACGTTCTCTCTCCCAAAAGTTCCCTTTTCGTTCCCGATCGCATTTTCGAAGGTAACTTGAGTTCTAGGACTCGGAATCAAGCAAGGATCGAGGCATAGCAATCCTAAGGAGAATTAGAAGCTTATTAGCCGGAGGATTTATTTGGAAACAACTCAATCGGAGGTAATTCAAGTTTAAGTTTTAAGTTTTTAAAAGTTTTTAAGCTTGAATTGGACTTTGTGAATCGTTGAGTTTTTAGTTTGTTTGAACCTTGGATTTTGGTGGTTTTGGACCATTGGGGAGTTTGGGAACTTTGATTTAATGATTTGGGAATGTTTAGACATGTTTTTGGGAGGTTTTAAAAGGTTAAAACGAAGGAAAAATGGCTGCCCCGAAGTTGGGCCGCGGCCCTGTTCTTGGGCGCCGCGGCCCTTGCTCGAAGAAGCAGGTGCCAGGATTTGGCCTTGCTGGGCGCCGCGGCCCTTGATGGAGGGCGCCGCGGCCCTAGCCTCAGAGAACCCTAGGGGCCGCGGCCCAAGGTGCTAGGGCCGCAGCCCTTGCCCTGTTTTGACCCCGTTTGCTCGTTTTGACCCCGGAAACATGGTTTTGGGCCTCGGGATCATTCCTACTACCCGGATTAGTGAGGATTGATGTCTTGGAGGCTAAGTTTTAGTTCAAGGGTTGGTTTTAGAACTTGAACTCATTGGATCATCATTTGTGGTTGTGACTAGGTTAACACTAGAGGCTTGGATCAGGATCGTGCTTGTGGCTCATTTGTTGGTAATCTGTGCTTGGACCATATGTGACATGCATATGTGACATGCATGGTTATGTTTGATGCATGTTGGATGTTTAAATGTAAACATTGATAGCATAATGAACGCTTGGCAATCTTGCCCATTTGCATATGATTATTATTGAGGCATGCTGGTTGGTTAAATGTGGTGCATGTGATGCATGAGAAACATGTGATTAGGGCATGCCATGAATGATGAATATGAGATTGGTCAGAGCTTGAGTCTCTGTGTTTGTGCATGATTATAATTATGCTAGCAACTGTTTAGTAAGCATGCTGAGTGCCCTATTCTTGGATAATTGGCATATGATACATATTGATAGCATTGCTTACTTGTGCATGGCACTGACTTATTAGTCAGGTTTGGCAAAGGTGCTAGTATCAACTGTGAAGCTGTGACTTATTAGTCAGGTTCGGCAGTGGTACTGGGCACTGGCCACATTGTGCTGTCTCACTAGACATGACAACCCTAGTGAGTAGTGCAAGCTATGTCGATTGGACCTAATCGACCCTCTGCATTGAATGACTCCAAAAGCATTAATGCAGGACCGACCTCAAGTTCGATGAATATAAACAAGCATTTATCTAGCCAAGGGCTAGTCATGTAGAGCCATTGCAGGAAATGGGCACTGGGCCCCTAGTGACTTGGTTGTCAGTCACTCAGTATGGTTTATCAGGACCTCAAAGTGATATTCACTCATCTGATCAGAGCTACGGGCTCTGCATGATCATTTTGATCATCATATGCATGGCTTGGGCACTGGGGCCCCAGTGACTTGCTTGTTGGTCACTCAGTATGGTTTACCAGGACCTGTTGAAGGTTAGAGGCTTATCCAACAGCCAGCCTTCCATTTGAATTAGTGACGTGCTTGTCAGTCACTCAGTATGGTTTACCAGAACCTATTGAAGGTTAGAGGCTTACCCAACAGCCACCCTTCCACTTGAGTTAGTGATTCGCTTGTCGGTCACTCAGCATGGTTTATCAGAATCCTTTAGTGTTACGACACTCATCTGATTGGGATTGACTTGATAGTCCTCCAATCAGAAGGCCAGGTTTTCTTTTCCTGGATACCCCAGCATATGTTTGAATTCATTTGCATGCTGAGTAGAACTATGAATGCTAGGCATGCCAGATATGATTTGATATCATGATATGACTGTTTTTGAGCATATGAGTTTTCTTGCTGGGCTTCGGCTCACGGGTGCTTTGTGGTGCAGGTAAAGGAAAAAGAAAGCTGGACCATCCTTGAGTTGGAGAGCTTAGGTGATGACGTGTACATATGCAGCTGCTCGACCAATACTTGGGCGAGGTTTGAAAGTGGAACCAGGGTTGAACCCTGTTTTGCCGCTTAGAACGGCCTGATGTAAATATTCTTTTGTAATAGACTTTAAAATTATATTTTCGGGATCCCAATGTATACATTAAACGTTCTAGTGAAACGTTACATCTTAACCAAAGTTTTTAACCCCTAAACCGCTAATCATACTTAGTTACACGTTTATGGCCAAACGACTCGAATAGCGAGTTTAGCACTGTTGCAATGTGCACTGTAGCGGTCCCTGGAGTTGGGGCGTTACAATTTTGGTATCAGAGCATGCCATGGTTTATGTGTTCCTGAAGACAAGCTGGGCATGTACACTCATCACTGAAGATAGCTTCACTCAAGGAATGGTAAATATTTCTGTAGCTATGTGTATAGCTGTTTGAATAAAATGTGAATGCTTTACCTGTACTTTGTATTAGGGAGCATGAGATTCTGATAGAGCTTGGCTCTTGACTATTTGATGATATGCTCCGTGGATATATTTATGAATATGATCATTTGATTACCTGCTCCATGATTACATAATTGTGATATTTGCATGCTTGAGTTGAGGCATGGTGTGGATGTTGGAAGAGCAGGGATTTGATTGTTGTAAGAATGCCATGGGAATGTTTATAGCACTGCAAGCTATTTGTGAATGTGGTGTGGAAAGATTGATCCCGTGGGAGAAAACTCATGATATGCTCATTGTGACTAATGGGTCAAGTTATTGACTGCAGAGCAGGTATATAGCCAAGGCAGATATGAGGCCTGGTGGTGGTTATTTAGAGGCTGGGAGTTTCAGCCAGGGGTTGAGTTCTTCATCTACCTCTCAGAGTTTTCAACAGATAGTCACAGATTTGCAATCAAGATTGCAAAGGCATGAGGAAGAGATTAGGTGTCTGAGGCAACAGCAGAATCTGTTGGGGAGCACCTCTTCCTGTGTTGTGCCAGGAAGGGCACCAGATTTGGCTCAGCCTAGGGTTGAGAGCAAATGGGAATTTCTCTGTGGAAGATTCCAGGAGTATTACCCTCCAGTTTTTGAGGGAGGCCTAGATCCATTTAGAGCTGAGCAATGGATGGGCGTGATCAGTTCCATTCTTGACAGTATGGGGCTGGTAGGTCACGATAGGGTGATCTGTCCTACTCTTGTACTGCGGGATGATGCCCAGACGTGGTGGGAAGTGATATCCCAGACACGAGACACAGCTGTGATGGATTGGAAAGAGTTTAGGCAGCTGTTTAATGAAAAATATTATTGTGATGTGGCCAAGGCTGCCAAGATGAATGAGTTTTTGAATCTTGTTCAGGGAAAGGCATCAGTAACTGAGTATGTTAATAAATTTAATGGGTTGACCAAGTTTGCTTTAGACATGGTACCCACAGATGTGGCTCGGAAGGAAAGGTTTGTTCAAGGATTGAATCCTGGTATAGCTCAGGGCATTAGAGTTGCCCCAGTGCATGAAGTCTCTACCTATGCACAGGTGGTAGAGAAGGCTCTTGCTGTTGAGAGCATCAGAGATGAGGAAAAGAGTGCCATGGAACATGGAACTCAGATATTGGTACCTCCACTTGGTGGAGCAAGCAAAAAGAAAAGCTGGAAGCCTTACCCAGTGTGCGCTCGGTGCAAGAGGCATCATCTGGGAGAATGCCGAGCAAAAGCATGTTTTGCTTGTGGCATGGTTGGGCATTTCAAGAAGGATTGCCCAAGGCTAAGATAGTTTGAGCAAAAGGGGATAGACAGCTCGACTCCAGCTCGAGTGTTTATTCCAGAGCAGACAGAGTCTGGGACTGAGACTAGCTCCTCAGGAGTGGCAGGTCAGTTTTCTAGTTCTGAGTTTTGAGTTATGCTGTTTGGCCTTGGTGCCATGCTGTGTCTTTGTTTGTTGCATATAAAGAGGCATAGAGTTGTTATGTTGATCTCATGGTCATGATGTGATGGAAAGGTGGTAATGTATTGGTGGCTTAAGAATAGTACTTTTTGGGCTCGAGAGTGGAAAGCCTTGTGGTAGTTGGCACTGTGCACAGACTTGGTATGCTGATGACGTCTGTATTGAGAGCTAGAGTTTTATGGCAGAGGGATGCATAGAACTCTTAGCTAGCGTGGTGGATACCACTTAGATTGGGTTAGTGGGATCAGGACAGGTTGGGCTGGTTTATGAGTTCCTGAATGTGTTTTCAGGGGATTAGCTGGGATTTCTGTGATATGAAGAGATAAAATGGTGGTTTGATTAGTGCCAAGGATAGAGTTGAATTGAGGGCATTGTATCGAATGGCTTAGTAGAGTTGTAAGAACTCGAGGCTTAGATACTGAGTGAGAAGGAATTCTCAAGAGTTGATCTTTGATCTGGTTAGTACCAGTTAGGGATCAAGGGAAAAGAATATGCAAAAGGCTGTGTATATAGTAGATAAAGAGCACTAGGAGGTGCTGGATTGTATTTTGAGAATTTGTTTAACGCTAAGTGTTTATGGATCAGATGAACAGAGCGTTCAGGGGATTTTTTTTGAATGGAACTTGTGATCGTCTGGGACGATGATGTTGTGATGTATTCTTTGTGGAACTTGCTAAGGTCAAGAGACACCTTAGAGGGCAGGAGTGTCCTTGGATGGGCATGGCATTATATGTGTTTTGTGAAAAGAGTTCTGAGTCTTTGTTTACAAATCAGAATCAATTGGCAGGTTGTTATGACACCTCAGTGATACAGAGAAAAGATTGCTTAAGTAACACATTGGTGTAAGAATCTGACCAGAGCTAGTGTAGAGTTTCTGGTGGGCCAGGTGGCAAGTTTTGTGTTTGAATTTCTATCTCAGAGAAGATCAGCATGAATAAATGACTAAGTGAATCTCAGATAAGAAAGTTGAATGGAAGTCTTAGCTAGGTTTGCTAAGAGTGTTACAGTGTCAGATATGAGTTTATTGTAATATAAGGATCAGACTTGGGGTCTGATGGACGCTGGGATTTTATGGGAGATTCTGGATGAATCTCATGACACTTTCTGACTCTCTTCGTTCAGGCATCATGGCAGTGTATCAGAGTATGATAGTTTTATGATGATGGCCTGAGATGAAGAGGGGCATAATGGAACGTGTGGTTGAGTCCTTAACCTATTAGCAGGTTCAGACAGGGTATCAGGGATCAGTAAGGTTATTGTGGCCTTTGAGTATTGTATAATAGAAATAAGAAAGCATCGCGATGGGGCTACCCAGGAAGGTGGGTCAGCATGATTGACTTGGGACATTTTGGACCAGTGTTGTGAGTAAGATTCTTTTTGGTTATAAGAATAAGTAACACAGTGGATTAGTGTTCAGATCTCTTTGTGAGAGAGATAGTGTACCTTCTCGAGAATTAAAAGCTTATCTTATTAGATGAAGACTTTATTGTTACTTCCAGGGTATGGAAGAGTGAGGGAAGGCGAGGAGTATATAGATGGAACTCAGTACGGTTCATTGTTCTCAGACTGATGATAATCAGAGGGAGAATTGTCCAGAGTTGAAAAGTACCTTATGAGGTAAGGTATGGTGGAATATGTTCGTCACCCTTTCACTGGAGTGAGATGGGTGAGATATTATGTCTGGATCATATGATGGTTCAGGGGACCATTGAGATTATTAGAGGTTGGAGCTTGGATGCTCACTTCTCAGACTGAATGGAAAAGTGTTACTAAAATGAAAAGCAGGAACATGAAGTTCCAGATAGGAATTTGTGTTTTCCTAAAGAATCACCATGGCAAGGGGTGATGAGTAAAGGCAAGTTGAGCCTAGATTAGTATGACAGTTTGAGTCCTGGACAGGACTGGTCAGATTATCTTTTGCTGGACCATAGTTTTGGTTCTGATGGTTGTACATTGTGTTACGCATTTCCATGCAGTGGACATGGGTTGAAAGAATTTATAAGTTGAGTTATGAGGTTCTGGGGAACAAAGTGTACCTTGATTTAAGGTATGTTGCAGAAACAATGAGGTCAAGAGAATGACCTGGGAAACTGGAATCAGTTATGCGGAATTCATAGTCCGGGCTATTCAGATAAATTTCGAGGATGAAATTTCGGTAAGGAGGGGATAGTTGTAATGCCCCAAATTTCCTAATAAGGTTTATGACCTTGATTAGGAGGCCGGGAGGGCCATAATTGCTTTATCATGCTATTTAATGATATTATGCATGTTTAGGTGTATTAAATATGCATGTGAACCCATTTGTGATTAATTGGGTGATTTTCATATTTTGGCCATTTCAGGCATTTTTGGCATATATGTGAAATGGGCGTGGTGCTTTGTTATTATCTGGTTATGCCAGGGTTACGCAGCACAAGACGATCCTAGGAGGTAAGCTAGTGGGAAAGTCACAACGGGATTTAAGCTTGACTTGGAGTAAGTCAAGGGGTATTTAGAGCATTACCGGGTTATTGGGTAATGAGAAGTAACATTTGGTGATAAATTGGGAGTTAGTAAGACCAGGGGGAAATTCTGGAAGTTTTGACTATAATGTCCCCGGGGGTGTTTTCGGGACCCCGAGCATTAGGTTTTATTGGAAGCTACTTAAGCTTGAAGTAACATTTTAAGAAAATAAAAGAACGTTATGTACGTTCTCTCTCCCAAAAGTTCCCTTTTCGTTCCCGATCGCATTTTCGAAGGTAACTTGAGTTCTAGGACTCGGAATCAAGCAAGGATCGAGGCATAGCAATCCTAAGGAGAATTAGAAGCTTATTAGCCGGAGGATTTATTTGGAAACAACTCAATCGGAGGTAATTCAAGTTTAAGTTTTAAGTTTTTAAAAGTTTTTAAGCTTGAATTGGACTTTGTGAATCGTTGAGTTTTTAGTTTGTTTGAACCTTGGATTTTGGTGGTTTTGGACCATTGGGGAGTTTGGGAACTTTGATTTAATGATTTGGGAATGTTTAGACATGTTTTTGGGAGGTTTTAAAAGGTTAAAACGAAGGAAAAATGGCTGCCCCGAAGTTGGGCCGCGGCCCTGTTCTTGGGCGCCGCGGCCCTTGCTCGAAGAAGCAGGTGCCAGGATTTGGCCTTGCTGGGCGCCGCGACCCTTGATGGAGGGCGCCGCGGCCCTAGCCTCAGAGAACCCTGGGGGCCGCGGCCCAAGGTGCTAGGGCCGCAGCCCTTGCCCTGTTTTGACCCCGTTTGCTCGTTTTGACCCCGGAAACATGGTTTTGGGCCTCGGGATCATTCCTACTACCCGGATTAGTGAGGATTGATGTCTTGGAGGCTAAGTTTTAGTTCAAGGGTTGGTTTTAGAACTTGAACTCATTGGATCATCATTTGTGGTTGTGACTAGGTTAACACTAGAGGCTTGGATCAGGATCGTGCTTGTGGCTCATTTGTTGGTAATCTGTGCTTGGACCATATGTGACATGCATATGTGACATGCATGGTTATGTTTGATGCATGTTGGATGTTTAAATGTAAACATTGATAGCATAATGAACGCTTGGCAATCTTGCCCATTTGCATATGATTATTATTGAGGCATGCTGGTTGGTTAAATGTGGTGCATGTGATGCATGAGAAACATGTGATTAGGGCATGCCATGAATGATGAATATGAGATTGGTCAGAGCTTGAGTCTCTGTGTTTGTGCATGATTATAATTATGCTAGCAACTGTTTAGTAAGCATGCTGAGTGCCCTATTCTTGGATAATTGGCATATGATACATATTGATAGCATTGCTTACTTGTGCATGGCACTGACTTATTAGTCAGGTTTGGCAAAGGTGCTAGTATCAACTGTGAAGCTGTGACTTATTAGTCAGGTTCGGCAGTGGTACTGGGCACTGGCCACATTGTGCTGTCTCACTAGACATGACAACCCTAGTGAGTAGTGCAAGCTATGTCGATTGGACCTAATCGACCCTCTGCATTGAATGACTCCAAAAGCATTAATGCAGGACCGACCTCAAGTTCGATGAATATAAACAAGCATTTATCTAGCCAAGGGCTAGTCATGTAGAGCCATTGCAGGAAATGGGCACTGGGCCCCTAGTGACTTGGTTGTCAGTCACTCAGTATGGTTTATCAGGACCTCAAAGTGATATTCACTCATCTGATCAGAGCTACGGGCTCTGCATGATCATTTTGATCATCATATGCATGGCTTGGGCACTGGGGCCCCAGTGACTTGCTTGTTGGTCACTCAGTATGGTTTACCAGGACCTGTTGAAGGTTAGAGGCTTACCCAACAGCCAGCCTTCCATTTGAATTAGTGACGTGCTTGTCAGTCACTCAGTATGGTTTACCAGAACCTATTGAAGGTTAGAGGCTTACCCAACAGCCACCCTTCCACTTGAGTTAGTGATTCGCTTGTCGGTCACTCAGCATGGTTTATCAGAATCCTTTAGTGTTACGACACTCATCTGATTGGGATTGACTTGATAGTCCTCCAATCAGAAGGCCAGGTTTTCTTTTCCTGGATACCCCAGCATATGTTTGAATTCATTTGCATGCTGAGTAGAACTATGAATGCTAGGCATGCCAGATATGATTTGATATCATGATATGACTGTTTTTGAGCATATGAGTTTTCTTGCTGGGCTTCGGCTCACGGGTGCTTTGTGGTGCAGGTAAAGGAAAAAGAAAGCTGGACCATCCTTGAGTTGGAGAGCTTAGGTGATGACGTGTACATATGCAGCTGCTCGACCAATACTTGGGCGAGGTTTGAAAGTGGAACCAGGGTTGAACCCTGTTTTGCCGCTTAGAACGGCCTGATGTAAATATTCTTTTGTAATAGACTTTAAAATTATATTTTCGGGATCCCAATGTATACATTAAACGTTCTAGTGAAACGTTACATCTTAACCAAAGTTTTTAACCCCTAAACCGCTAATCATACTTAGTTACACGTTTATGGCCAAACGACTCGAATAGCGAGTTTAGCACTGTTGCAATGTGCACTGTAGCGGTCCCTGGAGTTGGGGCGTTACACAATTGGAAGAAGAAAAAAAAAATTGGGACTCCTATTATCTTCTATTTATTTGTGAATCTTTTATTGTTCTCTACTATTAAAAAACCTTGGATAGACAAAAATAAGTATAATTGATACTCCTATCCACATACATGATTCAAAAGTGGATTAAGTGTTCCTAAATTTGCAAAAGTGGCCATTCACATGTGGAGTTTTAGTTTCATAATTTTTGTATAGCAAAATAATATATATCTTACTTATTTGAGCTTTTTTAACTATGAAAAATAGCAAAAGATGCACAAACGAATAAGATGGAAGTCTTATATTTTTTTTTCTCAATTGATACTCCTATCCACATACATAATTCATGCCTTTCTAATGGATTTTACATGGAATATAGTTTTAGGGACTAAATTAGCTCAAAAAATAAAAGTTGAGGACCTAAACGTTGTATAAAAAAAATGGGGACCTAACCCATACACTTAGGGAAGATTGAGGACCTTAGGTTAGGTGTTATTTACCCTATAAAATTGTAAATTTTTAATTCTATTTATAAAAATTAAGGCTTGGTTAATACACCCTAATTCTTTTTCATATCTTTATAAAGGGTTTGTACCAATGAACAACTAATATATGAGATGTAATATGATATATTTAGTTTAAAGTGTATGTACGTATATATTTATGAGAGTTAAATATAACTGTCATTTCATTGCTATGTAAATGCTGATGCTAATAAATAATAGGGCTACAACAAGCTAGTATATATTATTCTTGAATGTGCATCTCTGGTGACTATATATAGCTTTTACATGCTTATCATATAACGAATGTTTGATTTTAGTTGAGTTGTAGGACGTTGATTATAATAATGTTTGAAATATTATTTTAGTATGTAGCCCTTTTAATGACTTTAAAAGTTATCTTTTTTTTTTTGTTAAAAAAAAGGTTATATTATTTTCTCATACATTTATTTGCTAAAAGTAAGAAGAAAAATGTTGAAGAACAAAATGATGAGGTGAATTTTTATGTTTATCTATTTATATGTGTAATTTTATAAAATATATATACAATATACAACTTGCCAAGTGGTCAATAAAATCTGTCTCCAACTTTTCATTCAAATAATAAATAAAAAATCTGTCTCCAAACATGCTAATATTTTTTCTCATATAAACCTTTCCTTTCAACAAAAAATTAAAAGAAAAATACTGTATGCAGAATATATAATATAATGGATTATTAGGTTATTTTTCTTGATAGTCATTTTCCAATTAATGGTATCCTATGAAAAATGTCGATAACAATCTATTTACATGTTACTATATATATAATTTTATGACACAATAACCAGGTATTATTGTTTCATGTCGCCTAAATTGAACACCAAAACAAACTTGGCATGCATTATCATATACAAGATACTAATTAGAGTACTTTTAATATTATTATTATTCATCACTACTAATTAGTACATTTTAGTCATATATAATATACTAATATTAATATCTAAACTTTTAGTGTTATATTATATATTAAGTGTGAAACCGATTTGTGTTCTTCACTCACATTGGTGTTTTGAGTAATTAGGACCAAAAACGATTATCTGAACCAACCAAACAAGGCCTAAGTAAGTCCTCGAAGACATGACCGTTTGTGCAAACTATGAAGAAATCTAATATAAAACTGTACTGGAATGCCTCTACGTTGGCACATTGATTTTGATATTTATTTTTTATTACTTAAAAATTACGAAAGCAAAAAATAAAATAATTTAGTAGAATTGGAAGAACAAAAGCTTCGATGGTAGATTCCTCCCCAGCCATTTGATCAAGAATCGAAGAGATTTACGATAATACCTTGTTCTGAATTCTGATATATAGTACGCGCCTTTTATTGTTGCCTACAGCTTATACAATTAATATATAGTTATTAATTACAGCTCTTAGCCTAGCTAGCTTCTATTTATTACTAATATTTTGTCTATAATAACTACACTACACTACAGTAGCAGTAGTACCATTCTCTTTATTTACTCAATAAATACAAACCCCCTTTGACACCTTTCACAGTGAATTATTTAAAATAAAATTTTCATTTTCTTTCAATATATATATATATCAAATAATAACAAAAGAATATTCATGATTTTATATTTTTTAACATATCAATGCTATAATATATTTTCTATATTTATGAACTAGAAACATTGATGCATTTCGCATAGTCTTTTAAATTATTAAAAAATATATTTTTTTAAAATATTTTTTGGAAAATTATGTGGTAAGGATTTTTTTTTACTTTATTTGTACAATATGCTATTTAGATGAACACATAAACACGTCTTGACCATAATTTTGTTTTCATTATGATGTTTATTGTATAACGAACCTCCTACAAATTTTTAATAAATTATGAATAAAAAAAATATTGAAAATAAAGTCTAAAAAGTTTGTTGTAATTGTACTTTTATTTAATATTATTATTTTTTATAGGCTTTGCATTGTTTTTTTTTTAATAAAAACTCTAAATTATGTATCAGAAAATTTATATTTTATGAAATAGTTATTTTGAACGATTACTTATTTGAACCATTTAATTTTAAAAATTAACTTTTAGACCTCATGTTTTGTCAAAATGTTAAAAATAAGAATAGATATAACGATTACGTGAACACAATATTTTGGTCAATTACCCGTTTTGACCCTTTATTTTTAAAAATTAAACTTTTGACCATGTATTTATTCAAAAGGTTAAAAATTCTTTATAAAAAATCATTATATATATTTATATAATTTATGTCTTTTGTAAGGGTTCACACCATTTTGAAACTTGTATTTTAACTGATTACCCATTGGGACCCTTTATTTTTAAAAATTAACTTATGAACTTCAAGTTTTATCAAAAGGTTGAAAATAAGAATAGATATATCGATTATTTGAACATTATATTTTGGCTGATTACCTATTTTGACCATTTATTTTTAAAAATTAACTTTTGGACCATGAATTTATTAAAAAAAAAATACAAAATTTATAAAAAATAAATTATATATAAGGGTTTACACCATTTTGAACATTGTATTTTAGTCAATTACCCATTTGCACCATTTATTTTTTAAAATTAACTTGTGGAATTAGTGTTTTGTCAAAATGTTAAAAATAGGTATATAGATAAATTATTTTAACCATGTGCATTTTGATTTATTGCCCATTTGGATGCTTTATTGTTAAAAACTAATATTTGGACCCCGTATTTTTTCAAAATGTGAAAAATATAAATAGACAGATTATTTATTATATATAGAATTTTTAATTGACATCTATTATAACTATTATTAAATTAAAAATGAAAAAAAGAGAAAATAGATTGAGTTTTTTTTCATGATTTATTAATAGTCATAAATTAGAAAAGTGAAATAAAAAATTAGAAGAAATGACTTTTATTATTATATTTATATTTATAATTTAATTAAACAATTGTCGTAAAATATCTAATAAAATTTGAATTCTAATTATATATCGTTTAAATAATTAAAATTAAAATTATATATGTTGTTAAGACTTTTTTTAAAATTATACATTCATTGTTATTTCTTTAATTATTAATTAATAATCATAAATTTAAAAAAAATAAAAAATATGCTATTTACGTTTTTATAAGTTTTAAAAAATACATGGATATTTTGTTTTTTCTTTAATTATTAAAATTATTAAAAAGAAGAATTAAAAAATGTGGAAAAATGATAAAATAGAAAGGGTGCTTTAGAGAAATTTTATAGTGTCACGTCACCTCCTTAGAACTCTCCTTTATATAAATACTATAAAACATAACCGCGATTTATGCAGCTTTTTGTAATGATTAAAAAATATATGTTTTTTTTTATTTTTTAAAATTAACTTTTAGGTCTAGTGTTTTGTCAAAATATTAAAAATAAGAATAGATAAATCGATTATTTAAACAATGTATTTTTGTCAATTACCCGTTTTTACAATTTATTTTTAAAAATTAACATTTGGACTATGTATTTATTTAAAATCTTTAAAAAATTTATAAAAAGTAAATTATATATATTTATATAATTTACGTTATAAGGGTTCGCACTATTTTAAACATTGAATTTTAGTCGACTACCCGTTAGGATCCTTTATTTTTTTAAATCAACTTATGGATCTCGTGTTTTGTCGAAAGGTTAAAAACAAAAATATACAGATAGATTATTTGAACCACGTATTTTAGTTGATTACCCATTTGATCCATTTATTACACATGTATAATTATTGTTATAAATTATTATTATTATTATTATTATTATTAAAAATGAATAAAAATAGAAAAAATATTTTAAATATTATTAATTTATGTATTTATTATTATAAAAAAAATACAAAAGAGAGAGAGAGAGTGTGAGAGAGAGAAAATGTGTATAATTAGATATTTCTTTTAGAAAAATTTCATTAAAAAAATGAAAAATAATAAAAAAGTAGAATGAAAAAATGTTATATACAGTTAATACTCAATGGTTACATCAATATTTTACCCATCAATGGTGTTGAGCCCGATTTACGTCAGCTTGAGAACATAAGAGCATAGATTCAAGAATAGAGATATGATAAATAAATAACACCATATTTTATAGTGATTCGGTCTCAAAAAGATGAGATACGTTCACTTAGTCACTTTTATTGATATTTAAGCTTGAAGAACCATAGTTTCCAACGAACTTATGTTGTCGGTTATTCTACAGTCTCCCTTCGCTTTTACATTACATAAGGACTTATTTATACAATAATGGAGTTTTTGCATTATGAATTCCCCCCAGCCCCCTACACTACAACGCAAATACAATTATATTTTGATAAATGACGACTCTGTACTCATTTGCTAATTCTGTTAGCGCAAGTAGTGTGTGTTAAATGAACAAGCATAAATTAATTATGATGCACGACCAAATATCTCGATTAGCGAACCTTCTTGTCTCTGTTAGCTAATAGGAATAGAGAAAATATAGTTTAGGCGTATAGGAATAGTGTGGAATTGTCTGCTCTCCTTTGTGCCCTTAGCTTTTTAGACACGAATTTTTTTTTTCTTATAGGTACACAAGCACAAGAATAGGTCTTGAATTGACATAGGCGTACAGACGTAGCTTCTAAATGCCCCAAACATGCTTATATCCTCTTAATGTAGCTACACGAGAACAAGTATCTATTGCATTCACCACTAGCGAACATTAATCCTTTGTTAGTTTCATACTAGTAAATGAACAAGTATCCTAGTTATAGGCTTCCAAATAGACAAACAAGACCATTGTCATTGATTTGAGCCCGTAGATGTACCCTTGTTTTCTCTATTCGCTTTATTGCATAAGAATAGAACTGAGTAAGAAGTTGACTTGTCACAAGTGAATAAAGCTTGTTTGCCTCTTGTATAGGCATATATATAAGCAAGTTTTTTTCCCTTATATATATAGTAGCATCTCGATATAGCACGAACAGACTACCCTTAAATATTATGTTATCCCTCAAAATTCAAGAGATGGCATGGCCAATGAGAAAGCGACATGTGGCATCACAAGTCATGGAAAAACAACATAGTATTGAAAAAATATCGATGAACAAAAATGGATAGGTCCAAGACCTATAGGGAAGTCGACCAGGCCTAATCCTCCTAGAGGTAGTCGGCATGGCCCTAGCCCCCTAAGGGTGGTCGGTCTAGCATGCTCAAAAGCCACATGGGTGGTCGACCCATCCTATTCTTCATAGGGTGGCCAGCCTAAACTCCCAAATACACTTTGCTGGATAAAGTTCACGCTCGTTCAAGCTGAAATCAACAGGCCTAACACACAGAAGATCATCAGGCCTAGCACCCAAAAGATCAGTATGCCAAGCACCCAGAAGGTCATTAGGCCTAGCACCCAAAAGATCAGCAGGCCTATCACTCAGAGGGTCAACAGGCCTAGCACCCAGAAGGTCATCAGGTCTAGCACTCAGAGGGTCATCAGGCCTAGCACCCAAGCTCTAAAGGGTCATCGGGCCTAGCACCTAAGTCTCATAGACCAACAGAGACTTAGCGTTTTCCTGAAGGTTTTAATCGTGCATCGTCAACCACGATCCAGAGAAACAACAAGAAGACCCATAATCTTATAATCATGGGGAGGTGGACACGTATCTCAACTACCCAATAATCGTGTACCAAAACACAATCCCTAGTATTATTGATCATGTAACAGCCCATTGGTACTATAAATAAAGGACCTAAGGCTTCATAAAAGGGGGTTGGTTTTGGATCGATTTTTAGACGAATATTTTCTGGGGAGAAACTCTAGGCAAATTGGTGATGAGTGAACTCTTCATTTCATATGTGTAACTGTCTATCAAGTGATTCAATACTAAAGACTAAGTGGATTAGGTTATTACTTCTCATCAGAACAGAGCTGAACCACTATAAATTTTTGTGTGTTTGTTTAGATATTTGTATTATGTCGTATATTATATTTATTTCGTTCAAAAGGTGTCGTATATTGTACATACGACTGTTGGCCAATTTCACAAGTCAACATTTTGGTGCTTTCATTGAGAGTACGAAATTAAGAAACACATTTTCATCAGTTTTACGATGCCTCCAAAACACAGTTAGACAAAGAAGACGGCTCCTAGGGATTCCACCACTTAGGATCCCATCAATTCTGTTAACGAACCTCAGGTGGATGTTAGAGATCAACCTGTTGTGAAAGATCCACAGGATGCTCACCAAGAGGAGATGGCGCAATTGCTGGTGAGGCAAGAGGCCTTTGGTGTAGAAATTTGCCTCCAGAGGGCGACTATGGAACGACAACAGTGGGAGATAGAAGAGCAGGTCCAGAGGATGATCCAGAGGGAGCAGGAAGCTGACCGAAGGCACCAAGAGGCTGCTATGGCCCTGGAGGCAGCTACCCAATTAGCCCAAGCTAACGCTAAATCTGTTGCTCAGGCGATGAGGGACGCTCAGGCCAAAGCAGTAGGGATGCGAGACAGCAGTAACAGGGAGTCCCAGGGGAGGAGTCGAACCCCAAGGATGCTCTCAGAGCCACTTTCCCATAGACAGGATGAAGAGGCGTAGTCCAAGGCTGCCTCCTCCATGACTAAGAAGAATAACACTTCATCTCAGAGTAAGAGTGTTACCAACCCGAAGGACCCCTCCCAAGGGGACAGACGAAACAACACAGGAGAGGAAGGTCAGACATCTGAGAGGCATGACAGGAATGGAAATGGTCACTCAGAGTCTCGTAGTCATGTATAAGGAGAGGCTCAGGGGCTGGATCGCACCAAAAAGAGCAAGGTGGGCCTACCACCCCTACACCCTTAGCCCCGTAAGGGAAAGGAACTGGTGAACAACACCAATATTGTGTTTGATAGGCTCGGGAAAGATGCACAACCTCAAGATCTGAAGGAGGTCATCAACAGGAGAACGAACACTCAAGAGGGGGTACTGGGGAAGTCTACCGTACCTGGAGCAGCGATCCCACCAACAGTGGAGGCTCAAATAAATGCACTCACCATGGCTGTTCAGGGCCTAACAAAGAAACCTTCCGATATCGAGCTGGATCATTGTAACACCCTACTACCCAAGGATCGTTACGTTGTGCATTTTAAACAGTGTTAAACTCTCTAACAGAGCCATTTTGGTCATAATCGTGTAACTAAGTGTGATTAATGATTTAGGGTTAAAATTTTGGGTCAAAGATACAAGGTTTCACTACAACGTTTACTGTATACATTGGGATCCCAAAAATATAATTTAAAGGTTAATTACAATAAAATATTTACAACCAGCCGACCTAAGTGGAAAAATAGGGTTTAACCCTAGTTCTTCTTTAAACCCTTGGTCGTGGCGGTCGAGCAACCGCATTATGTACACATCGTCACCTAAGCTCTTCAACTCAAGGATGGTCTAGCTTCATTTTGCCTTTACCTGCACTACATAGCACCCGTGAGCCGAAGCTCAGCAAGAAAACTCAATATGCTCATGAACAGTAATAACATGTTACTAAATCATAATAGGCATGCCTAGCAGTAATAATCCTACTCATGCATGCAAGCAAGTCCAAATAAGTGATTATGAATCTTGCCCTCCTTTATGGATGACTATCAATTCAATCCTAAGTGAATATCACTTTAAGATTCCGGTAATCATGCTGGGACTTGCAGCCCAACCAGATAAGTGACTATGGAGTCACGAACTTAAACCAGATAAGTGACTATAGAGTCACGAACTTGAGCCATGTGACGTTACAGTCACCTGAGCCTTTTGGCCCTGGCTCTAAGTAACTAGCCTTTAGACTAGACAAGCGCTTTTGTTTTCATCGAACTTAAGGTCGGTCAAGCATTTCATGCTTATGATGATAATGCTTATGTCGATTAGATCTAACATTTTCGGCTTGCGTTAAACACTCTAAAACCATTCTTGATTCTTAGGTCAATTCCATATGACCAGTGCTTAGTACTACTGTTGAACTTGACTAATAAGTCACAACTTCACAATTAATACTGACACCATTGCCAATTATGACTATGGAGTCAGTTCCACTTACAAGTAAGCAATGCAACCAAGCATATATCATATGTAAAATATCCAAATACAGGGCATTCAACATGCTTACTCAACATTCACTAGCATAATTATGATCATGCACATTTACAGAGACTCAAGCTCTGATCAATCTCATATTCACATTCATGCCATGCCCTATTCACATGTATCTTATGCATCACATACTGGGTGCAATTTTCTTACCTTTGGTCCAAACACAGGTTGCCAATAAACGAGCCACAAGCACGATCCTGACTCCAAGCTCCTAGCGATAACCTAGTCACAACCATAAACGGTGTTTCAATGAGTTCAAGTTCCAAAACCCAATCCTGGGACCAATCCCACGCTCTTAGGACCTCCAATCCCACCAAACAGGGAGGTGAAATCATCCCCCGAGCCCTCGGGTCAAAACCCCAAAAAGTACCAAAAAAACCCCATTATGAAGACGGTGTAGCGCTACAGCGCTACCTTTGGGCGCTACAACACTACAAGCAAACCCAACTCCCCCAAAACAGAGCACCTAGCGCTGTAGCGCTACCAACCTAGCGCTACAACGTCCAAACTAGATTTCTAGGTTCTAACTTCGTGTTCTTCGAGCTTCAAAGCTCCAAATCCGACCCCAACCTATCCAAATCTCAAAATTAAAGTTCTCAAACATCCTAATCTCCCAAAACCAATAAAATCCAAGCTTCAATTCATCCACAAACTCATCAAAACATAAAATCCAATCAAAGCTTAAAAACTTTAAAAATTAAGAATTTAAAACTTGAATTACCTCCGATTATGTCGTTTCTCAACTAAGCCCTCTGGCTAATAAGCTTCTAATCTTCCCTAGAATTGCTATGCCTCGATCCTCACTTGAATCAGAGTCTTAAAGCTCAAGTTTCCTTCGAAAATGTGGTCGGGTGTCGAAAATGGAACTTTGAGGGAGAGAGAATATTCTGAATGTTCTTTTTATTTCTTAACAGGTTACTTCAAGCTTAAGTAACCTCAAGCAAATCCTAATGCTCGGGGTCCCGAAAACATCCCTGGGGGTAAAATAGTCAAAATTCTCAGAATTTCCGCTGATCTCACTAACTCCCAATTTATCCTCAAATATTTATTCCCATTACCCAATAACCTGGTAATGTGCTAAATACCACATTGACTCACTCCGAGTCAAGTATAAATCTCGTTGTGACTTTCCCACTAGCTTGCGTCCTAGGATCGTCTCGTGCTGAGTAACCCTAGCATAACCAAATAATAATAAAGCACCACACACATATCACATATATGTCAAGTATACCCGAAATGGCCAAAATATGAAAATCACCCAATTAATCAGAAATGGGTTCACATGCATATTTAATACACCTAAACATGCATATTATCATTTAATTGCATAATAAATCAATTATGGCCCTCCCGACCTTCTAATCAAGGCCCTAAGCCTTATTAGGAAATTTGGGCCATTACACTCATAGAAGTGGGAGGCCCTTCAGTGCCAAGATCCAAGCCACTCAACCACCATCGAAGTACAAGACCCTGAAACTTCCAACGTACACTAGGAAGGAGGAACCAGTGCGACATATTGGAAAGTTCGAGGAACAGATGGATTTACTCGGTGTGGAGCATGATTATAGGTGAAGAGTATTCCCTACCACTCTCTCTAACTTAGCTCAGGAATGGTATTGGAAATTCAAACCTGGATCCATCACTTCCTAGGACCAATTCAGGAAGGAATTTTGCAAGGTCTTCAATGCCAAATGGATTCAACCAGTTTATGCCAATCAGCTAGCTGATATCAAGCAAGGGAAGGATGAATCCCTGAAGGACTACATCCAAAGATTCATGAGAGAAGCAAACCAATCATCCACAGTAGAAGATGAAGGGAAGTTCGTTTCCATCTCGGCAGGAATAATTTATTGTAGTCCCTTGTGGGATAGCATACACAGGAACCCCATCAACACCTTGCAGGAGTTCTTGGACCGAGCAGACAAATACATGAAGCTAGATGACGCTATCATGAAGGAAGAAAAAGGCATAAACCATCTAACCACTATCAAGGCAGGCAAGAATGGCGCAAAACCTCAGGGAAACAATGGGGGCAACAGTAAGAATAGGGGTGTAACGCCCCACGTCACTATGGTTGCTTTCTGGAATGGCGACTGGCCCTACAAACTAACATGAGTCTTTCCAGCGTGCTTTGTCCTCACTCGCACGCTTCCTGGGAAAATTTCCCAGGAGGTCACCCATCTTGATATTACTCCAGGTCAAGCACGCTTAACTTTGGAGTTCTCAAGTGATGGGCTACCAAAAAGAAGATGCAACTTGTTGATATAGGTAGTACCCATCAGTCCATTTATGCCCTCTTCAACTGTGTAGTCCCATACCTACACAGTCTTAGAATCCCAAAATTCCTAATAAGGTTTAAGACCTTGATTAGGAGGCCAGGAGGGCCATAATTGATATATTATGCTATTAAATGATTATATGCATGTTTAGGTGTATTAAATATGCATGTGAACCCATTTCTGATTAATTTGGTGATTTTCATATTTTGGTCATTTCGGGCATATTTGGCATATATGCGGTATATGTGTGGTGCTTCTTTATTATTTGGTTATGCTAGGGCTACGCAACATGAGACAATCCTAGGAGGTAAGCTAGTGGGAAAGTAACAACAAGATTTATTCTTGACTCGGAGTGATTCAAGGGGTATTTAGCACATTAGCGGGTTATTGGGTAATGGGAATAAGTATTTGATAATAAATTGGGAGTTAATAAGATCAGGGGGAAATTATGGAGGTTTTGACTATTTTTCCCCCGGGGACGTTTTCGGGATCCCGAGCATTAGGATTCGTTTGAGGCTACTTAAGCTTGAAGTAACCTGTTAAGAAATAAAAAACAACGTTCAGAACGTTCTCTCTCCTTCAAAGTTCCATTTTTGTCTCCCGATCGCATTTTCGAAGGAAACTTGAGTTCTAGGACTCGGATTCAAGCGAGGATCGAGGCATAGCAATTCTAGTGAAGATTAGAAGCTTATTATCCAGAGGATTTAGTTGGAAAGCAACTCAATAGGAGGTAATTCAAGTTTTTAAGCTTTAATTGGATTTTGTGTTTTGATGAGTTTTTGAATGATTTAAGACTTGGGTTTTAATGTTTTTAGATGATTAGGATGTTTGGGAACTTTAATTTTTGGATTTGGAGATGTTTGTATAGGTTTTTGGAAGGTTTCAAAAGAGGAAAATCGAGGAAAAATGGCTGGTTCGTGGTTGGGTTGCGACCCTATTCTTGGGCACCGCGACCCAGGCTCGATGAAGAAGGTGAAAGTTGCTGACGGGCTGTTAGGGCCGCGGGGCACGCTGGCACACCGCGACGCTAAGTTCAGGCAAAGAAGGGTTCTACCTCTGTTTGGAGGTGGGCTGCGGCGCAGGTCTGGTGTGGGGCCGCAACGCTAGAGGGAAGTTCTGCCCAAATTTGGTTTTTAGACATGGGAACTTAACTCTAAGGGCCTGGGATCGATTCTACTACCCATTTGAGTAGGATTCGATGTCCCGGAGGCTAGGTTTGGGTTTGGAAGTATTTATTTACTCATTTTGATGAGGTTTTATATTATGGTTGTGACTAGGTTATCACTAGGGGCTTGGAATCAGGATCGTGCTTGTGGCTCGTTTATTGGTAACCTGTGCTTGGATCAAACGTAAGAAAAATGCACCCCGTATATGACATGCATGGTTATTATTGAGGCATGTTGAGTGTTTAAATGTGATGCATGAGAAACATGTGGTTAGGGCATGCCATGAATGTTAAATATGAGATTAATCAGAGCTTGAGTCTTTGTATTTGTGCATGATCCTAATTATGCTAGTAATTGTTAAGCATGTTGAATGCCCTGTATTTGGATATTTGACATATGATATATGCCTGATAGCATTGCTTACTTGTGCGTGGCACTGACTAACTAGTCAGAATCGACAATGGTGTCAGATCCCTCTGTGAAGCTGTGACTTACTAGTCAAGTTCAACAACGGTACTGAGCACTGGTCTTGTGTTACTGGCCTAAGATTTAGGAGTAGAATAAACATCATGAACATAGAGTTGATAAAAGATTAGATCTAATCGACATCTGCATTGAATGAATCATTATGAGCATTAATGCCGGACCAACCCTAAGTTCGATGAAAACTAAAAGCGCTTGTCTAGTCTATGACTAGTTACTCAGAGCCAGGGCTAGAAGGCCCAGGTAACTGAGTAGTCACATGGCTGAGGGTGCAGATCCCATGATAGTGACTTGCTTATAAGTCACATGGCTAAGGGGGCAGATCCCATGATAGTGACTTGCTTATAAGTCACATGGCTAAGGGGGGTAGATCCCATGTTAGCGACTTGCTTATCAGTCACATGGCTATGGGGGCAGATCCCATGTTGGTGACTTGCTTATCAGTCACATGGCTAAGGGGGCAGATCCCATGTTAGTGACTTTGATTAGGGCTATAAGCCCAGCATGGTTATCGAAACCACCAATGTTAAATCACTTATCTGATTAGGATTGACTTGATAGTCATCCACTCAGGAGGGCACGATTCCTTATCCTGGATACCCCATCATTACTTGAACTTATTTGCATGTGTGATTAAGGCTATTATTGCTAGGCATGCACTTTATGATTTGATGACATGTTATTACTGTTCATGAGCATATTGAGTTTTCTTGCTGGGCTTCAGCTCACGGGTGCTATGTGGTGCAGGTAAAGGCAAAAGAAAGTTGGACCATCATTGAGTTGGAGAGCTTAGGTGACAATGTGTACATATGCGACTGCTCAACCGCCACGGCCAAGGGTTGAAAGAGAAACTAGGGTTAAACCCTGTTTTGCTGCTTAGATCGGCTGGTTGTAAATATTTTCTTGTAATGAACCTTTAAATTATATTTATGGGATCCCAATGTATACAGTAAATGTTTTAGTGAAATGTTATATCTTAACCAAAAATTTTAACCCTAAATCGCTAATCATGCTTAGTTACACGATTATGGCCAAATGACTCGATTAGCGAGTTTAGCACTATTTAATATGCACACCGTAATGGTCCCTGGAGTTTAGGGTGTTACAAGGGGTACCTCAAGGGCCGATCAGAGTAGAGAAAAGAAGGCTAAGTCAGCACCAACCGACAAACAGCCTAAGCATCATCCCTACCAGCCCAGGTTCACCAACTATACTATCCTGACTACAACAAGGGTTGAGATTTACTTGGCAACATACCAGGTGGCACCATATAGAAAGCCACCACCCTTGCGCTCAGGAAAGAGGGATATGAACAAGTTTTGTCATTTCCATAATGACTATGGGCACGACACAAATGAGTGCAAACAGTTGAAGGATGAGATAGAGTTTCTCCTATGATCAGGAAAACTCTTGAGGTACCAAGTCAAGACCGAAAGCCCGAGCAGGAATCCAGAGTTTCGAAGGCAAATGAGTCCACCATTGGAGCTAGCAGCCGTGGACTTCACATTGGACACCATATGGGGGGGACCCCACATAGCAGGAAACAGTAACAACGCTTGTGAGCGATATGCAAGGACCCTAAGACATGAGGTAGGGGAGTCTTCCCAGTACATGGCAGTTGAGGAGCGGTCTCCAAAAAATCCAAAGTATGAAAGTGAAACTCTCACTTTTACGGAGGATGACATCAGGCACGTGAGGTACCCCCACATTGACCCTCTGGTCCTTACCATACAAATTGCCAATGCCCGAGTGAAGAGATGCTTGGTGGATACGAAAATTTCAGTATATGTTATCTACAAATCATCCCTTGAGAAGATGAAGCTCACGATCAAGGACCTGACACCTTGTTCTCAAGTGATATATGGGTTCACAGGGGAATTCCTAACACGAGCAGGAACTATCAAACTACCGGTCACTATGGGGGATGCCTCTAGGCATGAGACTGTGATGACAAAGTTCCTAGTGGTAGATTTCTCATCGGCTTACAACGTAGTGCTCGGGAGACCCCTCCTGATGGTATTACACGCAGTAGTTTCCATCTAGCATCTGTCTTTGAAGTTCCCCATAAGCGCAGAGCAAGGATTCGTACAGGGTAACCAAAGGGAGGCATGGGAATGTTATAATGCGTTGGTGGTAAAAGCCAAGAAAGGACCATTCATAAACAACATGGCGGTGACCTGTTGCAAAGGGAATGAAGGAACTGATGAGGTTGTCAACATGGAAGTTGACATTAAAGGAAACACTCTACTGGAGTCGGGGCTCCTTTTAACGAAAATTTGTTATTGTAACAAGTTTCCCAAAGCGAGGTAAACGACATCGATCCTCGCTTAGGGGATGACGTCATGGGGGTAGGACCAATCGAAGATCTTGACGAAGGCCTACTAGATGAAGAGGACCTGACAAGTGTAATCAAAGTCGGGAAGAAACTAAAGGTGAAAATTAAGGCACGGTTGGTAGAATGTTTAAAGAAGAACCATGATGTATTTACCTGGTCACATATGGACATGGTTGGAATTTCTCCATCCATAATAAGTCATGTCCTCAATGTGGACAAAAACTACCCACTGGTGCAACAAAAAATTAGACTGCTTGACAAAGACCGATCTCAAGCCCTGAAGGAGGAGGTCGAGCGGCTCAAGGAAAATGATTTTATAAGGGAGGCCTACTACCCAGACTGGGTATCAAACCCTGTGCTGGTCCCAAAACCAAACGGTAAGTGGAGGACATGCTGGACTTCACATATCTAAAACAAGGTCTGCCCCAAAGACTGCTTCCCACTACCCAGAATAGACTAACTTGTCGATGCAACTGCAGGACATGAAATACTCTCGTTCGTAGATGCATTTATGGGTATAATCAGATAAGTATCCACCCTCTCGACGAGGAACATACCAGCTTCCGAATAGACAAGGGATTGTACTATTATAAGGTAATGTCATTCGACTTGAAGAATGCAGGATCCACCTACCAGCGTTTAGTGAATGGCATGTTCCGAGACTTGATCGACAAAAATATGGAGGTATATGTCGATGACATGTTGGTCAAGTCCAAATAAGCTGAAGGGCATGTTCAAGACTTGGAAGAATGCTTTGAAATACTTAGAAAGTATCACATGAAGTTAAATCCTCTCAAGTGCTCGTTTGGAGTTGATTCTGGTAAGTTTCTCGGATACATAGTCAATTCAAGTGGAATCGAGGCTAACCCCGAGAAGAACAAAGCATTGATCGACATAAAGCCACCTACCATAATCAAATAAGTGCAAAGCTTAACAGGGACAGTAGCTGCCCTCAATAGGTTCATATCAAAGTCTACGGACAAGTGTGTCCCATTCTTTAACTTACAGAGGGGCAGCAAGACGATCCAATAGATTGAGGAATGTGAAAAAGCTTTCCAAGCCTTGAAGGATAATCTTGCTTAACCTCCCGCCCTAGGAAAGCCAATATATGGTGAAGTACTATTCATCTATTTGGCAATCACCAAGCATGCAATCAACACTGTTTTGGTGAAAGAAGAGAACATGGTACAACACCCTGTGTATTATATCAGTAAAAGGCTAGTAGGTGCAGAGTCTAGGTATCGCCCTCTTGAAAAACTAGCCTAGTATTTAGTAATCGCCTCTTGAAAGTTGCGTCCATACTTCCAAACTCACTCGATCTGAGTCTTAACCAATCAACCGCTACGATAAGTTCTTCAGAAACCAGAGGCCTCGGGATGATTACTCAAATGGGCGGTGGAGTTAGGACAGTTTGATATGAATTATCATTCGAGGACAACGATAAAAGGACAAGCATTGGTAAACTTCATAGTTGAAGGTACCAACCTTGAAGACCCTTCCTACCAATCGGAGAATAGAGATACTGAGAAGGAAGAAGATACTCCCGTATGGAAGCTATATGTTGATGAAGCATCCAATGAACGCAACTCAGGCGTGGGAATCATACTGCTCACTTTAGAGAATCACCGAATCCACTGCGCTCTCAGATTTGGATTCAACGCTTCAAACAACGAGCTTGAGTATGAGGCATTGCTAACACAATTACGGTTATCTCGGGATGTGAATGCACAGTCCCTTGAGGTATTCACCGATTCCCAAGTAGTAGTGTGCCAGGTACTAGGAGAGTATCTAGCCAAGGGACTTAGGATTATGCAATACCTGAACAAGGTGAAGGACTTGTTGGCACAATTCAAGAAATACTTAATTACACAAGTCCCGAGAGAGCAGAATGCCAATGTTGATGCCTTAGCCAAGCTTGACAGTGCCAAAGACGCAGACACACTGAATGTCCTTCCCGTCGAATACTTGGTGGAAAGAAGCATAATCGAGCAAGAGGCACTACCTATCGAGTTAGGAGATACATGGATGACCTCTATTATTAACTATCTCAACCAAGGAGTAGTACCCAGTGATTGCAACAAGGCAAGGAAGTTGGTGAGACAAGTTGGACGATATATGATAGTTTAAGGGGTCCTGTACCGACAAGGGTACTCCCTACCACTGCTAAGGTGCGTTATACCAGACCAGTCAAAGTTGTTAATGATCGAGGTACATGAGGGGTTTTGCGAAGATCACGCTGGGGCAGAGCCTATCAAAGAAAATCTTAAGACAAGGATACTTTTGGCCGACGATGAACGAAGACTCGATAGATTATGTTAGAAGATGCCATAAGTGTCAGATGTTCTCCAAGATACCCGGGCAACACCTAAGAATTAACACAAATGCAAAGCCCTTGGCCCTTCGTTGTATGGGGAATCGACCTGATTGGGAAGCTACCCACGGGAAGAGGTGGAGTCCAATTTGCAATTGTAGCCGTAGACTACTTCACCAAATGGACTGAAGTAGAATTGCTCGCCACCATCACCTCGAAGAAAGTCTTAGACTTTGTGGTGAAGAATATCATATGTCGATTTGATCTATCGAAGAAGATAGTCTCAGACAATGGGACTCAATTCGACAGTGATGTGTTCACTGACTTTTGTACAAGGCGTGGAATCATAAAGAGCTTTTCCTCAGTAGCACACCCCCAAGCTAATGGTCAAGTAGAAGCAGTGAACAAGACTATCAAAGACACTCTGAATAAATGCCTTGGACAAGCCAAAGGAGCCTGGCCAGAATTACTTCTAGAGGTCCTATGGTCACATCAAACAACAGCTCGAACAACAAGAAGCCATATACCATTCTCTTTGGCATTTAGGTATGAAGCCATGTTGCTAGTTGAACTCACTCCTCCATTGCATAGATGAGAGGCATACGATCAAGGGAGGAACCATAAACTAATAGAAGAGTCGCTCAATTTAATCGAAGAAAGACGAGAAAAGGCAAGTTTTAGAGTAGCAGCACACTAACAAAAGGTGGCCATATACTTCAACTCCAGGGTGAAAGATCTAAAATTCCAAGTTGGAGACTCGGTAGTCAGGAGGGTGTTCCTAAACACTTAGGACACTGCAGCAAGGGTACTAGGACCTAATTGGGAAGGGTCATACCTTTTGGAGGAGGTGATCCCACCAGGGACATACAAGATAGCTCGATTGAATAGAGAACTAATAAAAAACTATTGGAATGGCAAACACCTCTGCCGGTACTATCAGGGAAGCTATTTAGCGGTGACACAAATTTTAATTTGCAAATGTATTATTTTCAAATTCTCTATGTAACAACCATTGTGCTTCAATGAATGAATGAATGAATATAATTTCTTAAGTTTCACTTAATTCTTTAAATTTCTTTCAACAAGGGACTGGTCACTTTAGACCTATCAACCCCATCGGATCATGTTCGATCCCAGTCCTTGAGAGACCCATCGACCCATAAGATCCAAACAAGAGACTGGTATGAGGACCTGTCGCCATTATGGAACATGTTCGATCTTAGTTCTTGAGGAGCCTATCGACCCATACCATCCAAAAAAAAGACTGTTCCTAGGACCTTGTCGCCAAATTATTTGATCATGTTTGATCGTGGTTCTTGAGGAACCTATCGACCCACATGATCAAAAAGAGAGATTGGTCCTAGGACCTTGTCACCAAATTATTTGATCATGTTCGATCTTGGTTCTTAAGGAACCTATCGACCCATACAATAAAAAAGAGAGACTGGTCTTAGCACCTTGTCACCAAATTATTTGATCATGATCGATCTTGGTTCTTGAGGAGCCTATCAACCCACACGATCAAAAAGAGACACTAGTCCTAGGACCTTGTTGCCAAATTATTTGATCATGTTCGATCCTAGTTCTTGAGGAACCTATCGGCCCATACGATCAACAAAAAAGACTGGTTCGAGGACCAGTCGCCATCATTGGATCATAATCAAATCTAGTCCTTGAAGAACGATCAATAATTTAATCTAAGACTCGTTACAGGCTCGATTAGCTCGTCAAGACCCGATTGGTCCAACTTAGACACTTATGTCTACAATCATTATAACGAGTACACGAGAGATTACGTGAATCATGATCGACACTTGCTACACAATCTGCATCTATGTATAGGTATCATTACTACTGAGTATGGAACCATCACCCAACTACCAATGAGGGACAAGCATTTGCTGCTTGCATCATTGGGTGAAAAAGATAGTACTATGTGTCTAAACGCTCGAAGCAAGGCATGGTCAAGTAGCAAGTGACCATGGCTCTTAAACCCATGATCACTTGGGGGAATATATTACATACCGATTGGGATATACACAAGAAATGAGGGCGTGACCTTAGATACTAAGCAAGCTCAAGATTTTCTAGGACATTTGTTCAACATATGTTCCAAAAGTGCAAAAGAAAAAGGCAATCGTAGGGAGACTCTTAGCCAAGTCCCTTATAGGGTGGTCGGCCAGACCATCAACCCTATAGGGTGGTTGGCCTATCACCCATGGGGTGGTCGACCCGACCGTTTTGTTCATGGTATTGGTGAAGTATCGTACTACTCACATTACCATGGTTGTTAGCATGAAAAATGCAAATGAGTAAGGTTAGTATGGCAAGTGAAATACATGTGTTTAGAGTACATTGATACCTGAACCAATGAGGGTTGTGAGTTGATATACTTAGTAATCATTGGAAATAAAAAATTTCAATCAATACATTGAGTACTCATAACAAAAAAAAAAAGCATAAAGGCATAAAATGTCATATGTAAAAACTGTCAAGTACAAGGTGCCCCACCCATGGCACGAAAGGAAAGACAGAGTAAAAGACCAAAAGAAGACTAAATAGGGCAAGGAGTATTGTCTGAAAGACCACCCTGAGCCTCGGCAGCCTCACGAGCCAGACAGTTCTTAAACTCCTTCGTTCGCATCTTCTTGGGAAGGAAATCCAAGTTCAGATCTTTGTTGGACTTCCAGATCAAGTAGAATCAAGAGAAAGCTATCTCTAAATAGTCCTCTTGAGCCTTGTCCTGGGCAGGCTTGAACTCTTGCTCCTTCTTGACAAGAGCATCCTTCCGCAGTTGGTCTAAGTCGGCAATCAACTTCTCTTTTTTAGCTTCAGACTATTTGAGCTAATCTGCAAGTTTCTACTCCATCTGGGTTACCCTAAGAACCAAATCGATCACTTCCTGCTGTTTGAGCTCCACGGTACTACGAAGAGTGTTGATCTCTCCATCTTTCAAAGAAATGTCCGCATCCCTAGAACGAAGAACACGCCTAAGGTCCAGCACCTCCTGGCGGACAACTTCAAGCTCAGAACAAAGGTTGGAAAGCGTAGAGGTATACTCAACAGACGTATCACGGACATGGTAGACCAACATCAATGATTGCAAAAAACATACAAGAGTTGGATAACGTCAACACACAAGCTAACCAGACAAAAAGAAAATTGTAGAGGACTTACACTCTGAATGTCAAGAAGTGACTTTGTGAGGATGGTGCTCAAGTCCTCATTCTTAATCCCATTAAAGGTCGTTGTTATTTGCTCCGGATGGGAAAATTGGTCCATGATGGCACCTAAATTCCATATGGAAAACTGGTGTGGCTCAGATAAGGGAGCAGACGTAGAGGATGAGGCATCCGCATCAGTGATATTGGGAGGAACCGGCGTAGGCATGGATGACTCTACCTCTGCAACAGGACTAGATGCCAAAGGAGTCGGAGGAGGCACCTCGGGAGGAACCTCTGTTATTAACTCAGGCTCAACCCTGACCCTCTTGGCCACTCAGACAGAAGGGCTAGTCTCGGTTGGAGTCGACCTTTGTTGGGTGTGAACAAAGTCGAACATATCTGAACCTACAAAAGAAAATAAAATATTAGCAGGATATCAAACACAGACGAAACATAAAGTAAAGATGATACAAGTCTCGAACCTTCTGAATGAGATTTGGGTTCGAACATGGCTTCATCAAAGTCATTTGAAGCAAGTAGTGAGTGTGCGGATGCACCCACCTGATCACCCTCCTGTCTAGTTAACACGGACGAAGAGGGTACCTCCTCGATATGAATAGGCCCTAAGCTTACGAAATGAGAAGGAAAGGTCATAGGTGGTCGTCCTACCAGCTTAGGCCGACCACCCTAGGATGCAAACTTCAGAAAAATTCCAGAGGGCTAAGGATCAACTCTCTAATAAATCATACAGAACAAGGAAGACCTTAAGGAGAAAAAGTGAAGAAATCAAAGGAAAAATAATTGTAGGGTCTTGGGTGGTCGACCTGTGATTGGGCCGACCACCCTAGATCTTGGAACCGTAGAAATCACCCAGGACATGGGAAATGCAGTCTAGATTTGGATTTGTAACCATGGGAGTCGCCTATGCCTAGATTTATAACCCTGGAAATCGCCTATGCCTGTATCTAAAAGCCTGGAAATCGCACAGGCAAGGGAAACCCTAGGGGTGGTTGACCTATAATGACAATTGTAGGCCTGGAAATCGCACAGGCTAGGGAAACCCTAGAGGTGGTCGGCCTATGATGGGAATTGTAGGCTTGGAAATCGTACAGGCTAGGGAAACCCTAGAGGTCATCGGCCTATGATGGGAATTGTAGGCCTGGAAATTGCATCACAAGTCATGGAAAAATGACAAAGTATTGAAAAAATACTGATGAACAAAAATGGATAGATCCAGGACCTATACGGAAGTCGACCAAGCCTAAACCTCCTAGAGGTGGTCGGCCTGACCCCGACCCCTAGGGGTGGTCGGCCTGGCATGCTTAAAAGCCACATGGGTGGTCGGCCCACCCTATTCTTCATAGGGTGGTTGGCCTACACTCCCAAATACACTTTGCTGGATAAAGTTCACGCTCGTTCAAGCTGAAATCAATAGGCCTAGCACCCAGAAGGTCATCAAGCCTAACACCCAGAAGATCAGCAGGCCTAGCACCTAGAAGGTCATAAGGCCTAGCACCCAGAAGGTCATCAGGCCTGGCACGCAGAAGATTAGCAGGCCTAGCACCCAGAGGGTCAACAGGCCTAGCACCCAGAAGGTCATCAGGCCTAGCACCCAAGTTCTAAAAGGTCATCGAGCCTAGCACCTAAGTCTCATAGGCCAAATGAGACTTAGCGTTTTCCCGAAGGTTTTAATCGTGCAACGTCAACCATGATCCAGAGAAACAACGAGAAGACCCACGATCTCATAATCATGGGGAGGTGGACATGTATCTCCACTACCCAATAATTGTGTACCAAACCACGATCCCTAATATTACTGATCATGTAAGAACCTCTGGGTACTATAAATAAAGGACCCAGGGCTTCATAAAAGGGGGTTGGTTTTGGATTGATTTTTATACGGATATTTTCTGGGGAGAAACTCCGGGCAAATTGATGACGAGTGAACTCTTTAGTTCATCTGTGTAATTGTCTATTGATAGATTCAATACTAAAGACTACACGAATTAGGTTATTATTATTCATCAGAACAGGGCTAAACCACTATAAATCTCTGTGTGTTTGTTTAGATATTTGTACTCTGTTGTATATTATATTTATTTCGTTCAAAATGTGTCGTATACTGTACATACGACTGTTGGCGAATTTCACAGGTCAACATATTATTTGCTTGAATATGTTCTCTATGCACTTTCCAAATCCTCATATGATATAACAATGAATCACGAACAAATTTTCTCTAAAGAATGCACACGAACATAGCCTTTTTCTCATGATGCTTATGCGATCTTTGATGCTCTTTTTGCACGTACGCTTTCCTTATTCTGTTTGTTCATAACACAAGGGACTTAGCCTTTTAGCACTGACTATGCATAGCTCCTTACTAAATATGCATGCATGGGCAAACATAAATGATTATAAGCAAATAGAGGCCTTTATTTCGATTAACACTGCCTGAGAGCCTTTGGTACACTATCCTCCCTTTGTCGTGCCCTGAATTTTGATAGATGAACAAACAAACTTCTTTAAAGATTAGAAGCTTATGCGAACATGATACTGAGTTGTTATTTCGTGTTGTTTGTTTATGTTGCTTCTTCTTTGTTTGCTGCTTGCATATTCATGTGTGAACAAACTTCTTGAATTTTAATACTTATATGGCTCTATTTAACTCTAGTGAATATACCATATGCGAACACACGCGAACAATTGTATTGAGATATTTTTCTATGTTCGCCTCTTGTGAACATAAAACTAACAAATATTCGTTCTCCTCATGCAAATAAGTGGAAAGATGTTTAACTTTGCCTCAATCATGAATCCAAAAGGTACCTTTAATCACGAACAAACATGAAATTTTTCTTTGTAGTTTCTCATGTTGTATTTCTTATACTTCTTGCTTTGCTCATTATGAGTTCCTTTTTTGTTTTGTTCACCCTAGTGGCATGCTCATGGGTGAACAGGCCTCATGTTGTGTACACGAACAAAACCTTACTCTTTTCTTTCCTTTTCAGGTACTTGGTTTGAACGATCTCAGAGGTGTTCGGTTTCTCTTACAATACGGTTAGGCCTCGTTCTTTGAAATGTATAAGGATCTGTTTGTCCTTATTTTCTTCTGATCTGTGACCAAGTCCACGCCTCCCAAGAAATCAAGAGCCTCAAGGAAGAAGAAAAAGATTGATTATACCAAAAAAGAACTTGAAGATATCTTTAGCTCAGATGATTTTGTAATACCGAGATCCTCCTTTTCTACAAGTGACATGCCTCATTTAATAGATGAGTATGGGCTTATTGGCGAGCTTGGACTTAGAGTCCCTACTAATGATGAGCGATCAGGTTCCCCACCTGATGGGTATACTGCTTGGAGACCCATGCACTGCCAAGCAGGTGCCTTCCTTCCACTCCATCCATACTTTGCAGAGATATGTTGATATTTTGGAATAGCCCCATTCTAACTGGAACCGAACAGTTACAGATTATGCGCACTATTGCAGATCTTGTATAGAGTGTTAGATTGGCCTCCTCCTAATGTTCTGGAGGTTCACTACTTGTTCAATATTAAGTCCAATCGCGTATCTGGTTATGAAGGGCTCTACCACTTATGTAGTTATTTTGAGGGGAAAGTGAGATAACACCACCTTAAAAAAATAGAATCTACACAAAAAATGGATTGATAGATACTTAAAAAATATTGAGAAAGAACTTGCGAACCCAAGTAGATCAATGGTGTTCTTCAACTTTGTTGAAGCTTCAAAAACCCTGGGAAAAACCACCACTTTGATCAAATCCTTTGAGTAAACCAAAAACACAAAACCAAGGCTTATAACACATTGCAAAATTCTGCCCTAATACTCTATTTCCTAGCCACAACACTTTCTCTTACAAAAATTTGTTCGGTTTCTTAAGGAAATGAAGATTGAGATTTAACAAGCCTTCAACTCTCAAAGTCACACTTTCTTTGAGAGTTCTTGGAGAAAAAACTAGAGATTCTTGGAGCTAGAGAGAGAGAGGGGGTAGAGAGAGTGTGGAGAGAGTGATCAAGTCTTCCAAAACACTATTTTGACCCTTATATAGAGTAGGCACCGTAATTAGGTCTAACCAATAGGATTAGACTTATAAAACACATCATTAAGAAAATTTCACATAACTTTCACATACTGCAATAGGCGATGCGTTGCCTGCAAGCAGGCGATGCATTGCCTATTAGGGTTTCTTGAAACCCTAAGCAACAGCAATGCTACGCCACTTGGGTGGCAACGTATCGCCACCCTCTCTGATTTTGGACACTTCCAAAGGTCTTAAAAATGCTCTAAATGCTACCAAACTTTTTGGGAATCCTTAGATACTTTCATGCATCACTTTGGATCCAAAATTACATTTTAAAAGTGCCTACAATTGAAGCTCAAATTTCACATCTTCACTATGTGAAATTTACTAAGTGTTTATACCTTGCTTCTATTTTAACACTTATCTTTTGTATTTAACCAATCATAACAATCCCCTACTTGATTAAATACAAGCCTCATTCTCTAGCTTAAAATATTTTTGGTGCATAAAATAAAGTGCCTTTCGGTTTGAACTTTTCCTTTGTGAAAATACCACAAAGTCTTATCGAAATCATTAGTTGCTTAAAGCTTGAACCAAGTATTCCATATGATAAAACCCGTGATACCTTACACACCTCTACCACATCTTTTGTTTTTCCCACTTTCTCTCTTAGCACTATCATGGCCATGTGCTCATCTCTTCATGAACTTTCCGAGGAGAAACTCCAACTCCCATGAGAGGCGGCACCACTTCTAAGTCAACATAGGTGAAGTTCTTACAACATTTTTGCTACATTTATAGATGTTTGTTACACTCAACTGAACTTCATTAAAAGCCCTAGGCTTAACCCTAACTCAGTAGCAACCAACACTAAACATCTCAGATGGAACTCATCATAAACTTTAGTGTTGAAACTATTCACTTATCAATGACTTGTTCTTACCCATTGAACTCTTTTACTTGATTTTTACAAGTTGAGAGTTGGGTTTCCATCATTGGAGAATCTATTCTTCTAGGAGTTTCAATCACATCCCTTTTGAAGTAGAACTTACTAACCTTCTCACAAAAGGTTTTGTAAATGGATTTGCTAAGTTCTCACTTGTCTTCACATTTAAGATCGATATGATTCCACCTTGAATCAATTGTCTCACATATTCATGTCTTAGACTAATGTGTCTAGACTTTCTATTATACACACTATTATATGATCTAGCAAGTGTGGATTGGCTATCACAATGTATTGAAATTGTTGATACCATACCCGTGGTTAAAGGAATATCCATCATGAGATTCCTAAGCCACTCGGCCTCTTTGCCGGTTGCCACTAAATCTATAAACTTTGCTTCCATGGTTGAGTGAGATATACAAGTTTGCTTCTTGGAGCCCCATGAGATTGCACCTCCTCCAAGAGTAAACACCTAACCGGTGGTGGAGAGATTATCTCAAACTCCTGATATCCAATTTGTTGGTTTTTATTGATCAAATCAGATATTATACGCAGCGGAACAACAATCAAATTGTTAGATTAATCCCATAAGATTTCTAGATCTACTTCTTCACATGCATATATATATATATTGAATCAAGGGCATGAATAGAAAAATTACCTCAGGTCCTTCCTTGTTGCTATCTTTTCGTATGGCTAAATCCTCGAAATCTCACACCAAGATCTTCCAAAATGTTCTCAGGTACACAAAGAACGAGTGTGGGCTCGCTATACAAATAATAGGCAATAACTATTTATCAGATGTTCTCAACACATGAGATCTGATAAAGTTTGGACCTAGGTTTTGTGAAGAACAATGACATTTTTTTTTGTCACTGTTCTCTTTCTCTGAGAGAGATTCCTAAATATTTTTCTATCCCTGAAAAGTTACGATCTGTGAAAAACTGATATCCAATATTTAATAATATCCAATATATTAAAATATTTGTTATTTTAAACAAATTCAAAATAACTTATCAGTTATTAGATTTTTATTTAAATAATAATATTTTAATCATATTAAAATATTTCATTATTTATTTAATATTTAAATAACTAAAATTGTGGAATCAATAGACTGAGTAAACTCTCTTATGCGTGTAGCACAGTGCCTGTGCACTGTGCCACACGTGTACCACATGCTTGTGATGGCATGTGATTTTTTCCAATTTTTATTATTATTTAAATACCAAAAATCCCAAAAATAAATTAATTCAAAATTAATTATATTTTTGTTAAATCAAATAATTAATTAATTATACATAATTAAACAATAATTATGTTTGATACATAGAAAAATATTTTACTTATCACATAAGTCATTTTTGCCCATTTTTTGTATTTGCCTTTGATAGTGATTGTTTGAGCCATTTCGGGGACCATGGACCTATAACATTAAGCTCCAATAAATTGAAACTAAATAATTAAACTCTTTAATTATAATAGTTAATTTATTAATTTTGATATTACTCCACTATAAATTCAGAGTTGCACTCTTTATGTTATAGATATACTTTTACAGAAATCTTTTTCTTAAGTCGTCCATTGATATAACTATCTTACAATAGTTCAACCCTCTAATTAATTAGTTCATAAATTAGAATGGAAGAATTACCATTTAACCTTTCTAATTTACTTCTTATTCCTTAAGTACCATTAATTCACTAGTGAATAATTAATCTATAATCTAATTATAGATTTGAGCTCAAAATCATTTAGTTCTAGAATTAACCCTTAAGGGAACTAATATACGATCCGTTAGGAAAGATTAGATTTCGTATTGTTGATACATGTTCCCAGCCATCCATGATATTAAATCTCCAAAACAAAAGTCATTAGCCTCATTCTTTGAAGAGACCTTAACGAATGAATCAAAATATTTAATAAACATGAACAAGAGTTCATGATTTAGGTTGATCTATAAATGATCATCAGTTATGATATGAATTACAAGTCTTTATTGTTAAATGGTTTTTGGATAAAGACTCTAATTCATATCGGTCCATGTCATATATAATCATATTATATAAAGCACATTTACCGAGATGTCTTTCCACATCAATAATCTGAATCTAGATTATTTGTATCATTATGATACTCAGTAAATCGTACTTGCAACTCCAATTAAAGAATTCCATAACTTTAATTTGTTGTTGTTGACTATTTTTATTCATTCATGTGATCTTAATTCTCTCGTACTAATACAAGATCACATCCTCAATAATGAATATGGAATTTTTATGATATTTTCAAAATTATTCAAACAATAATTTAACAATCTAAATATAACAATAATAATAAACTATTGTATTTATTTATTCATTAAAAAAACAAATGTCTTTACATGCTTTTAGGACACACTCCTAACACAATTAGCATTGGAATATCCTTCAAGTATCTTTGAAAATTTGTATAGTGAAGATTATACTCTTTGGTACCCTTAAGATAACCAAGAATTCCCTCAATACTTTCCAATGCTTGATACTTGCATTGCTAGTAAACCTACTAAGTTTACTAACAACATATGCAATATCCGCTCTTGTGCAATGAGTGACGTACATTAGGCTTCCTATTGCACTTGCATATTCCAATTAAGTGACCGCTCTTTCTTCATTCTTTTCATACTTCATGTTTGAATCAAATGGTGTATGTGTCTCTTTGATTTTGAGATGACTGAATTTGTCGAGCACTTTCTCAACATAGTGGATTTTACTCAACGCAAAACCCCCACTATTCTAACTTTGATACCTAGAATGATATCCACATTTCCAAGGTCTTTCATTTTGAAGTTAGATGATAGAAACCTCTTCGTTTTTATTATTCCTTTCATGTCATTACTCAAAATCAACATATCATCTACATATAGACACACAAGTATGAAAAAGTGTTGGGCATAGTGTCCTTAAGGCAATGAAAGTAGTTTGTGAGTTTCTAGATGTGTTTCCAAAAGATTTACCAGGGTTGCCGCCACATAGAGAAATTGAATTTGGGATTGAACTAGCACCAGGGACGGAGCCAGCATCTAGGGCACCTTATAGAATGGCCCCAGTAGGATTAAAAGAATTGAAGGTACAGCTGCATGAGCTATTAGACTTGGGTTTTATTAGACCTAGTTTCTCACCGTGGGGTGTACCAGTTCTGTGTGTGAAGAAGAAATATGGTTCTCTGAGGAGGTGTATTGATTGCAAAGAACTGAATAAGTTAACAATTAAGAACAAGTATCCTCTGCCAAGGATAGATGATATGCTTGACGAGTTGCATGGTAAAATTGTATTCTCAAAGATAGACCTTCGATCTGGCTATCATCAGTTGAGGGTCGAGGAGGGAGATATACCGAAGACTGCCTTTCGTACCAGATATGGGCATTATGAGTTCTTAGTCATGTCCTCTGGGTTGACTAATGCCCCAGCTGCTTTTATGGATTTGATGAACAGAGTGTTTAAGGATTATTTGGGTCAGTTTGTGATTGTTTTCATTGATGGTATTCTGGTTTATTCTTAGTCAGAGTTAGAACATGAGAAACATCTAAGGTTGGTTCTACAGAGACTGAGGGAACACAGATTGTTTGCAAAATTCAAGAAATGTGAGTTCTGGTTATCTCAAGTAACTTTCCATGGTCATATTGTCAGTAAAGAGGGGATCAAGGTAGACCCAGCCAAGATTGAGGCAGTCAGGGATTGGCCAAGGCCAAAGAATGCTTCAAAGGTTAGGAGCTTCCTTGGGTTGGCAGGTTATTACAGGCATTTCATGGAAGGATTCTCAAAGATTGCCACTTCATTGACTGAATTGACACGCAATAATAAAAAATTTGTGTGGTCAGACAAGTGTGAGAACAAGTTCTAGGTTTTGAATCAGAGGTTGATTACAACTTCAGTTCTGAGTCTCCCAACAGATCAGGAGAAGTTTGTGATATACTATTATGCCTCACATCAGGGTTTGGGTTGTGTTCTTATGCAGTCAGGGAAGGTGATTGCTTATGCCTCACTCCAGTAGAAAGAGTATGAGTAAAGGTACCCTACTCATGAATTAGAGTTGGCAGCAGTGGTCTTTGCATTAAAGGTATGGAGACATTATCTTTATGGGGAGAAGTGTGAGATTTACATTGAACACAAGAGCCTGAAGTACTTTTTCACACAGAAAGATTTGAACATGAAACAAAGGCGTTGGCTGGAGTTAGTGAAGGAATATGATTGTGAGATCCTGTATCACCCAGGAAAGGCCAACGTGGTAGCAGATGCTATAAGCTGGAAGGGTCTAGGACAGATTTTTAATGCAAGACTGATATCCAAAGAGTTAGCAGAGGATATGACCAAGGTTGGCATAGAGTTGTTGGTAGGCCAGTTGGCCAACATTACACTACAGTCTACGCAGTTGGAAAATATAAAGGAAGGTCAGTTGGGAGATCCACAACTGACCAAGACCAGTGAGTACGTCCTAGCTAGAGTGTCCAGGGGCTATATAGTGTTAGATATGGGCTTGTTGAGATATAAGGGTCGAATATGTGTTCCGATGGACACTGCTATGAGGCGGGAGATTCTGGATGAATCTCATACTACTCTTTACTCTTTGCATCCAGGCACTACGAAGATGTATCAGGATGTGAGATCACTATATTGGTGGCCTGGAATGAAGAGGGATGTGACAGAGTATATGGCTAAGTGCTTGACATGTCAATAGGTCAAGGCTGAGCATCAGAGACCAGCAGAGCTACTACAACCTCTGCACATCCCAGAGTGGAAATGGGAGGACATCACGATGGATTTCGTGGTAGGGTTACCCAGGACTGTGGGTCAACATGATTCGGTGTGGGTTATCGTGGATCGATACACCAAGTCAGCTCACTTCTTACCAATGAGGACAACTTATACAATTGACCAATACTTATATCTCTATGTGAGAGAGATTGTGTGCCTTCATGGGGCACTGAGGTCGATCATGTCATATCAGGACCCCACTTTCACTTCCAGGTTCTGGGGAAGTTTGTAGAGGGCCATGGGTACAAAGTTGAAGTTCAATACTGCTTATTATCCTCAGATAGATGGACAATCTGAGAGGACGATCCAGATATTAAAGGACAAGTTGCGAGTATATGTACTGGACTTTGGTGGGTCATGGAGTAAGTATTTGACTTTGATAGAGTTTTCCTACAACAAAAGCTACTAGTCGACCATTGGGGTGGCTCCATATAAGATGTTGTATGGTAGGAAATACAGACCTCCCATTCATTGGGAAGAGATAGGTGAAAGGAGATCCTTAGGTCCTGAGGCAATTCGGAGGACCAATGAGAAGTTCAAAGCTCGGATGCTCGCTTCTCAAAGCAGACAGAAAAGTTATGCTGATCCCAAACGTCGAAATGTGGAGTTCTAAGTGGGAGACTATGTCTTCCTTAGAGTTTCGCCATGGAAAGGGGTGAGAAGATTTGGGAAGAAGGGCAAGCTGAGCCCTAGATTCGTAGGTCCATTTGAGATCCTGGAGAGGATTGGTGAGGTGGCCTATAGGTTGGCCTTATAACCAGCATTGTCGGTTGTACATAATGTATTTCACATTTTAGCTCTTCAAAAGTATGTGTCAGATGTGATTCATGTGTTGAGTTACAAGGATCCGAAGCTTGAGGCAGATCTCTCCAATGAGGAATAGCCAGTCCAGATACTAGACAGAAAGGACAAGTCCTGAGAAATAAAACTATTCCTTTGGTTAAGGTATTGTAGAGGAACAACAAGGTCGAAGCATCAGCTAACTCTCTTGCTATCACCCTCATACCATGAATCTATCCTGGACCCTTCCGGCTTAAAGCATCAACTACCATGTTGGCTTTTCCTGGATGATACAGAATCTCGCAGTCATAATCTTTTACTAACTCCAGCCAACGCCTTTGCCTCATATTTAGATCTTTCTGGGTGAAGAAGTATTTCAGGCTCTTGTGGTCTGTATAGATCTCACACTTCTCTCCATAGAGATAGTGCCTCCATATCTTCAAAGCAAAAACCACAGCCGCCAACTCTAAATCATGAGTAGGATATCTCTTTTCATACTCCTTCAACTGACGAGAAGCATAAGCAATTACCTTCTCTGATTGCATCAAAACATAGCCCAAACCCTGATGAGAATCATGGAAATAAATCATAAACTTCTCCTGATGTGTTGGAAGACTCAAAATCGGAGCTGTAATCAATCTCTGCTTCAGTTCCTGGAAGCTGTTCTCACATCTATCTGACCATACAAACTTCTGACTCTTGCGTGTCAGCTCAGTCAATGCAGAGGCAATCTTTGAGAACCCTTCCACGAACCGCCTATAATAGCCCGCCAATCCAAGGAAACTTATAACCTCAGAAGCATTCTTTGGCCTTGGCCAATCTCTGACCACTTCAATCTTCCCTGGATCTACCTTAATCCCCTCCTTATTGACAATATGCCCAAGAAAGGATACCTGAGATAACCAGAACTCACATTTCTTAAACTTAGCAAACAGTCTGTGTTCCCTCAGTCTCTGCAGAACCAACCTCAAATGCTGCTCATGTTCTAACTCAGTCTGAGAATACACCAGAATATCATCGATAAAGACGATCACAAACTGGTCTAAATAATCCTTGAACACTCTGTTCATCAGATCCATAAACGCAGCAGGGGCATTAGTCAATCCAAATGACATAACTAGGAACTCATAATGCCTATACCTGGTACGAAAAGCAGTCTTCGGTATATCTCCCTCCTTGACCCTCAACTGATGATAACCAGAACGAAGGTCATTCTTTGAGAATACCTTCTTACCTTACAATTGATCAAACAGATCATCTATCCTTGGCAAAGAATACTTATTTTTAATTGTCAGCTTATTCAGTTCTCTGTAATCAATACACATTTTCAGAGAACCATCCTTCTTCTTTACAAACAGAACTGGCGGACCCCAAGGTGAGAAACTAGGTCTAATAAAACCCAAATATAGCAGTTCTTGCAACTGCATCTTTTATTCTTTCAACTCAGCTGGGGCCATTCTGTAAGGCGCTCTAGACACTGGCTCTGTCCCTGGTGCTAGTTCTATAGCGAACTCAATTTCTCTATGCGATGGCAACCCTGGCAAATCTTCTTGAAACACATCCAGAAACACACATACAAGTCTAGTATCTTCTGGTCTCACTGGCACGACCTGAGTCGTATCAACCACACTGGCTAAGAATCCAATGCAACTTCCTTGCAATAAATCCCTAGCCTTCAATGCAGAAATCATAGGAATGCGAGGTCCATGCACAGTACCAACAAACACAAAAGGATCCTCACCTTCAGGCTTAAAGGTGACCATCTTCCTTCTGCAATCAATAGTTGCCCCATACTTTTCTAACTAGTCCATACCCAATATCATATCAAAGTCATTCATAACCAACTCTATTAAATCCACTGATAACTCTCTGCCCTCTACTGTCACTGGCAAAGATCTGACCCATCTCCTGGATACCACTAACTCTCCAGTGGGTAACAAAGTTCCAAACCCCACAGCATAAAAATCACAGGGTCTACACAGTCTATCAATAACACTGCTAGCAACAAAAGAATGTGTAGCACCAGAATCAATCAATACATTATAAGGGGTTCCAGCACTAAGAAGCTAACCTGTAACAACTGAGGGAGAAGCCTCAGCTTCTGCTTGAGTCAACGCGAACACTCGAGCTAGGGTCGAGCTGTCCGCTTTTCTAGGTTCTTCTTTTCTTGCCTTAGGGCAATTCTTTTTAAGATGACCCACTGCTCCACATGAGAAGCAGGCCCTTGCTGTAATGCCCTGAATTCTCTGATGTGGTTTAATGGCGGGATTAGTAGGCCGGGAGGGTCGTACTTGCTTAATTATGCCATTAAATGATATTATGCATGTATATGTGAATTATATTATAATATGATTTTAAATGCATGCGTGTGGGTCCACGTTTTAATTACAGGGGTGTGATGGTAATTTGGCCCGTTGAGGGTATAATTGTATAATTGTATGCATGTCGATGATATGTGTTGAGACCACATTATGATGTGGGTTGGTTCGAGCTATTCGGCATGAGACGATCTTAGAGCACTGATCGACAGTTTTGTCACAACAGGTTTAAGTGCCGGGGCTTGGGTTGAGTCTCGGGGTGATTTTAATGATTAGAGCGCTACCGGGTATTAAAGGGTAACGGGATGTGAATTACTGGTATTTGAGGTTATTGGGAATAGCGAGAATTGGAGAGCGTTAATTATGATTAACGAGATAAGAGGAAAGTACCAAATATGCCCTTGGGAGTCTTTAGAAACTATTAATTGACCTAGGGGTAAAATGGACATTTCACCCCTAGGATAGATATATCTGGTGGTGTCTGAAAAAGATAGTGAAAAACAGAGCATGCTTTGGAGTTCTCCCGTTCCTTCTTCTCCTCACCTTTCTTTGTGGATTTTGAACCAATCTTGGAAGTTTGGGAGTGTGTTCCACCATTGAAGAGCATCATAAGTTGAGCTTTGGGTAAGTTTCTAACCATAGATTTCTCTAGTTTGCCCTGTTTTGGTTTGGTTTTGCAGCTGAGATTTCTAGGGTGAATTCTTGGTTTTGTTGGGAGTTTTTGCTAGGGTTCCCATGCTTGTGATGTTTGGGGTGTGTTAGGATGGTTTTTGGGTTCATTTGGCATCAATAATGGGCTTTGGAAGCTTGGGTATCAGGTTAGATTCGAAGGAGTTGAAGAAGGTCGGTTCAGGGCAGTGCTGGTCTGGAGGTAGCGCTATAGCGCCCACCCTAGGGCGCTACAGCACTCCTCAGGAGGGTTTTTGGCATGTTGGTGGTTCTGAGTATAGCGCTACCCTGTTCCTTCTAAGTCCCGTTTTGAGTGTTTTTAAAGGTTTTTGACTTGGGGTTTCAACCCTAAGGCCCGGGATCGAATCTACTCACCGTGTGGGCATGCTTTGAGGTCCCGAGGGTGGTGCTTAGGTGAAGACCCTATTTATGCAGATTTTCATTAATGGAGGTTATAATTGGTTGTGACTAGGTAACCGCTAAGGAACTAAAAGAGATATCGTTCTCAAGGGTCGTCCTTGTTATATTTCTCGCTCGAACCTGAGGTAAGAAAGTTGCACCCTGTGTATATATGACATGCGTGGTTATTATTGAGGCATGTTGATTGATAAATGTGGACTTGGATTGCATGTTATATGCTAGCGAGCGTGCTATACTTGTATATGTACTAACTAGTTAGGGACACTGACCTAAAGAGTCAGAAATGGCGTAGTGTCATGAACGTCGAGCCAAATGAAGATTAGATCTAATCGATATCAGCGTTGAATGACTCATATGGAGTATTAATGCTGGACCGACCCTAAGGTCGATGAACTTATGAGCGCTTGTCTGGTCTAAGACCAGATACTCAGAGCCAGGGCATATGGCCCGGGTGACTGTTTGTCACGTGGCTAGGGAACGCTGTTCCAAAGTTATGACTCTATGGTCATGAGGAAGGTTATGTTGGTGACCATTCACCATACACCTATCCTGTTCAAACTTATGAAAGGTTCACTTATCGGATAAGCCTGGTGACCCTATCATCACATAGCTAAAGGGTGTTGTCCCCTTATTAGTGACTTTTGCAACTGTTACCTATTTTCTTGGACTGTTGGTCCTGAAGGGTTATTATGATCATTGCTGATATTATATCATATTTTATTATGCTTTTCTTGTTAGGCCTTGGCTCATGGGTGCTATGTGGTGCAGGTAAAGGGAAGGAAAAGCTCACCCAACCTTGAGTGGAGAGCATAGGTGGTGATGTGTACATATGCGGCTGCTTGACCACCACGGCCAAGACGTTCTCAGAGGAACTAGGGGGTTTACCTTGTTTTGCCGCTTAGGTCGGCGGGATTGTAAATTTGGAACTGTAATGACCATTTTGGTACTGAGAACAACTTGTAAATATTTTAATTAGCTCTGCAGAGCGATTTGTAATGAAAATATCCATTTCCTTTTTATTAGTTTTTCAACTTAACCTGTTAATTACACTTAGAGCCCGTTTTTTACCAAATGACTCGGGTAGCGGGTCAAATTTCTGGTCCACCATTCACCGTAACTGTTCTGGGGTAACCAGGGCGTTACACTTGCCCTACACTCTCCCAGGTGATGTCTCTTACATCTAGGGCACTCAGGATAAGACTTTCAGGCTTCACCACCTGGACGACCCATAGAATTACCACGGGGCCGCCTATCAGGACCTGGAACTGGGAAGGTGTCAGGAACCTTCCTCTTCTGATCACTGGGGCCTCCACCCCTTCCAGAACCCACAAATGGAGGACCTGTCCTCCTGAAATCCTTTCTGGCTGCACTGTCACGCCAGATTCTGTTCTCTGCACTCTCAGCTGTGAGTGCTATCTCAACCACCTGTGCATAGGTAGTAACCCCAGCCACAGTGGTGATACGTACATCTCGGACTAATCTGGGCTATAGGCCTTGAAGGAATCTCTCCCTCCTGGTCCCATCAGTGGGCACCGACTCCATGGCAAACTTTGCCAAATGATCAAATTTCAAGGCATACTCAGTGAATGATAAGTTCCCCTGAAGTAGCCTAATGAACTCCTCGGCCTTCGCCGCCCGGATAACATCATTATAGTATTTTTCATTAAACAGAGTCTAAAACTCTTCCCAAGTCAGAGCATTCACATTCTTGGTCTGGGTAATCACTTCACACCAAATTCGGGCATCCTCCCGAAACATATAAGTGGCACAGGCCACCCTCTCATTACCATATACCCTCATAAAGTCAAGGATAGTGGTAATCATACTCATCCATTGTTCAGCCTTGGCAGGATCTACACTGCCCTTAAATACAGGAGGTTGTTGCTTCCTGAACCTTTCATAAAGAGGTTCCCATTTATTTCCAACCTCAGGTAGCTGCCCAGATGCTGGCACCGACACAGGAGGTGCCTCTGATACACTAGCCACTGCAAGCACTTGTTGTTGTTTTAGGAGACGTAGCTATTGTCCTTGCCTTAATATTATAGCCTGCAAATCACTAACTATCTGCTGCCAGTTTATAGGAGCTGGCTGTGGAATCTGAGACTGGTCATTTTCTCGACCCTGGCTATTATTATTATTCTGGCCCTGATCACTCTGGCCAGCTGAAGTATCTGTCTGCCCTGGATTCATTCTTATCTGATACCTTGCTGAAATATTGATCAATACGGCCAGTCAGGTAGTAATAACTAAACCTCTTGCCGCCTTACGGTCCAAGAACAAGCAGACAATTATCATATTCCACAGTCATACAATTATATACAGGCAGATACATGTTTATAGCATTTAGCACTTAGCATGTATCACGTAATAGTTCACAATCATTCATACTTATAAGTATGTTCCAGCAATCTCAGTACTAATTAGCACACTCTTGCTGAGGATATAATAATTCAGGGCATAGGTTTAACATAGTGTGTCATGCACACAGGTAAAGCATATATACTATATTTAAGCAGTTATACAGATAACTACATAAATAGTTACCAAACCATGAGTCGAGCTTGACTTCAGTGATGTGTGTACATGCCCAGCCAGTCTACAGGAACCCTAACCTTGGCACGCTCTGAAACCAAATTCTAACGCCCTGGTTACCCCAGAATAGTTACGGTGATCGATGAACTGGAAATTTGACCCGCTACCCGAGTCCTTCGGTTAAAAACGTGTTCTAAGTGTTATTAACAGGTTATGGTGAAAAACAATAAAGAGGAAAGGATATATTTTATTAAGTATATAAACTGCTCATGAGCTATTCAAAACATTTACAAGTTGTTCATTATACAAAATGGCCACTACTATTTCAAAATTTACAACCCCGCCGACCTAAGCAGCAAAAATAGGGTAAACCCCTTAGTTCCTCTGAGAACTCCTTGGTCGTGGTGGTCAAGCTGCCGCATATGTACACATCACCACCTAAGCTCTCCACTCAAGGCTGGGTGAGCTTTTCTTTCCCTTTACCTGCACCACATAGCACCCATGAGCCAAGGCCCAGCAAGAAAACACAATATAGCTAGATAAAATATCAACAATGATCATAATAATCATTCAGAACTATTAGTCCAAAACAGATAGGTGACAGTCGCAAAAGTCACTAAATTGGGAATAACTTCCTTCAGCCTTGTGACGATAGGGTCACCGGGGCTTATCAGGTAAATAAGCCTTTCATTAGCTTAAACAGGATAGGTGCGTGGTGACTGGTCACCAACATAACCTGCCTCATGACCATAGAGGCATAACCCGGAACATCGTTCCCTAGCCATGCGACAAGCAGTCACATAGGCCTTATGCCCTGGCTCTCAGTAACTAGTCTTAGACTAGCCGAGCGCTTATAAGTTCATCGACCTTAGGGTCGGTCCAGTGTTAATTCCTTAAAGCCATTCAACATTGATATCGATTAGATCTAATCTTCATTCGACCCTGCATTCAGGACGCTTATACCGTTTCTGGCTCTTAGGTCAGTGCCCCTGATTAGTCAGTGCCATATACAAGTAAACAACATTCACTAGCATTTAATATGAAATCCATGTCCACATTTATCAACCAACATGCCTCAATACCAATCACGCATGTCATATATACACAGGGTGCAGTTTTCTTACCTCAAGTTCGAGCGAGAGATATTATAAGAACGACTCCTGAGAACGATCGATCTCTTGGTTCCTTAGCGGTTACCTAATCACAACCAATTATAACCTCCATTAGTGAGAATCAACGTGGATAGGGTCTTAACCTAAGCACCACTCTCGGGACCTCGAAACATGCCCACACGGTGATTAGATTCGATCCCGGGACTTAAGGATTGAAACCCTAAGTCAAAAACCCTTAAAAACACACAAAATGGGACTTTGAAGGAACAGGGTAACACTACAGCGCTGACCCCTAGCGCCCCAGCGCTATACTCAGAACCTCCAACATGCCCAAATGCCCCCTGAGTAGCGCTGTAGCGCCCTAGGGTGGGCGCTATAGCACTACCTCCAGACCAGGAACCCCCTGAAACGACCTTCTTCATCTTCTTCGATTCCAACCTGATTCCAAAGCTTCCAAATCCCATTTTTGATGCCAAATGAACCCAAAAACCATCTCAACATACCCCAAACATCCCAACCATAGGAACCCTAGCCAAAACTCCCAACAAAACCAAGATCTCAAACTAGAAATCACAACTGCAAAACAGAACTAAAACAGGGCAAACCAGGGAATTCTATGGTTAGAAACTTACCCAAAGCTCAGCTTATAATGCTCTTTAATGGAGGAACACAGTCCCAAACTCCCAATGCTTGCTTCCCAAGCTTGAATCCTCGAGAATGGTTCAAAAATCACAAAGAAAACTAAAGGAGAAAGAAGATACGGGAGAAGCTTCAAGTTACTCTGTTTTGATCTCTTCTTTCACAGCCAAAATGGTTATATCTATCCTAGGGGTGAAATGACCATTATACCCCTAGGTCAATTTAAAGTTTCTAAAGGCTCCCAAGGGAAAAATTGGTATTCTCCACCTATCTCGTTAATCATAATTAACGCTCTCCAATTCCTGCTATTCTCGATAATCTCAAACACCAATAATTTATATCCCGTTACCCTTTAATTCCCGGTAACGCTCTAATCATTAAAATCACCCCGAGACTTATCCTGAGTCCCGAACCTAAACCCGTTGTGACTAGACCGCTAATCAATATTCCAAGATCGTCTCATGCCAAATAGCTCAAACAAACCCACATTATAATGTGGTCTCAACAATATATCACCGACATGCATACAAATATACAATTATACCCTCAGCGGGCTAAATTACCATCACACCCCTGTAATTAAAATGTGGACTCACATGCATGCATTTAACATCATATTATAATGTAATTCACATATACATGCATATTATCAGTTAATGGCATAATTAAACAAGTATGGCTCTCCCAGCCTACTATTCTCGCCATTAAACCACATCAGAGAATTTGGGACATTACACACACACACTCTCTCTCTCTCTCTCTCAGTTTGATTTTTGAAGCTTGGAGTTTAGGAGAATTGAAGCTAAGTTGAGCAAAGTTCTTGATTGGGTGAAGCTAGGGGATGATTCAGTGATTGCGGTAATGATTCTAAGCTTGACCTTTGAGTTTTCCTCTGTTTTTAATGTTGTTTATAAGCTTGGAAGTTTGATTATAAAATTGGGTTTTTGGTAGTGTTTTAAGTGTTATAAAACTTGGGTTTTATTGTTGGATTGGTGGTTATGTTGTATTGAGGTTTGGTTTTGATATTTGGATTTTTTGGAAGTATTTTAGGCTGAGTTTGAATTGAAGAAAATGTAGAGGTGTTGGGTTCAACCTTTCGTCTTCAAGCTTCCCCTAAATTTTATTTTTCTATCGAGGGTGGAGGTATCAAGAACTACCTCCTCCACCTCCTCTATTGGTTCAATGGCCCTCTCCTCTTGAACCCTCAGGTCCAACTCATCGGGCCTGGTCTCCTAGACCGCCGGTACTTCCAATGCCTTCAGCTGCTCGGGGACTGCTCCCTCCACCACCATCATAGGGGTCTTAAGAGACACATTGTAACACTGCCTCGCCTATTTTTGGTCTCCGCGAACAATACCGATCCCTGCCTTCATGGGGAACTTCATGCACAAGTGGTGGATGGAAGTGATGTCTCCAAACTCTACTAGAGCAGGCCATCCCCGGATGAAGTTATACCACCACAAAGGTGCAGTATTTGAAGGCTTGGTGAGGCACTTGTCCAAGTGTTACAGGGAGCTTTATCTGCCACATCGGGATGAGGGCTATTTTCTCAAAGGCTGACTTAAACAGGATGTTCACCAAACTCATGTTATCCACCAGAATCCACGCCACCATTTTTTTGGAGATTTGGCTCTCAATTACCAGTGGGTCGTGGTGACTTGGTCAGTCATTTGAGGCATTTGGGCAGGAAACTGAGCCAAAGCCATCACCTCGTTGTCATGATTTAAAGCTCGCGCATACCTATTCTGTGAGCCTCAGGAGGTACCCCCAGGTGGGGCCCTCCTGAAATGGTTCCTACAGGCCTGTTCACCGGGGGAGGTCCTCGAACCACTAGATGTTGCGGGGCCACAGGAGCGACTGCTGGAATCTGCGAAGCAACAGGCGGCACTGGCATTCCTGCCGCGGGGAGTTGTGCCTGACATGCTTCGCCCTTAGCATATTGGTGGACATGTCCCAACTTGATGAGGTGTTCGATCTCATCCTTCAGCTTGTAGCACTCATTTGTATGGTGCCCTGTGTCTTTATGAAAACGACAAAACTTTCCAGGATCTCGCCTTTGCCTGTCCCTCCAGATGGGGTGTGGCTTCCGATAATGAACATGCTGTTCCGTGGCCACGAAGATATTCTCTTGGGAGTCTACCAAGTCAGTATACTTGGAGTACTACTAGACATACTTCTCGCTAGAGGTAGTTCCCTGCTAGGGAGTCTACAAAGTCACTATACTATGCGATTCCATTTCCCTTGGGCTTTCAGCCCTTGCCCTTTCCCCCGCGTCTACTGCCGCCGGGGGTGCGACTGGGTGCAGCAAACTGAGACGGAGTAGTAACTCCAACACTGAAAAGTGGTGTATCCAGTAGGTGCCGCTCCATATCCTATCAGAGCCGCACTGAATCCAGGGGTTAGCATGGCACTAAAACATGTGGGCAGGACACTCAAGCTAGGTTGGACTCCCCCCAATCCTAGTTGGACAGGAGCATAAGGGGAATACTGGATCCCAGAAGCCATGGGGCCAGGTGTGGTCAGAGCGGGGAACGCAATGGGTCCTTCGAATGCTGCAATATGGGAATTCTCCCAGCTGATATAATCTTGTGCCCGACGAATGATGTCATCGAGTTGTCAGCATCCCCTTTGCTGGAGGTCATCCTAAAGCGGAGACCCTGCAAGGCTATCAACTGCTAGCCATCATCAACCTTCTTGGTTCTCACTGCCTCCTTCTTGAAGCATTTGATGTATGCCTTGAGGGTCTTGAAGGGCCCTTATTTTATGTTGGCCAACGCATTGACCTCGAAGCTCACCTTTTGAGCTCATATGAAATGTCTTTAGAAGACAGACGATAGTTGGTGGCATGATTGAATGGATCCTGGCCGGTGCTTCTTGAACCAGTCATTTTTCAGTTCCGTTAGAGTGATCAAGAACACATGACATTTAGCGTCCTCGAGAGGCGGTAACCGACATCAATCTGTTGAACTTAGAAAGGTGGTCAGCAGGGACCTAGCCGCCATCATAGAGCGGGATGGTTGGCATCTTGAGGCCCTACGACAGAGGGTCCTCCATAATGTGAAGAGCACAGAGCTCCCTTTCTTCGTCCTCCGAGTCTGAGTCGTGGCCTTGCTGTCTGGGCATTTTTAGCATGATCGTTTTTAGACTCTCTAATTCCGCGCGGAGCGGGTCACGCTCTTGGTTGATGCTTTGCACTGGGTTATCTCTTCTTGGGGCGTTAAGATTGTCACATAGGTCTGACAAACATTTATTGGCAGGCTCGCGCCCGTTAGTATTATTGCACCTACGAGCATTAAGGTTGTCCCGTAGTTAAGCTTGACCTCGGAACATGCCATTATCCTCGGGACGAGCCACCTCAGTTTTGCCCTCGGACTCAATATTCTCATTATTTACCGAGATACTGATGCCACGTTCTCGGTTCATAGAGACGTTTCTTGGGTGGACCCCTGGACCGTTATTCCTAGGTGCCGAAGGGACACCACCTCCAAGCTTCGCGCGGTTTTTATGGGTGCTGACAGCCTGGCGGTGTCCTTGGGCCCTTGGGCCATTACCCTTTTCAGCCTGCTTGGGAATCTGGTTTTCCTCAAGATCTCAACGGACTTTTGTCTGCTTTAGGGTGGGGGTTATGGTAACCTTGAGGAATACCAATCATACTTTTATTTTCCTGTTTGTTTTGTACAATGCACTATAGGTGAACATGTCAAAATATGTTCCAATCTTTTTGAGTGTCCTGTTCGTTTTTCACAAGGCAACATAAAACATGGTCCTTTGATTATTCTTTGGACTCTGTTTGTTCCTTGTGTCAGCATAAGTGAGAACAAAATTGCTTTGAACGGATGCTAAATGTCTTCGAGCTTGCAAACTTTCAAGCTATCTTCATAAGCTTTTAATCCATCCATCCAAATTTGACCTCGAAATGGTTCAAGCATAATCTTTCGAGTTGTGGTCATAAGCTTTTGTTCCGACCATCCAAAGGTGACCTCGAAATGGTCTGAGCATAATCCTTCAAGTTGTATTCCCTTATTCTTGTTCTCCCCTTGTAAGAATGCATGGGTGAACATGTTTCATTAAAGGGTCAAGTCGAGCCAGCAAATATTTTGAGCGAACTGATCTAAAAATCTTTGCTTAATTCAAACTATCATTTGTGTGTGCGAACAGGGTTTTGTGGCGACCTCAAAATGGTCCCGAGCCTAATATTCATTTCCTGTTCACGTAGCATGAGCTTTTGATGAGCAGACAAGATCTCAAAATCCAAGGAATCTCGATTAGGCATTTATGTCATCTCGAAAACCAAAATATTGTTTGTTTGTTCGTTTTACACAAGTATGGTTAAGAACATAAATTTTTATGTTATAGGTTCAGCTCGAATGATTTCTGTCTCGAAGATGACCTTTGTCCTCAACTCGGTTGTAAACTGTGGTTTAGTTCGGAGATGAACTCCATTTATGGCTCGAATGTCTTCGATCTCAGAATTATCACTAATGATTTTAAGCATTTAGTTCCATAAGATCCCTTTGTTTTTTGAAGCTTCGTTCAACTCTGCTAGTTTTAAAGACCCATAAACAAACATAATCTCTTTTCCATGAGAGCTTGAATTTGAAATTAGGTGCCATGAAGCTTGCGAGTTGGTCACCTTGATAGCTTGTATACGTCATCTCAGAATTGCATGTGATGAGGGACGAACATGATTCTTGTACATAGAAGTGTGAATAGGCTTTCTCTTAGGAGTGTGAACAGGCTCGCATTAGTTCGAATCTTGCTAATATTCTTTGTTTTGAATCTTGGTCATTCCTTGTAGGAAAAGTGAGTGACCAAGTTACCCGTTCTTTGTTTCGACTCTGCTAGCCGCTAGTGTGTACACATGGGCGAACAAGATTCGTTCCTCTTCGTGTCATGTACTAGTGACCGAACTAGAACTTTTTTAGGTTTACAAGCTTCATTTTGATACCCAATGATTCCATTAGGGTTCCAAATAGCTTATTTATCACTCTTACTATCTTGACTGAACCGCCGCCATGGGTCGATTCTTCTCAAACTATCGCGATCGCTCCACCTTGCAACTCAGAATTGCTGGATTTTTTATTTTAGCCTCGTGCCCCAATTTGAACGCAATCAAGTGAAATTATTTCCATATGGATCTATGGATTCATGTTTTGCCTTGTACAAATTTGATGTTTGCTTATGATTAACAATTGAACCGCAAGTGATCTAGGCACAATCGAACAGATGAATTGATCTAGTCCTTGGTGAATTTGGGGGTTTGCTTAAGATGATTTCATCAAAGTCTGTATTTGTAGACTTCGTCAAATTGAATCTTTTCCTCTTGAATTTCCTCTCTCAATGAAAGCACCAAACTATTGACGCCATTTTTTGTCAACTTGAGAACATAAGAGCATGGATTCAAGAATAAAGATATGATAAATAAATAACACCATATTTATAGTGGTTCAGCCCCAAAAAGATGACATACGTTCACTTAGTCACTTTTATTGATATTTAAGCTTGAAGAACCATAGTTTCCAGCAAACTTATGTTGTCAGCTATTCTACAGTCCCCCTTCACTTTTACATTACTTAAAGACTTGTTTATACAATAATGGAGTTTTTGCATTATGAATTGCCCTCCCCCCCCCCCCCCCCCCTATTTCTATCTCATCTCCTCTTATTTATAGAGAGGAGTTTAGGGTTACATTCAAATCATGGGCCTAAGCTATTGGGCCTGACCCGTATATAATACATTACAATACAAATACAGTTATATTTTGATAAATGATGACTCTGTACTCCTTTTCTAATTCAGTTAGCGCAAGTAGTGCGTGTTGAATGAACAGGGATAAACTGATCATGATGCATGACCAAGTCTCTCTGTTAGCGAACCATCTTGTCTATGTTAGCGAACAGGAATAGAAAAATATAGCTTAGGCGACTAGACCCCTTTTGTTAGCGCTTGGTAGTTAGTTTTGTGCTTTGTGATAACATGAATGTAAAGAATTATGTTCATCTTCCCTTCAAAGGATTTAGCTAATAGGTTCAAGAGCTATTTTTTAACACGTCACCATGCCAAAAAAATAGGTATAACAGATGGTTATATTAATTTTAACCGTTAGATCTTTATTTAACGATTGTGATTAATTTGGTTTGAATTAAATTAATAACCTATAACTTGATTTTTACCTAGGACTAGGGCTAACATTTATTACATATATCTTATTACTTTAAAAAGAATGTTTAAAAATTGAATTTTTAATATAATTATTAATTTGATTCCAAAAATTGAACTTTCCAAAATTTATATTTATTTTTTCATTTTATACTTCAAACTTTTTCCATTAAAATTAAAGTATTTTTTATATTTGGTTATTTTGTTGAAATATTTAAAAATAATGATGCACTCAACATTGTTCGATTAAGAAAAACTATAATAATAGTAATTTACCTTAGAATTGTCATGTGATTGTTACTAGTTTATAATTTAAAAAGGGAAATTTGACTTTTAATGCATGTAAGGGGATTGTATTTAAAAAATACCCTATCACTATATGAGTCTCATTTTGGTCCTACTATTTACCTTAGTACCCAAAATACCCCTGACATTTGTTTCCCACAGTCTTTCTGTATTCTCTCGGTCTCTCTCTCACTTTCTTAGTTCGAAGGAAAAAAAACCCTCATACCCAATTTAATCCGTCAGAACCCAAGAAAATTGGAGAAGCATTGTCTTCCATGACCACGACTAAGTATCTGTGGCTCGGATATTGTTGGAGTTGACGACCGGAGAAGGCAAAGGAGAAGAACGTCAATCAAATAGACCAAGCTTTGAGGAAACAACCCCAAAGCAAGCGAAGGTGAGTGATTTCCTTTTTAATATGCAATATGTGTATGTGTCTGGTTGTTTTTGTTGATTTTTGTTCATCGGATAGGTCAGGGCTGGGGAATGAAAAAATCTGGATTTTTTTTTCGAGATTTTTTATGCACCTCTAAAGAAATCAATAGGACTCGATAGAACTCAATAGTATATGTTAGGTTCTGGATTTGATTGTGCCTCGATAGGCCTCGATGGGACTCGATAGAACTTGATGATATTTTAGGCATATAGTTGATTTTAGCATCTACCTCAAGAGGGCTCGATAAGACTTGATGATATTAGACTTATGGCTGATTTTAGCATCTACCTCAATAGGAGTCGATTGGACTCGATGATATTTGGCATATGGCTGATTTAGCATCTGCCTCGATAGCCCTCGATAGGACTTGATGGGACTCGATGATATTAGGCATATGGCTTATTTTTTAGCACCTCACCACCACCATTACCATCGACCACAAGAAATTCATGATGACCAAGGACTTGGACATCCAGGAAAATTGATTTATCACCTATTTGCTTCAAATCCTTTTCAATCTCAGGTGATAACACAGTTGTTGCTTTTGCAACTCTTTCACGTCTATCTACAAACCAAGATTGAAGAGTGAATCTTATGAATTCAAGAAAAGTGGCGATTGGAAAGCTCCTTGCCTCCTTGGTTTTATTGTTAAAGCATTCTATGTAGTTACTCGTCATGATATTGTATCAGTTACCAGGAAAATAAGCGCTACTCCACCTTTCAAAACCAATTCCCTCAAGATATTGAGCAATGAGCAGATCAATTACCTTAATCTTGTCAAAGAACTTGTGAAATTCCGTTCTTCGAAACGCGTACGCTGCACACCCCATGATGTCTTGACAGTGGTCAGTTTTTAATTTTGCCACCACATTCATACAGATGTGATAGTAACATGCACCGTGATAGGCATCTGGGAACACAAGCTCCGAAGCAGGATTAATGCTTTATGCCTGTCCGATACAAAAGCTAGGTTCTCAACGTCCCCTATGACTTCCTTAAATTTTCTCATGAAATAAGTCCAAGAGTTATGGTTCTCACTGTCCACCAATTCAAACACAATTGGAAACAACTAGTTGTTTGCATCCAACGCAACAACATAGAACATGTGGCCACCATACTTATTCTTCAAGAATGTGCCGTCCACACAAATTATAGGACGACAGTACTGAAAATCACGCCTAGAAACACCGAGGGAAAAGAAGTAATACAAGAAACGACCATCTTCTACTACAAAATTAGTAATTGTACCTAGGTTCTTATGCTCCAACTGACACATGTATCCAGGTAACTTGGAGTATGATTCCTCAGGTGTTCCTCATAAGAGCCTTTTCTCTGCATCTCCACGCCTTCTCATAGCTCATTTCGACCCCAAAATGGTGCTTCATGTCCTCCCTTATATTGTTTGCCATGTACCGAGTACCATCAGTATAAAATTTTCTCTTGATTAGGTGCCCAACAACCCACGGTGATGCTTGATAGTGGTCCTTATCTCGAATTTCTTGTGAGCAAGTGTGTACTTCGTTGTATACAGTAATCTCGAACATTTCAGATCGCATTTTTTTCTTACCCCTCAATCTCCAACCACAATCAGGATCCTTGTAGGTAATGTACCATTCTTCACCATAAACTCAAAATTATTCTTCATCGCAAATATGGATACTTTGGTTTTTAATTCAAGCTCGTTCTGAAAGAACTTGCCAAGGTGCAATTCTCCTGAAGCTTTGCTGGTTGAGGAATGATGTTGATGTAAGGCCTTTATATCCTCTTTGGTGAACATGGGAGCATTCCATGTTCTATGATCTTCACCTAAGTCCAATGGAGAACTCCATCATCATCGGTTTTACTTGGACCTGGACGACTACTGCTGGTCCCAAGTGTTTTCCGATCTTTAATTATGCGCTCCTCAGCTACCATAACATCTTAACTCTGTGTTGGCAAATCTGCCCTAATATCTGGCCCACCAAGATCTGTTGCATCAGCAACAGGATTGTCGTTGACATAAGGAACGTAGCCATAAGGATCGTACTTCGCTGTGTCATGCAAATATGGCGGATCTCCAATCGGGATATCATCATGGACTATGATGTCTAGATTTGTCTCAGGAACAAATGCTCCAATCCCACTTTGAGGTCCTTTGAAACCATGACATAGGGGAGAAATGTTATCTTCAAATCAAACTTCTTTATTAATGCTGGGAGAGGCCGATGCATTTCTTATACCTACCTTCTTAACCAATGTCACACATAGAGGAATCAACTTCTCTACAGATTTCGATGCTAACCCAATGAATGCACACACATGCCTATCATTTTTTATAACGGTAGGTTTGACGGATTGTGATAGGCATGTGTACGAGACCTCAATTTTCAAATCATGCACACATTTATCCACTTCAAGCTCATCATACAGAGTGTCAAGCAGTTGCTCATACGTCACACCCTTCTCCAAAGGCAGAACTTGATTTTTAGCATCCTTAAAAATCCAATCCTTATTTTCCAATTCCCAAACACCATTGAATGCAACAAATATGGAAACAGACGAATCTATATAAAAAAAACAGGTCAAAAATTAAAACTATAACATCAAAAAACAAAAAATTGATTCATATCGAGGTCAACCTATCAATGTCAAACTATCAAACTATCGAGGTCAACCCATCGAGGCCCATCGAGTCCCATAGAGTCCCATTGAGGCATACACTACATAAATTAAGTTCTATGTCTCTATCGAGGTCCATCGAGGACCATCGAGTCTCATCGAGGTACGCATTGTTTCTAAAAGCCTAAGGTTTTTATTGAGGTCCATCGAGGACCATCGAGTCTCATCGAGGAAGCCATTAACCCCCCTAATGTGAGGGTTTTATCGAGGCAGTCATTTTCCCTAATATGTAAGGGTTTTATCGAGGTCCATCAAGGACCATCAAGTTTCATCGAGGCATATCGAGGTAGACAAATAATATAAACATATGAGGGTTTATCGAGGACCATCGAGTCCTATCGAGACAGACAAAAAACCTAGAAAAAAACCAAGAAAGGAACGAAAATCCATTCCAACAGTGAAAAATTACAATAAAACATGAAGGCATACACAGATTTGTTCGAAATAGCAAAAGCAATGTTGATAAAAAAGTTTTCTCACTAGATATAACAAATATATACTTACCCATACGATTTTTATCCGAAATCCAAAATGAAGTTCTTGCCTTGAAAGGATTCACAACTTGCCCCTAAAATCCAAGCTCCAAAATTTGTATAGATTCTACTGCCTTATTTCTTGTGTGTACGAGAGCTTGAGAGATAGAGAGGGAAAACATGAGAGATAGAGAGGGAGAAGACAATGGGAGAAAAAGAGTGAGAAATTTATGATAAGGGCATTTTTGGGAATCCAAAGAATACTAGAATAAAAATGTGATGTTTTTTTAGCTTAGTATCATTTTGTTACACAGTACCACTTAATCCATTAAAAGTCAAGTTTCCTTTTAAAAAATATAGAGATGTGAACTACAAACATGCATCACTTATTTTTTAACTATTGTATTAAACAAAATTAAACACAAATTTTAAACCCCAAAATGTATTTAATGTGAATTTAAAGAATGCAACCAATAATTTAACTAAAAAACTTAATTAATTTTTTTATAAAATAACTAAACTAAAATAATCCAACTTTTCTTTTTCTTTTTTCTTCTTCCCCTACCCACGTGATACTTCTTCTTCTTTTTTTCTTCATATTCCTCCTATCAACCAGATGCACGAACAAAGACAAATATCACTTAAATCAAAATAAATAAATAACTAAAAAAAATGAGATCTAAGATGGAGTAAGACACAAAGAATTTGCAAGGGGAGAGTTTGAGAAAGAGAGACACAGAGAGTTTGAGATGGAGTAGAAGACACTAGAAGTCACGCTAAGTGGGTCAGCCATGGTGAGCCAGAGTAGGTCACACTAGACAAAGATACTTGGGCATCCCATCGCCTGAGTTGGACGTTGTCGGGGACCTAGTTGATTCGAACCCCTGTCGAGTTCTTCCAAATGTGGACTTATTATTATTGTTAGATTTTAAATGGGCCTGAATTGAGTTGATTTCAATATTTGATTTGAGTTATTAGAGATTGAAAATTTTGATTTTTATATATGTTTTGATCCTTCTACAAATGGATAAAACTTCAGTATTAGTCTATATGAGTTATTGAAAAGAAATCTAAAGGAGCAATACTAAACTTCTATCGTGTGATTTCTCTTTGATTGGGTTGTTGATTATATGAAAAAAGGAAGAAAGTGAATTGTGTTGGGCTGGTGGGACGATGTAGGAAAATTTTAAAAAGAAATTGTTGGGTTTTTGATTGATTTTTATTTTATAAATATATATTTTTATTTTTAAAGGGAAATTTGTGACGAAAATTAGTAAGTAGTTTAAAAAGTTGCACATAAATCACTAAGTAGTTTTTTTGGCGTCAAAAATCAATAAGTAATCTAAAAAGTTGCCCTTAAATCACTGAGTAATTTTTTTATGGAATTATTTTTTACTTTTATTATCACCAAAAGTGTACTATAAATGTATTTTCATCTTCATGTGTGATTCAAAAGTTAATAATTACAAATTTTTATCACAAAAGATACATATATGTTTATTAAATAATATATCATTATTTAAATATATTCATGATAATCATTTGTCAATGTAGGGTAAATAACACATGTGATCCCTAATTTATACTGATAGTATTACTTAGGTCCTCATTTAAATTTTTTTAAAGCACATAAGTCTCTATTTTCTACTAAATGTTACAATTGATTCCCTACCCCTATTTACCATTTTAAAAATATTAAATTTATAGGTGAAACTATAATTATAGTATTTATTTAACACGTTAAGTCTCTCTCTTAACTTGAACCGTGAGAACTTTATTAGGCTTGATTGATGTTCAAACAATTTATTGTTTCACGGGCATGCAACAATTTATTAATTTAAATCGTGTTTTCGTAATAGTAAATTATTAAAAATTGATCAAAACTTATGAAAGGTTTCTTATTAATATAATGTACACCGATGTATAAAAAAAAATGGGATTATAGCTTCTCTACTTTCAAAAAATAGAAAGGATCCCACTGGTAGGTCCTTTTTCAAGAGTAACTTGAGAATTCTCCTAAACTACTATGTTTTGAGAAAAAAATTATACTAATAAAATGATGGAGAACGAAATGAATAACCAATATATTAAACAAATAATAATAAAAAAAACTCTAATTATTGCTTTCCCTTTAAATTTAATGGTTTTTAAATGGTAAAAATAGTGTAGGGACTAAATTTTAACACTTGGTAGAAATATAGGAACCTATGTGCTAAAAAAATTAAAATAGGGACCTAAGTGAGACTGTTGACGCCGTTTTTCGTCAACTTAAAATGTAGAGCACGTAAATAGTAAAAACTACGGCAAGAATAACACAGTAAAACAATGAGAGTTTTTTACGTGGTTCAGCAGTTAACTCTGCCTAGTCCACGAGTCTTTGTTATTAGGATTTAGGAAATTTCTGGAAATTCTTCAGGGATGAATTCTCCAGAGATTCTCTCAAGATCACAAAATTTTCCGTCCTTTACAAAGGTACATGACTTCTCTATTTATAGAGGAGATCTCATAATACAATCCCACACGTTTCGGGAAGTTATTCTGTTCATTAATAAATTTAATGACTTTAAAGTTTGTAACTCCTATATACAAGGAAACGTCCCCTGAAGACCAGGGGGCGTATAACCGACTATTTAATATGCCTTTATTGTAGGGAAGTTACAACAACAAATATCTCTTGAATGCCTGGACTGCGTCTCCTCAGGTGACCTATTAAGCCATTCGAGATCAGTAATCAGCATCATGCCAGTCTAGGTCTCTGAGTAAATTATGAGTTGCATTATTTTCCCCAAGACCAGCTCGGAGTGGGTAAATATCATCGAAGTCGCCTTATTTCGAGCTCACACCCATGCCAAGCTCGGACCACTTGATCCGAGGCCACCCGACAATGGACATACTCCGATGTTCTGTCTTTCGAGCTTATAAGGACTTCGAGGCTACCTATCTTCGAGGTTGCCACTTACGTTGAAGATTTGGCGTCTAGATTACGAACATGTATTTTAGCTATCGCGAGCTTACACCTGACGAATCCAGCTTTTGAGGTCACAACCTCAAGTCTCGAAATCTGGGTGTAACATTTTTCCCCCTCAAAAGTATTAGTTCGAATCCTATGAGAACGAAACTTTTGAACCACTTTCTTCGGGAACTGCACCGTCACACATACTCGAGTATGGACACGCGTCAGTTGAGTATTGCTTATTCAAGGTACTTAAGTACCTTGGAAACCTGCCCACGATCGCTCGCTTGCCACCTTTACAGTACCATCACGTCACTTATCCCTGACCGTCGGATTTGGCACGGAATCTGGCCAATGGCCTAGATTGGTTCGACTTTCAACATTTCCATGGACCTATAAATAAGCTTCCAGTCGTCTTCTTCATTTTTCCCTTACATTCAAAAAAATTTTCAGGGAGAAAATACCAGAGCCATTCTTGTCCACTTCTTGCATGTTCTCAAAGCCGAGAAGACAAAACACGGTTGGACTTTTTGAATCGGTGAGATCGTACTTGCAACCGTTCGTTCAGTCGTCCATTTCTCTGTTCCCACTGATTACATTGTGTAAGTATCTGATCTTGGCTTTATATATTTTTTCCTCTTTTACGTGTGTTTCTGCCTCTATTGCATCTTAGTCACTGGAACTGTGTTGGTTCATTCTTTAGTTTAATGCACTAGGATTCTTTGATCGATAAACATTAGGTTTAGGTTTTCACATTACTGGATCTAAATCCAGTTCATATGTTGGAAGACCCAAATATGGTCTTTTTTCTGAGTTTTTAAATTTTTTAGGACATATCTTGCACACCAAGATATCGGGTACAAATTCTGGGTTTTAAAGAATGCACGATTCTAAAGAATATCACCTTTTTAATAACCGCCATCTTTTTTCCCTGATATTTCGGGATTCCCCACAACATGTCCACCTTCTTTCCTTTTGGTGGAAGACACGCTCTGAGATTGGCCTCATCCTTTGGATCGAGCTTGCCTTGTAGCCTCGATCATTCGAGCTTAGGTATTATTTCTCATTATTTCTTGCTCGTTTGGCCCTCACCCTTTTGCTTTCTTGTTAGATGCCGCAGAATTCGGGAAAGTGGTGGGGGTCAAAGCTCGCGATTCCTTATTCACCAGTAGCTCCAAGTTCGGAGCCTCCTTTTACTCGGAACTAGCGTTTAATTCGAGAGCACGAACTGAGGCGTGAGCAAGAGGACATTCGAGATCACTTCCGACATCAGATAGACGAGGTCAAGGAAGGGAAAAGGAAGAGACTAAGGGTCGCCCTTCATCCAGATCCTGACACCGAGCCTAGACCGATTCCCCTCGACCCTAAGCTTAAAGTGACAGTTGCCTTCAAACCAGGTGATCTGCAGTTTTCGCTGATGGGGGAGCCCTCTACCTCATAGTCGAGGAGGGATTTTTTCGAGGCCGAGCATTATTGGAGCTCGATTACATCATTGGGCCAGATAACTGACATCCTAGCCCTTCATGGTACAGGATTATCAGGCTCGCTAAGGTGTCGAGCCCCGGCCTCCCACGAGCGAAGCTACCACGCTCCAGGAGATGGAAATCCTGACAACAAGCTGAGATACGCGGCTTGGAGCCACGAACACATGAAGGCAGGAGCGGTACTGCCTTTGAAGTCTTTCTTCAAAGACTTCACAGACTTTGTTGGCTTGGCCCCTTCCAGCTCAACACCAATTCTTACAGGGTTTTGTCTGCCCTGAGGTCGCTATACCACGAGCTGAAGTGGGAAGGACCATCGCCAGAGGAGATCTTGTATCTCTTTTGTTTGAAAAGCAATCCCTCCCGAGCTCGAGGAGGAGATGGCTTCTATTATCTCTCGAGCTACCCCAAGGAGAAGAAGATGTTCGAGGATCTTCCCAATCATCCTCCTGACTTCAAGAAGGCCTTCTTCTGGACAGATGGCCTAGCTCCGTCTCGATACTACTCGTTCATACGGATTCGTAAGTATCTCAACCTCCTTCTTTTCTGTGCTCGAACTTTTGTTTTTTGGCCCGTACTTAGTTGAAATACGTTTGATTTTCCAGCCAACTATCATCGCCCTACTCCCACTGATGAGATGAAGGAGCATAGAGAGACTCTGCTCCAACTCCTTTACGGGATATTGGGAGAGGATCAGTCCACCTCAGATTGGTCCAATAAAAAATACGACCGCTGGGAGCTCGTGCCTCTTCCAACGAGCAACCTCCCCCCAAGGAGAGAGGTGAGGCCTCCGCCTCCAGTTCGTCAAAGGAGTCCGCAATCAGGGAACGAGGCCAACGACGAGGCCTCAAGCTCGGGCTCGGATGAGCAAGGTACAGTCATCCTAAGCTCGAATATGTGGTCCCTCTCCCTATTAAAGCATAAACTCGATAGGTTAGTATTATGTGAGGATGATAGAAACCATTTTTATGTATGGTCTTGGGTAGATGAACGAGTTCATAGGTTCGATAGCTGGCTCGAGAAATACAACATCATGTATAGCCTGAACGAGGTATGGAACGGAATAGCCGTCCAATATGGGACCAACGACTATAGGGACCTTTCGAGGTTGACGTCCACCTATAGGGAAGGTACTCCCTCTGCCTCTTCTGAAGATGGGGGAATTTCATGGTCGCCGAGCTCAAGCTCGGGGGAGAGTTCCAGTTAGGTTTTTCTCCACTTATCTTTTTATCCCTTCTATGTTTGCATGATGCTGAGTTACTTTTTTTTTATTTTATTTTTATTTAATAACTCATATCGTGGTGTAACTGTGTAGGCGAGATGGACTCCGATCTTGACAACATCCTTGAGAGTGGCAGAGCCAAGAGGAGTAAGCGCCCCAGGGGGTCGCGAAAGATTGATCGGCCCGCCAAGGTCCTTAAGAGGACTGAAAAGACACCTCCTCCACCAGCTTTGCCTACCATGAGCTCTACTGTGGAGCCAACTCCACAGGTCGGGGCATCAACTATGATCGAGCCCCAACCCCCCATCCTGGTTCACTCAACGCTCGACCCACCTCCTAAGAAACCCTCGGCATCTCTAACCCGCAAGTTATCAGTTTCTACTCACGTTGATGAGTATGTAGTTGACAATGCTGCTGGGTCCCATGGGGCTACGCAGGGCTCGGACATCCTGTCTCGAGTGGGTCAGAGCTTTAGCGGTTTTGACGCTCCTCACTGGCAGTTTTTGAACAACGCCTGAGACTGCAACACACTTTACGAGAAGAGTGTCGAGCTTACTGTCGTGGTAACTTTTCTTTTCTCGCTACTAGCTGTATTTATAGACGATCCGTATGCTAATGTTGATTTCTCTGTATGCCAGGCTCTTGCTGTCTCTGCTCAGCTCAACTATAAATTGAATAATGAGATCCATTCGAGCAAGTCCTATGCTCAGGAGGCAAAGGATCTTCAGCTCAAACTGAGTGCAGAGCTAAAGGCAACAAAGGCAAAGTTTGAGGCAGGAGCCGAGGAGCTTAAGGCCAAGACATCCGAGCTTGAGAAGAAGAACATCAGGCTCGCAGAGCTTGAGAAGGAGAATTCTCGGCTCAGGAAGGTCAATACCAAGCTCAAAGAAGATAAGGCCGCCACTTTTGAGATAATTGAGGGTGAAAAAGCTCGTCTTCTTGAAGAGTTTAAGGAGAAAAAGAATCGGGCGGTCGACTTGGCCATGTACAGGATATGGGCCAACAATGATGACCTCGATACCAGCTTCTTAGGTCTTCTTGAGGCGAAACTCGTAGACAAATGGCAGGCTCGACTTGAGGAGGAGGAGGCTGCTCGGGAGGCTTAGAAGGGTAGTCATGCTATTCGTCCTGGAGAGTCTAGTGCTGCTGATGCTGAGAAGGCTAAGAAGACTGCCTCTTTATAAATCTTATCTCGGGGTTGCGTCCCTTTATTTTTGTAATTGCTTTAATTTATGCCCGTAGGGCTGATACAATTTCTCTTTCTTTTTTACTTTCTTTTAATATGTATGCTTTACATTTCTCGGTTTGAAATACTTTGCACATTTTATATTAAAGAGTCATATATGCTTGTTTAATCACACAAACATAGTTTGGATTTAAGCTCGAGGTTCAATGCATTCAAGCACAGTTTGCTCGAATTAACCGCTTCCGATCTCGTTATTTGTCAAGGTCGGATATTACTTTAACCATGCACCCGAAAGTACTTGTATGGTGTGTAATGCAAATGGTTTAGTTATATCTTACTTTTTAGTAACTTTTCTCGTCCTCGGTTATCTCTCCGAGGTTATGAGGTTGAAACTATTTTTTTGTCAGATACTCTAGCCTCGGTCTCGACTTATCCGAAATGGGTTATGCTCCAACTTACTGCCAATTAGTTTTGGCTGGTTTGTTCCAAACCTATTAAGGTTGTGTTAGGTTTGTAATCCATACACTTGCATTTTAATCTAGTTTGGTTATATCCAAACTGTCTTAGCCTCGTGTATTTGGTTATGTCCAAACACTTGTACGTTTTTTTATGTTTGATAGCTTGGTTACATCCAAACTATCTGAGCTCGCGCATTTGGTTATATCCAAACACTTGCATGTATTTCGTATATGTTATTTTATTTCTCAAGCTGATGGTATATATACCAATAATGCCCCCTTAATATCCTATGAATGTGACCATAGGTTATTAAATTAAGAGAGATTGCAAAAAAAAAAAAAAAAAACATAGCATATCAAACGAAATAAATCTTTATTTGACAAAATCCAAAAATAGACAAAACAGTACAGACAAACAAGCATGGTTACAGGCAACACCCTTCCTATACTATTGATAGTAAGGTCATAGGCGTTCGCCATTCCATGCTCACGATACTAGACTTCCATCCAATCTCGCCAACTTGTAAACATCGGGTCGGATGACTGACTCTATCTGGTAAGGTCCTTCCCGATTTGGCTCGAGCATGCCAGCTGCTGGATCTCGCATTGCCAAGAATACACGCCTTAGCACTAAATCTCCCACACCGAATTTTTGATCCCGAACCTTTTTGTTGAAGTACCTGGTAGCTCGCTGTTGGTATGCAACCTTTTTTAGCTGAGCTTCATTCCTTCTTTATTCGATCAGGTCGAGAGTTTCTTCGAGCTGAGTGTGGTTCGAGGCTTGATCGTAAGCGAGGGCTCGAATTGTGGGAATTTTGACCTCAACTGGAAACATAGCCTCGCAACCGTACGCCAGAGAGAACGGGGTATGTCCTGTCAAAGTTCGGGCCGTAGTCCTATATCCCCATAGGACTTGGGGCAATTCTTCGGGCCATCTTCCTTTTGATTCTTCCAACTTTTTCTTCTGCGACCTCTTTAGAGTTTTGTTTATAGCTTCAACCTGGCCATTCACTTGGGGATGGGATACTGACGAAAAACTCTTTATTATTCCATTTTTTTTGCAAAAGTTGGTAAACAGATCGCTGTCGAACTGGGTTCCGTTGTCGGATACAATTTTCCTTGGCATCCCATATCGACATAGGATGTTCTTCACTACAAAGTCAAGGAATTTTTTGGAGGTTATAGTTGCTAACGGTTCAGCTTCTGTCCACTTTGTGAAGTAATCTACGGCGACTACCGCGTACTTCACTCCGCCCTTGCCAGTTGGGAGAGATCCTATGAGGTCGATTCCCCATACCGCAAATGGCCATGGGGAGGTCACCATAGTCAGCTCGGATGGTGGAGCTCAAGGAATTGTGACGAATCGCTGGCACTTATCACACTTCTTTACGTACTCAAAAGAATCTGACTTGATGGTAGGCCAGAAATATCCTTGGCGTATGATTTTCTTGGACAAGCTATGCCCCTTAGTATGGTCTCCACAGAACCCTTCGTGAATTTCTTCAATGATTTTCTTGGCTTCGGTTGGAGTCACACACCGAAGCAATGGCATGGAATATCCTCTTCTATACAGCCTTCCATCCATAATGGTGTAATGGGGGATTTGATACATCAACTTTCGAGCCTAGTTCCGATCTTTCGGAAGGATGCCGGTCTCGAGATATTCGACTATCAGATTCATCCAGGTAGGCTTGGAATCAATCATACACACGTCTTCCGGCTCTGGCTCGTTAATACTAGGTGCTGAGAGATGTTCAATTAGTACGATATTTAGCTCATCATTCTCAGTGGAGGTAGCGAGTCGAGCTAAAGCGTCCGCATTCAAGTTTTTTTCTCGGGGGACCTGTTCTATCGCATAGAAATCGAAGTGTTCCAATGCTGATTTTGCCTTTTCTAAGTAAGCTGCCATTCTTGTACCGCGGGCCTGGTACTCTCCCAAAATTTGGTTAACCACTAGCTGGCAGTCGTTGTAGCAATGTATTGCTTTAGCATTGAGCTCCTTGGCTATACGAAGTCCCGCCAGTAAAGCCTCGTATTCGGCCTTGTTATTTGATGCGTTGAAGTCAAATCTTAAGGAAGAATGAAATCTGCTTCCTACAGGAGTGATCAAAATTACTCCTGCCCCCGATCCATTTTCATTAGATGACCCATCAACGTAAAGTTTCCACAGCTCGTGGGCCGGGGTTATTACTTTATCGCTGGTCATGCCAGTACATTCCACTATGAAGTCTGCCAAGGCTTGTGCCCTAATGGTCGTCCTTGGATGATAGGTGATCTCGAATTGCCCGAGTTCAACTGCCCATTTAAGAAGTCGACCTGAAGCTTCTGGCTTAGACAAGACTTGTCTTAGTGGTTGATTGGTTAGTAGTACATGGATGGGGTGCGCTTGAAAGTAGGGTTGAAGTTTCCGAGATGTGTGAATCAAGCTGAGAGCTAGCTTTTCCATCAAAGGATATCTCGACTCTGCCCCCAGTAACCTTTTACTGACGTAATATACGGGCCTTTGCACCTTTTCTTCCTCTCGTACGAGCACTGCACTTATGGCGTGCTCGGTAGTGGCAAGATATAAGTACATCACTTCTCCCGTAATAGGTTTTGATAAGATAAGGGGTTCTGCGAGGTGTTTCTTAAGCTCCTGGAAGGCCAACTCGCATTCTTCCGTCCATTCAAATTTCTTGCCTCCCCTCAACAGGTTGAAAAACGGAAGACAACGGTCTATAGATTTCGAGATAAACCTACTTAGCGTCGCCATTCTGCCGGTCAAACTCTGGACATCTTTGTGTTTTTGAGGTGAGGGCATATTGATCAGGGCCTGGATCTTGTCTGGGTTAGCTTCTATAACTCGAGCATTTACAATGAAACCCAGGAATTTTCCTGAAGATACTCCAAAGGAGCATTTCTGAGGGTTAAGCTTCATGTTATATTTCCGGAGCACGACAAAGCATTCTTTGAGATCATCAACATGGTTATCGTTAAGTTGAGACTTGACTAAAATGTCGTCAACATAAACTTCCATGTTGGTCCCTATTTGCTCCAAGAACATCATGTTCACGAGCCGCTGGTATGTGGCTCCAACATTTTTGAGCCCAAATGGCATGACGTTATTACAGTATAACCCTTTATCTGTTATGAAGCTTGTATGTTCCTGGTCAGGGGCTTGCATGGCAATCTAGTTATATCCAGAATAGGCATCCATGAATGACATTAGTCCATGCCCAGCCGTGGCATCCACGAGCTAGTCAATCTGTGGTAAAGGAAAGCAGTCCTTTGGACAGGCCTTGTTGAGGTTCGAGTGGTCAATGCAAGTTCGCCATGTCCCATTGGGCTTCGGGACCAGTACTAGATTGGCTACCCAATCGGGGTAAAGAGCATCCCTAATGAATCAGTTTGCTTTTAATCTGTCGACTTCCTCTTTCAGTGCCTTTTTTCTATCGTCGTCCAGTTGTCTTCGCTTTTGTTGCTTCGGTGGGAAGCTTTTATCGATATTTAGCGCGTGGCTCACTATATTCGGACTTATTCCTACCATGTCCGAATGTGACCACGCAAAGACATCCTGGTTTTTCTTCAAAAAGCAAATTAATTGCTATTTAGTTTCTTCACGTAGATGTTTCCCGACCTTTACCGTTTGCAAGGGATCTGACTCTTCGAGCTTGATTTCTTCGAGCTCTTCTAATGGTTTGAGATCAGCTTTTTCCTCCACTCTTGGATCGATCTCTTCATCTATCTCCAAGACCGTCCCGTCCTTATTCTGGATAACGACGAGTGCTTGTTCGCTCGCCTGTTTCTTTCCTCTTACAGAAATGCTATAGCATTCCCTTTTGGCTAGCTGGTCTCCCTTCAGCGTCCCGATGCCACTAGAATTCGGGAACTTGATGGCCAGATGCCTTACAGACGAGAGTGCCCCCAGCCCTACTAGGGCGGGTCTCCCAAGCAGCACGTTGTAGGCCGATGGCAGGTCTACTACTACAAACTCCATCATCTTGGTTACTGAGACTGGGTAGTCTCCCAAGGTTGCCGGGAGTTCGATGGACCCCATACAGGCAATCCCCTTTCCTGAAAAACTGTACAAGGTCGTTGCACAGGCTTTTAGGTCTTGAAGCGCGAGTCCCATCTTTTCTAAGGTGGCCTTATAGAGAATGTTCACTGAGCTCCCATTGTCTACGAGAACTCGGTGAACTCTCTTATTCGCGAGCTGGAGAGTGATGACCAGTGGGTCATTATGGGGAAACTGAACATGGGACGCGTCGTCCTCAGTAAAGGTTATCGGCTGAGATTCAATCTTTTGGCATTTTGGAGCTCTAGGTTCGGGTTCATAAGGAGACCCGTCCCCAGTTTTTAGCTTGTTCACATATCGCTTTTGGGCATTCCTGCCCATCCCGGCGAGATGTGGCCCGCCCGAGATGGTTATCACGTTTTCTCCATCGATTGGAGGGGGCCTATCTTCTTCCCTTGCTCGGGAATTTTTGTTTTGAGTAGGTTGTGGCGCAGCTGCCCTTTGGCTAGTAGAAGCCTGATTATTACTTTGGTTTTTGACATACTGTCTGAAATAGCCTCTTGAGATCAATCCTTCAATCTCGTCCTTCAACTGCCTGCATTCATCAGTAGTGTGCCCACTGTCTCTGTGAAATCGACAGTACTTGCTGGAGTTCCTCTTGGACTTCTGATTTCTCATGGGGTCTGGACGCCTGAAAGGGACCTGGTTTTCATTAGCCAGGTATATATTCTCCCGAGACTCATTGAGCTCGGTGTACACTTTGTACACGGAGAAATATCTTTCCCCCTTCTTCTTCTTTCCCCCTTCTGCCTCGGGGTTACTCCCTTCGTTTTTCTTTCTTTTGGAAGGGTTTTCCGCAGGAGGCTTTGAAACTGGTGGGTCCGCCGAGGTTGAGGCAGATTTTATGTTTATCGTTGTAGTTACGGGCTGAGAGGTCATATTCAGTGTTGACCTCGCCTCCTCTACATGGACAAACCTCTTAGCTCGCTTATTAAACTCGGTTAAGGACATCACCAGTTTTCTCTGCATATTGTCCCAGAGAGGACATCCCGGCATTACTTCAGCTTGGACAGCCATTAGATGACCGCTGTCATTAACATTTCGAGCTCGGGCAACTTCCAAATTAAACCTCGTAAGGTAGATTTTCAATGTCTCGCCTGGCTGTTGCCAAACGTTGGTCAGAGTTGATGCCTCGGGTCTTACCATGATCATGGCTCTGAACTGTTTCTTGAAATCCTTTGATAGCTGATCCCAAGAAGTGATCGAATGTCTTTTATATTTCTCGAACCAGCTTTTTGCTGGTCCTGTAAGCAATGCTGGAAATAACATGCATCTGAGCTCGTAACACACATTACTTGCTCTCATTATGGTATTAAATGTACTCAGATGGCTGTACGGGTCGGACTTCCCCTCAAAAGGCGGGACATGAGGGATCCGAAACCCTTGAGGAAACGGAGTGTTGGAAATATGGGGAGCGAATGGTTCGAGCTCCTCGTCAGAATCCTCATTCCGACTCCGACCTCGCTCATTTTGCAGGAGCCTAAAGGCCTTTTCCAGTTGATCAATTCTTTCTTGAACCGGGTCTGCAAGGGGTCTTGCCAAAAATTGGCTATCATTGATCACAATTCCAGGATTGCGCCTTCGCAGGGGATCTTTGCTCCCATTTAGGCGATCTCTCAAGTCCGGGTTCGATGGATTACCACTACCCCGATTCTGATTCAGATCTTCCCGCAGGTCGGAGCGGTTGTTATGGTTTCCAGTATTTCCTCGACCTTGATCATACACGCTGACTGATCTAGTGTCTCCTGAATCATCACTGGCAAGGATCGTTGCATGATTATTCTGAGATGGATCTCTTTCATGCTGCCTCATCTCCGCAGTGCGAGACCGAGACATTTGACTTCTTGTAGGCTGGGCGCCTCTCCGTTCCCTGAAGGTTTCTCTATTTCCTTGTTTCCTCCCTGCACCCCTTTCCTCATCACCTCGAACTGGCTGAGCGTTCCTGCGAGGCGGTGAAGGGTATCTTATAGGCGATGGAGGGAATCGTATGGGTGACGGTGGTTGCCACCCATTTCGAGGCCTAGACGGTCCTGAGTTCGCCCGTGTTGGGTCGATAACATTCTGAGTGTTACCGGGGATTTGAGTCCGAGCCTCTGTAGGGGCTTGGTTATTCCCAATTCCCACTGGTACCTCTACAGTTGAATTAACCGGAGCCCTAGCTCGAGTACTTCTTCGGGGTCTCGAGGGAGCAGATTGCTCTGCCGGTGCCGGAGGTTGCTCTGGTCTCCTTGTGGCAGAATTTTTTCGAGGTCGTCCACGAGGCCTGCGGGGAGGAACATGCACGTCCCTCGGAGGTGGGGCTTGGTTCTCACGCGGAGGTGGGGGCTGAGCCGCCTGGGCCTCCGCGGCTAACCTAGCCAATTCCTCGTTTCGCTTATTGGCCTCGGCCAACTGTTTTTTCAGTTGTCAGTTTTCAAGTTCCACAATGGGGATGTACCGTTCAGGATTATAGTACATTTCCTCATCCCTTGGGGCTGGAGGTGCTGGAGGTCCCCGAGAATCGGAGGACTCGCTTCTCTCTTCAGTCTCTGGATTTACCATTGGCTGCTTTCCAGGTGTCTTGGATAGTTTTCTTCAGGAATATTTTGATCATTCATGGCCATAGCTGTTCAGGGATCGTACTGCTTAAGGCTCTCAATGAAAGCACCAAACTGTTGACGCCGTTTTTCGTCAACTTAAAATGTAGAGCACGTAAATAGTAAAAACTACGGCAAGAATAACACAGTAAAACAATGAGAGTTTTTTACGTGGTTCAGCAGTTAACTCTGCCAAGTCCACGAGTCTTTGTTATTAGGATTTAGGAAATTTCTGGAAATTCTTCAGGGATGAATTCTCTAGAGATTCTCTCAAGATCACAAAATTTTTCGTCATTTACAAAGGTACACGACTTCTCTATTTATAGAGGAGATCTCAGAATACAATCCCACACGTTTCGGGAAGTTATTCTATTCATTAATAAATTTAATGACTTTAAAGTTTGTAACTCCTATATACAAGGAAACGTCCCCGGAAGACCAGGGGGCGTATAACCGACTAGTTAATATCCCTTTATTGTAGGGAAGTTACAACAACAAATATCTCTTGAATGCCTGGATTGCGTCTCCTCAGGTGACCTATTAAGCCGTTCGAGATCAGCAATCAGCATCATGCCAGTCTAGGTCTCTGAGTAAATTATGAGTTGCATTATTTTCCCCAAGACCAGCTCGGAGTGGGTAAATATCATCGAAGCCGCCTTATTTCGAGCTCACACCCATGCCAAGCTCGGACCACTTGATCCGAGGCCACCCGACAATGGACATACTCTGATGTTCTGTCTTTCGAGCTTATAAGGACTTCGAGGCTACCTATCTTCGAGGTTGCCACCTGATTTGAAGATTTGGCGTCTAGATTATGAACATGTATTTTAGCTATCGCGAGCTTACACCTAACGAATCCTGCTTTCGAGGTCACAACCTCAAGTCTCGAAATCTGGGTGTAACAGAGACTATTGGTATGAAATGGGGACCTCTAGTGCTATTTACCATCAATATATAATATTATTTTACCTTCAATTATTTTTATTTTATTTAATTAAAAATCAAAAGATGATTTTGTCCTTTAAAATTTATCTCACAAATATACAACTTTTTATTTTTTAAATAAAAAATATAACTTAATGCATTTAATTCTTTATTTCCAGTCAATTTTCGTAAATAATATAGTACACATAATGATTTCGATTATTTTATATTTTATTCTCATTTGTTTATCTATTGATTTATTTTAATTCGAATTATAATTTAGTAAACATGTCATAAATGTGATCACATAATAATTTTGTGAAATGCTTTAAAATATGCTCTAAAAAAATTATTTTTCAAATAAATCTTAATGAAATTTTGATCGATATTGTCCAATAATTAAACTTATGTTCATTCTTTTTCAATCTGTTCTTAATTAATATTTGTGGCAGAAAACATTTCAATATATAAATATATATATACTAGTGATGAGGCGCATCCAAAGAATGTGCTCCACTCTTTTTCTTTTTTCTTTTAATCAAGTTTTTGATATATAACAATACCGATCATAATAATAAAAGAACAAAATTATGTAAAAGAATATATTTTTTCCACTATTCTTCTAAAGCATTAAATTAATATATATATATATATATATATATATATATATAGTTCACATATGGAAATAAATCATGAAATAAAAATAAGACATCATAGCATCTATGAATAAAAATCTGTAAACTTATAAAAAGACAATAAAACTATAAAATAGTTTAACCCCCTAATTTTTTAAAATGAAAAAGGCGATAAAGCCAACTACTATTGATATATATAGTCTAAACTCACTATTAATATTTGGTTTTTAAATAGTTATTTACTATTGATATAATCAAATATTAATTGTAATCTGCTTGGTGTAATAACTCTAATTATAAAACTTACATTGAAAATACAGCAGCTAACCTAAAAGGCACAGAAGTAATGTTTCATTTTTAATGTTGAATAGGTCAAAACAATTAGTTTTATTTACAGTATCTAGTTTCTATTATGCATATTTATATAATTACAGATTTAATATACATATTTTAAATTTGAGAAGAATCATTAAATTGAGTTGATCAAATAATTGAAACTAAAATTAATATAAAAATGAAAAATATTGAAATTCGTTTTCTTGATTTACTTAATAATTAAACTCTTACAAGATATTATAAATATATTAACTTCTAAATATGAAAATATTTTTTATTTTAGCTTTAATTTATTTTAAATTTTATTAATTAATTTTATAAATTGTATTAATAAAAAAAGACATTAATGCATTTTAGGTAAGAATATTTTTATTTTTATAAGGAGAATTTTAACTAAAAACCCGAGAGGGCCATTTTTCTATGTGTTATTTTTAAAAAAAATTGAATGTTAAATTTGGTAGTAGGCTTAAACCAAGTGAGTCAAAATATTAATTTTATTTTTTAAATATTTTTTATTTAAACAATTATAATATAATTTTTTTTGTCGCAATTATAATAACAATAATATAAATTTTTGTGTACAATTGTATGTTTATTTAACTTATATTTATAAATATATTATCTTAATAATAATAAAAAAAACAAAACTCAAAGTAAAGAGAAAAATATTAATAATATATATATGGTTAGTAAATAAAATTTAACTGGAAAAAAGAAGATAAGATTAAACAAATATTTTGTCTTTCTAAATGATGAAGCCAAATATATTTGAATGGTTATATATTTATATATTAGTTAATAACTATAGCAAGTAAAATAGTCAAACTTTTAGCAAACAAAATGGCTGAGCTAATAAGCAAAGATAATAATAAAATAAAAAAGGACTCATATGAAATTTGATTTAAAGATCATTCGAATTTCTAACAAGGAGTTATAGTGCTTTAGTCTTATGAGGATATATATGTATTGAAAAATTGCAATAAAATAATATATATTCTTGTTGCCTAGGGTTTCGATATGAGCCATATATATACCATGTCGACGTAGGAATGGATTTGATCAATGAGAAATGGACATAATAGAAGGAAATGGAGATGAATTATTAAAGGTGTATGATAGAAATAGAATCATAATTAAGATGAAGATTTTTTCTTCTTCTCTATACTACTTTTTTATTTAACAGAATTATATTATGTTGGAATTGAGCCATTGGAAGAGTCAATCAATGCTTAAGATATTGGTCCCATTGCCTTCACTTCTTGTTTTTGTGAGGTTGACAAATCAACAAATCAATGCCCACGGGGGGTGAATTGTAATTAGATAGATACACATTAAAAAAAAAAAGACAGTGATATATATTTTTTTAATTTTTCATTCATATATGATATGATATAAAATATGATATGATATATCCCTCTCATTACATTGCTCATTAATAGTCTCCAATTTAGTACCAATTGTTGTTCTTTTGTCCCTTCTCTCTCTCTCTCTTTCTCTCACTTTTTAATATATATATATAACAATAAAATAAAATCTCTTCGTGTATATATGTATTTTGTCTTCTCCCTTCTAATCAATAAGACCCCTGAAATAAAATTACTTGACAAAAAAAGCTCACATGAAGTCAAATGGTTTGAAGCAAAAAAGAAAAAAAAAAGTCAAATAATTATAGTAAAATCCTCTAAAAGTCATCATAATGTTACAACTTTGTATTATTTTTATCTTATCTTTTATGAAAAATATAGAACAAATTTGGTATTTAATATATCATATTGTGTTTTTTTTACCATTAAATTATTTAAAATTTATATTAGTTATTTGATGGAAATGTTTATTATATTGTTAATTCTCACAAGCAAAGACAATACTTTAAAGTGGTCTAGATCTTCTAGCTAGAATCTCTACTTTAAAGTATACAAAAACAGTAAGAAATAAGAGAATATTGATAATATTCGTTTGTTTGTTTATTTGTTTAAAAATCAATGGATATAATGATATTGCTGTGTAAGTTTTCATATAATTATTAAATCATGGTGAATATTAAATTTGGAATAAAATAGAAATAAATATAATATTTGACATTATAGTACAAATATTATATAAAATGATATTTAAAGACAAAATCTATAAAAATCGATAATATTTAATGAACATACAATAAATTTTAAATAAATAAAATAAAATATAAAAGAAATAATTTGATTGATCAAATTTAATGAATCTAAAGTATATATATTCTTAGGGTATTGCTCAAGTGGAGACGGTAAAAACGTCTGCACCGGTGGAGACTTTTTTTTTGCACCATTTGATCAAATGAACGGCTTTGATATTTATTAAGTTATATATATATGTCAACTTCAATCAATCTCTCTTATATATAACATAGCTACACAACTTCAACTACAATCAATCAATATTTTTTATATATAATATAATCCTTTTTTATGTACTCCGATAGAACTCGATGTACCTCGATGCCCAGCTCGATAGGTCCTTAAAAATCATGATTTTTCAAGAAAAAAACCATCTACCTCGATAGGACTCGACAGAACTCGATAGGTCTCGATGCAAATCAATGCAATTGATAGAAATTGCATAACTTTTCACTCGGGTGTCCGTTTGATGTGATTTTTTTTTTTTTGAATTTGGGTATTTTTTTGAGATCTACACATCTAATATGTTTACACATGCATTTGGGAAGTTAAAAAATTGAAAACACACCAAAGTTCAGAAACAATACCATTATATTTTAAAAGTTGTGTGTTTACATATCCCAAACGTGTAGATCTCAAGAAAATACCCAAATTATAAAAAAAATCACCTCAAACGGACACCCGAGTGAAAAGTTATGCAATTTCTATCAATTGCATCGATTTTCATCAAGACCTATCGAGTTCTATCGAGTCTCGATGAAAATCGATAGAACTCGATAGGTCTCGATGCAATTGATAGAAATTGCATAACTTTTCACTCGGGTGTCCGTTTGAGGTAATTTCTTTTTTTTGAATTTGGGTATTTTTTTTAGATCTACACGTCTAATATGTTTACACATGCATTTGAGAAGTTGAAAACTTGAAAACACACCAAAGTTAAAAAACAATACCATTATATTTTCAAAGTTGGGTATGTTTTCAAACTTTTAACTTCCCAAATGTGTGTTTACATATCTCAAACGTGTAGATCTCAAGAAAATACCCAAATTCAAAAAAAAAATCACCTCAAACGGACACCGAGTGAAAAGTTATGCAATTTCTATCAATTGCATCGATTTTCATCGAGACCTATCGAGTTCTATCAAGTCTCGATGAAAATCGATAGAACTCGATAGGTCTTGATGAAAATCGATGTAATTGATAGAAATTGCATAACTTTTCACTCGGGTGTCCGTTTGAGGTGATTTTTTTTTTGAATTTGGGTATTTTTTTGAGATCTACACGTCTAATATGTTTACACATGCATTTGGGAAGTTTAAAACACACCAAAGTTAAAAAACAATACCATTATATTTTCAAAGTTGGGTATGTTTTCAAACTTTTAACTTTCCAAATGTGTGTTTACATATCTCAAACGTGTAGATCTCAAGAAAATACCAAAATTAAAAAAAATCACCTCAAATGGACACCCGAGTGAAAAGTTATGCAATTTCTATCAATTGCATCGATTTGTATCGAGACCTATCGAAATCTATCGATTTTCATCGAGACTCGATAGAACTCGATAGGTCTCGATGAAAATCGATGCAATTGATAGAAATTGCATAACTTTTCACTCGGTGTCCGTTTGAGGTGATTTTTTTTTTGAATTTGGGTATTTTCTTGAGGTCTACACGTTTGAGATATGTAAACACACATTTGGGAAGTTAAAAGTTTGAAAACATACCCAAATTTGAAAATATAATGGTATTGTTTTTGAACTTTGGTGTGTTTTCAAGTTTTCAACTTCCCAAATGCATGTGTAAACATATTAGACGTGTAGATCTCAAAAAAATACCCAAATTCAAAAAAAAAAATCACCTCAAACGGACACCCGAGTGAAAAGTTATGCAATTTCTATCAATTGTATCGATTTGCATCGAGACCTATCGAGTTCTATCGATTTTCATCGAGACTCGATAGAACTCGATAGGTCTCGATGAAAATCGATGCAATTGATAGAAATTGCATAAATTTTCACTCGGGTATCCGTTTGAGGTGATTTTTTTTTTAATTTTGGTATTTTCTTGAAATCTACACATTTGGGATATGTAAACACACATTTGGGAAGTTAACAGTTTGAAAACATACCCAACTTTGAAAATATAATGGTATTGTTTTTGAACTTTGGTGTGTTTTCAAGTTTTCAAATTCCCAAATGCATGTGTAAACATATTAGACGTGTAGATCTAAAAAAAATACCCAAATTCAAAAAAAAAATCACCTCAAAGAGACACCTGAGTGAAAAGTTATGCAATTTCTATCAATTGCATCCATTTGCATCGATTTGCATCGAGACCTATCGAGTTCTATTGATTTTCATCGAGACTCGATAGAACTCGATAGGTCTCGATGAAAATCGATGCAATTGATAGAAATTGCATAACTTTTCACTTGATGTCCGTTTGAGGTGATTTTTTTTTTTAATTTGGGTATTTTCTTGAGATCTACACATTTGGGATATGTAAACACACATTTGGGAAGTTAACAGTTTGAAAACATACCCAACTTTGAAAATATAATGGTATTGTTTTTGAACTTTGATGTGTTTTCAAGTTTTCAACTTCCCAAATGCATGTGTAAACATATTAGACGTGTAGATCTAAAAAAAAATACCCAAATTCAAAAAAAAAAATCACCTCAAACGGACACCCGAGTGAAAAGTTATGCAATTTCTATCAATTGCATCGATTTGCATCGAGACCTATCGAGTTCTGTCGAGTCCTATCGAGGCAAATGGTTTTTTTCTTGAAAATCATGATTTTTAAGGACCTATCGAGCTGGGCATCGAGGTACATCGAGTTCTATCGAGGTACATAAAAAAGGGTTATATTATATATAAGAGATATTGATTGATTGTAGTTGAAGTTGTGTATCTATGTTATATATAAGAGAGATTGATTAATTGATTGATTGATTGAAGTTGACATATATATATATAGCTTAATGAATATCAAAGTCGTTCATTTGATCAAATGGTGCAAAATAAAAGTCTCCACCGGTGCAGACGTTTTTACCGTCTCTGTGAGAGTTGAGAAGCTTTGATAAACAGAGAGAGAAAATGAATCAGTAAATGAAAAGAATCGTGAGTAAATGAATTATGCTTCTCATGATCATGAAGAAGCTGAAGTGTTCACTATATATATGAATGTATTACACAGAAAAGAGAGGTTGTTACATAAACCGACTGATGACATCAGCGGAATAATTCAGTTATAACAGAACGTAACTAACAAGAGCTACACAGTTCTAACACCCCCCCTCAAGTTACACTCGGTTGAGAAAGAGTTAACTTGTCTAATAAGAACAAGAACTGAGTAATGTGTAAAGGCTTAGTGAACAAATCGGCTATTTGAGATGGAGAATCAATATAGCGAACTTCAAGAAGCTTAGCAAGCACACGATCGCACACGAAATGCAAGTCTATCTCGATATGCTTAGTCCTTGCATGCAAAACAGGATTAGAAGCAAGAGATCGAGCACTAACATTATCACACCAGACGATCGGAGTGGAGGAGATAGACAAATGCAGTTCAGAGAGAAGAGACTGCAACCAAATGATCTCAGCCGTGGCAAGCGCAAGAGATCGATACTCAGCTTCGGTGCTGGAACGAGCAATCACTGGTTGTTTCTTGGAGGACCAGCTGATGAGGTTGCCACCAAGATAAATGCAAAAACCAGAAGTGGATTTCCGATCATCGAAGCACCCTGCCCAGTCCGCATCCGTAAAAGCCTGAAGATCCAAGACTGAAGAAGGCTTAAAATGGAGACCAAGCGACGATGTACCAACTAGGTAACGTAATATGCGCTTGCATGCAGCCCAATGAGAAGTGGTAGGAGATTTGAGGTATTGGCTCAATTTTTTGACAGAAAAGGCAATATCAGGCCTGGTCAACGTAAGATACTGTAATGCTCCAATAGTGCTACGATAGAGAAACGGATTCTCCAATAGTTCACCAGACTGAGAACTTAGTTTGGTGCTAGGACACATCGGGGTTGGTTGAGCTTTGGCTTCAAGCATGTTGGTGCGCGTAAGAAGATCAACGATATACTTGCGTTGATTAATGTAGAGGCCAGTGCTATCCTTGTGAACTTCGAAGCCAAGAAAGAAAGTAACAGGTCTGAGCACTTTGAGAGCAAACTTCTGATGCAACATGCGAATAAGACTCTGAATATCATCAGGATTATGTCCAGTGATGAGAATGTCATCCACGTAAATAAGGAGCAATAATAGACAACCATTCTTGTGAGAGATAAACAGGCTGGAGTCAGATTTCGAGTGAGCAAAACCCCAATGAAGCAGGCTGTCCTTAAGTTTTTCGAACCAAGCACGTGGCGCCTGTTTCAGACCGTAGAGTGCTTTACGAAGTTTGCAAACGTGATCAGGAAATTGAGAGTTGACGAACCCTTTGGGCTGAACCATATAGACTGTCTCATGCAAATCACCATTGAGGAAGGCGTTATTGACGTCAACATGCTGAACATCCCAGTGAAACATAGTAGCAAGAGAAAAAATGGTACGAATCGTGCATGGCTTAACTACGGGACTGTACGTCTCGAAATAATCACGGCCCTCGGTTTGTTCAAACCCACGAGCAACAAGTCTGGCTTTGTAACGATTGAGAGAACCATCCGCATTCTGTTTTACGTGAAATATCCACTTGTTAGAAACAATCGGAGTGTCAGGAGGCGGAGATACCAACGTCCATGTTTGATTACGTTGTAAGGCATCAAACTCACTTTGCATGGCAGCATGCCAGTGAGGAATAGCTAAAGCCTGTTTGGTTGTAGCAGGAGTATCATCGGGGGATAGTTCCGCATGAAAAACACGAGGTTTATGAATGCCATGTTTGGACCTCGTAATCATGGAGTGAGTGTTGGTATTATCAGGTGGAATGGGAGGATGTATTTCGAGGTGGTCAATAGGTATTTGGTTTGGAGGTAATATAGGAGAGGGTATGAAAGAAGTAGAAGAGGATGATGGGGTCAAGGAAGTTGGGGATAAAGGAGGTGCATCTGGTAAAGGTGGTATAGGAGGGTCGGGTACAGGGAGTTTATAGGCATCAATATGGATATAATGGTTTACAGGTGGGGTAGGAGCTGGGTTTGTGGAAAATAAGGAAGGATATGGGAATTCAAGTTCATTGAACCGAACACTCCGTGATGTATAAACTTTCCCACTGGGATGAAGACATCGATACCCCTTCTGATTTAAACAATATCCAATAAAGACACATTTGGCAGATCTAAATGCAACCTTATGATCATTATACGGTCGTAATAAAGGAAAGCATGAAGAGCCAAATACCTTGAGCATCGAGTAGTCAGGTGGAATGTGATGAAGAACCTCAAATGGAGACAAGAACTCAAGCTGAGGTGTGGGCAGGCGATTGATCAGATAGGCAGCTGATGTAAACGCTTCCCACCAAAATGATAAGGGAATATGAGCTTGAGCTAACATAGTGAGGCCGGTATCAACCACGTGTCGATGCTTGCGTTCCACTCGACCCATCTGTTGATGAGTATGGGGACAAGAGTTTCTACGTTCAATACCAAGTTGTTGAAACAACATGTATAATGGTTTGAACTCAGCACCTAAATCTGTCTGAATGCTCTTAATTTTCACCTCAAATTTTCGTTCAACGTAAGCATTAAAAGATTTGAACAGATGGCACACTTCAGATTTAGCTTCCATTGGAAAAAGCCAGATATAGTTAGAGTAATCATCCACAAAGCTGAGATAGTATTTATAGCCATGCATGGAAGGATAAAACGATGGACCCCAAACATCACTGTGAACAAGCTCAAAAGGAGAAGTAGTTTTATTGCTAGTTGGTTTGAAAGAAAATTGATGCATCTTGCCTATTTGGCAAGCATCACAAAAACTGATTGTATTACATTTGCTTGAAGGTGAAATGAGAGACAGTGCCTTGGTTAATACAGGTAAAGAGGGGTGGCCAAGTCTTTGGTGCCAAACAGCAGCAACATTGCTCCCAGAAGGTACAGGATTGCTATCTGTGGTACAGTTATACGCCACCTTATTTAGCAAGCCACCAGAGCTTTTATTCGAGGAAGAGACATGATCAGATAGCTGGAGTTGATAAAGACCTTCACGAAGAGTGCCTGTGAGAAGGACCTGCCTCGAAATCTTGTCCTTAATGAGGCAACAAGAGGAATCAAACTCCAAAATCACATTATTGTCAGCAGTAAACTGAGATATACTCAACAGGTTTTTCGTTAGACTTGGAACATGTAAAATATCCTTTAGGATTAATGATTTGTTGCGATCAAAAGTATGTAATGAATTGCATCCAGTGTGTAGTATAGGTATAGAAGTGCCATTACCTACAAGAACCTTTGCTTTCCCTTTGTAGTCAGCCTTTTGAGAAAGCAATGCAGAATCTGTGGCCATGTGGTTCGTAGCACCAATATCCAGATACCAAGCATTTGTGTTGGAGTCATTAGCATTCGATTCAATAATAAAGGCCTGGGGACTTTCAGTGTTATTGACAGTGGTTGTGGAAGGTGAAGGTGGATCAAAACTGTAATTGGAGTCATATCGATGATAACATTTGATGGCCGAATGACCATGGCGACCACAAACTTGACAGATAAGGCGAGATCGGCCAGGATTCCGTCCATTGTAATTAGATCTGCCACCACGCGAAGGAGGCCGAGATCCACGATTGAACGAACGTCCAGATCCACGAAGAGACAGAGTAGCTAGATTAGCTTGAATAGTGTCCACAGAAGAATTAGCCAGTTGTTGTTGAAGACGCATCTCCTGGCTGTGTAAACTGAATTGAAGTTCTTGAATGCTAAGAGACTCAGATCTGTTGGTGAGATTAACCACCATTGCCTCAAACTCAGGTCGAAGGCCGCCGAGTATATAGAGACAGAGGCTATCATCACTGATTGGTTCACCTGCTTGAGTGAGAATATCAGCATATTGCTTCATTTGTAGGATATATTCATCCACGGAGGACGATCCTTTCTTCGTCGATTGGAGCAATCCACGAATCTGAAGCACACGAGCCTTAGATCTGGTGACGAACAGACTAGCGAAGACATTCCAGATCTCGGCGGAGGTGCGGCAGTGAATAACATGTCCAAGCATAACATCAGAGACCGAATTCATTAACCAGTGCATCAGAAACTGGTCTAGTCTACTCCATTGAAGATATGTTGGATTAGGAATGTTACCTGCAAGATTCATCGGCGGAGGAGGTGAAGTGCCAAGAATATAGGCATCAACATTGTAAGCTCTGGCAGCTGCAAGAACCAGAGCGCGCCAGTAGGAATAATTCGTCCGATCCAGACGGAGATGAAGCAGAAGAAGATGATTGTTGGGGAGGCCAACAAGATCGATCGCCGGAGCTACCATTGGCGGTGGTGGAACAGGTGGAGCATCAGCTTGAGCGACAGGATTGTTGGAGCCATCGGTAGCCATTGCGGAGTCGACTGATACCATGTGAGAGTTTAGAAGCTTTGATAAACAGAGAGAGAAAATGAATCAATAAATGAAGAGAATCGTGAGTAAATGAATTATGCTTCTCATGATCATGAAGAAGCTGAAGTGTTCACTATATATATGAATGTATTACACAGAAAAGAGAGGTTGTTACATAAACCGACTGATGACATTAGCGGAATAATTCAGTTATAACAGAACATAACTAACAAGAGCTACACAGTTCTAACAGTCTCCACATAAGAATTGCCTATATTCTTATGCTAAATTTTGTATTATAATACTTGGTCACTTTTAATATATGTTTAATTTAATACAACTTTAAATATTGCATTGAACGATATATACATTTCCTATTATACTAAAATATAACACTATTGTATATATCATATATTATATGAAATGGTCTTATAATATGCATGTATGCAAGATTATAAAATTATTCAAACAATACTTGTTTGACAAGTAAGTTCAGTCCTCTTTATAATTACATAATATGCTATACTAAAAAGGGCGATGTGATACAACAAGCTACTATGCTGTATAAGTATAGCACGTTTCCAAAATGGCGTTTGGAGGTATTTTTATCCCAATTTTTTTTTTTATGTATGTATTTATTGTAGTTATAGTGACTCTCCCAAATTTTTAATAAATTTTTGGAATAGTTTACAATATCATGTAAATTAGTTAATCATTTATAATAAGGGCACTATGGTCTTTAAAAAAGAATTATTGACCAAATTCTTGTTTGAGGTACTATTTTTGACCTATTTTACAATTATAATTTTTTGTATTAAAAGGTAACAAAATTTAGAGGGTATTTGACACTTTAACTAAAAAATTATTTTTTGAAAATAAATTGGGGTATTTGGCATTGTTTTCAAAAAATAATTTTTAAAAATAAAGTTACAAAAAATAGAAAATTTTGAAAACAACAAAAAATTGTTTTCTATTATTCTCAAATTTTCTTTCTTAACTTTCTCACTTCTTATTTTTGCATCATTTTTTCTTTCAAATTATTTTATCTCATTATTTATTACAACTTTTAAAATAATATATTTGTTAATATTTTATTTAAGATTTAAAAAAAATAAAACTAAAAAATTATTTTTAGAAAACATTAACCAAACACTTTTATTTTTTAAAAACTATAAAAACAATTTTTTGGAACAAAATTTTGAAAATAAAAAATAAAAAACAATGTCAAACATGCTATTTTAATGAGACACAGGATTACAAATATGTATATTCCCTTAGTAATAGTATATGTGTCTTTTTACAGAAAAAAAATGTTTTGTGATGCCTGATCCAATGACATCAACCGTAGGATGAAACTGCACATGAGGATCTTCGTTAATATTGCCTTATTTGACATCTGCGAGGCCAAAATGGACATTGGCACAATATACACAATTTTATTAAGCGGCATTTTATGTGCACCCAAAATTTGATTAATGCATCCTATTTATATTAAATATTAATATATAATATATATTTTTCTTAACTTATCGTGACATTTTTGTAATTTTTTTCTTTGTCATATTCTAAAAAATTAGTATATAAATAATATATATTTTAAAATTTTAAATAAAAAAAATTAAAACAAAAAATATAAAATATTGTTAAAATAAGAGTTTTTTTTTCTAAAAAATTATATATTATTTTAAAAAAAATTATGAAAACAAGATAATATAAAATTATTGAAATTAACAAAAAAATAAATTAAAGAATATAGAAAAATTGAGAAAAAGTGTTAAAAATTATTTTTAAAAATTAATTATTTTTTATTTAATGAGGTGTCTATATATATTTTTAGGGTGCAAATATAATGTCTATTTTATTACAATATTTTTTAATTTTATTTTATTCGATACTATTGATTTTATGTTATATCAATTGTTACCATTTTGTGCCTAAAACTTTAATTTTATTAATTAATGATTAAGTTTTTAAAATTTTGATCTCTTCACAATATTTTATATATATTTTTCCATAGGAAATGAAATTATTCCCGAAATTAATGTAAGGAGAGAAAATTATTACTTAATTATTCAAAATATTCCTATATGAATACCCCTCCAAAAATATTTTTGTAATAATCAACCCATGAAAGCATGTGTTTTTGTTTTATATTTAATTTTTATAAATGTAAATATATTAAAAAAAATTAAAGAATTTAAATAGAAGTAAAATTTCAAACATAAAATCGTAAAATAAGGAAATGCAAGGTCTCAAAATTTTATAATAAGCTTTTTTTTTTATAACAAATTAAACTCCTAAATTCAAATGTTTTGAAATGAACAATTTAAAAAAAAAAAAACTCTTGAAAAAAAATCATTATTAAAGTCATATTCATGTAATAATGTTAACCAAAATGAGAAAATTTAGTATTATATGGTCTATGTTATATATATATATATAAATATATATTATTAAACCGTCAAATAAATGTTAATTTGGAAAAAGATATTCATTAATTTAAATATTTATGACAAAATCTCAATAAATAATATTCGCACCATGCTTTGTAATAATTAAAATATATTTTTTTGGTTTTTTATTTTGGAAGATTATGCAAAGATTATTTTTTATCCTATATTCGTACAACATACTTCTTTCATAGACACGTGAACATTTCTTGATTATAGTTTTTTTAATGATGTTGTTCATTGTATAGCACATTTCCTATAAGTTTTCGAATTATTTTGAATAATAAGGGTTATTTTGGCCAATTACCTATTTGGATCATTTATTTTTAAAAATTTACTTTTAAACCTCGTATTTTGTCAAAATGTTAAAATTAGGAATAAAAAGATCGATTATTTGTACACTATATATCGGCCGATTACCCATTTTGACACTTTATTTTGAAAAATTAACCTCTGGACCATGTATTATTCAAAATATTAAAAATTCTTTATAAAAAGAAAATTATATAAATTTATATAATTTATATTTTCTATAAGGGTTTTCACCATTTTGAACTTTTTATTTTAGTCGATTACCCGTTTAGACCATTTATTAATAAAAATTAACTTGCAGACCTCGTGTTTTGTTAAAATGTTAAAAATATAAATAAATGGAGAGCTTATTTGAACCATGTGTTTTATCAAAAGGTTAAAAATAAAAATAGATAGATAATTTAGTATTATTATTATATATAGATATTTTTAACTGACATATATTATAATTATTATTAAAATAAAAAGAGAAAATAGATAATATTTTTTGTTGATTAATTAATAGCCATAAATTAGAAAAGTAGAACAAAAAAAATAAGGAAAAATGACGTTTATTATTATAATTTATATATGTTGTTAACATATATTTTTATAAAACTATTTACGTTTAAAAAAACATAAATAATATGAATAAACTATAATTTTATGACAATGTTTTCTCCATCAATCTGGTCTTAGTGATTATGAATTGCCCATTAATTTATTAAGTTTGTTATAAAGTTGATTCATTTTATTTCATTCAAAAGTTTTTTTAAATGAAAATGATTAAAAAAAATTCAAGATATCAATAAATTATATATCTCTTCAAAAATAAATTATTATAATAATACAAATTTGAAATTACATTTATTATTATTATAAGTTGTATGGTAATTTATAGTATAATTACATTTAAAAAATAACGTGCGAACAATTTTAAAGTTTAGATATTTAGATATTATAAGTTTTTCTTTTTTTATTATTAATTAATAATCATAAATTTTAAAAAAAAATTAAAAAATGTGAAAAATTTAGAAAATAAAAAGAGTTTTATAAAACAATTTTGGAGTGTCACATCATCTATTTGATACTCTCATTTATATATATGTATAAGTATTCTAACACTTGAAATTTGAGGGAAATGTCACTAAAATGACAGGGTAAACACAAATATACATACATATATTTATGTATATATTCATTTTTTTTACTACTATTTATAATGCTAATGTAGCACCATTTCAAATTTATTATAAAATAGGATAGAAAGACACATAAAAGCTTCCATTATTTTTAATCATAGAAAATATATCGTAATAAAAGTATAAATACATTTTCATAACAAAATTTTAATAGTACGTAAAGAATAGCTATTAACCATTAAATTTTATAAATTAGATTTTATTCACATTTTATTTTGCTAAAAATATATAATTTTAGTAAATTATAATTTAAAACATAACATGAGATCTTAAACACTAAATTTGTCTTTATTTTGCATTAAAAAAATTATAAAGTGGCAACATTAATATTATAAATATATATCAGGAAATTCGTATATAGAATCATCTAATTTGTGGGTTTTATTTTTTTAAAATTATGAAATATTATTATGAGTGGATACAATTGTATTGTATTGTATTATATTGTAGGGATGGATGAATAATATATTGATTGGACGATACAGTTATAATATCGAATGAAGTGTCGCTATCTCCCAATTTTATTTTTATCGTATTCCTGTTGACTACTCTCCCCACTCCCATCCATATATGCATTTATTATTATTATTCAAAATACCGTATCCATCTCCATCTCTTTATTCATCACCAAATCTAACCCTAACATTTTATCCAATATATTTAATAAGATATACATTTTTACAGGTAGGGTACAATTTTGTTTTAGTCATATAAATTTATTATAACCTCAATTTATTTTATTTTTTTATGACCATATTTATTGTATTCATAGCATATCTCTTGTAAATTTTTTATAAATTTAAGATAAATTATGGTGCTGAAATCAATATTCAAATAGTCTTTTGTACATATATATATATACATATATTTTTTATATGTATGTAAAATAAATTATTTGAATCCTAATTTCGACACTATAAATTATTTGAATTTTATAAAAAATTTACAAGAGGCATATGTTATGACTACAACGAACACCATTATAAAAAAAAAATAAGGATCATAATTGACCTATCACTAAAATAAAAAAGACACACCTTACTCTAAACTCTCCCAATATATACATTTACATTGTTTGAATTATGACAAAGTAAATCCTAAATATCTTTCCCCTAAAATAAAATATCAAAGTTATAAATACATTTATACCAATTATTTATAATAGACTTTGTGTTTCTCATACCATGTATGAGTTGTTTAATTATATGTCTTTCTTATAGCTTCATGTTTTTTGTCTAGTAATGGTTGTATTTTTTTTTAAGTGTCGCAAGAATGTTTCATGTACATGCATACACTATATATGCCGGAGTTATAAATATATATAATGTGTAGTACATGATAAGATGCATTTAAATATGTTTAGATCTACTGTCCTAAGATATATGTACGAAGGCAAAGCTCTCTCTTTCTCTATGTACCAAATAGTTTGACTGGTCGATATGACATAAAAAAAAATAATCCTTGGTTAATAGTTTTTAATAAAATAAAAAATGAAATTTCTTTGTCTCATATAGGTTTTGTTTACATGAATGGCTCAACTTTCTTAATATATGTAACCTTTTTCTAGGTTCAAAATACAAAGCCCTCTCTAGCCCCACAAAGGGGTAGTTGTTATACAATTTTATTTATTATTTATTATATATATATTTATATATAAATTAGGCACATGATTAGCATAATTGTACATTTATAGCTCTTCTAGCTTCCAAAAAGTGTGTAAACTAATTTTTTTAAAAAAAAGGGTCTTCTTTATTACTAATTGGCCACGTAACTTCACTATAAATAAATGAAACACATCATGCCATGCTAGCTAGGGCATAACATATAAAAAAGTGATTTTTCATAAATACGGCGTTTAAGCTATTAATATGCAGAAATATAATAATTAAAAAAAATTCAGATTATGAAAAAAAAATGGCATAATAATAATTTTTTATAAAAATATGACCTAATGATATTTTTTTTAAAAAAAAATATGAGGAAAAAATCTCATAGAAAAGAATACAAATTATAAAAAGCCATAAAATAATACTTGTAAAAAAAATTATATTTTTGAAAACTTTATTGAAAAGCCCATATAAAATATAATTTTCACTGTAAAAAAAAAGCTTTAATTTCATGCATGAAACTATGAGTATAAAAAGATAATATTAATTGTTATATTAGAAGATTATATATTATCATCTTTGACTAAAAGTGAAGTGGCAATAACACAATTAGTGGATCTCTATTATTAGAATATTATTATTATTAAATAATTGTTCTACTTTGCTTAATTAGCTATAGGAACAGTTTGGATTAAATGCTAAGTGCTTTTATTTGTTAATAAGTTAGAATATTTTATTAATATAGAGACAAAATGCACTGTGATACCAATACTCATGGGGGACCATCATAACAGCCTTACCATGCTAATAAATGCACCTTAATTGTTTTTTTTTTTTCTTCAGCATATTCATATATTTTTATTTGTAGTTTTAATTTTCAAGTAGTATGAGCAAAATTGGAAACTGAGAGAGATGTATTTATTTCGTTTTGATTTTATTATTTAAGAAAAGATTTATTATCGTTTTTTTTAATTGATTGGTTGTTTTGTGTCGTGTCAATATCCAATTATAACAGCTAGAAACTCAAATAATTACATCCAGGTAAGGACTTTTAAAAAAGGGAAAAAAAAAATAAAAATCTTCAAGAATAGCCATGCACTAATGGCTGGTTGAAAATGATTTGGCAAAACAAATGAACTGGCTTACGACTAATAAATAATACGTTCTTTGACCAATTGTTCATACTTTGATTTGATTTGATTGATTTGATAATGATTTTTTTTACTCAATTATACATGCTAAGAATCTAAGGTTGTGTTGTGTTGTGTTTGTTTTGTTTTTTTTTTTTGAAGGGTTAGGAATGATATTACTTTTGTTATATTTACAATTTGGAATCAAAATTATTTTATTTGGTTAGATTTATGAATAGAATAGAATAGAATTAGGGTTGTATTGATAAAATTATTACGTTATAGATTAAAATAATTTATGGTGAAAAGGTAATTTTATTTTAAGATTTTAGTTTGCTTTAGAAATTGAAAGAGCTTTCCAATAATGAGCTTTCCATTATTCATTGTTTAATTAATACACCAAACGTTGAAATGACCATTTCAAAAAAAATAATAGGAATGAACCCTGTCCAAGAATTGTCATTCCAATCCAAAAATTATTCGATCAAATTAAACATGGACCAAGATATAATCGAATATAGATGGTGCAATTTCATTCCAAAAACACTAAAAAATCCAACGAAACATGCACATAAGTGCCAGCGTTAGGTCCAATATCAGGTCATAAAACGAAAATTATGAAGTCCAGGCCCAATTAACATTTTGTTGAGTTGGACTAGTATTTTGGTGGTCCCAAATATGTTAGGGAAGTTTACAAAAATACCTAAGGTTTTTAAAAAAAATACTAAATATACAGAATTTATAAAAAATTACAAAAATATAGAGTGATATAATCGTAAATATGAGGTTTTTTTAAATAAAGTTTACAAATTTGTAACAATACAGTTTTTTTGCAAACAAAGTTTATAAATTTGTAATTAAAATTTACAAGTTTGTAACCATATGTTACAATTTTTGTAAACAACATTTACAGACTAAATAAAAAATTATAATAGGCGGTTACATAACCGTAACAAACTGTTATATTTATTTTTGTAATTTTTGTAAAATTCTGTATTTTTTAATTTTTTTTTTTTGAAATTTATAGTGCTGGTTTTAATTTTTCCAATATCTTATAGTTTTCTTTTTCTTTCAAAAGGATTATTTTGTAACATTTTTACAACCTTTAATTTCTTTTTTAAAGTATGGTATTTGGATTTTAAAAAATAAAAGTTTTAAGTTTTTTATTTAAAAATATCATCTTTATATCTACCAAACATATATTAAATATATACCAAAAATTATGCCAATTGTATAAACTACACCTACAAAAACTTAAATAAAAAAAACCGTAATAGAGGATAATTGCTTACAAAAATTACAATTTTTTTATACTAAAACTGTGAAATATTACATTGGATGTAAATATCTCTTTATTTTATTTATTTATTTAAGGAGAACCCAATAATTTAGAGCATCTTTAATGGAGTATCAAAAATGTGGTGCAATACTATATTTAGCACATCTTACAAAAGGTAAGACTCCAATTGTGTTGCAAAAAGTATGTCAAATTTGACACATGCTAAAAATTGTGCCAAATTTGGCACAAAATATAGCATGTGCCAAATTTGGCACATCAATAAATGCTACTTTTTTATTTTTCATATTACCACTAATTATTATAATTTAGTAGTTGACACTTAATAATCAACCATATATAATTATTTATTTAATTTTTTAATGATAAATTTCTTGGAGCACATAATTTGGATTTAAAAAATAATAAAAAATTAATTTTTGTAAGTTCCCAACAAATATTAAAAGAATTATTGACTTTTTTGTATTAATTTACTTCTTGTGCATTGGAGTACAGTTGCAAATATTAGGCCAAATATAGTATTAACTCATTTTTTCAATTAAATTTGGCACAAAATTTACATATTGCATTGAAGATGGTCTAAGTGTGCTTAAATTTTCTCCGATGGTGAGAAGTTGGGATAACCAACATGGAATTTATTGTCATTCATCGTTGGACAGGGCATTTTAACAAATGTTAAAGGAATGAGTTCTATTTATTGCTAGTTATAACTACTCAAGTTTTTGTTTACTTTGAAGATGTTTCGAGTGTGCTAGTGTTACTCTTTTTAGTTTTTTCAACAATTTTCTCATCGTTGCTATGGAAATTCTTTATTATTTCTGCGACTTTTCCTGGGATGGAGGAAAATATACCTAGGGAAACAATGGCAGAGGAGAGTATCGAGGAAGGACAACATAGTATGGGACATGGGCAAACAAGTTGGAGTTGCTTTGACAACAATTTATTGACGATGTATCGTTAGAATTGGAAGAGGATGGAGCTCATTGATGAAGTGACCAAGACGAATGTCCTAACAAAAGCTTTTTAAAGAAGGGGACTCACAAAAACTCTCCTCAAACAAATACTCCCAAAGGTGTTGGAGACCGAAGGAAAGTGGAAAATGAGGACGATGGAACCAAGACTATGGGCTTTTTTCTTTGAAGAAGAGGAAGATGTTAAAAAAGTTTTAAGAAAAGACCATGGCTTATAAATGGTTAGTGTTAGGCCCAAAATGTTCGGCCAAAAAACTCATTCCTCATTTATCGAATATTCAAAACGAAGCGTTTTGGCGTATAGAAGTTCCGAAGGCAGAGCCTTTGACCCCTAAACGAGTCATTCAAAGTTGGTATTTTTTGGAGGGAAATTCAGTTATTTCTTCCCACCATTCCAGGGTTCGCTTGAACCAACTAACTGCTTTACATATTTTGTCCTATAAATATAAGATTCATAGGAGGGAAATGGGATCGAATTTTGAACTGACTTAAGCATCGGAGTGTCTTTCTTGCAGGTGATCCCGACGAGTCAAAGGCAAACTTCATCATCGGAATAGTGACCGAGCATCGTCCATTGTTGGGAGAAGCCTCCAGATATAGAAAGACAAATTGTTGCTCCAACAGTTAGCTAATGAATATCAGAGAATGGCTTGAAGATGGTAACTGGAGGAAGGTGAATATGGATAAGGCTCTGTTCTGGGTTCAAACGCACGGATTGTCGACTCCATACCTTACGTGGGAGAATACCTCAACTATAGGGAAAAAGGTGGGAGATTTGATTGATTCTGACTTGGCGGACAGTAGAGAGATTATTAGAAGACAGATCCTAAAATTCAAAGTCTTCTTAATTGTAACTTATCAAATCCCTCTAAGCTTCTTCCTCAACATTCAAAAAAAGAAAAGGGAATGGATACAGTTCAAGTATCACAAGCTCCCAACAATTTGTTGTAATTGTGGTTACCTCTTCCACTCGGCATCCCGATGCACGAGAACCACGACCTTTCTTTATCCACCAGAAGGGAAGGCGGTACCACTGTATGGAGCATGCCTCAAAATGGATGTACTCATTGCTAAGTGTTTTGACACAAGATTGATGATACTAGCAAAGTCAGAGATAGCGAGCAACACCGTAGTCACCCCAAGACAAGCTACACCATCAGAGATGGAGAAACAACGTCGACGGGAAGGACATGAAACAGTTAGCAGCAAAGAGGTGCTAATTGGAGAACAAAGAATGAAGGTGCAGAATGTCCAATTTAATATTAGTAATTTACCACAACATTTATCCCCCAATTCGTGTGACAAAACCCGAAGACAAGGCCAACTAATACACGCATGTCATTTACAAGACCTCCAAAAAACCCTGCAGATGATGTGGTTATCAAAAGGTTTTTAGCATATGTGGGCCCGACAGTGGAACAAATGCTTGAAATCCCTCATGTAGACTTATGCAAGTCAAGGACTCCACACCACTACCCTAAGTTAATAGGTCTACCCTAGCCCTTAGGCCCACAATTAATCAACCTCACTTCAAAGTTTAAGGGCTCGGTCCAATGGGATAAATTTGAAGCCCGACCCTCTCTATTCCATGACCCATCAGACTTGATAGAAATGCTACAAGGTACCACATGCCTAAGAAAAAGAAGGGAAAAGTTGAAAACTGACCATTTTTAGGAGTAGTTAACTAAAATTATATACTAATTATATTTAGTTGAACTTTACCCATTATTATTATGAGACTTCCTAAACTACCCTTATTTGAGCCTATAATTTTAAATGTTGTTGTAATATGTATTATATGTGTCTAATTGTAATTTTAATTGTAGTATGTCATATATATATATGTGACAAATTGAATCAATCACATAATCTGCATTTTTCAATACTAGGTGCTCAACTTATGAAACAAATGAAAAAGACAACAGTATCTTTAGACTCATAAAATGTAAATAAAATACTATCACATATATATTCTGTTGAATCACTCCGACCATGACATAAAGTTAAAATAGAGTCATAAAATATAATGAATCTTGATCACATAACTTATAGTTTGATAGTACTTTGGGTTGAGGTAGCCTTAAGTGGCTGGGTGAGTGTGTAGGTGCGTGAGAGCAAGAGTAAGAGGTTTGGGGTTCTAACAACATCTGGGGCTAACTAAAAAAAGGCTCATTATTGCAACCCTTACCGTTGGATTGCCAGATGTAGCAACATAAAGAGATGTAGCAACATAAAGAGTGTCTTGCTTGGGCGGAGAGAGGGAAATAGATATGGGGCAGTGCGTGTATGAAGTAGCTGTGATCAGTAGTGGTTCGCGACACCGGAGTGGTGGAGAAGATGAGAGCTGGACAATATCGAGGTGTTGAAGATGAAGGGTCTGTGACAAGTACTTGCTTAGTGTTTGAACAAGAGAAAGGGTACAATGGGATATGGACTATTAAAGTGGGTATAAATGAAAGAGAGTAAAAAGGTGGGTAATAATTAAAAGGGTTATTTTAAAATGGGTACTAAGCCTAATTTTTACGAAAAAGAAAGGCAGACTTGTGTATTAAACTAGTAATACAACCAAGTAACAAATAAGACTCTGTAACTTACGAAAGGCAATTGACATTCCCAGCCTTTGATCCATCTGGGGACAATACTCCATTGAGAGTTGGAAGTGGTGAGAGTGGTTCTTCATCAAAACAGAAAGGCAAAAGAGTAAGAAGAAGCTTAGAGCCAGCAAAAAATTCACAAAGAGATAGAAATTCCAAGAAAGCAATTCCATTCAAGCTGACTTCAGGAGATGATAGCCATGCGCATGAGATGCAATAACTCACTGAGGTCAAAGTTATGTTGGATCAAAAATTTCAGATGGGCGAGGAGGCGACCTTTATCAAGTCCCCTCCTTCCCTATGGGACTCATATCTTGGAATTGTTGGGGCATTGCGAGAGACCTGGCATCCCAAGCGTTAAAAGCTTGGGTGGGTAGGCACAAGCTCGATTGTGTATTCATTATATGGAAACAAAGATAGTGGGGGAGTATATGGAATGAGTTTGCAAAAGACTTGGATTTAGAAATAGTGCTTTCATTGATTCAAGAGGCACGATAGGAGGGTTCTGTTTGTTATAGAATGAGGAAATTTGAATGATGATACTTGAAGCTTCGAGTTCCATTTTCAAAGCTTTGGCAGTGGAATCAAATGGAAATAAAATGTGGACGTTGTTTGCAACATATGGAGTGCCCTATGAAGACCAGAAACATGAATTCTGGGTTAAACTCAAGAGCCGAGTAACACAATGCGAGACTTCTTGGGCAGTGGTGGGAAACCTAAATGTTATTGGGGATACAAGAGAAAAAATTGGAGGGCAAAAGGTTTCAGAATAGGGTATAGAGATCTTACAAGAATTCCTCATGATGATAGGAGGAGTGGATTTGGGCTACAAGGGATGTAGATTCACATGGAAAAACAAAAGATTCAATGGAGGATTGATATGAGAAAGACTTGATAGAGCCATATTTTCAAGTGACTGGTTAATGGAATTCCCAAAAGGAGGGGTTCAAAATTTGCCGATTAAGGTCTCAGATCATGCCCCTATTCTGGTTGATACCATCCTAGATAAAACTAAAGGGTTTCACCCCTTCAGATTCTTTGAAGCTTGGCTTAGAGAGGAGACTTGCTCAGAGGTGGTAAAAAACTCATGGTCCCAAGCTCATGTTCAAGATAGACAGAAATTGATGCAAAATAAAATAGAAAGTACAAAAAGAGCTCTCCAAGTATGGAATAAGAAAGCATTTTGGCTGATCTGATGGAAAAAAGAAGCTGTTAGAATAAAGACTGCAATGAATACAAAGCCAACCCATATCTCAGTAGAGGATGGAAGAAGAAGAGAAGGCTTGGAAAGAAATATCAGAATTATGGAGGAGAAAGAAAACACGTGGATGCGAAAATAAAAGAGAGATTTGACTCCACAAAGGTAACATAAATTTGAGGTTCTTTCATGCCTCTACTGTGATCATGAGATGCAGAAATCATATATGGGCTGTGAGGGATACGAATTGGAAGCATAGGGAAGGGTGAAATGCGATGGGGAGAATCTTCAATGACTACTTTGCTAACCTTTTTACCTTATGCAACCCTATCATTCTAGGTGATCTAGAAACTTTATTTACCAAGCTCATTACTGATGACGACAATGAAATGCTCAATAAAATTCCAAAGATGGATGAAATTAAGGAAATAGCCTTCCAAATGCATCCTTTAAAGGCGCTTGGCCCAAACGAAATGTCGAGGTATTTCTTTAGACACTTTTGGAAGGATATAGGTGATGATATAACAGATTCTGTACAAGAGCAGGCATGGCAAAATGGGGCGGCGGGTCGGGGCTCCGCCCCGATCCGATGGGGCATCTTCGTCCCGGTAAAAACGGGGCGGAATTCGGGGCGGGGCAGTCCCGCCCCGTTAGGAATTTAAACTGGGCGGGGCTGCCCCGCTTCAATATTTTTTTTTTTTTGTATACTCTAACTCAATTCTCTCATGATACTTATATACATAGTACGTAAAATTGACATTTTATATGTGGTTTATAATATTTTTAATTCTATATAGACTAGAAAGAATTATAAATATTGAAAAATATGTTTTATATAATTCATTCTTATTCTTGTATTTATTTTGTAAATTTTAAAATAAAAAAAAACAAAATATAATATTTGATGGTGTAGTTGATACTAAGTGTAAAATATAAAGATTACAATAAAAAATAATATTTAGGCTTGGGGAAAATTCTAAAATTATAATTTAATGTTTCTTAAAAAAAAAAAAGTTAAATGGGGCGGGGCAGACCCGCCCCGATTAAGCCGGGGCGGGGCGGGGCGGGGCGGGGCGGGGCAAAATGTTTGCGGGGCGGGGCGGGGCAGAAGCGGGGCGGGGCAGACCCGCCCCATTTACATCCCTATACAAGACTGATTCCATACTCAAACTTTTGATGAGATACTAAACTACTCCTTCATTTGCCTCATTCTGAAGACAGAAAATGCAAACCTCGTGGAAAAATTCAAACTAGTAAGCTTGTGCAATTTCATGTATCAGATACTTGCCAAACTGCTTGCTATAAGAGTTCGGGTAGTAATGGGAAAATTGATCTCACCCCTTCAATCTGCCTTCATCTCGGGGTGATGGATTGCTGAATCAGAAATTCTGACACATGAAATTGTGAATACCATAAAGGAGAAGAAGGGCAGGGGTGAACTCATGGCAATCAAAGTGGATTTGCACAAAGCTTATGAACGCATCGAGTGGAGTTTTCTTAGGCAAGAACTCAGTGCAAACAGATTTGGAGATCGAATTAACAACCTTATTATGCACCGTGGATCCTCGGTATCATTTGCGGTTCTCCTCAATGGGTCCCCTCTGAAGAAATTCCACCCTGGAAGAGGTCTTAGGTAGAGTGATCATTTATCTCCGTACATATTCCTTTTATGAAATGATATCCTTTCAAAACTCATATCGAAAGAGCAGGAATTGGGAAACATACATGGGGTAAAAATAGCAAGGGAAGCTCCTGCAATCACTCACCTGATGTTTGCTGATGACACAATCCTTTTTGGAAGAGAAAATGTAAGAGAGGAACTTACACTTACCAAATGTCTCCATACTTACAAAAGTTAGTCAGGAAAACTTTGTAGCAAGCATAAATCAAGTTTTCTCATCTCGGGAAACCTTCACCATGATAGAAAGAAAGCAATTCTTGATTCCCTTTAAGTGTCTCCAACATCGGGAAATGAGAAACACTTGGGAAATCCTTTCATCTTCAAGAGAAGGAAAAAAGATTAGTATGTAATAATTAAGGAGAAATGTTGAAGAGATTAGAAGGATGGAAGATGCGTCTCCTCTCAAACGCGAGAAAGAAAATAATGATTTAAGCTATGGCCTTATAACTACCAGTATATGCCATTCAACCTTACAATCGCGTCTCACACTATGTCGGAAGATGGACACACTGATTAGAAGGTAATTGTGTACTGGGGTATTGAAATACACTGTTTCTTTGCTACTATGGCATGGGACAACCTGTGTAAACCAAAACGCTGTAGAGGGTTGGGATTCAGAAGACTAGAGGATGTCAATAGAGCCTCGTTGGCTACGTTGAGCTAGCAGATGGCTTTCAAAATCCAACACCTCGTTGGTTAAGGAGTTCCAAGACAAATAATGTAAAGATAATTTATTTTGGATGGTGAGTTGTAATAGTAATGAATCGATGGTTTGGAGGGGAATTATGGAAGCTCGAGACATGGTTCTCAAAGAAGGATGTTGCATAGTTGGCCAACAATCGCATGTAGATGTCTGGAATCAACCTTTGATTCCTTGGTTGGAGTATTGCAACTTTAAGGAAGTCAGGGAGCCTTTCAAAAATCATAATTCGAGTATTAAGATGGTCGGGAGCTTGATGTGCAACAACAGTAGGAATTGGAATATCACAGTAGTCAAAAGTATCTGTAACGTTCAAAATTTCCTAAGGCTTAGGGCCTTGATTAGGGGGCCATGAAGGCAAATTATGGAAATGATGTGATTATGTGATATATATGTGTATCATTATGTGATTATGTGAGTTATATTATAATATGACTTGATATGCATTTTTAGGTGTATTAAATATGCATGTGGGCCCATTTCTGTTTAATTGGTCAATTGTAATTTAGTCCGTTATGAGTATATTTGGCATATATGTGATATTTGTGTGTGAGACCGCATTATTATGTGAATATATTTGGGTTACTCGGCACGAGACGATCTTAGGGAGCAAGCTAGTGGGAAAGTCACAACGGGACCCATACTTGACTTAGAGTGAGTCAAGGGGTATATTGGGTAGTTAGCACATTACCGGGATATTGGGTAATGAGAATGATTATTTGATGATATATTGGGAGTTAGTAAGATCAGGAGGGAATTCTGGTGATTTTGACTATTTTACTCTAGGGGCATTTTTGGGACCCCAAGCATTGGGATTTGCTTGCGGTTACTTAAGCTTGAAGTAACCTGTCAGAAACATAAAAAGAATGTTCAGTACATTCTCTCTCTCCCGTTATCCCTTTTTGACGCCCGTTCGCATTTTCGAAGGAAACTCAAGTTTTAGGACTTGGATTCAAGAAAGGTTAGAGTCATAACGATTCTAGGAAAGATTAAAAGCTTATTAGCCGGAGGATTTAGCTGGGAAACAACTTAATCAGAGGCAATCCAAGCTTTAAATTATGAGTTTCAAGTTTCTTAAGTTTGATTGGATTTTTGTGTTTTGATGAGTTCTTGATTGAATTGTAACTTGGGTTTTGATGGTTTTGGGCTGTTGAGTTGTTTGGGAACTTTGTTTATGGGATTTGGCTATGTTTGGATAGATTTATGGAGGGTTTTGAATTGAGAAAAACGTAGAAAAAATTGAGTTTATAGGTCGAGTCGCGACCCTGTTCTTGGGGCGTCGCGGCTCAAATCGTTTGAAGGAGAAGCAGGTGCCAAAAGGTTAGTGCAGGCAGAGAAGAGGCTCAGGCCTCTGACTTGAACAGGCCGCAACTCAAATGTTTGGGGGCCATGACGCTTAAGGGATTTTGGGCCTCGGGGAGGTTTTGGGTGTGGGAACTCAAACCTAAAGGCTCGGGATCGATCCTACTACCCGGTTTCGTAGGATTCGATGTCTCGGAGGCTAGGACTCAGTCCAGAAGCCTTTATTTACACGTTTTTGATGGGATTCTATATTATGGTGTTGACTAGGTGATCGCTAGGGGTTTAGAATCAAGATCATGCTCGAGTGTCGTTTATTGGTAACTTGTGCTTGGACTAAAGGTAAGAAAACTGCACCCAGTATGTGATGCATATGATGAATGTGATTATGGCATGGTCTGGATGTTGAATATGGAATTGATCAGAGCTTGAGTCTCTGTAAATGTGAATGATTATGATTATGCTTGTGATTATTAATTAAGCATGTTGAATGCTTTGTATTTGGATATTTGACATATGATATATGCCTGTTTGCATTATCTTATTGAGAAAGGCTTGACTTATTAGTCAAAGACGACAATAGCGCACTCAGCACTAGTCGTTATGGTTATGCTTAACCAGGAGCGTATCATACGCTTGACCGACCTATTGGTCGAGGAAAACTTAGCGCCATGCATGCCGGATCAGCTCCAAAGCTGGTTATACAGAGGATAGGGAAATGGGGCCGAGGGTGACTTATTAGTCCCATATCGTAGCATTGACTTATCAGTCAAGTTCAACAATAGTGTAAAGCGCTGGTAAGAAAGCATTGACTTATTAGTCAAGAGTGGAAATAACACTGACCACTGGTCATTGTGGTTAGGCGAACCAGAAGCGTCATGTACGCTTACATAGAGGATGGGGCTAAGGGACCCAGGGTGACTTATTAGTCTCATATCCTAGCATTGACTTATTAGTCAAGAACGGCCTTAGCACGTGGAGTGCTGGTCAGCGTCAGGTACGCTTATACAGAGGATATGGCTAAGAGACCTGAGGTGACTTAATAGTCACATATCCTAGCATTGACTTTTTAGTCAAGAACAGCCATAGCACATTGAGTGCTGGTCAGCGCTAGGCACGCTTATACAGAGGATATGGCTAAGAGACCTGAGGTGACTTAATAGTCACATATCCTAGCGTTGACTTATTAGTCAATGACAACATCAGCATGGTGAGTGTAGGTCGAAAGGCATTGACTTATTAGTCAAGGTCGACAATAGCGCTGAGCACTGGTCTAAAGGCATTGCCTTTTTAGTCAAGGACGACATTAACACACTGAATGCTAGTCGTAGGGCATTGACTTATTAGTCAAGCAGGGCAATAACGCGCTAAGCGCTAGTCCATATGATCTAGCCTAACCAAGAGCGCATCATACGCTTGACCGATCTATTGGTCGAAGACAACCTAGCGCCAAGTGCGCTAGATCAGCTCAAAAGCTGGTTATACAGAGGATAGGGCATAGGGCCCTAAGGTGACTCATTAGTCCCATGTCCTAGACCGTTGAGCCAGAATGATGCCATGATCATTTATTTGTATTTGCCTGCATGCATGAGTAGGGTTATTACTACTAGGCATGCTTATTATGATTTAGTAACATGTTATTAATTACTTATGAGCATGTTTAAGTTTTCCTGCTGAGCCTTGGCTTACGCGTGCTATGTGGTGCAGGTAAAGGGAAAAGAAAGCTGGACCATCCTTGAGTTGGTGAGCTTAGGTGACGATGTGTACATATGCGGCTGCTCGACCACCATAGCCGAGGGTTTAAAGAGGAACTAGGGTCAAACCCTATTTTGCGGCTTATGTCGTCTGGTTGTAAATCTTTTTTTGTAATTAACCTTTTAAATGTATTTTGGGATCCCATTGTATACAGTAAATGTTTGTATCTTTGACCAAAATTTTTAACCCTAAACTGTTAATCACTTTTAGCTACACGATTATGGATAAATGACTCATTTAACGAGTTTAGCACTATTTAAAATACACAGTGTAACGATCCTTGGGTAGTAGGGCGTTACAACTTGGTATCAGAGTGAACTAAGGTTAAGGGTTCCTGAAGACAAGTAGGGCATGTACACTCATCACTAAAGACAAGCTCCACTCAGGGTATGGTAACTATTTTTGTGGTTATGTGTTTAACTGCTTAAATAGGATATAAATGTTTTACCTGCATGCCTTAGTAGGGAGCATGAGATTCTGTTAGGGCCTAGCCCTTGACTATTGATATGATTATGTGATTACTTGCTCAGTGATTATATGCATGTGTTATTTGCATGCTGGGGCTGAGAGCATGGTGTGTGTGTTTGAAAGAGCAGGGGTTATGGATTGATGTATGCATGTTGTGGGCTTGTATTTAGCACTGCAGTGGTATGTGAATGTGGTGTTGTGTGATTGTTCCCGTAGGGTCGGCTTTTGAATATGATCATCATGCTTAATGGGTCAAGTTATTGACTGCAGACTAATCATAGATTATGTACCCAAGGCAGTTAATGGGACATGGTGGGGTTTATACTGAGGCTGGGAATTATAGCCAGGGCCTGAGCCCTTCGCCTGCCCCTCAGAATTTGCAGCAGGTGTTTACTAATAAACAATTAAGATTGCAGAGGCAAGAGGAAGAGATTAGGTGTTTGAAACAGCAGCAGGTTTTGTCAGGGAACACATCTTCCTTTTTTATGTCAGGACTGGCACCAGTATTGGCTCAGCCTAGGGTTGAGAACATGTGGGAATTTCTTTGTGAAAGATTTCAGGAATTTTACCCTCCATTTTTTTAGGGAGGCCTAGATCAATTCAGAGCTAAGCAATGGATGGGCATGATCAGTTCCATCCTCGATAGTATGGGGGTGGTAGGTCATGATAGGGTGATCTGTGCTATATATGTGTTGCGGGAAGATGCCCGGACGTGGTGGTAAATGGTATTCCAGACACGAGATATAACTATGATGAATTAGAAAGAATTTAGGCAGTTGTTTAATGAGAGGTATTATTGTGACGCAGTTAAAACTGCTAAGACAAATAAGTTTCTGAACCTGGTTCATGGAAATGCAACAGTAACCGGGTATATTAGCAGATTCGATGGGTTGGCCAAGTTTCCTTTTGATATGGTACCCATGGATGTAGCTTGAAAGGAAATATTTATCCAGGGAATGAATCCCAGAATAGTTCAGGGCGTTGGAATCGCCCCAATACATGAAATCTCTACCTATGCTCAAGTGGTAGGGAGGGCTCTTGTTGTTGATAGCACAGGAAATGAGATTGGGAAGGAGAGTGCTGGAGAGTGCCGAGCTCAGACAGTGATACCTCCGTTTGTTGGGTCAGGTAGGGGCAGAGGCCCCAGTGATCAGGAAAGAAGAGTTATCAATGTATTCAGTACCTCTGGATCAGAGAAGGGGTATCGAAGTGCTCAGATAAGCCATTAGGGTGAGGAAGAAGATTGGAAACTATACCCGAAATGCACTCGGTGTAAGAGACATCATCTGGGAGAATGTCGAGCAAGGGCATGTTTCTTATGTAGGATGATCGGGCACCTTAAGAGGGATTTCCCAAGGTTAAGGAAGGATGAACCAAAGGGGGCGGATAGCTCGACTCCCGCTCAAGTGTTCACTTTGATGCAGTTAGAGTCAGAGAGTGAGACTGAGGCTGGTTCCTTAGTAGTGGCAGGTCAACTTCCTGGTTTTGATTTTTGTATTTTGTTGACTGGTTTTGGTGCCATGTTGCTCTTTGTTTTGTTGCATTTGTGAGAGATATAGACTTGATGTGCAGATTACATGGTTATGTTGTGATGAGAATTTGCCACTCTATGGGTAATTTTAAGAGATGGGTTAGGTTATGGTGAGAAGGGACTCATCAATTGATTTGATAGAGTTGATTATGACCGACTTTGATATGATCCTGGATATGGATTGGTTAGCCGAGTTTGGGGCAACAATAGGTTGCAGGGAAAATATGGTAAGTCTTGGGCTTGAGGGTGAGAAACCCTAGTATTTGTTGGCACCGCGCATGGACCCTATATACTTATTGTTATCCCAATTTCCTGACCTGGGCCCGGGACGGCGGTCGATGCCCATGGACTGGGCGTTCGAATGTGGGCCCAGCCCAGGCCCGCTGGGTACAGGAATGTCCAAGGGGCACGGCCTTAGTGCGATCCTGGGCCACGACGGTGTCTGGGGCAGTGATCCAGGATCATTGTCTGGGAGACGTACAGAGCTCAGGATTGCGTCGAAGTATACGTAAACGATCCTGGACACTGGTAAACGGTCCAGGCCTTTGGTAAACGAAGAGGGATAAAGGTAAACGAACCCGGATTAGGTCGTCCCCGGTTGGTAGGGAAAGGCGTCCTGGAACCTGAAGCCGCCCCACTCCGTGTGGGGGTTGTCCCTACTTTTCACCTGCAGAAAAGGCCACCTCGGGATTGCACGCCACTGTTTCAGGTCTGCACTGCCAAGTACTCTGACTGATCTTGAACCTTGAATCTGCCTCGTAACTCGAAGTGCCCAGACCAAAAGCACCGTTTTGTCGGGCGAAATATAGCTCTTGGGCCACCTTATTGGGCCTTAATTAGTCTTGAATTTATGTATGTTTTATCCTTTATATTGGGCTTCCACCAGAGAAGCCAAGAGTATCCATATCTCTGATGGGCCCGGGTCATACCCGGCCCAGACCCAGTGTTCCCACGAGCCTATAAATACATGCAATAGAACACTGGAAAAAGGATCTCTTTCGATTGATATATAGTTACTTGTTGAGGCTGGGCTCTGGGCCCGTCGCCTTGCTTGCTTTCCTGGCCGCCCTCCTTGAGGAGCCGCCTCATTTCGCTGGCAGGAGTAGACATACCGGAGTCTCCTGCAAAAGTACAGAAAAGGGAGTTAGTATGGAAAACCAAACAAAAAGAAAAAAAAACATATATATCAGAACTAATAATGACCCGGGACGAACCCTCATCTATGCCCCAGGCGTGACTCAACTCCTCTAAAGCGAAGGAATGGACTCGATCCCCCATGTCGTCCGGGTTTAGGAAATTCCCGTACTGAAGGAACCCGGATAAGAACATGAGGACCTCCAAGCCTACGGGGATGGGAGTCGAAGGTCTCGTCTCCCCATCAGCCCCGAACGTGGGGCCTTGGGGTACTAGCCTATCCCTAGCTAAGTCCCTGACTTGGGGAGCGTAAGTCAAGATTAAAGGGGAGTTACCTCGCCCCGATACGCTAGTCCCGGGAGTCCCAGTGTTCGGTAGGGCATCCTCAAAGAGCTACTCCAGCTCCTCCGAAGTGGCTGCTTCCGTCCGGGCCTGGTCCTTCTTTCGCTAGGCCGCGTCAACCCACGCCGCTTTCTCCACTTCTGCGATGTGGCCCAAGGCCAATTGCTCCTGGGTGACGACGTTTTTCTCGTAGGCGATGCCCCGGAGGTTCGGGATGATGATGGTTTGGGTGGTCGTGAGCATCTCGACCAATCGGAGGTTGTCCGTGGTGACGTAGCCGCCTACGTCCAGGTCCTCCGCGCTCAACCCGTAGTAGAATTTCCTCCGTTCCATGATGAACTGGGTGAGGGGAGTTTAAGCGAAAGGTCCTGCCACTCGAAGGAGCGTGGTGAGAAACGGAGAAAAAGAGAACAAAAACAAAAAAAAGGGGATCGGGGAAGCACTTACCCACTCGCTGGAAATCCAACAGCAGTGTAGGGCTCTTCTCCACGAGGAACCCGGACGCCATAAACTAGTAATGAAGGACGTCCGGGGGAATCTTCCAGGAGCTCGTGGGGGCGGGGTAGCTACTCCGCGGCTTCAGTCTGTAGAAGCCGTCCAAGGTCTTTTCCTTCACGTTGACCTGCGACTCCAACTTGTAGAAATATAAGACTTCCGCAGGGGTCGGCTCCGCGACCTCCTTCGCGATGCAGAACACTCGCCATCCCGCAAGTAGCCGGTACGCTTGCGGCAGGAGTTGGAACGGCGCGATCCCCACATACATCAGGAATCGCATGAAGTACTCGTGGAGCGGGAGCGTGGCTCCCACGCTGATGTGGTCGGCACTCCAGGCCCCGAATCCCTCTACGAACGTGTGCGCCCGCTCCTCGATCCTGGCCATGTGGTTATGGAAGAGTCCGGGGGTGGATTCTATGCCCAAATGCTTCTCCAGGAGGTACATCATCCGGTAATTCTGGAACAGGTTGGGCGCCACGTCCATTTCCCACCTATTACCCTTGGATGTCCGGGACCCAGAGATGACGATCGGGGCCCGGTTGACTTTTTCCTCGGAATGGAGAGTGACGCCCGTGGCCATAGTTGATGATCTGGGAACAAAGAAAGAAAGCCAAGCAGTCAGTACCTAAACCCAAGGAAGTCGGTTAAGGTATGGGGGATCTCCTAAGGACTGCTTGGAGCCCCTGCGGATCGGGTCCGGGATCACCAAGGAACCACGAGACCCCGATCAGGAACGGAAGAAAAGCTACTAAGGCTCCGCCATATGTCCGGGAAGCATCCAAATACGGAGCATCCCGAACTAGGCGGCCTTCCTAACAACACCTAAATATACTCAAATTCTATCAGCCTAAGCAAGCAAATTAAAAGAACAGCCCAAGGACGTATATTCATCAAGAGGGTCAGAAGGACTTACTGTGAGTTGTTGGCTGTAGAAGATGGTGGTTGTCTGACGATAAGAACGGCAGAACTTCATTTTTGAAGTGGTGAAGTCGGTTCAACAGCTCGTCGATAGGACACTCCCAGGGCATGCTCTCAGGAGAATAGACAGACGCTGGGGGAGTTGGAAATAGACGACGACGTAGAATTAACAGACGGTGGTGGATGTCGTCGGCGATATCGGACATGCAAAGCTTAGGCAAAGCTGATCAGTCCTTAAGATGGCTTGAGAGTATAAAAATGGTAAATGAGCATCTACGGGGTATTTATAAAGGCCCAATCCTGGCCCCTGATCCAACGGACAGGTGTCTCCCCAGATCTAACGGCCCAGGAGGGGCGGATGCCAAAGGTTGCCCCATCCTACGGCCACCTCAACCCAAAGGTATTAATGATGGACCCCCGTGCGGATGGGACGCTTCGTGATTTGTGCTGACACCCTAGCCTAGGCCTAGCGACCCTTGAAATGGCTAGGCGACCCTTCAAGGTCGAGACCCATCCAAGCAGCAGTCACCTGGTGACACGTGTACCCCTATCACGAAGCGGGACAAAGGTAAATGTACCCGGACACAGGTAAATGGTCCGGGCCCAGCTTACGGCCAACATCACTGCCCTCTGTCACAGACCCACGACTCCAAGCGGGAACCGGGAAGGCTACCGTGGATCATCTGGGAGCAAGGCAAGCCTCCACTTGGTGGCCCCAGGCGAAAGCTTGGGGGGTAAATGTTATCCCCATTTCCTGACGTGGGCCCGGGACGGCGGTCGGTGCCCATAGACTGGGCGTTCGAATGTGGGCCCGGCCCAGGCCCGCTGGGTACAGGAATTTCCAAGGGGCACGGCCCTAGTGCGATCCTGGGCCCGGATGGTGTCCGGGGCGGCGATCCAGGATCGTTGTCTGGGAGACGTACAGAGCTCAGGATCGCGTCGAAGTATACGTAAATGGTCCTGGACACTGGTAAACGGTCCGAGCCTTTGGTAAATGAAGAGGGATAAAGGTAAACGAACCCGAATTAGGTCTTCCCCGGTTCGTAGGGAAAGGCGTCCTAGAACCTGAAGCCACCCCACTCCGCGGGGGGGTTGTCCCTACTTTTAACCTGCGGAAAAGGCCACCTCGGGATTGCACGCCGCTGTTTCAGGTCTGCACTGCCAAGTACTCTGACTGATCTTGTCCCCTGAATTTGCCTCGTAACTCGAAGTGCCCAGACCAAAAGCACCGTTTTGTCGGGCGAAATATAGCTCTTGGGCCACCTTATTGGGCCTTAATTAGTCTTGAATTTATGTATGTTTTATCCTTTATATTGGGCTTCCACCAGAGAAGCCAAGAGTATCCATATCTCTGATGGGCCCGGGTCATACCCGGCCCAGACCCAGTGTTCCCACGAGCCTATAAATACATGCAATAGAACACTGGAAAAAGGATCTCTTTCGATTGATATACAGTTACTCTGTCAAAACATAGAGAAAAACTCCATTGTAAAAGACTTTCCAAGCTCTAATACAACTGACTCGTGGACTAAGGCTTATTAACGCCCCAACCATGTAAAAATCTCGTATCAATCTCTTACATTCTATATCTTTATTCTTAGTTAATATCAATTAGTGTGGTTTCCGAAAATCTCGGTAAACACTTATGACATCTGTATTTAGAGCTAGAGACCCATTGCAGGAGGATGGATATGACTCTTAGCTAGTGTGGTGGATACCATTTAGGTCATGCCATTGGGACCAGGACAGATTGGATTAGTCTGTGAGTTTTTGGATATGTTCCAGGGGATTTTCTAGGGTTACCTTTACACCAAGAGATAGAACGGTGGTTATATGATGTTAGGGACAAAACCAGGTCTAGAGCACTGTATTGAGCGGCTTCAACAGAGCTATAGGAACTAAAGGTTCAGTGATTGAGTAAGACGATATTCTCCAAGATAGATCTTTGATCGGGTTATAACCAGCTGAAGATCAGAGAGAAGGGTAAGTAGAAGACTACCTTTTATATCAGATATGGGCACTAGGAGTGTTGAGTCATGTCTTTTGGATTTGACTAATATCGAGTTGTTTTGATAGATCAGATGAATATGGTATTCAAGGATTATTTGAATTGATTGGTGATCGTCTTTATCAACGATATTGGGGTATACTCTCAGTCATAAATTAGCCAAGGCCAAGGAACGCCCCAGAGGTTAGGAGTTTCCTTGGATGGGTAGGATATTTCATGGGTTTTGTGAAAGAATTCATGAGGATTGCTACCTCATTGACAGAAAAGGTGATTGCCTATGCATCATGTTAGTCGAAGGATATGACCAGAGCTGGAATAGAGTTACTCGTGGGCTAGTTGGCCAACATTATGCTTGAGTTTACTCTTGTAGAGAGGATCAAAGGAAAACAGTTGAGTGACCCACATATGGAAAGGATTGAGGGTAATGTCTTATCTAGAATAGCTAAGGGTTATGCAGTGTGATTCAGTTTGGATCATATGGACCAGTATACAGAGTCAACTCGCTTTTTATCAGTAGGGATGTATAATACAGTTGACTACTATGCAGATCTCCTTGTGAGAGAGAGATAGTGCGCCTTCTTGAAAATTTGAGGTCTATCCTAATGGATAGGGACCCTATCTTTACTTTCACATTTTGGGGAAGCTTACAGAAGACGATAAGTATACAGCTAGAGTTCATCACATCTTATTATCCTCGAATTGATGGTAAATCAGAGGGAGTTATCCAGTTATTGAAAGAGCACCTTATGAGATGCTGTATGGTAGGAAATGTATATCGCTCATTCACTGGGATGAGATGAGTGAGATGTTATATATGGATTCTGAGGTAGTTTAGGGGATCATTGAGGCTATTGAAAAGATTGGAGCTCGGATGATCGATTCTCATAATAGACAGAAAAGTTATGTTAATTTGAAGTGAAGGAACATGGAGTTCCAATTGGAAGGCTATATCTTCCTTAGAGTATCACCATGGAAAGAAGTGAGGGGATAAGGGAAAGTTGATCCCTAGATTAGTAGGACCGTTTGAAATCCTTGAAAGGATCGGTCAGGTGGCCTATGGATTGACCTTATCTTTGACACTATCGAAGAAAACATGTGTTAGACGAGACTCATGTGTTGAGTTATGAGGATTTGGAATTGGAGACTGAGTTATCCTATCAGAAACACCTAGTCCAGATATGAGACAGAAAGAACATAGTTATGAGGAACAATAACTATACATGTGGTTAAGGTATTATATAGAAACAGTAGGGTCAAGGGAGCAACTTGGGAACTGGAATCAGATTTGCAGGATTGATATCTCGAGCTACTCAAGTAAAATTTTGAGGACAAAATTTCTGTAAGGAGGGGATAGTTGTAATGTCCCAAATTTCCTAATAAGGATTAGGGCCTTGATTAGGAGGCCAGGATGGAAAATTATGGAAATGATGTGATTATGTGATATATATATGCGTATCATTATGTGATTATGTGAGTTATATTATAATATGACTTGATATGCATGTTTAGGTGTATTACATATGCATGTGGGCCCATTTATGATTAATTGGGCAATTGTTGTAATTTGGCCCGTTATGGGTATATTTGGCATATATGTGATATATGTGTGTGAGACCACATTATTATGTGAATATATTTAGGTTACTCGGCACGAGACGATCCTAGGGAGCAAGCTAGTGGGAAAGTCACAACGGGACCCATACATGACTTAGAGTGAGTCAAGGGGTATGTTGGGTAGTTAGCACATTACCGGGATATATTGAGAGTTAGTATGAACATGAGGGAATTATAGGAATTTTGACTATTTTACCCCAGGGGCATTTTTGGGACCCCGAGCATTGGGATTTGCTTGAGGTGTTACTTAAGCTTGAACGTTCAGTACATTCTCCCTCTCCCGTTATCCCTTTGTGACACCCATTCGCATTTTCGAAGGAAACTCAAGTTTTAGGACTCAGATTCAAGCAAGGTTAAAGTCGTAATGATTCTAGGAAAGATAAGAAGCTTATTAGCCATAGGATTTAGCTGGGAAACAAATCAATTAGAGGTAATCCAAGCTTTAATTTATGAGTTTCAAGCTTCATAAGTTTGATTTGATTTTTGTGTTTTGATGAGTTCTTGATTGAATTGTAACTTGGTTTTTGATGGTTTTGGGCTGCTGAGTTGTTTGGGAAATTTGTTTATGGGATTTGGCTATGTTTGGATAGGTTTATGGAGGGTTTTGGATTGAGAAAAATGCGGAAAAACTGAGTTTACAGGTCGAGTCGCAGCCTTGTTCTTGGGGCGTCCTGGCTTAAATTGGTTCAAGTCAAAGGGTTATTGGCGTCGCGACGCCTGCTAGAGTGCACCGCAGCGCTAGTGCAGGTAGAGAAGAGGCTCGGGCCTCTGACTTGAACGGGCCGCGACTCAAATGTTTGGGGTCGCGGCACTTAAGGGATTTTGGGCCTCAGGGAGGTTTTGAGTGAGGGTACTCAAACCTAAAGGCTCGGGATCAATCCTACTACCTGGTTTAGTAAGATTCGTTATCCCAGAGGCTAGGAATCAGTCCGGTAGTCTTTATTTACTCGTTTTAATGGGATTCTATATGATGGTTGTGACTAGGTGATCGCTAGGGGTTCAGAATCAGGATCGTGCTCGAGGGATGTTTATTGGTAACCTGTGCTTGGACCAAAGGTAAGAAAACTGCACCCAATATGTGATGCATATGATACATGTGATTATGGGATGTCCTGAATGTTGAATATGGAATTGATCAGAGCTTGAGTCTCTGTAAATGTGCATGGTTATGATTATGCTTGTGATTATCGATTAAGCATGTTGAATGCTTTGTATCTAGATATTTGACATGTGATATATGCCTGCTTGCATTATCTTATTGAGAAAGGCTTGGCTTATTAGTCAAAGACGGCAATAGCGCATTGAGCGTTGGTCGTTATGGTTATGCTTAACAAGGAGTGTATCATACGCTTGACTGACCTATTGGTCGAGTTAAACTTAGCGCCAGGCACGGTGGATCAACTCCAAAGCTGGTTATACAGAGGATAAGGAAATGGGGCCCAGGGTGACTTATTAGTCCCATATCCTAACATTGACTTATCAGTCAAGTTCGACAATAGTGTTAAGCGTTGGTCGAAAAGCATTGACTTATTAGTCAAGAAAGACAATAACGCTAAGGCTATTACTTAATAGTCACATATCCTATCATTGACTTATTAGTCAAGGACGACTTTAGCATGGTGAGTGATGGTCGAAAGGCACTGACATATTAGTCAAGGTTGGCAATAGCGCTGAGCGCTGGTTGAAAGGCACTGACTTATTAGTCAGGGATGACATTAACACACTGAATGTTGGTCGTAGGGCATTGAATTATTAGTCAAGCAGGGAAATAGCGTGCTAAGCGCTAGTCCATATGATCTAGCCTAACCAAGAGCGCATCATATGCTTGACCGATCTATTGGTCGAAGAAAACCTAGCGTTGAGTACACTAGATCAGCTCGAAAGTTGGTTATACGGAGGACAGGGCACAGGGCCCCATGGTGACTCATTAGTCCCATGTCCTAGGGCGTTGAGCCAGAATGATTCCATGATCATTTATTTGTATTTGCCTGCATGCATAAGTAGGGTTATTACTGCTAGGCATGCTTATTATGATTTGGTAACATGTTATTAACTGCTTATGAGCATGTTTAAGTTTTCTTACTGAGCCTCAGTTCACGGGTGCTATGTGGCGCAGGTAAAGGGAAAAGAAAGCTGGATCATCCTTAAGTTAGAGAGCTTAGGTGATGATGTGTACATATGTGGCTACTCGACCACCATGACCGAGGGTTTAAAGAGGAACCAGGGTCAAACCCTATTTTTCCGCTTAGGTCGTCTAGTTGTGAATATTTTGTTGTAATTAACCTTTGAAATGTACTTTGGGATCTCATTGCATTTGTATCTTTGACAAAATTTTTTAACCCTAAACCGTTAATCACTTTTAGCTACACGATTATGGCCAAATGAGTCGTTTAGCGAGTTTAACACTATTTAATATACACAGTGTAATGGTCCCTGGGTAGTAGGGCGTTATAGTATATTTGGAGAAGAGTTGGGAGGAAAATTTTGTAAAATCCAGATATTGCAAGAGAACAATAGTGACGTATTAGTGTGGAAGTCGAATGCAAATAGGATTTTTTGTGTAAAATCAGCGTACTGCGAAAATCAGAAATAGAGATTTAGTGGGGAAAATAAGATTTGGAAGAAAATATGGGACCCCGGTATTCATCCAAGGTTGGGTATGGTGCTCTGGAGAACTTTGGTTGTGGCACTACCTACAAAAGATAAGCTCAGATTTACTCAAGAAAAAAGTTGCTATCTTCGTGGGGAAGAAGAGGACTCCTCGACATTTATTTTCATACAATGTCCATTCACAAGGGCTTTGTGGTTCATAGAGCCTTTCACAATTAGAAGCACTTTGACCGACCTGGACAATTTAGAAGATTTCATGGAAAACATGTTAGCACACCTCACATAGTCAGATCAGCTGCAATTCTTGGTATATGCAACTTGTTTATTTGACATAGTGTGGGGACTTAGAAATGAAGTCTGGACTGCTTCCTCTAGACCAACGATATAGAAGGCGACTCAAATGATAGGTAACAAATATGAAGAATTTAAAGAGATTTTGATTGAGAAGGCAGATCAAGGACAGAGGATAGATCAACCAAGTGGAGAAAGGGTAATCAGAACAAACGCTGAGCATGCCATATGTGTAGATGCATCTTACTTGAATAACAAAGCAGGCCTTCTACCGATTGCTACTCAGAGACATCCTTGGATAACTACCATGAAGGCATCTGTTTCTGAAGCTTCCTCCCCCTTAGAAGCTGAGTTTCAGGAGATCATATTCGCATTGCATTAAGCCTACGACCAAGGATGGAAGAAAATCAGATTTATTCTGATTCAATCCTAGTGGTCAGAACAGTGTCGACTTGTACTAGCCCCCCTAACTGGAAGGCTTGGGAGTTATACATGAGAGCCATCTCCCTCTTTGGTAGTTGCGAAAGTTGTAAGTTAGATCATATTAGTCGAAAGGACAATGGTGCGACTGATAGTGTAGCCAAGAGAGCTAGAGCTGAAAATCTAGCCAATTTTGTGTGTATAAGGGAGGGACCTCCTGATGTGGTTTCCAACCTCTTTGTTTAATCAATGAACTTCATGTTACTGAAAAAAAAAACCCAATAATATAAGTCCCAAAATATTTATAGGCCCAATTTGAAAATCCATTATAATTAAGTAAAAAATACCAAACATGTGTTTTTATCCCTAACAAAAAAAAAAAAAAAAAGATTTTTTCAAATTATGTCTTTTTTTAGGTAGTTTCTATAAAAATATGAAGATTTAACTTTTCCACATTTTTTGGTTTTTTTTTATTTGGAAGTTGTTGTTTATGGGCTTTTCTTTCTCATAAATTTATAAAAAACATATATATATATATATATATAATTATGCCATATTTCTAATGATAATATGTTTTCTTTGATTTTGAGGGTTTTTTTTTGTTTACTATTTTCATTATTTTTCCTACTTTTTTTTTATCTCCCCCCCCCCCCTATTTTTTTCCTTACTTTTATTTTTCCATTTTTTCCTTCTTTTCTCCCTCTTTTTTTCCTTCCGTTTTTTTATTTATTTTATATTTCATCTTTTTTTCCTTCTTTTTCTTTCATCTTTTTTTCTACTTATTCTTTTCTTCTTCCATTTGTTTTGTTCTTCATTTTTTTTCACATATATTTTTATATTAAATAATTATTGTATATGTTATTATTATACTTATTTTTCTACTATATATAAAAATGTTTCAAATCAATTTCTTGAGCTTTTTCTTTTGTGTTGTATTCCTTTTTTTTTTCTCCCAAATCATGATATTTTTTTATTGTTAGGTCAAGTAACTGGCAGATTACCTTTCACACGCATATACATATATATTTATATATTGTTCAAATTTGGATGTTCTCATTAGGACAACTAGTTACCATTTTAGGGGTAACTAGTAGCTGGTTATAATCAAGATAACTTGTTACTATGTTAGGGGTAACTAGTTACCGATATCATAAGGTAAAAAAATAAAAATAAATAAAACAATTATATAATATAAAAATATCAAAAACATTAATATATCTATATAAGAAATTATAATTTAAACTTAAAAATTGGGGTTAAATAATAAAATTGTCCTAAAAATAGTAAGAAGTTAAAAACACTTAACTAAAACATGACATTATTTTAAAAGGGAATTTACTCATTTGGTACCCTATGTTTTTGCGAAGTATCATTTTGGTACTCTCTGTTTTCAATAATGCTCATATGGTACCATGTATTTTATAATTATACATATTTGATACCCTAGACTCATATGTGATAGATAAAATTTTGTCAATATGATCAAACTGTCATCAGTTATATGTAATTAAATAATTAAATTTAAATTTGGAACTTATATAATTGACAGCAATTTGATTAAATTGGTAAAATTTTATTAATTAAATTTGAGTTTATGGTACCAAATATGTACTATTTTAAAATACAGGGTACCATATGAGCATTATTGAAAACAGAGGGTACCAAAATGATACTTTGCAAAAATACAGGATACCAAATGGTTACCAACCCATTTTAAAATCATACAAAAATATGGGAAAATTAATCCCGTGTAATTAACTTTTTTAAAAATATATTGGGAAAAGTTAATCTCCCACATTTTTGTAAAAAATGTAAAAAAAAAAAAAATAAGATGCCATATTTTATGTAATTTTCTAAACTTTTTTTTTGGATTATGTGTTTTGCACAATTACCTGTTTAAATCCTATAATTAAAAAATTAAATTTTAGATCCTGTATTTTCTATAAATATTCAAAATAGGTCCCTAACCTAATTTTGGCAAATAATAATAATTGTTGACTGTTTTTTTCGCTATCAACCTAATATGAGAGTTTAAAGAAAATAATAGAAAAGAACACAAGAGTTTTACGTGGTTCAGGCTATAAAAGAGCCCTAGTCCACGAGTGTCTGGTATTTAGTGAGCTTGAAGCTTATTTGAGCAAGCTTCAATGGAAGTTCCCATGCAGCGTATATATTGCACTAAGTTACAAAGTTTCTCTCTCTAAAAATATGAACCCCCTACAAGGAGATATCCAGTCCTATTTATAGAAGTTCGGGTCATTAATGTTAATCATTTATCATCAATACCAATTCCCCCATTCTAGGGTATTCACGTTGAATTAATACAAAAAAGGTTGTACTAAATGGAGACTACGACCCAGGCGGATTGCACGGGGTCCATTGCAGAAAGTTGCATACCAACTTTATGGGGGACATGTCTCTAACTGTCAGGGTGCGAAAAATGTTTGCCCATGTTAGGCGGCGCTGTGAGAAATGCCGATTGTCGAGGTACGAACTCGACATCACTAATCGAGGCCCACCAAAAGTTTTCAGATGATCTTCTGGCGGCCCATACCTGCAGTGATTGACACGTGGCAGCTACTCCAGGTCCGAGGACCAAAATCCTAGACTTGGGAGATGGGCGAGTGAAGAAAGCTTCTCGGGACGTGGCCGCACCTAAAGACATCTACGACCTGGTCGGATTGGGTTTCCTCAAGGAGTTCACACTTTTAGAACCTCATGAATTCTCTTGTCGTTAATTACTCCTAATTGCAATGTGTAGGGTGGCGAAAAAACGAACAACATTTTCTCCCCAAGTCTTCACTTGTCCTCAGACAATGGAGACATAGATTGAGGAGTAGTTTGAAAAGGTCTTAGGGGGAGACGTTTGGGCTTCCTCTAACGTCACTCTAGAAAGTCACGTCACATGTTGATTCCTTATTGCTGGACCCATCAGTCCGTGCAATTAATGAGGGGTTAGCACCATGACCTAAAACGTCCACTCCGTACTCTTGGCGCCTCTTTGCCTCGTACCAGAGGCATCCTTTTCCAATGTTAATGATCACGATCCATCCCTTTTGAATCTTGACCGTTGCATCGTTCTCAAGTACCTACGTCGTAGGAAATCCAACGGTCGGGGTGAGGTTGCTTCCCCCCCAAGTTCAATGAGTATAAAAACTCTTGAACCGCCTCAGTATTCACTTTACCCATTTGAAATTCAAAATCTCCAAACAAAAAAACCATCTCTTCTTTCTTAATCTTCCCAGACCTTCAACCATTTCTGGGGTTTCTCTACAATTCTGGACGGTTGGAGAGAATCCTCTTATTTCTGGGTGAACGACAAACGATTCTTCAAGGTTCGGACTCGTTTTAGCACGTACCGACACTTTATCTCGAGTAATTATTTACTGGTTTTGTATTTGTCTTTGCGTTTGCGTCGAGTTTCATTTAAGAGTTTAGATGCATACTTAGGAACAAGATTTTTGTGGCACTAGAGGGGCTATTTAGACCTTCTATAGGTCTTCTTAGGCATATTTTAACGTTAGAAGTGGACGAAATGGTCTACTACACACCTTATGCACTTTTTGCCTTCTTGGGCATTCGACCGGAATTTGGAAAATTCCTAGATTCCAGCGATGTTCATAATCTCTGGTGGTGTTCTTCGGTGCCAATTCCTTGGCCCCAAGGACACGCCAAGTCTTTAGAAATTCTCTTCTCTTCTCCCCGAGCAGAAGTCTTAGGGTTTCTCGTGTTTTGGCCCTCTTTTCTTTGGTCAAAATACTAACTGCTTGGTTTTCATCTCAGATGCCCGAGGAGCTACGACTGCTACACAAATAGGGTTTTTACCACTTTAATAAGGAGATTCTCGATATGGTCCGAGATCACCGCGTACAAGAAGATGGTGCAAGGGTGAAAACTCGAGAACCAGTTAGAGAACTGGTTGTCCGTGCTGATGGCCCGATAGCAAAGAGGCCAGTGCCACCGGTCCAAAGGGAGTTGGCTATGGAAGAAGTCAACTGGGCCCCTATTCCACATCCCACTCAGCTGTATGAGACTGATGAGTTTGAAGTGGAGGAGTACCACACCTTGCTTTGACACCCCGAGGCCTTGGAGGCCATCATGAGGCATTACACGATTGACGAAAAATGTTTGGCGCGCCTTTCTCAGGAATCCGAGAGGATGCAACACATCGTGAATTGTCTTGGCGCCTGGAGCCAAGCCCACCTGATGGCTGGGGCCACCCTGCCCCTACATCAATATTTTGTCGACTTCGTGAAGTTCGTAGGGATAGCTCCCTTTCAACTCTCCCCCAAGGCCTATCGGGTGACTGAGGGGATGTACGTTTTGTATTGGAAGAGGAACTAGCCCGCACATTCCCCAACGGAGATCCTGTACTTTTACAGCTTCCGTACCATCCCAAGGAAGAAGACTGACCGGGATGAGGACTACGCCCTGATAAAGTACGCTACCTCATCCCTTGCCTACAAGACTCTACACCACAACGAGAACCATTCTCGGGATTACATGGATGCCTTCTTTTTTACAGACGGGTTTTCGACTCGTAATAACCTGACCCTGATCCCCGACTTCGGGCTGGTGAGTATCTTCCCGACCATTCTCTTTTTTTTTTCTCTTTGTTTTCTTGATCACTTCGTGTTCTTTACTTAGTCATTCCATTGAATAGGTCCATTTCACCAAACTCCATATATCTAAATCTTTGAGGACCATCTCTAGGAGATGAATTCCCTTTCTGAGCAAGACCTAAAGTGAAACTTTTTTGTGACGGAGGAAAACCTCATCGAGTCGAGACTTCTTAGCGCAGGGTAGAAAATCGGCAATCTTGACCTGACCAAGTACTGCCAATCGAAAAAGTCTCAGGAGATAGCGTCCCGACACATCAATTATATTGATGGGTGCGCCCTGGCTATGTTGAACCAGCAACTACAAGAGTAGCGGCAGGAGAACATCCGGGCCACAAAAGCAGCTCGAGAAGCCTAAGAAGACCGGGAGCTCGAGGAGGAGTTCTAGGCGGGGAAGGAGGTTTCTCACCTTGACCCAGGTAAATCTCCCCTTACTCTATACCATGCCACACACGTAGGGGATAAGGTAAGTCCCGAGCATGTCTGGGCTTCTCCCGCACTTCTCCACTATGGCTCGATTGCGCATCGACATTAGACTAGGGAAGAGTCTTAGGATTACTTAGATCTGATATACATCTATCTTCACTGCACGAGGAGGCAGTTACCTCCTCGGGGCTTTATACCCATAGAACGTGTAACATCCTTCATCTCCAACTAGTTTTTTCAATATGGCACTAACTAGAGTTGTGAGATGGGAGACAAAGTTAGACATCTCCAATGCTTGCACCGAGACATAACTTATGGTGGGCTTTCGAGAAGCCTATGGTACTGTTTTATGTTCCTGTTTTGGAATTTGTGCTAACAATTTCTTTGTTCTTGTAGATCACATAGGGCTAGCTGACATTGCCCGATCAACCCTAAGGTTGGGAGCGCCCCCAAGCTCCTCGGATACCAGAGAACCATCACGTTCTCAAGAGGATCCTGAGTCTCCTACACCAGAAAAGAGGCATCGAGTTTCCCCTCCTCCCACGGATGTTCCCACAACAGACTTGCCCCCAGTCTTTGAGATTTCTCCCTCCTCCAAGGCTGGTGAAATGGTCCAAAGCTCGGACCAACAGGAGTTGGCTTCTCATTCGCGACTCCTGGTATACCTCAAGAAGTATGAGGGGGACCTGCTAGAGAAATACCAGGCGATTCTATAACATTTTGATGTGAGGATGGCGTAGGGTAACAAACTCCTTCATGAAACTACGGAGGCCCTACACCAACTAAAGCCTCCGAGAGAGCAACCTATCTGTTAAGATTGGTTAAATATAATGGTTAAAATGTTTACATGTTGAGGTGAAAAACACTTAATGATTTTCACTTAAAGAGAAGTGAAAACATGAGATTATGTAGAAGACATTTAAAAATGAATTTTATGGGTCTAAAGTGATACGATGATGTATCCAAACATTCCCAAAAAGTTTGGTAGCATTTGGAGCAATTTTAGGACCATTGGAAGGGTCCAAAGTCAGAGAGGGTGGCGATATGTTGCCTACTAACAGGCGATACATCACCTGGGTGGTTTTTTAGGGTTGTACAGTTTATGTAAAATTCTTCAAATGATGTGTTTTAAATGCTCTAATCCTATTGGTTAGACTAATGATGATGCCTACACTATAAATATGGGTTATTAGAGTTGAAAATCCTTGATTACACTTTCCAACTCTCTCTCTAAACTCATTCTCTCTCTAGCTTTCTAAGACCAAAGTTTTCTCCAAGAAACTCATCAAGCTTGCTTGACTTGCATGAGTTTTAAGGCTTGTTCAATCCCAAATCTCATTCTACTTAGTTAAAGCTTCAAGAAATTGGGAAGACTTGGAATGAAGATTTCAGACAACAATATTCATATGATGTATAAGCTTTATAAGTTCTCCATGTTTGAAGATTCAAGTTGCTCAATACAAATGTTGTATATCTCTAACTCTATTCTTGTATTTTTTTCATTCTATTATGTTTTTCATTGTTGGTATTGATGATTAAATGTATCTAAGTTCATCTTATCATCAATTAATCATGTAGTTTCTTATATTCAAGATTAACTTTTATATCATGCACTTGCTTCTTTGACTATCAAGAATTGCAGTCATACTTTGAATTTGAATCTTGATCAACATATAGGGTTTGGGACATTGCATTATTATCATTATTCATTTTTGGTTTACAAAGATTGAAGCCATATATTCCCAACAATCAAAATCTCTACTTCTAATTACTTGCATTTTGTGTTTTGTATTATCAACAATGAGGGAAATGGGTTCATCTTCTACAACCTTCAAATCTGTGTTTCAAGATTTGGTTTGTGTTGGATACAAAACCATGAAAGATCAAAGAAAGTTCTATTTGGAAATGCTCTACATGAATATGGATATGGATTCAAAGTCTTCATCAACAAAGGATGAGACAACTCAATGGGATTACATGCTTAAGGAGATTGGTATCATCAAGTTCCTTATTTCTAAATGTGTAGATTTCAAGAATTTGAATGAAATGTATTTGCTACCATACTTTTGTGTGTTTGAGATTATTGTTTATATTAAGAGTACAATGGTGAATGTTAATTAACAATTCATGGGTTATTGTTGTACTTGTTTGGTTTGTAAAGTTATTGATCATCACGTGAGATATGGTAATTGCAAAATTGACCATAATGAGACTGGGGTCACTACAATTGATGATGATATCTTTGTGACTTGAATTTAATGCATTCGATGAGGAATGTATGATGACCATAAAGAGAATTGACATGGTTCATGCCTGTAATGATGAGACTAATGCAACATTAAGAAAATGTGAACATGTCAATGCAATTGATGAGGAGATCATTGCAAAAGAAAGTGAATATCCTAAGGTCAATGCATTTCATGTTGAGATCATTGCAAACCTAAGTAAAGATACCAAGGCCAATGCATTTGATGTTGAGATCGTTGCAACCTTGAGTGAAGTTAATGCAACCCAAGGAAAGGTGCAAGGATGGTGATATGATACTTGTACCACCATTCATGCAACCTATGATAAAACTCTATTCAAAACCTTTGAAAGTGCAAAGGTGGGACTTGAAGTCTAAATGGGAAATGAAAAGAGATCCAAGGTACTTGGAAGGGGCTGCATTGATGTGTTCTTCACTAATGGAAAAGAAAGTGACCCTTATTAATGTTTTATATGTTTCCAGTATGACTAGAAACATTATGAGTGGAAGTCTATTGAGTAAATCCGATATCAAAATAGAGTTTGAATTCAGTAAACTCACTTTGAATAAATTGAGCACTTTTGTGGGAAATGGTTATACATATGATGGAATGATCAAACTTTGTGATCTTGATAGTGACAATAATGATATGCCATCTAAATCTTGCAATGTGATTAATTCTAATTCTATTACTTTATGGCATAATAGACTTGCTCATATAGGTTATAGCACAATTAAAAGAGTTGTTAAATGTGGATTAATTAATTGTGATGTGAAAGAGCATGATAAATGTGAATTATGTGTTAAATCTAAAATGGTAAAGAAACATTTTTCAAGTGTTGATAGATGTTCAAACTTGCTAGATTTAATACATAGTGATTTATGTGAATTGAATGACATGTTGACTAGAATAGAAAATATATACTTCATGAATTTTATAGATGATTGCTCTAGGTATACTTATGTGTATTTACTTAAGAGTAAGGATAAGGAATTTAATGTATTTAAAATCTATATAGCTGAAGTAGAAAATCAATTGGAAAGGAAAATAAAGACTCTTAGAAGTGATAGAGGTGGTGAATACTTTTCAAATGATTTCAATGTGTTTTGTGAGAAACATGGCATTATACATGAATGCACTGCACCATACACTCCACAACAAAAGGGAATAGCTGAAAGAAAGAATAGGACTTATCTTGAGATGATTAACTCTATGCTTTTACATGCTAAATTGTGTTATAATTTGTGGGGTGAAGCCTTGCTTGCTACGTGTCATATATTGAATCGAACCCCTATGAGAAAGAACAATGTGCTTCCATATGAGTTATGGAGAGGAAAGAAGCCTAACTTAGGCTATCTTAAAGTGTGGGGGTGCATTTCTTATTGCAAGAGAATAAAGCGTAAAAAGACCAAGTTGGGCCCAAGGGCAGTAAAGTGTGCATTTGTTGGCTATGCCTCAGATAGCAAGGCCTATAGGCTATTAGACTTGGAGTCTAATGTTATAATTGAATCAAGAGAAGTGGAGTTCTTTAAGAATATGTTATATTGTGATAGCAATTCTCAAGAACCCACAAGTGTTGAAGAATCTCTTAAAGAGAAAGATCCAAAGGTTGATGAGCAACCTATATTGCCTTGGAGAAGCCAAAGGCTTAAAGAATTGGGATCAAATGAGACATGTTCTCAAGTGGAGACACTCTACCCAGTAGAGGGAAACCTTGAAGTAGTCACATGGAAATTTCCTATGGCTCTTAAAGTTGAGGATGATCCCAAAACATTCCAAGAAACAATGTCTTCGAGAGACTCCGCTTTTTGGAAGGAGGCAGTAAATGATGAGATAGATTCAATTATTTCAAACCACACATGGGAATTGGTAAACCTTCCACAAGGTTCAAAATCAATTGGGTGCAAGTGGGTATTTTGGGGGAAATATCACATTGATGGCACATTACAAACCTTCAAGGAAAGACTAGAATCCAAAGGGTTCAAACAAAATGAAGGAGTCGATTATTTTGACACGTATGCATCGGTTGACAGGACAACCACTCTAAGAGTAATATTTTCCTTGTCATCAATATATAACATTTATGTTCATCAAATGCATGCCAAAACGACATTTCTAAATGGATATCTCGATGATGAGATTTATATGGAGCAATTGGAGGGTTTTGTTCTAAGGGGAAATGAACATAAAGTGTGTAGGCTTGTTAAATCATTATATGGTTTAAAGCAACCACCGAAAAAATGGCATGAGAAATTTGACAAAGCCATAATTTCGGATGGGTTTAGACACAATAATGCAGAAAAATGCTTATACTCTAAGACTTGTGATGACTATGTCATCTTGATGTGTTTATATGTTGATGATATGTTGATTTTGAGTAATGATATGAAAGACATAATGGAAACAAAGAGTTTTCTATCTTCCACTTTCAAGATGAAAGACCTTGGAGAGGTTGATACCATCTTGGGTATAAAAGTGAGAAAAAATAGTGGGGGTTATGCCTTAAGTCAAGAACACTATGTTGAGAAAGTGCTAGACAAGTTTAGTCATCTCAAAATCAAAGAGGAAAATACACTATTTGACTCAAGCATAAAGCTTGAAAAGAATAATCGTAGAGCAGTGGCTCAACTTGAGTATGCAAGTACATTAGGGAGTCTAATGTACGTCACTCATTGTACAAGAGCGGATATTGCATATGCGGTTAATAAACTAAGTAGGTTTACTAGCAATCCAAGTATGGAACATTGTAAAGCGATTGAGAGAGTTCTAGGGTACCTTAAAAGGACCAAGCAGCTAGGCCTCCAATATTCAAAGTTCCCAAAGATACTTGAAGGATATTTCGATGCGAGTTGGATATCAAGTGTAGGAGATAATCTCTCCACAAGAGGTTGGGTGTTTATGCTCGGAGTAGGAGCGATTTTTTGGGGTTCTAAGAAACAAACATGTATTTGACACTAAACCATGGAGGCCAAATTTATAGCTCTAGCGGCAACTAGCAAAGAGGCTGAGTGACTTAGGGATCTCATGTTACAGATCCCAATTTTTGCGGATGAGGTATCGACGATCTCGATACTTTGTGATAGTCAAGCCACATTGGCTAGAGCATATAATGGCGTATATAATAGGAATTCAAGACATATAAGTCTAAGGAAAGAGTATGTGAGACAATTGATTCGTGGAGGAATCATATCAACCTCATATGTTAAGACAAGTGATAACTTATCAGATCCATTTACAAAGCCTCTTGCGAAGAGGTTAGTGAGTTCTAATTCAAAAGGGATGGGACTAAAACTCCTAGAATAATATATTAACCAATGATGGCAACTCAACTCCAAACTTGTGAACATCAAGGGAAAGAGTTCAATGGGTAAAAACAAGTTATTGGGAGAATTTTTTCAACATTAACAAAATCATGAGTTCCATCCAAGGATGGTTAGTGTTGGTTGCTACCGAGTGAAGGCTAAGCCTAAGGCTTTTAATGAAGTTCAGTTGTGTGCAACAAGCATCTCTAAAGGTAGCAAAGATGATGTAAGAACTTCACCTATGTGAGCTTAGAGGTGGTGCTGCCTCTCATAGGAATTGGAGTTTCTCCCCAGAAAGTTCATGAAGTGGATAAGCACCTGGCCATATGAGTGCTAAGCGAGAAAAGTGGGAAACTGAATGGTCAAGTAGAGGTGTGTGAGGTGTTGCCAGTTTTATCATTAATGAGTACTTTGTTCAATCTTTAAGACACCAATGAGTTTGATAAGGCTTTGTAATACTTTCACTAAAATAAAGTTCAAATTGAAAGATACTTTATTTTATGCACCAAAACTGTTAAGCTAAGAAGAGAGGATTATATTTAACCAAGTGGGGAATGTTGAGATTGGTTAAATAAAACTGTTAAAATGTTTACACGTTGAGGTGCAAAGCACTTAACGATTTTCACTTAAAGAGAAGTGAAAACATGAGATTGTGTAGAAGGCATTTAAAAATGACTTTTATGGGTATAAAGTGATACGATGATGTATCCAAACATTCCCAAAAATTTTGGTAGCATTTAGAGCAATTTTAGGACCATTGGAAGGGTCCAAAGTCAGAGAGGGTGGTGATACGTCCCATACTAATAGGCGATACATCGTCTGGGTGGTTTTTTAGGGTCGTACAGTTTATGTAAAATGCTCCAAATGACGTGTTTTAAATGCTCTAATCCTATTGATTAGACTAATGATGATGCCTACACTATATATATATGGGTTATTAGAGTTGAAAATCCTTGATCACACTTTCCAACTCTCTCTAAACGCATTCTCTCTCTAGCTTTCTAAGACCAAAGGTTTCTCCAAGAAACTCATCAAGCTTGCTTGACTTGCATGAGTTTTAAGGCTTGTTCAATCCCAAATCTCATTCCACTTAGTAAAGCTTCAAGCAATTGGGAAGGCTTGGAATAGAGATTTCGAACAACAATATTCATATGATGTATAAGCTTTATAAGTTCTCCATGTTTGAAGATTCAAGTTGCTCAATACAAAGGTTGTATATCTCTAACCCTATTATTGTATTTTGTCATTCTATTATGTTTTTCATTGTTGGTATTGATGATTGAATGTATCTAAGTTCATCTTATCATCATTTAATCATTTAGTTTCTTATATTCAAGATTAACATTCATATCATGAACATGCTTCTTTGAATATCAAGAATTGCATTCATACTTTGAATTTGAATCTTGATCAACATCTAGGGTTTGGAATATTGCATTATTATCATTATTAATTGTTGATTTGTAAATATTAAAGCCATATATTCCCAACACTATTGTGCCTCCGATAGGTAGAGCTGAGCTGGAGACTCTTTTCTCTGCCAAGATAGGGGAAGTTGTTTCTCCTCTCGCAGCCGAGCTCTTCCAGGGGTTAACTCCACCATGTGCGAGCTGACCGCCCATAACTTTGCCCAGTTGGGTGACAACAACATGGCCTCTCTCGTTGCTTAATGCCAGTATGCCAATGTCAAGGTAAGTCGTCAATTATCACGATCTTACTTTACTTACCCACCACACTACTTGAACTAATTTTTCTATTTATGCAGTCTGTCTTGGCTTGTCAACGTTTAGGCGATATCATGATAGAGAATTCGTATGAACTTCATCAGACCCAACGTCCATGGGAGGTGACCTAGGTTAGTTTCTTAGGTCGCTAACTCAAGGCTTCTTAGTTTCCTAGGTTTTTCTATTCTCAGGGTATTGACACTAATCCTACTACGATTTTGACAAGCTTAGTTTCCTAGGTTATCCTTCGCGAGGTGTGGTACTCTGCAGTCTAGTTTCCTAGGTAGTTTTATTCTCGGGGTATTGACACTAAGCCTACTCCAATTTTGACAAGCTTCGTTTCCTAGGTCATCCTCCGCGAGGCGTGGTACTCTGTGAGCTGCCCTGACTCCATGCCCCCCAAGTGATCAGAGACTAATCTGTGTTCACTTGTCCAGGCCACCGAGAGGGTGCTCTACGAGTAGTACATGCAGAATAAAGGAAACAAATATACGCAGAATCTCAAAAAAATTTATCGTGTTTTGTTTACACGGTTTCCATTTACTGTGCCCGAAGGCTACAAAGAGATTACAAAAATTAAAAATTTTACTGCTCACATCACTTGTAATACCGATGAAGATGCTCAACATTCCAGGCGTGGGGTATCAATTCCCCATTCAGTCGGGCTAATTTGTATGTCCCCAAACATAGAACATTCTCAACTTGGTATGGGCCCTCCCAGTAAGGTCCGAGCATTCCCGCACCAGGGTCTCGGGTGGCTAAGAAGACTCTTCGCAACACCAGATCTCCGATCCTAACTTTCTATCCTTCACTTAAGAGTTAAAATACCTGGCTACTTTATGTTTGTAGGATGCTACTCGAAGCTAAGAAGCTTCACAGAGCTCCTCCACAAGGTTCAGGTACTCTCGGAGTAAAGTGTGGTTTGTTGTCGGATCATACGTATCCCGTCGGTGCGTAGAGATTGCTGCTTCAACCATGAGCATGGCCTTATACCCATATGCCATAGAGAATGGAGAGTTTCTAGTGGAGGTCCTGGCAATGGTGCGGTAACTCTACAATGCCCTAGGTAGCTGCTTGGGTCAAGTGCCTTTTACCTGTTCAAGCCTTTTCTTCAAGGTGGCTTTGAGCGTCTTGTTGACTTCTTCCACCTTCCCGTTTTCTTGCGGGTGGGCCACAAAGGAATAGCTTTTCATAACTTCGTACGACTGTCAGAAATCTGTGAACACCTCGCTGTCAAACTATAGGCCATTGTCAGAGACTATTTTCCTCAGGTGCCCGTAGCGACAAACAATGTTTTTGATGACGAAGTCCAGTGCCTTCTTAGAAGTGGTTGTTGCAAGTGGTTCGGCCTCGACCCACTTTGTGAAGTAATCGACTACCACTGTTGCATAATTCACTCCTCCATTTCCTGTGGGCAATGACCCACTAAGGTTAATGCCCTAGGCCACAAACAACCAAGAACTAGTCATCTGGGTGAGCTCATTTGGAGGAGCTCAGGGTATATTAGCGAAGCCCTGACACTTATCACACTTCTTGACGTAGTCCACCGCGTCTTCGTTCATGGTGGGCCAAAAGTATCCTTGTCTGAAGATCTTCTTAGCGAGCTCCACCCCCTAGCGTGGTCCCCGCAAAAGCCCACATGCACTTCTCAGAGTAACAGATAGACTTCTTACATGGACACACATCGGAGCAAGGGCAACGAATATCCTTGCCTTTATAGTATGCTGTTCATGACGACATACCGATGTGCCTGGTAAAGCAGCTTTCGAGCTGCTTTCTTGTTCTATGGTAACTCACTGGAGACAAGATATTTCACTATGGGCTCCATCCAACCGTTCTGGAGTTGGGCTGCTTCCACTTCCTCTGGAGCTGAGATGCTCAGAGCAACTAAGTAGTCAACAGGGACTGCATTAATCAGTTCAGCATCCCTGGTGATTGTGAGCTTGGATAGGGCATCAACATTAGAGTTCTGTTCCCGTGGCACTTGTCGAATGGTGCAAATTTTTAAGCTTTGTAGCATTTCTTGGGACCTCGCCAAGTAAGTGACCATTTTTGTCCCCCGGGCCCAGTACTCCCCAAGTACTTGATTAACTACGAGCTGTGAGTCACTGGAAATCTCGAGGCTCTCGGCCTTGAGTTCAAGCGCTACTCGGAGTCCAGAAAAAAGCACCTCATACTCTGCTTCATTGTTTGAGGCGTCAAACCCAAATCTTAGGGTGTTTTGAAGCTTGTGCATCTCGGGGGATACCAAAATAAGGCATGTTGTGGCATCATTCTCATTTGATGACATTTCTATGTATAGCCTCCATCTAGGCCCAACCACTAGGGCATCCCCAGATCTCACATGGTTTCTCGTGCACTCGGCGATGAATGGCAGTCCTCGGGAAATAAGTGATGTCAAACTGACTAAGTTCGATCGACCACTTCAGGAGTCTCCCAGATGACTCTGGCTTTTGGAGGACCTGCCATAAGAGATGGTTCGTGAGGACCTTGATGGGATGCACATGGAAATAGGGTCTTAGCTTCCGAGAAGATACCATTAGGAAAAGGGTCAGCTTCTCCAAGAGCGGGTATCTGGATTCCACTCCGAGGAGTCTCTTGCTCACATAATACACAAGGTGTTGGACACGACCTTCCTGGCGTACTAAGGTGGCACTAATGGCATTCTCTGAGACAACCACGTAGAGCAGGAGAGGTTTTCCTTCTACGGGCTTTGACAAGATAACGGGTTTGCCATGTATGCTTTCAACTGCTGGAACGCCTGTTCGCACCCCTCTGTACATTCAAACCTATGACCTCCTCAGAGTATGAAGAACGTGATACACTTGTCATTTTCCTTGGAAACCAAGTGACTCAGGGTAGCTATCCCAGTGAGGCTATGAACATCCTTATAAATTTAGGGAGCTAGCATGTCGACCAGGGCTTTGATCTTCTCGAGGTTTGCCTCTATCCCTCGAGCACTAACAATACAGCCCAGGAACCCTGGAGGCAACTCTGAAAGTACACTTATGGGGATTCAATTTCATCCCAAACTTGTGAAGTACTGAAAACACCTCTGCCAGATCCTTTACGTGGTCGGGGGCTATTCTAGACTTGACAAACATGTCATCCACATACACCTCCATGTTTTGTCCCAACTACTCCTTGAATATACGGCTCACGAGCCTTTGGTAGGTGGCACCATCATTCTTCATCCTAAAAGGCATCATTTTATAGTAGCAGGCTCCTTTATCTGTTCAAAATTTGGTGTGTTCTTGGTCCGCAACTTGCATGGAAATCTAGTTATAGCCCAAGTATGCGTCTATAAATGACAAGAGCTCGTACCCGAAGGTGGCATCGACTATCTCATCTATTTTCGACAGTGGGAAACAGTCGTTAGAGAAGCCTTGTTAAGGTCGGAGAAGTATATGTAGGTCCTCCAGGTGCCATTTGGCTTGGACATGAGGACCAGTGTAACGCCCTAAACTTCAGGGACCGTTACGGTGCACATTGCAAACAGTGCTAAACTCGCTAATCGAGTCATTTGGCCAAAATCGTGTAACTAATTATGATTAGCGATTTAGGGATTAAAAACTTTGGTTAAGATATAACGTTTCACTAGAACGTTTATTATATACATTGGGATCCCAAAAATATAATTTAAAGGTTTATTACAACAAAATATTTACAACCAGCCGATCTAAGCGGCAAAATAGGATTTAACCCTAGTTCCTCTCCTTCAAACCTCGGCCGTGGCGGTCGAGCAACTGTATATGTACACATCGTCACCTAAGCTCTCCAACTCAAGGATGGTCCAGCTTTCTTTTGCCTTTACCTGCACCACATAACACCCGTGAGCCGAAGCCCAGCAAGAAAACTCAATATGCTCATGAACAGTCATATCATGATATCAAATCATATCTGGCATGCCTAGCAAACACAGCTCTATTCAAGCATACAAATAAATTCAAAAAATGTTGGGGAATCGAGGATAAGAAATCCTGCCCTCCTTATTGGATGACTATCAAATCAATCCTAATTAGATGAGTGATTTAACACCTGAGGTTCTGGTAAACCATACTGAGTGACTGGCAAGCAAGTCACTACGGGGCTCAATACCCAAAGCCATGCAAATGATGATCAGAATGATCATACAGAGCTTATAGCCCTGAACAGATGAGTGAATATCACTTTGAGGTTCTGTTAACCATACTGAGTGACTGACAAGCAAATCACTACGGGGCTCGGTGCCCATAGCCGTGTAACGAAACTGTTACCTAGGCTTTCCTGCAATGGCTCTAATCAGATGAGTGACTAATGGGTAGTCACTAGCTTAAACAGATGAGTGACTGCTGGGTAAGTCACACAAGCACTTTTAGTTTTCATCGAACTTGAGGTCGGTCCGACATTAATGCTCTTGTTGAGTCATCTAATGCAGATGTCAATTAGATCTAATCTTTATTGGCTTGCATAGAACACGCTAAGGCCGTCCTGACTTATGAGTCAGCACTGTGTGACCAGTGCCCAGTACCACTGCCGAACTTGACTAATGAGTCACAGCTTCACAGTTGATACTAACACCTTTGCCAATTCTGCCTAATTAGTCAATACCATGCACAAGTAAGCAATGCTACCAAACATATGTCATATGTCGAATATTCAAACGTAGGGCATTCAACATGCTTACTTAACAATTTCTAGCACACTTATGATCATGCACAAACACAGAGACTCAAGCTCTGATCAGTCTCATAGTCAATATTCATGGCATGCCCTAATCACATGTTTCTCGTGCATCACATGCATCGCACTTAATCATCCAGCATGCCTCAATAATAACCATATAAAAATGAGCAAGATTGCTAAGCATTCAATATGCTATCAATGTCCACATTTAAGCATCCAACGTGCATCAAGAATAACCATGCATGTCACATATGGGGTGCAGTTTTCTTACCTCGAGTTCGAGCAAGAATTAGTAAAAAAATGATCCTTGAGAATGATCAATTATTTGGTCCTTTAGCAGTCACCTAGTCATAACAAAATATGGAATCCCATCAATAAAATAAATCATAAAAAGGTATTTAATCTAAAACCTCACTCCCGGGATCCATCCCACACTCTCAGGACTCTTAATCCACCAAAACGGGGTAAAGGAACCAACCCCCGAGCCTTAAAAGTCATCCCGAGCCCTAAAATAGGCTTGCTGGAAAATACACTAGCGCTGGGGCGCTGCCTAGTGGCGCTGCCCCAAAGTCAGAGAAGCCCAGAATCAGCCCTGCCTAGCGCTGGGGCGCTAGGAATGGCGCTGAGGCACCATCAGCAAACCAGAGAAAATTCTGGTCTTCTCCCCTGCGATCCCCCTTGAAAACCAAGCATCCAAATCAATCCCAAACATCACCCAAACACCCAATTCAACCCCTAAACCTCATCTACATCACACCCTCATCAAAACCCAAGCAACCAAACTCAAGAACTTCCATTAATTCCCAACTAACACATCAAAATCCTCAACTGAAAACTTATTAGAAAGACAGGGTATAACAAGACTTTCATGGCTGAATTTCTTACCCCAAGCTTGATTTGGATCCCCTTCAATGATTGAACCAAGATCCTAAGCCCTCAAGCCTTGCCCTCCTAGCTTGGATCCTCAAATTGGCTCTCAAAAATTGAAAGGAAGAAGGAGGAGAAATGGTCTATGGGTGAGGGGGAGAGATGAGGATGATGCTCTGTTTTTTTTTCTTTAACATTCTACAACATTAAGGATTGGTATATATCTTAGGGGTGAAAAAACCATTTTTCCCCTAGGTCAAATAAAGGCTTCTAAAGACACCCAAGGGTAAAATCGTCCATTCCCGCCTATCTCATTAATTATAATTAACACCCTCTAATTCCCGCTATTCTCAATATTCTCAAATACCAACAATTCATATTCCGTTACCCTTTAATTCCCGACAACGTTCTAATCACCAAATTACCCCGAGACTCACTTTGAGCCCCGAACTTAATCCCGTTATGACTAGACCGAAAACTTGCATTCCATGATCGTCTCATGCCGAATGGCTCGAACCAATCCACACATAATGTAGTATTATTTATAATTCACCCACATGCATGAAAATACACAATCACGGCCTCAACGGGCCAACTTACCAAAATGCCCTTATAATTAAATGTGGACCCATATGCATGCATTTATCATCATATAATAATATAATTCACATAAACATGCATATAATCATTTAATAACATGATAAATCAATTATGGCCCTCCCGACCTCCTAATCAAGGTCCTAAACCTTATTAGGAAATTTGGGGCATTACAACCAGATTGGATACTCACTTGGGATATTTGGCATCCCGAATAAATCTGTTTGCGAGTAGCTTGTCCACCTCCGCCTTTAAGGCTTCTGCCCTAGTCTGGTCAAACGTTCTCCGCTTCTACTGAATCAGAGCGACGTTGGGATCGACATTCAAGGCATGACAAATAATTTTTGGGTCAATTTCAGTCATGTCAGAGTGAGACCAGGCGAAAATACCCTGATTTTCTCGGATAAAGCTCACTAGTGCTTCTCGAAATTCTTCCTTCAGATTCTTCCCGACCTTGGTCTTCCTTTAGGAGATGGAGGCATTGAGGGCCACTTCCTAGACTTCCTCCATGGGCTCGATAGCCCTCTCTTTTTGAACTGGCGGGGCTAACTCATTGATTTAATCAGCTTGAACTAGGGTTGTGCAGAAATTTTTACAACCCGCCCAGCCCGAATAATCCGCCCAAACCAACCCGAAAAAACCGCCAAAAAATGCAACCCGAATAAACCGACCAAAATTTAAACCGCCCAATCGTTACATTGGGCGGGTTGAAAAATAAGTATCAATCCACACAATATAACCCGACCCGCCCAATTAAGAACTTATTATTAATTTATTATTTTTAATACATTTAAATAAATATATTAAATTTATATATATACTTAATTAAATTTATATTTTAAAAAAATATTGTTTTAAGCTTAAAAAGATAAACTTCACACTATTAGTACTAGTATTTAAAAGAAAAAAACTACAAAAATGTAAAAAGAAAAATATAACTTCGGTTTGGGTGGGATGACCCGACCAACCCGCCCAAAAAAAATACCACTTCGGTTTGGGCGGGTTAACCCGACCAACCTGCCCAAACTATTGGATGGGTTAAATTTATTTTTTTCTTAATTGGGCAAGTTACGGGTTCACTTTTGCTAACTCGATTATGACATTGGACGAGTAAAAATGCCTTGTAACTCGACGAACCCGCCCAATGATCAACCCTAGCTTGAACAACCTGCACCTCCACCTCCTCAAGAAGGGGCTGTTCGGGGGCCAAACCTTCAACTACCATTGCTGGTTTCCTGAGTGACACATTGTAGCATTGCCTCACCCTTTTTTGATCTCTTTGGACGGTGCCAATCTTTGACTCCATGGGGAACTTCATGCACAAGTGCCAGATGGAGGTGGCCGCCCCGAATTCCACTAAGGCAGGACGCTCCAAGATGGCGTTATACACCGAGGAGCAATCCACCACTACGAATGTGCAGTTCTTAAATGCTTGGCATGACACCTATCCAAGCATCACAGATAGCTTGATCTAGCCCATAGGTATGAGACCTTCCCTCGAGAACACATATAAAGTTGAGGTGCACAGAGACAAGTCGCTTATGGTCAACTCGATCTTTTGGTAGACTGACTTGAACAGGATGTTCATTGAACTCCCATTTTCCACAAGGATCTGAGCCACCATCTTATTGGAAACCTGGCTCTCAATTACCAAAGGATCGTGGTGCAGAAACTGCACTCTTCAAGCTTTGTCCTTAGAGAATGTCATGACTTGTTCTGTCATCCTTGCCATCTCAAATGACAATTGAGCTAATGTCAACACCTCATCATCATGGTTTAAGGCCCACACATACCTATTCTGCGAGCCTCGGGATGTGCCACCCAAGTGGGGTCCTCCAAAGATGGTCCCCACTCGTCCATTCACTTGGAGAGGTCTGTTTACTATCTGCTGTTGCGGAGCTGCTGTCACCGTACCCGGAGCATAGGGAGTTGCAGGCTGCGTGGGAGTTACCACGACCGTGACCTAAATCTAGCATTCTCCATCCCGAGCATACTAGCGGAGGTGTCCCAGTTTGATGATGATTTTGATCTCATCTTTGAGTTGGCAACACTCATTGGTATGGTGCCCCATATCGTTATGAAAATGACAAAATTTATTCCGGTAATGGATGTGCTGCTCTGTGGTCACGAAGATGTTCTCCTGATAGTCCACTAAGTCATTGTACTCGGAGTACTGCGAGACATACTTCTCGTCAGGGGCAGCACCCTGTCCTCTCTGCATTGTCCTATTTCCCTTTGGCTTTCTGCCCTTGCCCCCGCGTCTACTGCTGCTGGGGGTCTGGCTGGGTGCAGCAGACTGGGATGGAGCTGCAACTCCAACACTGAAGGCATGTTGATAAGCACTATATCCCGTGGGCGCTGCTCTAAATCCCGTCGGTGCGGCACTGAAACTAGCGGGTCTGGTGAGAAAATATGACTAGACTGGGCTCCCACCACACTATGTTGGATGGGAGTGTAGGGTGTATATTGGGTCCCCGAAGCCACGAGGCTTGGCGTTGTCAGAGCGAGAAACGTGATGGGCCCGCCAAATGCCCTAATCTGGGCATCTTCCCAGCTAATAATACTCTTGGGCCTGACGAATGAAGTCATCGAGCCTTCGACATCCTCTCTACTGGAGGTCATCCCATAATGGGGACCTCGGGCGGATGCGGGCCTGTTAGGCCATCAGATGCTGGTTGTAACGTCCCAAAAATGCTAATAAGGTTTAGTGCCTTGATTAGCGTGTTGGGAGGGCATAATTGGATATATGTGTTATTAATTGATTAAATGCGTGACTACGTGGCGTACATGGTTTATATGATAATATGAATATATATATGCACGTTTATGTGTATTAAATATGCATGTGGGCCCGTTCTTGTTTATAAGGCCATATTTGTAATTTTGGCCCGTTGCAGGCATAAATGTGATTATATGTGATAAATGATTGAGACCACATTATTATGTGGATATATTTGCATTATTCGTCTCGAGGCAATCCTAGTAAGCGGATTAGCGAAATATTCACAACAGGGTATATACCTGACTCGGGGTGAGCCTATGGGTATTCTAGGAGCTTAGCGAATATTTGAGATTTATTGAGTAATGGGTAAGTATTTGGTAACTAGTTGGGCATGTCAGGACTAATTGGGAATTTGTAGGATGACTTAAGGAATTAACAGGAATTGGGGCTAATGACCATTTTGCCCTCATGGGCAATAAAGGATTGAAATAAGTATAAGGGTAATTTGGTCATTTGTGTAAGGGATAAGTTTAGGGAAACTTTAGGAAATAACCAGAAAATACCAAGAATTTCTCTCTCAGCTCCCTCTCCTCCTCAAGTTCTCTCTCTCTCTCATTGGGTGCTTGGAATTTGTGGAGTTTTTGACGATCCTAGGCTAAGGAAGTGAAGAATTAAGGTTTTTTGTGTTTGGGAATCAGCTCAGGGATTGAATACGTCATCAAGGTAAGGTTTAAGCTTTGATTGTTTGGTGAAATTCTGCTGTTAGTATAGGGGTTCTTAAGCTTTAAAGTTTCAAAGGGATTTTGATGAATTATGGGTTCTTAGGACGATTTTGGTTAGAATTTTAGGAGGTTGTGTTGCTCTGAGTAGACTATTAAGGTATAGTGGTTCAATTTTTGTTTCTGGTGCATGTTGGGTTAGATTTTGATGAATTAGGTTGGGAGAAAATGCAGGAAAATCCCAAGGATTTCTGGGTTCACGGGGGTGCTTCGCGACCCGCGTGACCACAAAAGCTCTGGGGGGCTTGCTGTTTCCCAGGCATGTCGCAGCCCTAAAGGGCAAGTCGTGACCCGCCTACCCCTAGGATTTGGGGTTGGCACTTTTGACTTGGGGGGCCACCGCGACCCTTAGGGCCAGGTCGCGGTCTGCCTAGGCAGCCTTAGCCAAAATAGGTTTTTGGGCTCGGGAACTTAAACCTAAGCGCTCGGGACAAATTTTACTACCCACTTTAGTAGAATTCGAGATCCCGGAGGCAAGTATTTTATTCCAAAGCATTTAATTGGGTTGGATTTTAATAGTTATCCATTTTTGCTTGTGATTAGGGTTACCATTAAGGCTCGAAATTGAGGATCGTGCTCAGGACCGCTATACATCTTCAACTCGGGATCCGAGGTAAGAAAACTGCACTCGAGTTGTGAATGGAGCTGAGATCCACTGTAACTGAACATATGTGAGATTATAAATGTATTTATGATTGGAAATATTTGGATAGGCAGGTTAGCTCGTGCTGTTTTCGATTGTGTGTTTCACAACTTGTATATCTACTATGTTTGATGTGAAAGTCCAACCTAAAGGAGTCGGAGCTGATGTTAAGCGTGTTGAACGCAGCTCGGCCTAAGCAAGCCGGGATCAGATAAATAACTAGAGGGCTCGGCCTAAGGGCACCGACACCTAACTAATTGTATAAAGATTGAATTATATGTTTGGATTAAATTGTTAACTGTTGCCTAACTTATTGCTTGTATTATGCTATTGATTGAATTGGTTGATCTAAGTTTACTATGCACACTCTGTTGATATCTATGCTAGTAGAATTTAGTTTTCTTGCTAAGCCTTGGCTCACGGGTGCTTCATGGTACAGGTAAAGGCAAGGGAAAGCTAGACTAGCCATGAGTTGGAGAGCTTTGGGGGAGATGTGTACATCGACAGCTACTCGACCGCCACAGGTGAGGGATTTATAGGGACAAGAGCCAAAAATTGTATTTTTCCATTTAGGCTGGCTACAGTTGTATTAACTTTTTGAGGGTTGTAACCGCCTTGTAAATATTATTTTTGGGATCCCGTGTATCGAACTATTTTTTAAATGGAAGTCAACCATTTTATGATCAAAATATTTTAACCCTAGCCTGTCAGTTGACTTTAGAAACACGTTTATGTTCAAACGACTTGATTAGAAAGTCTTGCACTATTTTAAATACACAGTGTAATAGTCTTGGTTACCCAGGGTGTTACACTGTCTGCCTTCGACCCTCTTGGTCCTCGCAACTTCCTATTTGAAGCACTTGACATAAGCCTTAAGGGTCTCAAAGGGTCCCTACTTTATGTTGGCCAAAGTGTTTCCCTCAAAGCTCACCTTCTGAGCAGCTATGAATTGTCTTCGGAACGAAGATGACAACTGGTGCCCCAAATGAATGGACCCCGACATGTGTTTCTTGAACCATTCATCTACTGGTCCCGTCTAGGTTATCGGGAATACATGACACTTGCCGTCTTCGGAGATGCGATGCACCGACATCAACCTATTGAACTTTAAAAGGTGGTTGATGGGATTCGTACTACCATCATAAGAAATGATGGCATACATCTTAAAGCCTTCCGGTAATAGGTCTTCTACAAAGTGACGAGCACATGGCTCACCTTTCTCATCCTTCGAGTCAGAGTCAGAGTCATGGCCCTGACGTTGGGCCATTCTGAGCATTATCCTCTTCAAGCTCTCTAATTCCAAGCGGAGGGGGTCACGTTCTTGGTTGGCACTTTGTGTTGGGGTTTTATGCCCTAATTAAAACACAATTTCTTTGTAATCTCATTTATTATCAATAAAAGAATAGAAATAATTTTTTGACTTGGTCAATAACTTTGCTCACATATTTTATTTCATGATTATTTGTTTAATATAAACTTCTATTAAATCTCAAGCATATTGCTAATCGTATTTATAGTGATGCAATCACAGTGGAATATAAATATGATTATATGTTCAAAATAAGTTAGTCTTAAGATTAGTCAGTGCACAGGATTTACACTGACTTGCCAATCTATGATATGATCTACTTACACATTATAGTGTTATGTTCTTTCTAGAACATTAGCAAAGTAGATAAAATCATATGTATTTGTTACATCGGAATGGACCGATATTGACAGTTGATAGGATAAGTAAACATACCGTTATTATCTATTCTAGTCATATCATATAGTTAACCATAGATCAATTCAATCTCAATTTTGAGTTGTTACTATTCTAACTGATTGTACTATTTGAGTTCTTTGACTTGTTCGTTACCAGCTTACCCTACGGACTAGCCCATACTTACGTCTTGAGAACTCGGTAGTATAATTGAGTTTGAGTGTTAATCATAGATATGAACATCTACATCTTCTGATGAAGAAGTGAAATGATGGTTTCTTTTGAGTTTGGTTCAAGGTGTTAAATGATAGAGATCTCATTTCAGTAATTAAATTACTTTACTCAAATATCATTTACAAGGAACTAAGTGTTTTAAGGATAAAATACAATGAGGGGGTAAAACAGTATTTTAGTCCCATCTCATTGTAAACCGTTTATAGAGGATTGAGTGACAATTATGGTTGTAACAATGGATAATTAATAGCATATCTATATTTGTTATAGAGTGTTCTATGAATTCAAGAGTGCAATTCTGAGTCTTTAGTGGAGTCACGAGGAATTAATAAGTTTAAATTTCTTTGTTAGATTTATGATAACTTATTGGAGTTTGATTTCATAGGCCCATGGTCCCCACTGTACCTTGGATAAAATCATCTAGATAGTCTCAATTAATTATTTTAATTATCAATTAGAATTATCAAAGTTGACCAGGTCAATTTTGGATAGTTTCACAGAGTTATGTAATTTTGAGACGAAAAGAGAAATTATGGCAGATTTATTAATTGAGATGAATTGGTATATAAATTAATAAATAAGTTTAAATCAAGGTTCAAATTATAAATAATTAATTTGATAAAGGATTTCAATAATTATTTAATTAATTAAATCAATAGAAAATAATATAGGCCTTGATTGTAAGTCCAATGGGCTTATAATCAAATGAGAAATTTCACGGGCCTAAAGCCCATGATAATTTCAACCTAGGGCTGATAATTGACTATTATTTTATCGATTTTTTAATTAAATAAATGATCTAATTGAGTCTATAAAAGGAATGTTAAGAGAGAGTTGAAATCATAAGTCATTTTCTAAGCCTCTTTGTTCTTTTCTCTTCTTCTCTCTGTATCTATCTCATGTGTTGAAAGTTGCCCACTCTAGTCTAGGTGATTCCAATGATACTTTGGAAGACTGTGAAGAAAATTGAAGATCGGTTCAGTTTCTTGGTTATACTCTGCAATAGAAAGGATACAAGGGTTAGAGAAACTGAAGGAAGGACTCTATTATTCCGCCGCGTATAATGTAAGTATTCTTATCATTATTTCTCTTTGAATTTAATTTTAGAAACATGTTCAAGGTTATTTGATATTAATTTGTTTAAAATTAGATCTACATGAAAATAAATAAATATCCTGTATAAGTTTTCCTAACACTTTGTGCCTGGTTATCCCTCTTTCAAGCATTGAGGCTGTCCCAGAGGTCTTGTTCCTCCTGGGTTCGAGCCTAAAAGCCTTGTTATGCCTACGAGCATTCAAGCCTTCTCGTAGGTCATTTTGGCCTCAGAATGCACCACTGCCCTCGGAGTATACGACTTTCGTTTCCCAATCGGACTCAATGTTTTCATTGTTAACTGAGATGCTCATTGCGCGTTCTCAGTTAACAGAGATGTTTTGCCTATTGGCCCTTAGGCCAATTCTCTTGTGGTGATGGCGAGGTGTTTCGAGGACATCACCTCCAAGCCTTTCCAGTCTGTGTTGGTGCACCTGGGTAGAACGCATTGGGCTCCACGAGCGCTGACTGCCTGGTGGTATCCTCGGGCACTTAGGCCTTTACCGTTATTAATGGGCCTCAGGGCCTGGTTGTCTTTAGGGTTCGATGAGCTTTTTTTTGCTTGGGAGAATGGTTGTCGTTGACCATACCCTTGCCACGATCTTGCATCACAGGTGGGGCTCCAACTCCAGCTGGGTGCACGGGGGGCAGGCCAGTTGGCAGATCTCGCGCCACATCAGTCGGTTTCTTGGGAAGTACACCGGCTGAGTCGATAGATGGCACTCCAGTTTGGTGCATAGGTGGCACACCAGCTAGTTGCCTAGTTGGTACTTTGCCATGGGGGTCCACTCGCAGCCCTTGGGCTGCCAGAGGAGCCCTCATGGCGTTAACCATCTCCTGTAGGGCGACGATATTATTCTCATGGTGTCGAGTTTCTGCTGCTGAGTGGCCACCTAATCACGAAGTGCCACCACTTCTGTCGTCTCCTCCGCATCCATGGGCCGAGGATATCCTCTTCATAATACTCGTCGTCTAAGCCATCGTATTCGACGTTTTTTTCGTAGTCTTCCACCTTCTCAGAGAGGTCTTACGGTGGTGGACAACTGTTTTCTCCTTCCTCAACTCCGGCTGGAGGAGCCGCATCTTCTGGTACGTTTCTCTGAGTGGTCACCATGGCTATGTTCTTCAAGATTTCTTCAAGCTCTCAATGAAAGCACCAAAATGATGACTATTTTCTTTTGCTATTAACCTAATCTGAGAGTTTAAAGAAAATAATAGAAAAGAACACAATGGTTTTACATGGTTCAGGCTATAAAAGAGCCCTAGTCCACGAGTCTTTGGTATTTGGTGAGCTTGAAGCTTGTTTGAGCAAGCTTCAATGGTAGTTCTAAAGCAGCGTTTATATTGCACTGAGTTACAAGGAGATATCTCATCCTTATTTATAGAGGTTGGGGCCATTAATGTTATTCATCTATCATTAATACCAATTCCCCCATTCTAGGGTATTAATGATGAATTAATACAAAAAAAAGGCATCACTAAATGGAGACTACGACCCAGGCAGAATGCACGGGGCCCATTGCAGAAAGTTGCATACCAACTTTATGGGGAACATGTCTCTGACTGTCAGGCGACATTGTGGGAAATACCGATTGTTGAGGGTACGAACTCGACACCACTAATCGAGGACCACCAAAGTTTTTAGATGATCTTCCGGTGGCCCATACCTACAGTGACTGACACCTGGCAGCTACTCTAGGTCCAAGGACCAGAATCCTAGACTCGGGAGACAGGCGAGTGAAGAAAGTTTCTCGAGACGTGGCCTCACCTGAAGACATCCACGACCTATCCGAATTGGGTTTCCTCAAGGAGTTCACATTCTGAGATCCTCATGACTTGTCTTGTCACTATTTACTCCTAATTGCCACGTGTCGGGTGGCGAAAACACGGACAAGAAGAAGAAGAAGAAGAAGAACAACAACAACAACAGCAACAGCAACAACAACAACAACAACAACAACAACAACAATAATAATAATAATAATATGATCAAAATATTCTTGTATTTTATTTCATTACCGAAATTGGATTCAAGGGCCTATTTTGAACATTTTTTACAAAATATGGAGTCCAAAAATTAATTTTTTAAAATACAGGAACTAAAATGGTAGAAACTCAAACAAACAAAAAATACTACATTACTAGATCAAGATGAAATAAACAAAATTGAAATTTCAAACCTTGTGGCAATAAACCAGATGTTAAAATGGGAAGGGAAATTTGAGTTTATATCCATATTGTGGATTCATATATCGAAAAAGTGCTACCCTATACTAACATTACAAAATAATTCTATTATTTGTTTTGTTTCCAAAAATACCCTTTCATTTTTTTGGCCTCCATCTTCTTCTATCTTCTCTCTACTCCCTCTCTCTCTCTCTCTCTTGGTTCACTCTCTGATTCTCTTTGGAGATCCATGGCAACCACCACCACACCATCATCACCACCGAATTTCTTTGAAAAACAAAGTCCACAACTTCGGCACCCTCCTCTGCTTTTTTTCTTTTCTCTTTCATCTTCTCTATGAAATTATCCATGGAGTCTAAAACAAAATACCCCATGATAGTTTTTGATGAATTAAAACTTAAAACCATTAAAATTTCAATTAAGACACTAATTTATGAATTTCGAATTGATTTGGGCATGATTTTTTTGGTTTTTTTTCGATTTGTTTTCAATTTTTTTGTAATTATTTAGATTTGAAACGTAAAAATTTGCAGAAAACTGAATATACCTTGATGCATCTCGATGGGCCCTTAAAATTCATGATTTTCATGAAAAAAATGATCTGCCTTTATGAAATTCAATGCCACCTTGATACACCTCAATGCACCTCGATGAAACTCGATGAGATTCATGGAATGTGCATAATTTTTCACTCGGGTGTCTGTTTGAGGTAATTTTTTTTTTAATTTGGGTATTTTTTTGTGATCTACACATTTGAGATGTGTACACACACATTTGAAAAGTTTAAAGGTTAAAAAATACTCAACTTTGAAAAGATAGGGGTATTGTTTTGAACTTTGGCGTGTTTTCAGGCTTTAAACTTTCTAAATATGTATGTACACATCTTAAACGTGTAGATCTTGAAAAAAATACATAAATTAAAAAAAAAAACCTTAAATGGACACACGAGTGAAAATTTATGCATTTTCTATGAATTGTATCAAGTTTCATCGATGTGCATTGAGGTGGCGTCGAATTTCATCGAGGTGAATTGTTTTTTTTCTTGAAAATCATTATTTTAAAGGGCCCCTCAAGCTGGGCATCAAGGTGCATCAAGGTATATCGATGTGTATCGAGTTTCATCACGAAAATTATGATTTTCATGAAAAAACGATCCATCTTGATGAAATTCAATGCACTTCGATGAAACTTGATACAATTCATAGAAAATGCATAAATTTTCACTCATGTGTCCATTTGAGGTGATTTTTTTTTTAATTTTGGGTATTTTTTTTAGACCAAAACGTCTGAGATGTGTACATACATATTTGGGAAGTTTAAAGCTTGAAAACACCCCAAAGTTTAAAATAATATCCTTATTTTTTTTAAGTTGGGTATGTTTTTAATATTTAAACTTCTCAAATATGTGTACACATCTCAAACGTAGAGATCACAAAAAAATACCCAAATTCAAAAAAGAAAATCACCTCAAACGGACACCCGAGTTAAAAGTTTTGCACTTTCTATGAATTGTATCGAGTTTCATCAAGGTGCAACGATGTGTATTGAGGTGGCATCGAATTTCATTGAGGTAGATCATTTTTTTCTTCATGAAAATCATGATTTTTAAGGGCTTATCGAGCTGGGCATCGAGGTACATTGAGGTGTATCGAGATATATTGAGTTTTCTGCAAATTTTTTATGTTTAAGATCTAAAATATTCGAAAAAAATTGCAAAAAAAACCAAAGAATCATGCCCAGATCTATTCGAAATGCATAAATTAATGTCTTAATTAAACTTTTAGTGGGTTTAAGTTTTAAATCATCAAAAACTATCATGGGGTATTTTTGTTTAGTCTCTATGGATAATTTAAAAGAGAAGATGAAAGAGAGAAGAAAATAAAATAGAGGAAGATGCCAAAGTTGTGGACGTTTTTTTTCAAAGAAATTTGATGATGATGATGGTGTGGTGGTGGCTGCCATGGCTCTCCAAAGAAAATTGGAGATTGAACCAAGAGAGAGAGAGAGAGAGAAGACAAAGAGAAGAAACATTGAGGCTAAAGAAATGAAAATTGTATATTTGGAAACAAAACAAATAATTACATTATTTTGTAATGTTAATATAGGGTAGCACTTTTTGGATAAATGAATCCAAAATATGGATATAAACTCATATTTCCCAATGGGAAACACACATTTGACTCGATATTATTATTATCATTCTAATATCTTTACTTGGTCTTGGAGAATAGACTATCAAGTCTCTACCTAATGCCAATTAGCTACTAAGCCAAAACCTAGTTTTAACTACTAATGCTCTCATATGTATTTCTTGCAATCTATCATTTACTTTTATTCCTCATTTATTGCTTTGTAAATTTGAATTGATGACTTCATTGTCAATGTGTCTTAGGCTAATACATCCCCAATGTCTGTGAAGAACTTTAGGGGGAGTTTTGGAAATTGAATAAGGGAATGTTAAGCCATAGGAAAACAACCTTGCTCTATTTGGTTAAAGAATTGCTAATTAATGGGCACCAGTGGTGTCCAACACCATAAGTGGTGGCATGCCGTTATTAGTGCAATATAATATCGGGTTTCACACATTTTAATTTAATAAGTATTATGAAATCGCTAACCAATTATAGAGTGTCATCTAATGTGGTGTTGGACACCTTAAGGTGCCAAATAACAACACTCATTTGATTGCGCCCAGGAATATTATGTTTAATCCCGTGGAGTTCAATTTCCCGGGTTAGAAAAATTCAAACCCAATACCAAATATAAGAAATTATTCCGATTTTCATTCCCGTCTCTGAATTACTGCATACCAAATAGGCCCTTACATGTTTCTTGTGGTTGGTTTGAAATTGGTTATAGTTGATAATTTGATACGACTCCTCATAAGTATTATTGTATCTATTAATAAATAATACCATATCTACAATTCTAAATGCTTGGCGACAATTTCATTATTCTTTGTTTTAAGGAAAAATACATGAGAAAAAAACGAAACTAAGGAATTGGCACGTCAGAGTTAAACAAGAGGGAAACATTCTTTTCACATAAAAAAATTGATGATTTCATTATTTAAGAAAATAACATTTGTGAAATTAATATGATTATTTTAACAAAATGGTTTATTTGCAACCACTTAAATAACTTTCTATTAACGGGTAATATAATAAAAATAAAAGTAATATTAAATCATGACTATTGTTCATAGAATATGTCACCAAATATATCAATTTTTGTTGTAATTGTACTAAAATGGTCGTAATTTTAAAATTAATTTAAATTCGTCATACATAATATTGTATTTGAATATTGCAATTGTAAGTTAGGTTCGTTATACTAATTTAATTCTATAGATAAACAAAACATGCTAATATATTTTTCTGGGAATAAAATGTTAGAAATTTATTTATTTGGGGTCACAATTGTATATATAAAAATGTGTCTTGGGTCATTATATAAATGAGTCAAATTTATGTGGTCTATTTTTTAATAAAGTTTATGACTTAAGGGCATGATTGTCATGATTTTTATATGTGGATACCATTGAGACAATTTCTGATTTGATGAAGGGCCAAATTAGAAATAGTAAACAAATTATTAATTATTGTTTTTCAGTTATTAATAAACAGGTTGGTCCCCATTTTTGCATCGCTTCATATATCGTATCTTTATTCTTGAATCCCCATCATCAATAAACTGAGGTTCCAGAAAGAAATATTGATGCAAAAATTGGAAGATCATACCATTCAAAATCGATTCTATGGACTCCGGTACGCTTCCGCTAATCTTTAATTCTATTGTTTGATTCTCATGAATTAATTAGGGCTAAATACAGATTAAAGTTTTTCCCAACATTTGGTAGCAGAGCAACCCTGAATTAATTCTTGAGAATATATGGTAGTATTGATCTTCCATCATGTTATGCGATGAATGTTTGAGAAATATAATTGCAGAAAATTCATTCAATTATTATATATATAATATGAACTTCTGCTTTGAATGGATATATAACATCTGCGATTTTATTTTTGAATGGATATATAACATCTGCGATATTAGTTTTGAATATATATATAACATCTTATGCCATTTTAAATTTGAATGGATTTCGTTATAGTTATATTGCAGAACTTATATTCTCTTCCGTTATAGTTATATTGGAGAGTTTTTTGTTTTGTTTTTATATATATATGTTTTATTCTGTTTTCTTTACAAAACAGATTACGTTTTTGTTTTTTGTTTTTTATATGAATATATATATATATATATAAAGAATAAAACAAAATACCAACTACAGTTTCTTTTGTTTTGTATATGGATATATATATTATTGGGTTTTCATTATTATTATTATTTTATTAAATATATAATAATAATACAGTAACAATTTAATTCAAATTTTGATTTGAGAATTTATTAAGGATATCTAATATTTAGTTAAATTAATTGAAACAAAATATCACCAAAGTGATCTCTTTTGTGTAGATTAATTCAATAACAATATTAAGATAATTGTGTGTATGTAATTCATGTGTTTATTAACTGACCCAAAGGTAAGTTAATATTTGATAGAGTTTCATACGTACATATGGTGATAAATGTGTGACAATTATAAGGTACTTTTGTGTGAATAATATGTTCGTCCAAAGATTGCATATTATTTGACATAATTTATTGTCAATGTTTGATCGCTATAACAAGAGTACCGTTTTCAAATAATATTATTGTCCAAAGACTTGATATTAATGATGTGTTTGGTATCTTGAGATGGGATTAACCATTATTTGAATTTATTGTTTTATTTGGTTTTTTATATGAGCATGTTAATTTATGTCATTGTATTGTTCTTTTCCAGCTGTTGCTTCTGTATCTGCTAACCTTAATTCGGTGCCGGTCCTTAATGGTAATAACTTTAAGGACTGGAAGGAGAACATTTTCATTGTTCTTGGCTGCAGGGATCTTGACCTTGCATTAAGGATGGATCGGCCTGCTTCTCTTACGGATGCCAGTACCTCCGAGCAAAGGAGGATTTATGAGAAGTGGGACCGTTCAAACCGCATGAGTTTTATGATCATCAAGCGCGGCATACCTGAGGCTTTTAGGGGTGCGGTGTCCGAGGAGGTCACCGATGCCACAACTTTCCTTGCTGAAATTGAGAAACGCTTTGCAAAAAGCGATAAGGCGGAAACAAGTACTCTTTTAAAGAAACTTATTTCCATGAGGTTTAAGGGCAAGGAAAACATAAGGGAGTACATTATGGAAATGTCTCACCTTGCTTCAAAGTTGAAGGCACTAAAGCTTGAGCTTTCAGATGACTTGCTTGTGCATTTAGTGCTTATCTCTCTTCCTCCACAATTCAGTCAATTCAAGGTCAGTTACAACTGTCAAAGGGAGAAGTGGGCTCTTAATGAGCTCATTTCATTTTGTGTTCAAGAGGAAGAAAGATTGAAGCAAGAAAAGACTGAAAGTGCTTATTTGGCAAGCACCTCTAAAGATAAGGGCAAGAAAAGGAAATCTGAGAATGAAGCTGCTAAGGGTCCAACCCAAAAGAAACAACAGAAGGATTCAGATGGTTGTTTCTTTTGTAACAAGCCTGGACATGAGAAGAAAAATTGTACCAAGTATCACGCATGGCGTGCAAAGAAAGGTACATTTCTTACTTTGGTCTGTTCTGAGGTAAATTTAGCTTCAGTACCAAGAAACACTTAGTGGTTAGATTCCGGTGCTACTACTAACATCAGTGTTTCAATGCAGGGTTGCCTGAGTTACCGAAAGCCAAGTGATGCTGAAAGAAGCATTTATGTGGGAGACGGCAAGTCGATGAATGTGGAAGCAATATGGCATTTTAGGTTGTTGTTAAGTACTGGTTACTATTTGGACTTAATAGATACTTTTGTTGTACCGTCATTTAGGCGAAATTTGGTTTCTGTTTCTTGTTTGGACAAATTAGGTTATTGTTGTTCATTTGGAAACAACTGCTTTAGTTTATCTATTAATTCAAATACTGTTGGAACTGGTTCTCTTATGGTTTATGACAACTTATATTTGCTTGACACCGTTGCTTCTTATAATGAAACCTTAAATGTGGAATCACGAGGTACTAAGCGTAAAATAGATAATGAAAAATCAAGTTCCTTATGGCACAAACGGTTAGGTCACATCTCTAGAAATAGAGTTGAGCGACTTGTGTCTGATGGAATCTTGGATTCAATTGATTTTTCAAACTTTGATGTTTGCATTGAATGCATCAAAGGCAAACAGACCAAAACAAAGAAATTAGGTGCGAAAAGAGCTATGGACGTCTTAGAGTTGATACATACAGACATTTGTGGGCCATTTCCTACACCTTCTTGGAATGGTCAACAATATTTTGTATCATTCATAGATGATTACTCAAGATATGCGTACCTATTTCTACTTCATGAAAAGTCTCAAGTCTTGGACGTGTTCAAATCTTTTAAGGTTGAAGTTGAGAATCAACTTAGCAAAAGAATAAAGCAAGTCAGGTCTGACCGTGGTGGTGAGTACTATGGTAGATATGACGGATCAGGTGAACAACGTCCAGGACCTTTTGCCAGATATCTAGAGGAGTGTGGAATTGTCCCACAGTACACTATGCTAGGATCTCCTACCATGAATAGTGTTTCTGAAAGACGAAACCGTACTCTTAAAGATATGGTAAGGAGTATGATCAGTCATTCAACCTTACCAGAATCACTCTGGGGAGAGGCACTTAAGACAGTAGCCTACATTTTGAATAGGGTACCAACTAAAGCAGCTGCAAAAACACCGTATGAGCTTTGGACGGGGCGAAAGCCTAGTCTTAAGCACTTTCACGTTTGGGGATGTCCAGCTGAAGCTAGGCCTTATAGGCCAAATGAAAAGAAGCTGGAACCCAAAACTGTGAGCAGCTACTTTATTGGATATTCTGAGCGATCTAGGGGTTTCAAGTTTTATGATCCCAAAGTAAGGAATATATTTGAAATGGGAGCTGCAAAGTTTTTTGAGGATATTGAGTTTGGGGGGAGAAATACGGTTAAGGACTTTGTTTTTTAGGAGGATTTAGAATCAACCACTCTTCTTGAAGATGAGTTGATTTCTATTCCATTAGTTGCTTTTGACAATGTTCAGGATTCCAATCCTGATATTGATCAAGTTTTAGATCAAGAGCAACCAAACATAGTCAATCAAACCCCAGAGGTACAAACTCAACAACCTCGAGAACAAGTGCCTTTGCGACGATCCACTAGAGAAAGAAGAAATACTATTAATCCAGATGAATACATAGTGTATCTTCAAGAACATGAGGATGACATTGGAATGATGGAAGATGATCCAATCAACTTTCATCAGGCCATGAAAAGTTCTAACTCTTAAAAGTGGAATGAAGCAATGAATGAAGAGTATAAGTCTATGCAAGACAATAAAGTTTGGGAGCTTGTCCCATTACCAGAAGGAAAGAAACCGATTGGTTGCAAATGGATTTTTAAGACAAAACGGGATTCAAAAGGTAATGTGGAAAGGTATAAAGCTCGTCTTTTAGCAAAAGGATATACTCAAAAGGAAGGGATTGACTTTAAGGAGACCTTTTCTCCAGTTTCATCAAAGGACTCTTTTAGGACAATCATGGCACTTGTTGCACATTATGATTTAGAGCTTCATCAAATGGATGTGAAAACAACATTTCTCAATGGAAACATTGATGAAACAATATATATGATGCAGCCTGAAAACTTTGTGTCAGGAGACCCAAAGAAGATGGTTTGCAAATTGACCAAATCCATTTATGGGCTCAAACAAGCTTCCCGTCAATGGTACCACAAATTTCATCAAGTGATTCTCTCGTTTGGTTTTGAGATGAATGTTGTTGATGATTGTGTGTATCACAAGTTCAGTGGGAGTAAACATGTTTTCCTGGTTTTGTATGTTGATGACATACTGCTTGCCACAAATGATATAGGCATGTTGCACGAAACCAAGAGATTTCTGTCAAGAAATTTTGAGATGAAAGATCTTGGTGACGCCTCTTTTGTTTTAGGAATTCAAATACATCGAGACCGTTCTCGGGGTATTCTTGGATTATCACAAAAGAGCTATATCGATAAAGTACTCAAAAGGTTTGGCATGCAAGATTGTAGACCAGGTGATACCCCTGTCGTTAAAGGAGACAAATTTAGTCTTAAGCAATGCCCTAAAGCAAGCCTTGAAATTCAAGAAATGCAAAAGATTCCCTACGCTTCAGCTGTTGGGAGTCTAATGTATGCTCAAGTTTGTACGCGTCCGGATATAGCGTACATTGTTGGAGTGTTAGGCAGATACTTAAGCAATCCAGGAATTGATCACTGGAAAGCAGCCAAAAAGGTTATGAGATATTTGAAGAGAACAAGAGATTACATGCTCACATATAGGAGGTCAGATCACTTTGAGATCATTGGATATTCTGACTCCGACTTTGCTGGATGCCAAGATAGTAGGAGATCCACTTCGGGATACATATATCTGTTAGGTGGTGGAGCTATATCATGGAGGAGTGCAAAACAAACACTCATAGCTTCATCCACCATGGCAACAGAGTTTGTTGCATGTTATGAGGCATCCAACCAAGGTATATGGCTGAGAAACTTTGTCACCGGGCTGCGCATTGTGGATGGAATTGAAAGACCACTTAAGTTGTATTGTGACAATAAGTCAGCTGTATTGTATTCCAACAACAACAGGAGCTCGACAAAGTCAAAACATATTGACATCAAGTTCCTTGTTGTAAAAGAAAGGGTACAGAGTGGACAGATTTGTATAGAACACTTAGGTACAAACTCCATGATTGCAGACCCCCTTACTAAGGGTTTTCCACCCAAGGTCTTTCATGAGCACACTGCTCGTATGGGTGTTTTAGAGTATCAGGATATCTAGATTCAGTGGGAGTTTGTCGTTATTATCCTTTGTGTTTTATTTGTTTCATGAAACTTGTGTAATTGGATATTTTTCTGATCAGAAATTATGTTATTCAGTTTATCTCACTTTGTACATTAAGCTAAAGTTTCGATCTCTATAAAGTAAAGTAGGACCAATTGAAAATTGACATGAATAGATCACCATGCATGTAATTTTCATACCACATTATCATGATTGATCTATGTCATTTGGCTATGTTGATATATGTGACCAT